>NC_091478.1:45033010-45673010 GCF_036971445.1 Narcine bancroftii | reverse complement strand
TATCACCATTCAGTAACCAAACAGGCAAATCACTCACAATTATAAACACATGTTCATTTTGCTGTTTATCTCATCATCAAATCAATAGACACACAGTGTTTAAAATGCACACCATGCATTGTGTGAACATGCATCAGGACTGAATGCCCAATGGCTACATCCTTTGTACAGTTTATATTTGCTAATCAGAATTGCAGTTAGCTGCATCTACCTTTTAAATTTACTTCATGTACCGTAAAGGCAGTGAACTAGAGAAACTTACAGGGTAGAAGTGAGTACCCTCAGCCCACCTGGCTCATGCCAACCATGATGCCCACCTACAGTAGTCACATTTACCTGAATTTGGCCCATCTCCTACTCCTATTCTACCCATTTCCTTGCCTAACTGTCTTTCAAATGTAATTGTATCTGCCTTCATTGTCTTCAGTGGCAGCTTCTTCCAAATATACACCACTCTCTGTATGAGAAACTTACCTCTTGGATCCCCTTTAAATTTATCCCCTCTCACCCTCAGCCCTCTAATTTTGCACTCCCCTACCCTTGGAAAGAGTTTCTGACTATCTATGCTTGTCATAATTTTGTATACCTTTATAAAGATCATCCCTAAGCTTCCCACATTCCAGCCTATCTGATCTTTCCTGAGAACTACAGCCCTCCATTCCTGATAACATCCTGATGGATCTATTTTGCACTCCCAGTAGTGTTACCATATCCTTCCTGTGGAGTGGAAACCAGAACAGTGTGCCACACAAGTGATCCAACCAATGCAACTGCAACGTGATGCCCCATCTCTTAAACTCAGTCTGTGAAGGCAAATGTCCAATGGACAACTTAAAAAAATACGTTGCATTACCCTGAATACAAGAAACCCAATGAACGCATGGGGATGGGACATTAATTGAGGGGCATGGACTCGTGGCCAGCAGGGCCTGTTATTGTGCTATATGTCTAAAAACAAAATAATGCATAAGGAACCAATCTACACAGAATCCACAAACAGAATTGAAGTAACTCAAGAATGACCTTAACATTTGAAGTGACCATTTCAAGTGCCCTCCCCAGCCTGTCCAAGTGGAATAACTGGAGGAAAGGCAGGAATACTACACACTGACTTTCAGACCTCAAATCATATTGGTGGTGTTGCAGAAGTTGGGGATGTAAAATGAGGCAATAGATTTCTAGGATGCTGCCTGCTTTGCAGTGGTTGAATGAGCAAGTCATAGAGACACACAACGTGGAAGCAGGCTCTGCAGTCCAATGTGGTCATGCCGACCAAACATACCCCACCCACACTCGCCCCACTTACTTGCGTTTGGCTCATATCCCTATCCATGTTTCTTAATCCCCATCCAAATGTTTCTTAATCATTGCAATAGTACTTCCTCCAACAACCTGTTCCATACACTCACCACCCTCTGTGGCTCAGGATGGACAGTTTGGTGGTAGGAGTGGGCACATTGGAAAGAGAGTGGGGGATATGGAAGTCCACTCTGAGAGGATGATGACAGAAGGATTGAGAGCAGTGATCCTCTTGAAACTACTTTGAATGATTTTGCTTCCTCACCACGGCCGTCTGTAGATTGGTTGTGCTGAGTGCAGCCAGCAGTGAAAATCATGCAGAGGGACTGAATCCATTTTCAGGCACCTGATCTGTATAAGGAGAGATCTGATGGTTGCATCAGCAATGGGTAGAAGATGCTTTTTCTTTGTCCTTACCCAATATGGCAAGAAGTGCATTTTCTTGGCAATTCAGGAAGTCACGTGATGTCTGAAAGATGGGCACTGTAATTCCAAGTTCAAAACAAATGTGGTTGATGTTCGGAAGGTAAGCATGCTCTTTAGGACATAGAGCAGTAGAACACAGGAACAGGCCCTGTCTGTGATTCTGTTATGAACTACATGTAACAAGCAGCAAAAGGCAATGAACCAGACAGTGTCTAATTTTAAAACACTAATTTTATTTCTAACTCTTGTTACGAGCCCAAAGGCTCCCAAAACCAAGCAGCAATAGACATTCAGCAAGACAAATAGTTACTTAATCAAAAGTTGTTTTTATTATCTTTAAACATGAAAACAGAATCAAACTTTAACTTACTCTAGTAACTTAACTAACCCAACTTAACTCCCTTCTAATTCTAAGTGCACATATATGTGATGTGTGTGTAGTTCAATCTCACTTCTCATTCTTCCAAGTTCTCTGGTTGTAGGCAATTCTTATATTGTGCACAGAATTTAACATGTATTAAGTTCACCAGGCTTTGGTGATCGAAGGGTAAATGTTTACTGTTCAGGAAGGTTCTCGTAGGGTTTGTAGAGAGAAAGATTTGTTGTCCCAGGATTTCCACAACTGAGGTACCACTATTAGTCACCTCAATATCTTGCTGATGAAACTTGCCACATCAGGGTTCTCCAGATGATAGACTCTTTCTTTCAGGCTAGAACAGAGTTTCTTTTTGTTCCTTTTATTCCAAGAGAAACATCAGATGGATAGTACTTCCAGCCATCCACCACTTGAGTTTGTTTCAGTTCCAACTGCCAGAAAGCCCATGTGACTCCCTCACTTGCAAAACCCCTGACCTTCTCCATCAAACAATAGGAGTTCGTCTTCTTGGTCAAGCTGTTGTCTTTAGGTAAATAAAAACCCAGGAGCGACCTTTCTGTGCACTCTGTCAAAACCCTTACAAAGAGCTTTCAACAGCCAGAGTGTCTCCTGCTTGTTGCTTTAATGACATCATTTCAATTAGCACCTACTTATGAAATGTGCATAGCATTCTCCTCTATTCCTAATGGCATCTTCTGTGCACTTTCCAAAGCCTCCGCATCCTCTAGTAAAGGGGCGACTGGGATTGCACACAGTGCTTCAAGTGCAGCCTAACCAAGGGTTTTGGACATGCAGCACAGTAACAGGACCTTCCAGCCCATAAGCCTGCACCCAACCAAATACACCAATTAACTTAAAAACCCTGTACGTTTTTGAAGGGTGGAAGAAAACTCGAGCACCTGGAGGAAAACCCATGGGGAAAATGTACAAACACATTACAGAAAATGTCGGATTTGAACCTGGGTCACATGAGTTGTGGGGTCTTGTATCTCTATTTATTGGAGCAGACAGGGCCATGGTTCAAGATCTCGGATGAAAAGCAGCACTTCTGGCAGTTCAGCTCCCCTCTGGACTGCACTGAAGTGTTAGCTGGAGCCTGCGTAGATTAGCACAGCCCATAACAGTCTCAGCTCTGCCCAAATGAGCTGATGAAGTGGAGCCAGAGCAGATCATGGTGTTTGTGGACTGGTAACCTGCAGAGCACAAGGACACGACAGCTTTCAACAACAAGCCTGTCGCTGTGTTACTGAGCAACAGCTGCTGTCACAGAAGATTGCAACAGCTTGAGTCACTCGATGAATATTTGCTCATATGTTCCTCCTCAGACTCTTGAGTCTATCACCTGACCCACGACCACCTTCAATCTCAACTGCCCGGCTGATTTTCCAGCACCCCCTCCACCTGATCATGTGGGTTACCACCCTGTTCTTCAATATTCCCTTCCCATGAAGCCTCTCCCTCTTTTGAAGCATCTGCTCCAGATGTTGCACCGTCTCGCCACTCCCCTGCCCACTTCATCTCAAATTTCCACTTCGCCCTAGTCTACTTCCATCCCAGGAGTGTGAGCTGCAGGCTACCTGAATTTCCCCACGTATTTGTGTGCTTTGTCCTCGCTCATGATTGAACCCATTTGCTGGCACAATTTGCACAAGAACAATGCTCCAACCCTCCAATATAATTCAGCTTTAATATACCTTTCATGACTAAGGCGCTTGAAAAGCAATTGCATTTTGACAACTCTGAGCACTTTGGAGCATCATATATGAGGGAGGCAATAATACAAGGTGCTTTGCATATTGGAATATCATTTATAGGACAGTGTTGCATTGAAATCTACTCACATTCCAGAAGTCAGCCATGCTGCGGATAGTTTGAAAGGTGACCCCTGTATCCACTGCAGTCGAGAGGAAGAGGTTTGACATGACCTTGGTGTAGTAGTAGGTGTTTGAACTGGTCATTCCATACGTCACTGGAAAATAAATAGGGTCCAGGTGGATTATTGAATTGTCAATCATGTGTTGTAGCAGACAGAGAAGACTTTAATTTTTCTGCAGAATGCTAACAGAATATTTCTTCCTCCTTAGCAAGTAAAGTATGTAATTATCAGTCAAAGGGCTCAGCCTTTTAACATAAAATCATCTTGTTTAGTAGCCTTATGTGGGGCATATTGCTGAAGACCTTTTGAAAGTCCAAATACACATCACTGGATCTCCCCCATCCATCCTACTTGTGATCTTTCTTTTTAAAATATTTTTATTGATTTTTTTAATACAGATTATTTAATTCAATAAATTGATAATATACAAAACTGATAAAAACATTCAGTATAACAAAAACATAAATAAGTGCAAATCATATCCATAATTCATATTCAAAGTGTTATGTGTGAGTGTGTGTGTGTATATATATCTATAGATATATATATCTTCTTCTTTGGCTTGGCTTCGCGGACGAAGATTTATGGAGGGGTATGTCCACGTCAGCCGCAGGCTTGTTTGTGGCTGACAAGTCCGATGCGGGACAGGCAGACACGGTTGCAGCGGTTGCAAGGGAAAATTGGGTGGTTGGGGTTGGGTGTTGGGTTTTTCCTCCTTTGTCTTTTGTCAGTGAGGTGGGCTCTGCGGCCTTCTTCAAAGGAGGTTGCTGCCCGCCGAACTGTGAGGCGCCAAGATGCACGGTTGGAGGTGAGATCAGCCCACTGGCAGTGGTCAATGTGGCAGGCAGCAAGAGCTTTCTTTAGGCAGTCCTTGTACCTCTTCTTGGGTGCACCTCTGTCTCGGTGGCCAGTGGAGAGCTCGCCATAGAACACGATCTTGGGAAGGCGATGGTCCTCCATTCTGGGGACGTGACCTACCCAGCACAGTTTGATCTTCAGCAGCGTGGATTCGATAAAATAAAAGGAACTAAATAGCAAAAAAAGAGATAAAAAAGAATGAACAAAAAAGAGAAAAGTAATAAAAAGTGAAGGGGAAAAACTCAAAATCCCTGACTAACACCATTGCCAGATGCTTTATATGATTAATATTTAATAAAGATGAAGGTAGAAAAAAAAGTGAAAAAACATGGAAAAGATATGTCAGACAATTTTATTACAGTGGGTTGAAATTATAAAGTAAGAGTGGGTGACATGAATGACCCCCATAACCTCTAAAATCTTATATCTGAATTATTAACTGAATAATGAATCTTTTGCACAGGACATGATGTCCCACAACCACTGATCATGAGTAGGCAGGGCAGCATCCTTTCATTTAAGTAAAATCGCACATCTGGCCAAAAAAGAAGCAAAGGAGATAGCGTGATTCCGAACCAAAGGCAAGGAATTATTCCCTTCTATTGTAATGAAGTTGGGCCACCAAAGGATTCAGCAATAAATCTATGTTAAAAAATTTTGACCAAGTATGGAAAAACCTCTCTCCAGTATTTTCCAGAAACATATGAATTAATGACGCTTCTCCACTCTTACACAAGAACATATCAAAATAGAAATGAGATAATTTAGCTTTAGACATGTGTTCTCTACGTTCCACTTTAAATTGTAATAAACAATGATGAACACATAACCAACTTAAGATGTGTCCCAATTCACATCCAATATAGTCAAATTTAGATCCTGTCCCCAACCATTTTTAATTCTAACTAAAGTCTGACATAAAAATAACAATTTCTCATTAAAAAAATAGATATTAAACCTTTATGAGAAGGTGTTATACTAAAAAAAGTCATCTACTAAATTCAATTCAGACTCTTGGAAAATAAGATAGTTGTGATTCAAGAAAATGCCAGACTTGTAAATATCTAAAAAAAATGATATCTGGACAGGTTAAACTTAACAGAAATAACTCAAATGATGCAAAATATCCATCAATGAAATGATCTCTAAAAATTTGAATACCCTCTCTGTACCATCTTTGAAAAGTAGCCTCATGTTGAGAAGGTTGATAAAAGTGATTGGATACAATAGGGCTTGAAAGAGAGAAATTCAGAAATGCAAAAATGTTTTCTAAACTGTGCCCAAATTCTCACAGAATGTTTAACAATTGGATTATCTATTAACTTAGTTAAAAATGGATGTGAAGAGCCAAGAAGTGTTAAATTAGACAAATTTGGGGTGTGAGGTGTGGGGGGTGGGGAAATTCAGCTCCATTGATACCCATAATGGACAGTCAGAATGATTATGAGAAAAAAACCAAAACGTGAGACATCGTATATTGGCTGCCCAATAATGAAATCTAAAGTTAGGCAGAGTCATCCCACCATCTCTCTTAGATCTCTGTAGAAGAATTTTATTAAGGTGAGGGTGCATACTCTTCCATATGTAAGGCGATATGGCCAAATCAAGTAAGTCAAAACACGATTTAGGAACCAAAATTGGAACAGATTGAAAAAGATATAAAAATATAGGTAATATATTCATTTTAATAGAATTTATACAGCCAACTAAAGTTATGGACAAAGGTGACCATTGGGTTAATGAATGCTTTACTTGTTTAAGCACAGCAAGATAATTCTCCTTAAAAAGATGTTTATAATTCTTTGTAATTGTAATACTAAGATAGGTAAGATGATTTTTAACAATCTTAAAAGGAAAACCGTCATACATTTCTGCAGGAGAGTTCAGTGGAAGACGTTCACTTTTATATCCTGAAAATTGAATTATAAAAGTAATGACATCATATGGGGGAGGGATGCAACTGGATCCAAATGAAAAGCAAGAGATCATCTGCATAAGAGGAGACCTTATGTTCAATCCCTTTTCTCCATGTGCCCTTGCATTCATAAAATGCAATTACTTGATCAAATAATAAAGGAATTAATGGGCATCCTTGATGAGTGCCACATTTCAGATTGAAAGACAGAATTGTGGCAGGTGGTTCGTGAGTACAATAATTTAACCCATGCAATAAAATCAGAACCAAAATTAAAATTTTCAAAGGATCTAAACAGATATGTCCATTCTATCCAATCAAAAGCTTTTTCTGCATCCAATGGAAGAATACATTCAGGAGTTTTCCCAGAGGGCAAATACATAATGTTCTTTAAGCAACTTATATTAAAATAGGAATATCAGTTTTTAATACAACCCATCTGATCTTGAGAAATAACCGATGGTAAAATATTTTCCATCCAGTAAAGAGATTGGTCTTTTGGAGGAACATTCGGTTGTGTCTTTACCTTTCTTTGCAATTAAAGATATGCAAGCCTCATTAAATTAATTTGGAAGTTTACCTGTTTAAACGAATCTGCAAACACCCAATTTCAGTGAGGAGTGAGCAATTGAAGAAATAATTTTAAAAAATTCTACAGGAAATCTATCAGGTCCAGGGGCCTTTCCAGATTGTAATTAGGAAATAGCAACCATTATTTCCTCTTGCAAGACAGTCTAAATTTAACTATGTGAAGAAATCTTGGGGATGTTCAATTTGTCCAGAAAATTCTTCATCAAATTAATGTCTTTCATACATTCTGAAGAGTATAGCTTGGAGTAGTATCTTTGAAATGTATCATTTATCTCCAAATTATCTGAAGTCATAATACCATTATTTTTACAAACTTTGTAATGTGGTGCTTAGCACCAATTCCTCTCAACTGTTTAGATAAAAACTTATCAGGTTTATCACCATGAATTTAAAATTGACTTTTAGATTTCAAAATATGGCATTCGACTAGATACGTTGAGAGAAGATCAAATTTAATTTTAAGATCAATCTGTTTTTTGTAAACATCTGAGTTTTTATTTTGAGCTTATTGTTGATCTAACTGTTTAATTTGTTTAATCAACTCAGTTCTTTCTTTATTGGTCTTTCTCTTTTTAATTAACAGTATGTGAAATGATTTGCCGTCTAAGAAAATCCTTCAAAGTATTGCATATAACTAGAGGTCTCTGAGGATAGATTAGTATCAAAAAAGAAAACTATCTGTTCTTCCATAAATTCAACAAATAAAAATACTGAATTAAAGCGCCAGTGTCTTTTATCCTGAGGAAAGTTAAGAGTCAATGACATTGTTACAGGGGTGTGATCAGATGTTACAATACTGTGGTATTCACAAGAATGTAGCCGCATGATCAAGAAAAGGGTCCAACCAGCAGTTGAAATCCCCATCTAGAATAAGCAAGTATAAACTTAAATATGGCAAGGAAGTTAAAAAAAAGTTCAAAAAAACCCTGGATCAACAACATTGGGAGTGTAATCATTTGAGAAAACCACTAATTTATCATCTATTTTCCATGGAACAGTAACAAAATGTCCATTAGAATCCAAAAATATCTATACTAAAAGAAATACTCTGATTAATGAGAATTGATACACTTCTAGATTTAGCTTGAAAAGAAGAATAATATTGATGCCCTTTGCACCATGAGATCAGATGTGAAACTTCACTGCCACTGATATGTGTCTCCTGCAAAATTATAATTGCAGCTTTAAATTGTTTTAAATGTGAAGCCACTTTTCTTTGTTTTACTGAATGATTCAGGCCTTTTGCATTCCAACTGAGGAACTTAATAGAATTAGCCATGATCACTCAGTTATAAAAAGTAAACACTAACAGTAAAACTAATTTCATAAATTCCAATGCGCATGTGGAAAACTGAGTTTGTGCATCACGCACAATGACTTCCAACCTGCAGATGTCCTTATTAAACCATAGGCTACGAATTCTTAAGATGGAATAAAAAAAATAACAATAATAAAGCACCATGGCAACACAGAACATCCATAGACCGACCCCTGTTCTTCTCCAGTCGACCCCCCCAAGGATGTTGAATAGGCTGACAGCATGCTAATTAATTCTAGAAACCCCATTGTCTTCTAGTTAAGATTAGGTGTTCTTACTCTAAAACAAAATAATATCAATTCCCCAGCAGATTCTCATCATACCAAAATAAACTATGTTTAATTTAAATCACATTATATGTCAAAAAAGAGATGAAAAATTTCTTAAAGATTTCTTTTAAATGTGTTATAAAATAAGATTTTTTAAATCCCATTTTTGCAAGACAATCTTTACCGCAAATGCAATCAAACTATGTCCAATTCTTTTCTTTCAAACACATTTGTGATCTCTTAAAAACTTGCATAGCTTTGTCAGGCATGACTTTCCTTTAAGGAAACCATGCTGATTTGCACCTATCTTTTCACGCACCTCCAGGTATTCCTTAATCTCATCCTTGACAATCAATTCCAACATCTTATTAATATAATAAATGATAAACTAGATTGGGTAAAAATATATTAAAGGAGGTGTTACATGCCCAAAGGACTCAAAAACCAGCAGGAACACAAATTCACCAAGACAATGGCTACTAAAACAAAACTGGCTTTATTTCCTTAATACATAATAAGATTGAAAAGAAGGTTGGTGCGAGAACGCAGCCTTGCTTCACGCCATTGTTAATGTAGAAGGGTTCAGAGAGCTCATTGCTATATCTGACCTGACCTAGTTGGTTTTCGTGCAGTTGGATAACCATGTTGAGGAAATTTGGGGAGCATCCGAGGCACTCTAGTATTTGCCAAAGCCCTTTCTTCAGCATGATGCTGAAACAAGCCATGAAAGACCTGAACAATGAAGACGCTGTATACATCTGGTACCACACGGATGGCAATCTCTTCAATCTGAGGCGCCTGCAAGCTCACACCAAGACACAAGAGCAACTTGTCCGTGAACTACTCTTTGCAGACGATGCCGCTTTAGTTGCCCATTCAGAGCCAGCTCTTCAGCAGAAACTGCCAAAATGTTTGACCTGGAAGTCAGCCTGAAGAAAACTGAGGTCCTCCATCAGCCAGCTCCCCACCATGTCTACCAGCCCCCCAACATCTCCATCGGGCACACAAAACTCAAAACGGTCAACCAGTTTACCTCTCTCGGCTGCACCATTTCATCGGATGCAAGGATCGACAACGAGATAGACAACAGACTCGCCAAGGCAATTAGCGCCTTTGGAAGACTAGACAAAAGAGTCTGGAAAAACAACCAACTGAAAAACCACACAAAGCAGTTGTCATACCCACACTCCTGTTCAGCTCCAAATCATGGGTCCTTTACCGGCATCACCTATGGCTCCTAGAACGCTTCCACCAGCGTTGTCTCTGCTCCATCCTCAACATTCATTGGAGCGACTTCATCTCCAACATCGAAGTACTCGAGATGGCAGAGGCCGACAGCATTGAATCCACACTGCTGAAGATCCAACTGCACTGGGTAGGTCACGTCTCCAGAATGGAGGACCATCGCCTTCCCAAGATCGTGTTATATGGCAAGCTCTCCACTGGCCACCGAGACAGAGGTGCACCAAAGAAGAGGTACAAGGACTGCCTAAAGAAAGCTCTTGGTGCCTGCCACATTGACCATCACCAGTGGGCTGGTATCGCCTCAAACCGTGTATCTTGGCGCCTCACAGTTCGGTGGGCATCAACCTCCTTTGAAGAAGACCGCAGAGCCCACCTCACTGTCAAAAGACAAAGGAGGAAAAGCCCAGCGCCCAGCCCCAACCCACCAATTTTCCCTTGCAACCGCTGCAACCGTGTCTGCCTGTCCCCCATCGGACTTGTCAGCCACAAACGAGCCTGGAGCTGACGTGGACATTACCCCTCCATAAATCTTCGTCCACGAAGCCAAGCCAAAGAACATAATAAGATCAATAGTTAACTTATTACTATTAACTTAACATTATGTAATCCCCTTCTAATTCAAAGCACACGTGTAATGTTTGTGTGTTCAGGAAAGTTCTTTTTCACTGTCCAATCATTCACTTTTCATTTTTCCAAGTTCACTGGTATGAGGCAATCTTCCATACTGTGCACAGAATTGAACAGATATTGCCTTCACCAGGTTCTGATGCTTTAACTTAAATTGTTACCCCTCAGTAAGATCTTTGTTGGTTTCAAAGAGATATTTATTGCTTCTTGGACACACAAACTGATCTCCTTCAATCAGCAACTGAACTATCTTATCGAAGAAACTTTCCTCTTTTTGGGTTTTTCCAAAAGATAATGTCTTCTTCCAGGTTACCACAAAAAGTTCTTCTTTTTCCCCTATTTTAGGAGAAACACAATAACTAGCCACAATCTCTGCAACTGATTATGGAGATTTAGAATAGGCAGAACTCAGAACTTGTTTAGAAATGGGGTCTTGCAGCAGGTCTGCCAACTTGTAGCCTTCACCACAAACTGCTGCGGAATACTGACAAACCATGGATGTTTTCTCTGTTTGCCAAACCATCTGGCCCCTCTTAAGACAACAAACTTCAAGCAGAAATTTAAAACTCTGGCACCAGTCCAGCAGCCAAAAGATTTATCAGTTCTTGAGCTTGGACACTGTTCAAACATGCTGGTCCACTCACACCTACTTGTGAAACTCTCACAAGCACTTCCATTGTCTCTGCAAAGCCAACTGCAGACACAAAATCTACCATTGCACAGCTCTTGCGTGGCAAATGAGATGTTTGTTTGTGAAATGTGATCTGATAACCAAACCTCATAATCTAACCCTTTTAAGATATATTTTATCATAATTTTATTAACTTATTCTGTAACAGATGTGCTTAAAACATAACATAATTTAAGGTAGAAGAGTGTCTCAGTTCAAGTGAAATCCATGAGGGAAGTAAGAATACACATCTTGGAGCCTTCAGCACAGAAACAATTTGGATAACATCAAGTTTGCAAGGATGTATTGAGAAAGGCCAATGGATGGAGCGCTGGAACAGTCAAATCGAGATGTAATAAAGAAATATATAATGATCCATCAGCAAATAAGCTGAGGAAAGGACAGAGTTGAATAATAGTTCACCTTAATGATTATGGCCTTTTGTCATCTGAGACACAAGTATTCCAGGTAATTTAAGTATCCTCATGCAGTTGCCAAGGATACATATGGCATCCATAGTTGAGTTCTGAAGACTGTAGTTTTGTTGCTTACCAGCAGACCCATGCCACCCCCTCTACCTCCTTGCCTATCCTTGCGATACACCATGTATCAGTGGATGTTAGCTCCCAATGACATCCTTCCTTTAGCTATGACTCACTAATGGTTACAGCATCATATCCTCCAACCTGCAGCTGTAAAATAAGATCATCCACCTTGAAAAATATAATGCCTTTAGACCAGATTTTGAATGTACTGTCTCATCACCTGCTGCACACTATCTTCTCGTTACTGCTGCTTTCCCCTGCTTTGGGCTGAGTACTCTGGTTCCCATCTCCCTGCCAAATTAGTTTAACCCATTCCCCTCCAGCCTGAAAAGCTGCCACCAGGATATTGGTCCCCTTTGGGTTTAGGTGTAACCCATCCATTTTGTATAGCTTGTACGGTCCCCAAAATATATCCCAGTGGTCCAAGAATCTGAAGCCCTGCACTCTGCACCAGTTTCTCAGCCACACATTTATCTGCCAGATCTTTCTACTAGCACGTGACATAGACAGTAATCCTGAGATTACCACCCTGGAGATCTTAATTCCATATATTCCCTCTTTATAAAATCATGACAGAGAAAACTCAGTCTTTTTCCTGGTGGAAATTATTCTAGAACTTGAGGGCATAGGTTTAAGGTGAGTGGGGGACATTTAAGAGGGACGTGCAGGGCAAATTTCTCACTCAGAGGATAGTCCATATCTAGTATGAGCTGCCAGAGGAAGTTATTGAAACTGGCACAATTACAATATTCAAAAGACACTCGGACAGATATGTGGATAGGTAGGGTTTATAATAATAGAGACCTCATGCAGGCATATGGGACTTTCTCAGAATGCCAACAGGGATGGCATGGATGAATTGGGCCAAATAGCCTGTTCCACGAGCACGAATGTATGACAGAAAATGACCTTTCATTACTGATTTCAGTGCCACATATTCTGAATCAGGTCGCCGAAAGATGTGGTTTGTGGCAGTTTCTTATTTTACATTTAGAGATACAGCACGGTAACAGGCCCTTCCAGCCCTCGACCCCATGCAACCCAAATGCACCAATTAACTGACAAACCCCATACGCTTTTGGAGGGTGGGAGGAAACCGGAGCACCCGGCAGAAACCCACGCAGACACAGAGAGAATGCAGAAAGTCCTTACAGGCAACAGCAGATTTGAACCTGGATCACTGGTGCTACGCTAACCATGCTGCCCCCAAGTTCTGGCTGGAAAGTCAGATCCTCTGCTTCTTTTCTCTCAATTCAGTGTTTTGATTTCCTATTAATAAAATATTGTCTGTGTTGCAACTCACTCTGTAGCTTGAGTTTCCTTGGTTTTGTTTTGGTTTCAGACAAATTGCAAAAATATTTTTGACATGATTGAGAATTTGATTATATCCAAGCATTCAGTCATAATTTGATTAGTTTTCGAACATTTTGGCTTTAAATTCAAACAGCATTTAGAACAGTGAAGGTAATTTTTACAATTTTATTTGATGAAAAGTGGGGAATTATCAAAAAGATAATTCTCCATGAAATTTTAGTGCAAATGGGCTTGCTATAACCATGTCCGTACTCATTCTTTTTCTGCATAGGATAGAGCCCATAACCGTTGAACAATGTAACTTGAGCAAGCAGTCCTTCCTGCTCTTAGTTAAAAAGATAAAATTTTGTAGCCCCAAATGGGTTGTCGTCTTTGTCACTTCTTTGCAATTTGTTTCCCATTGTGGTTAAACCGAATGCACAAGATGAGAGCGACAAAACATTCTTAACAAATGGCATTAATGACCGTCTAAATGAATCAAAACCTTTCAGGGTATGATAGAAATCCTCAACCAACAGGTAAAATATGTTGAAGATTTAGGTCATCTCACTATCACCATTCAAACCAGAAAGACAGAAACAATATGTGAAACATCAACTTCATTCATCTAAGAATAAGTCAGCCTTCAAAATGCTCTGGAAAGAAAGATGTCTTTATCAGATACGCCTTCTGTTTTGATAACGCCAATCACTCATTGCTTGTGTTTTCCTTCAAACCTATTAAGCAGCTTGACTGACGTGATGTTCACAATTCCCAAATATTTGTTGCTGCCTGATTCATAAATCACTGGCTTATCTTGTTTCATTAAAATGCAAAATGTTTAACCCTAAGTGTTAAATTATTGCACATGTCTGTCAGAGATAGCGGGGCAGAAGGACCAATACACAAATGCACCATTTAGAACGTTTTATGATCAAAAGCACACACTGTCATGATTCACCTTGCTCACAACCAGAACAAGATGTTTTGAAACATAAACACAAGGTCTGCCTACATATCACTTTTATCCAGGTACTCATTAATTCAATAGCAAATTAGACCGGGCATTGTTACTTGGAATAAAGCACACGCAATTCTGTGGCTTTTATGCTGGTTTCATAGTAATTCATGACCTCAGTGCTAGTTTGGGTATAATATGAAAAATGCAATCTGAAGCCAAGATTAATTACCGTGAATAGATCATCAAATAGAAAGCTCCAAAAGAGACAAACAGATGTTGTGTACTTGAGGAAGCTGAGCAAACAGAAGTAATAAAACAACACCTCTGGCCATCTGCCAGAAACAAAACCAAGGAAGCAAACGCCTGTTATGAAGAGAGGTTATCACAAACCTTAAAGGGACAGCCTGTCTGTGAATATCAGCCAATTGTGAGTCTTAGGAAATAATCACTTTGTAAATATTTTCTCCTCTTGCCATTTTTCATTGACCTCACCAAGCAGAGGTTTAGCACAACTTATTATAGTGTCAGCAAACCCAGCTTTGAATCCCATGCTGACTGTAAGGAGTTTGTACGATCTCCCTGTGACCTGCGTGGATTTTCTCCAGGTGTACCTGTTTCCTTCCTCCCTTCAAAAATGGACAGGGTTGGGAGGGAAATTGGATGTAATTGGGGTGCTGGATGACGCTGTACTGTTGAAATAAACAAAATATTCCTAACATATTTGCCAACCACAACAAATGTACAATGATTTCTCTAATTCTCTAAAACAGGGAATAACCTTGCAAATATAACCTCAGGATTTATTTACGTACCTGCCTCCTAAATGATGGAATCATCCAGTCCCTTGTCTCCCTCCCTCATCTACCCAATACTCCCAAGGTTTCCCTGAAGTCTTCACATGCCCCAACCCTGAACTAGTCTTTCTTCCATCATCCACCAAAACCCTCTCCAATAATTAAGGCCAAGGCACTCTCTCAACCACATTCCCTCAAATGTGCTGAGGTTTTCCATTGAATGATCCATTCACTATAATTAATCTTGGCTTCAGATTGCATTTTTGACCCCTTACCCCCAATCCAGCTGATTTTATAAGCAGTTTTTGATATTTAGAAGATGTTACTCCTCCTCCTGTTAAATTTGCCAATTGTAAGTATATCAAAATATATCTAACCTTGGTTCATCCAGAAATGCAAACTACCATCCCATCTCACACCTCCTTTGATCTCCAAAGTCCCTGTACGTTGGGTCACACCCCTAATTCTTTCCCCTCTTTTTTGTCATTCCATGTTTGAAACTGGCAGGCAGTGTTCTGCTGTTCCAAAGATATGATCCTAACTAACTGCACAAAATAAAGCTTTGGTGTGTATGATGACTATGGGAAACCATCTCATTGTACTCTTCAATTGGCACCAATATTGTAGTCATGGAATCTGCAGTACAGAGACAGGTCCTTTAGCCCTGAGCACACACTGACCATCCAGCGCTACTTACACAAATCCCATTTTATGCCACACATTCACACAAACCTCCCTAGATTACACCTCTCACCTCCACATTTGGGGCAATGTAGTGACCAATTAAGTTACCCAACCGTACAGCTTTGGAACGGGGGAAGAAACCTAGAGAAAGCTCAAGCAGCACCAGGTAAAATGTGCAAATCCTTCACAGACAGTACCAGAGATCGAGACTGAACCGGAGTCACATGGAACAGTGAGGCAGCAGGTCGACCATCTGTACTGCTCAACCATCCGACAGCATTCCTCCCTTGTCCAGTTGTACAGGACTGTTCCTGCCTGGTTCCACTTGTGGCAAGAGAACACCGTGTAAAGCCTTCCTGTGACCTCTTTCTATTTGTTATCCTCCTAGCTCACTTCAGTAATATGGACACAAGAGTTCATGTTCCACATACATGCTTATGGCATTCCACACAACACACTCAAATGTCCCCTAGTTGTTAAAATTGTTGGATAAATTTGCTCTAAATGGTCACCTGAAAGACCTAAACCATTGGTTTCTGTCCCCAATTTTACAAGATTCCTTCAGTATCATTCTCCCTGTATCTAACCTGTCTAGTCCTGTCTTTATTACAAATGTAGAGATACAGACCCCTCTGTCCAAATATACTCATGTGACCAATTAACCCCTAGCACGTATGTCTTTGGAATGTGGGAGGAAACCGGAGCACCTGGTGGAAACCTAAGCAGACATAGGGAGAATTCTCACTCGACATGGAGAGTGAAGAAATTAAAACCAACACTAAGGCCCTGAATTTAAATAAAGGGAATTATGATGGTATGAGACGGGAATTGAGTAAGATTGATTGGGTGGTGTTTATGGGTGGGGGGGGGGTGGTTGACGGTGGATAGACAATGGAAAGCATTCAAAGATCTAATGGAAGAATTGCAGAAATCATTTATACTGGTTTGGCATAAAAATAAACCAAAAGAGGTGACTCAACCGTGGATAACAAGGGAAATTAGAGACAGCATTAGGTCCAAAGGGAGGGCATATCAATTGGCCAAAAAAAGTACCAAATCCAAAGACTGGGAACAGTTCAAGATGCAGCAAAGGAGGACAAAGGGATTAATCAAGAGGGCAAAAATAAATTACGAAAGTAAGCTTGCGGCAAACATAAAAACCAACTGCAAAAGCTTTTATAGATATGTCAAGAGGAAAAGATTGGTGAAATCCAGAGTAGGTCCCTTGCAGTCAGAGTCAGGGGAATATATAATAGGGAATAAGGAAATGGCAGACCAATTAAATTCTTATTTTAGTTCTGTTTTCACAAGAGAGGATACAAATAACCTCCCAAGGATGTTGGGAAACATAGAGACTAATGCAAGGGAGGAACTGAAAGAAATCAGTATCTCTAAGGACATGGTCTTGGGGAAATTGATGGGATTGAAGGCCGATAAGTCCCAAGGGCCTGATAATCTACATCCTAGGGTACTTAAAGAAGTGGCCATTCAAATAGCAGATGCTTTAAGAATTATTTTCCAGAACTCGATAGACTCAGGATCAGTACCCATGGATTGGAGGGTAGCTAATGTTACCCCACTATTTAAAAATGGGGGTAGAGAAAAAGCAGGGTAAGGCCGGTGAGCCTTACATCAGTAGTGGGCAAAAGGATGGAATCCATTATTAAGGATGTAATAGCGGAGCATATGACTAGCAGAGAAGGGATCGGACAGAGTCAACATGGATTTACAAAAGGTAAATCATGCTTGACAAATCTATTGAAATTCTTTGAGATGGTGACAGGTAAAATAGATGGGGGAGAGCCAGTGGATGTGGTATATCTGGATTTCCAAAAGGCCTTCGATAAGGTTCCACATAAACGACTGGCATGCAAAATCAAGGCTCATGGGATTGGGGGCAAGGTATTGATGTGGATTAAGAACTGGCTGGCAGATAGAACACAGAGAGTTGGGATAAACGGCTCATTTTCTGAGTGGCAGGCGGTGACCAGTGGGGTGCCACAGGGATCTGTACTGGGACCCCAGCTGTTCACAATTTACATTAATGATCTAGATGAGGGGATTGGATGTAATATCTCCAAATTTGCAGACGACACTAACCTAGGAGGGGTTGTGTGCACTAAAGAGGGGGTCAGGAAGCTCCAGTGTGATTTGGATAAATTGGGAGACTGGGCAGATACATGGCAAATGCACTACAATGTGGATAAATGTGAGGTTATCCACTTTGGTAATACAAACTGGAGGGCAGACTACTATTTGAATGGCAATAGATTGGGAGATGGGGAAGTGCAGAGAGACCTAGTGCTACTTGTACACCAGTCTCTGAAGGCGTGCATGCAGGTACAGCAGGTGGTTAAAAAGGCAAATGGTATGTTGGCCTTCATATCAAGAGGATTTGAGTAGAGGAATAAGGATACCTTACTGCAGTTGTACAGGGCCTTGGTGAGACCACACCTGGAGTATTGTGTGCAGTTTTGGTTGTCTTATCTGAAGAAGGATGTTCTTGCAATGGAGGGAGTGCAGAGGTGATTCACCAGGCTGATACCTGGAATGGCAGGAATAACTTATGAGGAAAGATTGCACAATTTGAGATTGTACTCGCTGGAGTTTAGAAGATTGAGAGGGGATCTCATAGAGACATATAAAATTCTGGCAGGACTGGACAGAATGGATGTGGAAGGAATGTTTTCAATGGTGGGGGACTCCAGAACCCGGGGCCATGGTTTGAGGATAATAGGCAAACCATTTAGAACCGAGATGAGGAGGAATTTCTTTACCCAGAGGGTGGTGAATCTGTGGAATTTATTGCCACAGAGAGCAGTAGAGGCAGGTTCATTGAATATATTTAAGAGGGAATTAGATATATTTCTTCAGTATAAGGGAATTAGGGGTTACGGAGAGAAGGCGGGGACGGGGTACTGAACTTTAAGATCAGTCATGATCTCATTGAATGGGCTCGAAGGGCTGAATGACCTACTCCTGCTCCTATCTTCTATGTTTCTATGTTTCTATAATGTACAATCTCTTCATAGACAATGGAGGATTTGAACCTGCATCACGGATGCTGGAATAGCATTGTGCTAACTGCTGGTTAAACTGTGGTGTCCTAATGTGATTCCCTCTCATTGTTCCAAATTCCAGTGAGTATAACCCCAGTCTATAAAGTTTTCCTTCATCCATCAGTTGTGCCATCAGTCTGGTGAAACCTTATTGCAGTCCTTCAATAGCAAGAAGGAGGAGACCATAACTGTGCACAACACATCAAGCCCTTGATGAAGAACTCAAGCCCGAAACATTGGGTCATGTATCTTTATCTTTGCTATATAAAGTGACCTGCTGAGTCTCTTCAGCATTGGTTGTTTTTTTTTGCTATCACTTTATAACTACTCCCTATGCTTACTTATCTCTAGCCGCTTTCAGGTACTTGGATGCAGATAATACGCCTGCAGATGCAGCTGGGGGAGTGCAGCTGGGATGTCCAGGTGACCGCGGAGAAGATGCCCTTCTGTCACCTGAATGTGCTGGCTGAAGGAGAGCCGCGTCCGAGCGAACGCCGGCTCCCGTGGACAGTGGCCTTAGTCTCACTGCTGCTTTCAGGTGCAACGGGGGATTCTCCGAGCCGGAGAATATACCTCCAGGAGGAGAGTTAGGTATGTGCTCCTTCAGGCCGGGTTCTCCACTTTCAGGTGGCCACCCGACAGCCGCATTGGGGTAGAATAGGCGGCTTTACAGTCGGGTATTCTGGCCACCTGAAAGATACTTATTAATTTGTCTGCTGTTTTTACACTAACTGCTGTGCGAGATGGATTGCTTGGATAGCACACAAAATGTAGCTTCCTTCTGAATTCATCAATATTTCAATAGTTCAATCATGTCAGTTAGTGTAGCAGTTAGCACAATGATATTTCAGCACCAGTGATCCGGGGTTGAATCCGATGCTGTCTTTAAGGAGCCTGTATGTTCTCCATGTGGCTACATACTGGAGTTGTAACTTATTTGGGAATTAAGCGGCATGGGCTCATAGACCAGAAGGGCCTGTTACCGTCTAAATTTTAAAATTTAAAACTTTAGGGTATTGCTACAATTCTTCAGGACACAACAATGGGTTTCAAGCATGAATGACTTCCCTTTCAATAAAATGACATGAGCAGAGCTATTCCCTAAAATGGCTTCGAGTCCCTCTCCATTCATAATTTCTAACTGAAATGAAGCAGCCAAGAATATACAGTGAGACCTGGACAATAACCAGGATTGGGTTGAACTTAACAACACTTAACAAAATTAACATTTCCAGAGGGGTTACCATTGCTAGCTCCCCACCGTCAATATCCTTGGGTTTTTGCCTGACTAGAATGTTAAAACAGTAAAGCTCCGTACGTGCTCTTGGCATAAAAGTACACTGTATGTCAGTTGCTGTGTATGTATTCTATGATTTGTTGCTTATCCTCTGACTCTCTAAAGCCTCTAAGAAGCTATAAGTAAGAAATATGGTCTTCATCAGACCACAGCAAAAGTATTGTGTGCAGTTTTGATCTTAACTAAGAAGGGATGCACTGTACCTGTTTTAAAAGTAAGCCAGACTGATTCCTGGGTAATGGCACTGTCATATAAGGAGAAATAGAGTTGAGGGGGATAGCGGGGGACTGGGGAGTGGACGGCCGGCTGGCACATGTGTAATGAGGAGGAAGCATAATGGTGGCACATGAAGATTCATGACAAGTAAGCCTTCCATCACTGTTACAAGTGATGGACCAGGTGGGGACTTGGGGAAGCGCTATTGACCCCACCCAGAGTTATCGACCCCCTTTGGACCCCCTGGCATTTATCAACCCCTAGATAGTCTAATTGACCCCTGGGGGGCAGGGGCCTATATTAACCATTTTGGATACCCCCAAGTTAAATGCAGGGAAGATGTTTCCCTGAGCAGAAAATCCAGAACTCTGTTTCAGAATCCAGGAATATGGGAATTTACAACTGAGGAAAGGTGAACCTGTGGCATTCTCAGTCATAGAAGGAGCATGAGGTCAAATAGCTTGAGTATACGTAATAGTGCAGCCATTCCAAAGGAGGACATGGTCATAGGTTACCATATATAACCATATACAGTGTATTTGCAATTGTTGTTTTTGCAATACCAGTGATGGATTATATCATGTTTCATATTGTATACAGATATATTTTAAAGGAAATAAATTGTGGCAGTTTTTTTAGTGTAGGCCACAAACAAATACAAACACTTCACAAAACAGATGTAATTTAAAATGCCAGAGCTCTGCTCAAACCAGACAGTCCACCCTCCAAGTGCCTTTACAAAAACTTTGAAGAGTGCCTACAGAGAATTCACAACTAGGTGTTAATTGGACATGCTGTGGATTAATGGATTATTGTTTTGAAAGCAACAGATGAATGGACTGAGAAGATTGGGTCTGGGTTCCAGGGAGAGTTGAAAATTATTCCTTCCCTCATCTTCACTGCTAATCCCAGAACACCTTTCATAATAGCATGTGGCTTCCTCATCTAATCGAGGTCATCTCAAATTAGGCCATTAATCACAGACGTACCAGCAGGCCCACTGCCCAAGAACCCTGAAACAAGCCCCTTACATTGACATGCATGAGTTTGCGTGAAGATTAGGATGAGAGGGCCTCAGTACATACTGGCAACAACAGACTTACTTAGCTTTGCCAGAAGTCAGTGAAACCCCCTTTACCCGTCAGCTTGTCTCTGATTCTACCAACTGTAATCACAGCCTGGTAGACTGAGAAGAACTGGAGGTCAGATGGGAAGCACTTAGCCTCAGCTTCAAGCCAGGGATTGCTGCTCTATGGACCTTGACCCTATTCATTTGAATGGGTTAGTTAACTGAATGAAAGGGTAAAATGTTGGCATGGGCATTTAAAAAATTTTATTTATTTAAATGTAGACATACAGCACTGTAACAGGCCAAGTCGGTCCTACAAGTTCGTACCACCCCAATTTATACCCCTTTAACCTACACCCCCAGAACGTTTTAAAACTTTTTTATTTTATTGTTTATGATAAATTTATAACAGCTTTTATATTTAAAAAAAATTATTATTTAATTCTGCGAGTTTGCAAAACTGTGTGTAGCACCTTGAACAACATGGGAAGTGAGAGCAGGGAGCGGGCTGGATCGAACACAATTCAGCTCGCTATTTATTGTCACACCTTGACTGCAGGACATCTTGCCAGAAACCTGAAATTACTCTCTCCTGGAAAAATAAAACAAAATCAAATTATATTTATCCCTTTAAAATCAATAAGGGAGCTAGTGGGAACAATGGGAATACCTTATGGTTAAAACTTACTTACACAAACAAATGTCCACAAGGAAAACGATATAAACGATTAATTCACGCAAAGTTCTCCTGATGTACAGCTCCGGGTTGTTGGATAGATTATCGGTCAGTTTTGTGCCCCACAAGCCTGCAAACACAAAAAGGGACAAAGACATATTCAAAGCCATATTCAAAAGATCTAACAGCAACACATAACAGTGTGCACAACGTTATCCTCAGGCATCTAAGAGAGTCTATGCAAAGAGGAAAGTACACAGTAAATGGCAGGACCCTGAGGAGTATTAGTGTACAGAGGGATCTTGAGGAGCATGTCTGTAACTCCCTGAAAGTAAACGAGGTGGCAAAGGTGGCTACAGGTTGCTTGTCTTCATTGGTTGGGGAATTGAGTATTAAAGTCAGGAAGACATGTGGAAGAGGGGTAAAACTTTAGTTTGGCCATACTTATATTGTGTGCAATTCTAGTCACCACATGGTTAGCGTGATGCTGTTACAGTGTCAGGGATCCGAGTTCGAGGCCACTGCTGACCGTAAGGAATTTGGACATTCTCCCCGTACTTGCGTCGGTTTCCCCCCCTGCAGCTTAGGTTTCCTCCCACCTTCCAGTTTGCAGGTTAATTGGGCAGCACGGATTTAAATGGCTGGAATCGGCTTCTACTGTTTTGAAAATAAAAACAAAATTCTACACGAAGGCTATGAAAGGTGCAGAAGAGATTCACCAGGACATTGTCTGGATTAGAATGTCAGCTGTAAAGTTGGACAAACCTGATTGTTTTCCCTGATGTGCTAAAGATTGAGGGGTGAAGTTTATAAAAGTATAAACAGGGTAGAAAGTTAGAGAATATTTTGCAAGGTGGAATTACAAATTGCCATAGGGCATAGGTTTAAGGTCAGAGGGGAAAAATATATTTGTGAGGAGACATTTCAAGATAGAGAGCAGAAGCTTCCTGGAACCCAAGAGAAGATGGTGGAAGCAGATACAAAAGCAACATTTAAGAGATATTTAGACATACACATGGACAGAAAGGGTTAGAAGGATATGGACAACATGTAGGCAGATGGGATTAGTTGGATTGGCATCATGGATGGGATTAGTTGGATTGGCATCACGGTTGACATGGTCATCGTGGGTTGAGAGACCCATACCTGAGCTGTTCTATGTTTTATGCATGTATCTGGGGCTACAAAAGACAAAATGATTATTTGGCCTGAAATTTTAATTCATGCTTCAACAGATCTTTTCAGCATATTTTATGGTTTTGTGTATCCTACTGCTCAAATGATATAAACTTCAAAATTATTAAATTGTTAGGTTTAATGACTATCTGACAAGACAATACCTCTGGAATCAAAGATTTAATTTAATTTCTCTATCATTATTTTATGGTAATATTCCTAATTTTTACTAGATACAAAGTTGCTTATGTTTCTTGAACAGGTTCTGCCTTCTGTTAAAAAGAGTTTAACACTTCCTTTTTTTCTGCATTATCTACTGTTGAGACCACTTTTATGCGAGTAAACTACTTTTCATACAATTTCAGAGATTTTTGCAATACATTTATGTTTAGTTTACTCTCACATTCCCTGTTAACGTTTTATGAATGCATTGCACGTCCTGTGTCGACAATATAACTTTGTCTCCTATACATGCTGAATAGACCAGTTCCTCCAGTTTTTTGGTGTTTCCACTGCTTTCTCAAAACATGAAAAAAAATAGAGGTTAACGCAACACCTTTGCAGCACCAGTGATTGGGACCGGACGTGGGTTCGAGTCCCGTGCCATCTGTAAGGAGTTTGTATGTTCTTCCCATGTCTATGTGGGTTTTCTCTGGGGATCCGATTTCTTCCCACTGTTCAAAACATAGCAGGGATGTAGATTAATGGGGTGTAAATCGGGCGCCACGGACTCATGGGCCGAAATGGCCTATTACCGTGCTGTATGTCTAAATTTAAAATTTCTGCATATATACAAATAATACCCATTTGTTAACTTTTTAAAACCAGGTTGTTCAGAGGCTGTAGGCTTATGTTTCTGAAAAACCATTGAAGAGAATCTGTTCTGAAATTATACTTTCACTTGACCCGGAGCTAAAATATTACAATTTTAACAGCGATTTAGATGTGAGAGAGAATACCACCGAACTTTCTTTGGTGAGCAAAGGAGAACTTCTTCAGAGTAGGCACCCCTCAAAGTGATTTCAGAGTTTAGCAGTAGGCAGGAGTAAAACACGAAAGTCTGCAGACCCAGTGGTTGAGGTAAAAATACAAAATGCTGGAGAAACTCAGCAGGTCAAACGGTGACCTTTATGTACATAACCAGCATTTTGGACAAGGTGTGGACAAAATGTCGACAGGAGCTGGAACAAAATGGTGGAGATGGAGGGGCAGGGAGGATTTGGAAGCCGCGGGGATCCTTCAAAGAGGTTTCCTAGGGTTCTGCAGTAGACAGAAGTACAACACGAAAATCTGCAGACACTACGGTTGGAGTAACCCCACTCCCCGCCCCCTACACCCCCACCATTTCGTTCAGGCACCTGTCTGCATTTTGTCCATACCTGGATGAAGGGCTCAGGCCCGAAATGTCAGTGATGTATCTTTATCTTTGCTACATAAAGGACACTGTTTGACCTGCTGAGTTTTTCCAGCATTTTGTGCTTTTACTTCAACAAGTGTCCTGCAGACTTTCCTGTTGTATTCTTGTAATCATCTCAACTTTAGAAAGGAAAGGGAAACAATCCTCAGTGTTGGAAAAAAAAACCCCAAACATTCTGAATCATTGGGGATGGGCTCAAACTAAAATGGGACGACCTGGAAGTTTACGTTTATTACCATGTGTGCATTGATACAATGGAAAGGTTCATTCGGCGTGCTATCCAGCAAGTTTATCCGGATGACACAGAACCGAGTGAGCAACACTATTTGACTGGTGTGAGGTTCGCGGGAAGTCGGGCGGTGTTAATGCATCCCAATGGGTTTTGTTCCAATCACCCCGGTACATTAAAAGTACATGGTTACGAAAACCCGCGTCCCTGGAACCTTTCCAACTTACTGCGAACTCCGTTAACGAAGGCGGTGCAACATCCCGAAGCAGCTTTGCCCCGTTGCGGATACACTGGCGGCTCTTCGCATCCGTAAGGGTTGGTCGGGAAGGAGCTGGGGTTGTAGATCGCTTGCACTTTGAAAGGCGAAGCCGGAGGCGAGCCCTCGTACCCGGCGTTATCCCAGGCGTTCTTGTTCGACAAACTCTCCATTTCATGCACCTCCTGAATCGGCAGCTTCAAATCCTTGTCCCGACCCGAACTCATGCCGGGAAACCCAAGTTCTCGCCTCTGCCGAGCTGTGCCTGCACGACGCCTCGGAGGAAGAAGCTTGACGAGCCCGAGGGGGCTCCCCAGGTCCCACACCACTGTCACAGGATGGTCAACGCCCCCTTCTCCGGGCAAGGGTGGGACCATGGAGAAGCGGAGCTGCCACTGGAAAACGTGGCCACTGCCTCAGAGCAATCGCGTCCAGCTGATGGGCAGGTTGCACAATCCCCTTCATTCAGGGAAAGGGTCCCCGTCCCAACCACGTTCCACCTCTGGACCCGCCAGTCCCTCCAGCCTCAAAACTTGCACTTCTTCTGGGGAGAGTCCCAAATCAGAATCTCGAACCGAAGGGCAAAAGGAGGAAAGTCGAACTGAAGAAGATCATATGTTCTGGTTATGTCCCTCTTTTTCCAATTTAGGTATTTCCTACCTTGCCTTTATTTCTTAACATTACTTTGACTCCAAATCCTTTTCTTGCTCTCTTTGGAATAAATGTTATGTTCAAATCTCGTTCCCAATTGTTCTTAATCCCAGCCATAGAGGCTGATCTTAAATCCAGTAAATCATTATATTAAAGCACTGTGGAAAAAAAACCCCCAAGAAAAAAAAACATCAAAAATATTAGTATTTGAGATTCGAGGAAAATCAGAAAGCTTGGACTGAACAAAATGTCTAACTTGTAAAAATCTAAAAAACAAGACAGTAAAATTTAATCTGGCTGATAATTGTACAAAAGAGGCAAAATGATCTTGAATAAAAAGATTGTTATAACTTTGGATGCCTCAACTATACCATTCTTTAAAACCTACTTCCAGCAAACACGGCTGAAAAAGATGATGATCTATAATGGGACTAGCCAGAGAAAAACTGTTAAACCCACAGAATTTTTTAAATTGAGCCTATATTCTCAACCTATTTCTTCTTAACAGATTACAGATCAATTTAGAAAAGGAAAATGGTAAAAAAAGATCCTAAAATTGACAATATGTTTTTTTTTTAGAAAACTTCAGTTCCATTTCTACCCAAGAGGGGTGATTCACTGACTTACTCAAATGTAATAATAAAAGTAAATTACATATGTTAATCATCCAATAATAGAATCTAAGATCGGGAAGTGATAATCCTCCAATCCTTGTTGTCTTTTGAAGATGGGCTTTATTTATACATGTTTTTTTCCCCAGCCATATATGTAGAAATAACAGGATACACAGGATAACAGGATGAGCTAAAAGATTGGTATTCCACTCTTAGCTTCATTAATGATTCTTCATTTTGTGCAAGGCTTTGCTTATTACTATTTAAAGTAGTGCATAGATCACCTATGTCTAAACTTAAGTGATCTTGTTTTTATGCAGATATTGATCCACTTTGCGAGAAGTGTAAAATTTTTGAAGTTTCTCTGATCCATATGTTTTGGGAGTGCCCACATTTGAGAGATTCTGGAAAGAAATTTTCCAAACTTTATCAATAAAACTAAAGAAGTCGATGTTAATGCCATCACATTGGAGGGTGCCCAAATGGAAAATTAATGTTACTCCTCCAATTTACAGGTGGTCTTGATGGGACAGTACATGAAGCCATGGGCAGACATGTCAGCATGGGAGTAGGACACAGAATTGAAGTGGATGGCCATGGGAGATTCCTGTCATTGCTGCAGACAGAGCGAAGGTACTCAGTGATGAGATCTCCCAGACTGTGTCTGGACTCTCTGATGTAGAGAAGGCCACAGAGGGAGCATTGATGCAGCAGATAACAACTGTGGATATATATTTGAAGTTTTGCTTCACTTGAAAATACTGTTTGGAGCCTGAATGGTGGTGAGGAAGGAGGTGTGGTAGCAGTTGTGGGACTTCCTATAATCCCAGGGAATGACTACCAGCCACCCCCCCCCCCCCCCACATCTCCATCGGGCACACAAAACTCAAAACGGTCAACCAGTTTACCTATCTCGGCTGCACCATTTCATCGGATGCAAGGATCGACAACGAGATAGACAACAGACTTGCCAAGGCAAATAGCGCCTTTGGAAGACTACACAAAAGAGTCTGGAAAAACAACCAACTGAAAAACCTCACAAAAATTAGCGTATACAGAGCCGTTATCATACCCACACTCCTGTTCGGCTCCAAATCATGGGTCCTCTACTGGCATCACCTACGGCTCCTAGAATGCTTCCACCAGCATTGTCTCTGCTCCATCCTCAACATTCATTGGAGCGACTTCATCCCTAACATTGAAGTACTCGAGATGGCAGAAGCCGACAGCATCGAATCCACGCTGCTGAAGATCCAACTGCGCTGGGTAGGTCACATCTCCAGAATGGAGGACCATCACCTTCCCAAGATTGTGTTATATGGTGAGCTCTCCAATGGCCTCCGTGACAGAGGTGCACCAAAGAAGAGGTACAAGGACTGCCTAAAGAAATCTCTTGGTGCCTGCCACATTGACCACCGCCAGTGGGCTGATATCGCCTCAAACCGTGCATCTTGGCGCCTCACAGTTTGGCGGGCAGCAACCTCCTTTGAAGAAGACCGCAGAGCCCACCTCACTGACAAAAGACAAAGGAGGAAAAACCCAACATCCAACCCCAACCAACCAATTTTCCCCTGCAACCACTGCAACCGTGTCTGCTTGTCAGCCACAAACGAGCCTGCAGCTGACGTGGACATTTACCCCTCATAAATCTTCGTCTACGAAGCCAAGCCAAAGAAGATATAAGGAGGGCAGTAGGAATAAGTCAGGTAACTATGCCATTGAATCTCACATCAGTGGTAGAGAACATACTGAAGAAAATTCAAAAATTCATGAGGGCATTGGGTCTGGAAATGCAATTCCCAAAAATACTGGAGAGGAGGATGGAAGGGGAAGAGGAGGAGCACAGGCCAACTGGTAAGAGGTTTGTCATAGATGGATATGTGGAAAGGAAGAAGGGAAAGAAGCTGAGAAGTTATGGGGGACAGTGCAGACAGATAAGAAGGATAACTCTTTGATGACAAAAAGAAGGGAAGGAGATGAAGAGCAAAAGGAAAAGAGATAGAGGGTAAGAGAAAATGAGGGACCAGGAGAAGTTGATATTGATGTTGTCTCATTGGAGACTTTTGAATCAAATATGGGTTGGACATATTGAGTAAATGGTAAGGAACTAAAGTATGTTATGAAAAGAAGAACACCGGGTTTCAAATCTATTGTTTCCTGGAAGTGGCAACACAAGTAGATAGGGTGGTGAAGAAAGTTTATGGCATGGTCAAAGTGGGATATTATGTTGTATCTTTACGAGACAATGGTTAGACCACACTTGCATTGGGTCCAGGTCTGGCCACCTCACCATTAAAAAGATTACATTGGAGCGTGCGCAGAGGATGCTCATCATGGTTTTGCCTGAACTAGAGGACTTTATCTCTGGATGAAGATTGGATAAGATGGACTGGAATGAAGGAGGCTGAAAAGTTGAGCTGATCGAGGTATAGAAAATTAGGAGGCATGCATATCAAATCTTTTCCCCAAGATTGGGGAAGGTTTAAGTTGAAAAAATGGAGTTATAAAGTAATTTTTTTTTACATGGACAGCCGTGGAATCAAATGCAATCATTATATTTCAGAACAATGTAGACAGATGGTTAAGTGGGTAAGGCAGAGAAGTGGATTTAATGCAGGTAAATAGGGATAGGGTGGTTGGACAGAGGTGGCATGGCATGGATGTGGAGGGCTGAAAGGCCCCTTCTGGATTGCACAATTCTATTTCTAAAGCAGAGGGGAGCGTGGACACTATAATGTTAATATGCACCTTTCGCCTTTCATGGTGGTGTAGGTTGGGGCTTTATCCAAAGTGTAGTTGAGATGTGGATAGTTGAATTAATCAGGTCCAGACTTCCCCTGGACATTGATGAAGTAGCAGCTTTTTGAAGTTGCTCCAACTTACCTTTCAATTTCCAATCTTTTTAGGACCATATCCTTAAACTTATTGAATTTATTTGGATTAACGACTGTAACTACAAGGAGTATGAAATAAACGAGAAAAATACCTCTTTGGAATCATTTATGGATTTGCTTCAACAACAGAGAAAAAAAATCCTCTGATGAATTATAACAGTTTAGAAATGAATTCAGAAAGAAGTTTAAGCAGATGGATGCAAAATTGGATTCTTTTCAAGAAACCTTAGAAGAACATGATAAACATATTCATGATCATGACTTGTTTTGGATGGAGGAGGGGATGATATGCAAGAGCTCTGCAAAAAGCTATCAAAGACTAATGAAGAATTAATGCAGAAGATCATTAACCTAGAAAACAGAAGTAGAAGAAATAACCTAAGAATTCTGGGCTTGGAAGATACTACTCAAGGTGGACAACCTGTTAAATTATTTGTAAGTTTTCTGATAGAATTGTTTGGGCCTGGAGTTTTGCTGTCTCTCCCTGTGGCTGGTTTCTAAACTTTGATCGGTTATAGGGTATTTTCATGAATTTCAAACTAAGGAGCTTTTAATTCAATGAATCTCGTCGCAGAGGAATGATTGACTACAAAGGTCAGAAGATTCGTATCATCAAGGATAACTCACCCAAGGTTATGAGTGAACATGTCAAATATAAGAAGATCATGTGAGAATTCTACAATTCTCTGCTTTTTCCAGTGATCCTTTTGGATCATACTGAAGGACAAATCTAGGAAGTAGTTTCATTCCATCGAAGAAACCCAGAAATGTTTGGAACAAAATCTGCCATCTGAGTAACTGTTTCTCTAGTTTTCTGTAGATGATTCACCATGAATATTTGAGTGTTTAATTAATAGAATAAGATCTTAATGAGTGTTTATCCATTTTGAGTTTTTTGTCATTTTATTTTTTAAAATTATTTAGTTTATAAAGTCTCAAATTTTTTGATTCTGATTTAATTATTTAAATTAATATTTTCATATCTGTGTATTCTTTATTTAAAGGTTTTTCTTTTGTTAATAATGATTGAGGTGCATTCTTAGAATTGTGAAAGCATAATGATTATCTGTTTCTGTCCTTGGCATTAGCTGCAATAGCTGTGTTTTTTGGAATATATTTAAGGTTTCACTATAATATTGGAGTTTTGCCACAGAAGATTCTGGGGATGGGCAAATTAGTTATTAGCATGCCATCTGTCTATTGGTCAGATTTATGGCTTGGTGGGGGGGGGGGGGGGTGGAAGGTTAACATTCCTTTGGAAGCTATTTTGGTTTTGCAGAGCCACATCTGTTTTTGCTCATCTTATTTTCAATGCTTGTTTATTATAATTGGAAAGAGCATGAGTAGGCGGAGCAACGTCTTTCCAACATCCTTGCTCATTTCATACTTTTTAAAAAGTAGTTAAAATGAAGTAAATTATTAATTTGCTTCATTTTAACGTTAAAGGGTTAAATCACCCTGTAAAATATAAAATATAAAATATAGAAATGTAAGGTCCCAATTATATTTCTGCAAGAAATGCATGTGCATTTTCATTCTTCATTTCAGGGTAAATCCAGAGGAAAATTGATTTTTATAGATCACACAATCCCTTTGTTCAACATAATGTTGTGTCAGATAAAAATGGTCATTTTATTATTGAGACAGGGAAATTATATAATAAATTGATAGTATTTACTACTGTTAATGCTCTGAATGTGGATGACCCTGGATTCTTTGAACATTTTCTTTCATCATTGTCTGATCTGAGCCTTTACTCATTAGTGCTGGTTAGATCCGCTTTTGGACTGTTTGTCTTTTAAATCAGACATTTTGAATCTTTTTTTTTATTAAAATGTGGTATTATTGATGTCTGGTGTTTTTTCCATCCAGAAGATATGGAATATTAATTTTTTTTCTTATGTTCATCAGACATATTTGTGGATCAATTATTTTTTTATTGACCATTAAATGATCCCACTAATTCGATCTTATGAACATAAAATATAGTCATTTTTTTTACCATGCTCCTGTGCTTTTATCTTGAAACTTCTCTGATCTTCCCCAAATAAACAGATATTTAATTCAACCTTACTTTGTGATAAATACTTTTGTAAAGTTCTTGGAGGAACAAATTACTTTCTTCATTAAAAAAAAATGAGGAAGAGATTTCCAGTCTTATTGTATGAGAATCTTTCAAGGCTTTTATTAAGGGCAAATTATTCCTTAAACTGCAAGTATTACAAAGGCCAATAAAAAGAAAACTGATTTAACTAACCAATTGAAACAATTAGATCAAAAGTATGCTCTGGCTCCAGACCCTGTTATATATAAATGACAAGCTGAAATTAAAACAAAATATGATCTTCTTCTAATGTATCCAATTGAAAACCAACTTTTAAAAGATAAAAGTTAATTTTATATTCATGGAGATAAAACAGGGAAAGTATTGGCTAATCAACTAAAACAGTGGTCCTTAACCTTTTTCTTTCCACTCACAGACCACTTTAAGTCATCCCTATGCCATTGGTGCTCTGTGATTAGTAAGGGATTGCTTAAGGTTGTCTGTGAGTGGGAAGGGAAGGTTGAGAATCACTGCTTTAGACCCAATTGTACTGAAATATTTTGCTTGAGAAAAATGATCATTGGCCCATTTCCTTTCGAGTTATGAAACTGTGCACACAACGAGTCAATGAAGTATGATTAAAACACTGGTTTTCAAACTTTTTCTTTCCACCCACAGACCACCATAAGCAATCCCTTACTAATCACAGAGCACCTATGGCATAGGGAATACTTAAAGTGGTATGTGAGTGGAAAGAAAAAGGTTGAGAACCATTGAACTAAAAGCTTCAGTAACCAAATGACAAATTAAAGAAATTCACAAAGTTAGTGGTTATATGACAACTGATTATTGAGAAATAAATTATATCTTTAAGGAATTTTATTCTGAACTGTATGGTTCTGATTCCCTTCAGGAAAATATTGCAATGAATGATTTTTTAGATCAATTGAATATTCCTGTACTTTCTGCTGCTAATCAAAATCATTTGGATCAACGTATTTCATGTGAGGAAATTGCAGAGGCTGTACATTCATTACATTCTGGGAAGTCACCAGGTCCTGATGGATTTTCTGGAGAACGTTATAAGGCTTTTTCCGCATTACTTTCACCTCACCTATGCTCTCTTTTTTTCTGATGATTTTAAGTTGTGTCAATTGCCAGAGTTATTTATGAAGCTTCCATCTCATACTTTTAAAAAGAATAAAAACCCAGTGACTGTTCTTCACACAGGCCACTTTATTTACTCAACATTGATACAAAAATCTTATCCAAAGTTTTGGCTCATGGCCTTGAAAATATTTTGCCACTTATTATATAGGATTATCAGACTGGATTTATTAAAAATCGCTGCTCCCATTTCAATATATGCTCTTTATTAAATATTATATATTCTGCTTCTCAGGAGATCTTGGAATGTTTGATATCTCTGGATGTGGAGAAGGCATTTGATTGGGTAGAATGGGATTATTTATTTAAGACTTTATAAAAATTTAATTATAGAGCTGACTTTATTCAGTGGATTAAATTACTATATCCACCCCTTCTGCATGTTTTCTTACTAATTTTTAGAATTCTAAAGCATTTATACTCCAGCATGGAACCAGACAAGGATGCCCTTTAAGTCCATTGCTTTTTGACTTGGCTCTAGAACCCTTTCTCAGAATCTAATGATATTATTGGTATTTTAAGGAAGAGCACAGCCCACAAAGTTTTGCTTTATGTTGATGATTTATTGCTTTTTATTTCTAATCTTGAGACCTCATTGCCTTCTATGGTTTCCTTACTTTCTCAGTTAATTTTCAAGTTATAATAATTTACATAAAAGTGACCTCTTTCCTTTGAATAATTTGCCACTTATTTTGAATAATAAATACTAATCTTCCTTTTAAAATTGTAAGAAATCAATTTACTTACTTGGGTGTAACAATTGCTAAGAATTATAAATACTTAATTAAAGAAAGTGTTCGCAATTTAATAAATATGTGAGAGGGGTGTTATCAAACTGGTTGTCCCTTTCTTTATTGCTGGTTGGTTGAATTAATTGTATTAAAATGAATATCTTACCTAAATTTATATACCTTTTTCATTCTTTGCCTATTTTTATTCCTAAGTCTTTTTTTAGATTCCCTTGACTCAATCTTATCTTCTTGTATATGGAAGAACAAACATCCTTTCCTAAATAAAGTTCACCTTCAAAAATTTAAAACGAATTGACGTTTATTGCTACCAAACTTCAGGCTCTATTACTGGGCAGTCAGCGTATGAAATATTATGTTTTGGTTCTATTATATTAACTGGGAAGACTGTCTGGTATGGGTCTCTTCAGAATCTAATTCTGATACAAAATTTTCTATTATTTCTCTTCTTGGATCCTCTCTTTCTTTATCTTTAATAAATTAACTGACAATTCGGTAGTTAAACATACTTTTCGGTTCCGGATACAGTTTAGAAAACATTTTGGTTTACTTAGTTTTTCTCTCTCTCGTCCTATTTTTGTTTCTAATTATTTCTTTAAACCTTCCATGATTGTTGTAGCTTTTAAAGAATGGTATAGATTAGGCATTAAATGTTTTAAAGATCTATTTGTTGAGGGGAGTCTCTTTTTTTGAACAGCTGTCAATTAAATATAGTTTACCAATTACTCACTTTTATTTGTTATTTACAGATTAGAGATCATTTTGCAATCGCAATTGCATACATTTCCTAAGAGCTTTGATTAGAATTTAATCAATGTAATTTTTAATTTGCAAACTTTTTATAATGGTTTAATATCTATTATTTATGACCTGTTAGGAATAAGAGAAGCTCCTTTGAATAAAATTTTAAAATCCTGGGTATAGGATCTATTGTTTCAATCTATGAAGAAACTTGGAATGTACTTTTTAAATTGGTTAATACCTCATCTTTATGTACCCGCCACTCCCTCCTACAATTTAGAGTAGTCCATAGGACCCACATATCCAAAATCGAACTGTCTTGCTTCTATCGCCTCATTGTGACAGGTGCAACAATAAAGATACATCACTAATTCATATGTTTTTGACATGCCCAAGTCTTGGAAAATACTGGAATGAAGTACTTTAAACTTTTTCTATACTTTTAAAAGTAAATTTTAGTCCCATCCTTTAACTGCCTTGTTTGATATTGTTGGAGAGAGTGATGTAACTTTAACATCATCTGGTTTGCATATATTAGCTTTTATTTCTCTTATGTTATGAAGCAGAGTTCTTAGATGGAAGGACGTTGCTCCGCCTATTCATGCTCAATGGTTACGTGATGTTATGTCATGTTTAAATTTAGAGAAGATTTGATGCTCAATTTCTGATTTGAATTTAAACATTTTTATTGAGTTTTACATATTAATCCATATACATTATTAATAAAGCAAGGCAAAATAATAGCATATACATACATAAAATTAAAGTAAATGTACACTAAGACATAATTTAATTCCACCCCTTATTATTAAATGTGATTGTTTGTTAAAATGATTATGTGTATAAATCAGTTAAATATTATTATAACAAATCACATTATACCTTAATAAAATCTGAAAAAAATGCATATTATCTAGGATAATCATAATTAAACCACATCAATCCACTTATCTAAAAGAAAAAAAAAGAAAGAAAACCTAAAACTAATCCTAATCTACCCCCTTCCCTCTAATCGTTACAAGAAAAATACAAAGATGGATCAAGTCACAACCTCCAGAAGACGGATTAGCCAGCAGTAGAGGAACCCACTTTATCTAAAACTGCTAATTATGATATCGTGGTGACCCACGTCCAGCAAGTGAACCAGCTCTCAAAATGGCAGACGTGCTGTGGAAAATGGACCTGCATTCAACACAGGTTTTTATCAGGGCTGATGACATCACTTCCTGCCCATGTGACAGAAGCAGTGATGTATGCAAGCCTGGAAGTGTCAGTCTTGCACTAGACTTCACAATATGTACATTGACTTCCCCGTGTATACATCAACTTGACAATGTGTACAGCGATTCCACAGTGTGTACACTGACATCTATTGTAGCTCACTATAGAATACAGTACAACTCCGATTATCCAAAATGGTCAGGATGGGACTGTTATGGATAAACAGTTTTTTCAGAGAACCAGTCATTTTTAAAAAAACAGCCCAACAGCAAATCACTTGTAACTGTAGGTGCTTTCAAACTGCCTTGTAAAATGGGATTAACTGGGCAATTTACTAGGTTAGCGTCCCACTCGTAAGACAGCTTGAAAGGGTTTGATTCGGTCAGTGTCATCTAAAGTCATCCGGATCTTTGCCCTACCTTAGAGGTAGTAAGGGAACCCAGTTAAACTTACCCAGGATGTGTCCACCGGTGGCTTGAACAGTAAAATGCTCAACCCGGCTACTCCTGTAACATCAGCGCTTGCATCCTGGCATCACAAGGAAACCCCGGCTGAAATATCTGCGGTGTTCAGGGGAGAGAGGAGAGGGGTCGGCTGCCGTGGGGTTGGGTAGGAGTGCGATTGACAGTGGAAGGGAGACTGACAGCTGGAGGGGGGGGATGGGGAGACTAGTTTGCATGACGTGTCACTTACCACATCATAGCGGGGTGGGATCCCCCTTAAAAGGTGCTGGAGGGACCTTTGCCCCACTAATCGCACCTGGGTCCCAGGAGAGCTACTTGGGTGCTGCAGCGTAAAAGCACCTAGTGTTTATACAACAACAAACAACATGGGAAGGCATTTTACGCATTAATATAATGTTTGATTCTCTCCAAAAATAATGCTGGCCACCGCCGATCACCAACACCTACCTACCGAGACCCCGTTCGTGTTGGGAGCCCAAAGTCTGTTGCTGCCGGGAGCCTGAGGTCCGCTGCTGCCACCGGTGCCAGAAGCCTGAAGTCTACTGTTGCTGCCGACAGCAGCCTGACGTCTGCTACTGCCAGTGCTGGGAGCCCAACGTCCTCAATCAATTTGGCTCCGAAAAAATTTTGGATAAATGATTTTGGAGAATCTGATTTCGGATATTTCGGATACATTTCGGATACAGTTGTACTACATTGGTGATCCCCATGGTCCAACTGATATTTGGACCCCAGCATGGAAAATATTTCTTCGATGGATGCCGTGGCTCTGAACTGCCAATAGTTTGGACTTCACAACCATGTGTATGGTTTGACCAAGCAGAAGCCTAATTCCAGTTGAGGCCGATAACATATTTTGCTATGTAGTAAGTGCCCTGGATCAAGAGATGGATGGAATGCCGAGTTTCCTATTTTCTGCACCAGCTTCCAATAGGGGACATGGGTATTGTACAATGGTCCAATAGCTCCCGGGCCTCCCCGCTCCATTTCGTGCCCAAGGCCGCAGGCAGATGGAGACCCTGTGGTGATTACTGCAGGTTGAATGAGGTAACCACACCAGATCACTACCCAGTACAGCATTTACAGGACTTTGCATCTAACCTGCAGAGACTCCGCATCTTTTCCAAGGTGGACCTGGTCCAGGGGGATCATCAGATCCCAATCCATCCGGATGACATTCAAAAAATGGCTATTATTACACCCTTTGGCCTTTTGGATGCCTTTTGGGCTCAAGAAAGTCACGCAGACTTTCCAAAGTTTAATGGGCAGAGTGGGACACAATCTTGACTTTACCTTCATATACCTAGATGACGTACTTATCGCTAGCTGCAGGTGTCACAAACATATGACCCACCTGCGCAAGCTTTTCATTCGTTTGAATGAGTTTGGGCTGACCATCGACCCAGCCAAATGTCAATTCGGGTTAGTGATCATCGACTTTCTGGGCCATAGAATCAACAATCACAGAGCAAATCCACTACCAGCAACGGTCGAGACCATCTTGCCGTTCGCTAAGCTCAGTGCAGTTAAAGGCCTCCAGGAGTTTGTTGGAATGGTGAACTTGTATCGCCGGTTTATATCATCAGTAGCTTGCATTATGCGCCCCCTCTTCACCCTGGTATCAGGCAAGGCAAGGGATTTCACTTGGGACAAAGAATTGTCAGCATCATTCAAGAATGTTAAGGAAGCACTGGCTAATCTGCATTGCTTGTCCACCCAAGAACGGATGACCCGACAGCCCTGATAGAGGATACGTCCTGTATGGCAGTAGGAGGGGTGCTTGAATGGTATGTTGATGGGCATTGGAAACCATTGAGTTTAGCAAGCACTTGAGACCACCAGAACTCAAAGTACAGTGCTTTTGATCGTGAATTATTGGCACTGCACCTAGCTATCAGACATTTCAGGTACTTTCTCGAAAGTAGGCATTTCACAGCTTTTATGGACCACAAGCCACTTACATTTGCCTTCACTAAGGTATCAGATCCATAATCAGCTCATCAACAGAGACATTTATCGTATTTCTGAATTCACGATGGCCATTGAACACATCTCAGGCAAGGCCAACATCGTGGCAGATGCGGTGTCTCGCTTGGTCATATAATCCATGCAGACCTTAGCCCAAGGGGTGGACTATGTTGTGCTCACGAAAGCGCAACAGGCAGATGAAGAAATTCCGCATTACGGAACAAGAGAATTGAACCTGCAGCTGGAAGAAATTCCGGTCAGCCCGGGGGAGCTGAAACTCCTGTGTGATATATCTACAGGTCATCCTCGCCCAATTGTTCCAGTGGCCTGGAGGCGGCAGGTTTGATGCGGTTTGGCACATCCATCAATCAGAATGACTGTTCGGATAGTAGCCAACAGATTTGTGTGGTATGGCCTTTGAAAATAGGTCAGCAATTGGGTGAAGACATGCACTCATTGCCAGACATCCAAAGTCCAGCAACACACAAAAGCCCCACTACAATTTTTTGAGCCGACAGATTGGAGGTTTGATCACGTACACATGGACATTGTAGGCCCCCTGCCGGTGTTACGTGGTTCCCATTTTCTTCTTATTATAGTGGATCGGGCTACGCTGTGGCCACAGGCAATTTCACTGGCAGACATGACAACTGAGACCTGCGCCAGGGCCCTCATTTCCGCCTGGATAGCACGTTTTGGACTGCCAGCACACATTACATTTTCATGTCAAGCCTGTGGTCAGCAACGCCCATCCGACTTGGAACCAAGTTGCACCACACCACTGCGTATCACCCACAATCCAACTAGTAGAAAGGTTCCACATGTATTTGAAATCATCCCTTATGGTAAGTCTGCAGGGACCTAACTGGGTTGACGAATCGCTGTGGGTATTCTTGGCCATACAAACTGGTCTACAGTGCACTTCTGATGGTTCCAGGAGAATTTGTATCAGACACACAAGGACAGGAGGAGACACCTGCAGTGGTCCTAAGAAAGCTCTGTGAGAAGCTTGGTTCTTTAGCGCCCATACTGATATCTCAACATGGTCAGGCCAGGTCCTATATACCCCAGAACTTTTAGGACTGCAGGTACGTTTTTGTACAGAAAGGAGCACACTGAGCACCATTTCAGTGCCCGTATGAGGATCTTTTCGAGGTACTAAAAAGCAATGGTTCGAAGTAAATTTTAAACATCGGAGGTAAAGAGGAAGCTTTTGCAATTGACCACCTCAAACCTGCCCATCTGGATCTGGACGGACCAGTCATAGTTCAGGCACCTTGGCGAAGAGGAAAGCCGCCCAAACAAAACAATATACAGATTCTGGGGGGTCCGCAGTGGGATTGTCAGTTCTGGGGGGGGGGGGGGGGGGTCATGTGGCGACCCACTTACCAGCAAGTGAACCAGCTCCCAAAATGGTGGATGTGCTGTGGAAAATGCGGGAAATTAGTCTGCACCCAACACAGGCTTTTATCTGGGCTGATGCTATCACTGACGATGTCACTTCCTGTCCATGTGACAGAAGCAGTGATATAAGACCAGCAGGCAAGCCTGGAGGTGTCAGTCTTGCACTAGACTCCACAGCGTGTACATCGGCTTCCCAACGTATGCATCAACTCAACAACGTGTACATCGGCTTCCCAACGTATGCATCAACTCAACAACGTGTCCAGCGATTCCACAACGTGTACCCGACGTCCATAGTAGCACAGCATAGAATACTTTGTGACAATAGTATTTTATAAATGGGCCCCATACCTTTTCAAACTGAAACTTTTAATCTTTAATATTGTACCTAATTTTCTCTAAGCTTAGATCTGACATTACATCATGTTGCCGTTGTGCATATAAATTACATCCATGCCCTTTAACTGTCCTGTTTGGTTTTTCATGTGAACCAAATAAACATTTATTGGCATCTCAAGGGAAAGTTTTAGTTTTTAGCACGTTGATAGCCAGGTGAGCAGTTTTAATGAAATGGAATTTAAATTTTCAAACGTTGTGGGGACCCTTTTTGAATTACTTTCAAAATCTCTGATTTGTTATTAATGCAGAGGCGTTGACTAATGAGGTCATTTATTACTGCGACAGGGAATTTTTTTTCTCTCTCTCTTCGGTTTTTGATAGTGGGAGTAGATTATATTTTGATTGATTAAGTATGTGGGGTCCTGTGGATGAAATATAGTATGATCTGAGTTGAGTGTGTTCTGTACTTTTCTATTTTTTAATATTTATTCCTATGTACTCTGTTTTTTTTGACATGGAATTTCAAGTTCAATAAAAATATTAAAAAATAATTAATCAGGTTCAGATATTTTTGCTAAACTAACCATAAATTCTTGTAGTCGGATCAATATACTGATAATGTTGGCTCACTTGTTAACAGCTTTCTTGAATCTTAAACCACCTACTTCTCCAGCCTTTGGGACCATGCTCCTCCCCCCAGCCCCTTCCCCCTTTCCCCACTGCCATTTTGTTCAGATGATATTTTTCCTTACCTTGATGAAGGGCTCAAGCCCGAAATGTTGGTAATGTATCTTTATCTTTCCTATTAAAAAGGTCACTGACCTGCTGAGTTTCTCCAGTATTGTGTTTTTACTTCAACCACGGTGACTGCATAACTTCGTGTTTTACGTCAAACCTCGTACTTCTGGTTTGACCAGGTCATGATCAACAGAAGATTCACTGAGGATGTTAAATTTTGTTCATATCGATACTGGCCGAGGTTAAGAACCTTAGGTTCAGAAGGTTTGTGCACATGACAGTCTGGAATTGAGAGATTCTGAAAATGGCAAATAATACAAGAAACTTAAGAAAAAAAGGAAAGTTCCATCATGTAATTAATGTGAGATCTAAGTCTGAAATTTCCTTTAGAAATCATGAGAATTAGAAGTGGGGGTGAACCAGCAGAAGGGTAAGTGAATTCTAATGTAAAAAAAAATCATATAGTGAATTATTCAGGTTCATTATTTGGAATTATTTACAAATAGTGATGTATTCGGAAATCTACTAGCATGTTTTAATTATTGTGAACGTGGCCTACATCTTTTAAATATAACTATTAATCTGAAGAAATGTGACTGAGGAAATCTCTTTCTGGGTTATTAGCCCACCGGTGCACAATATAACTGCATTAAAGGCAACTTCCTACAAAGGTGGGGTGGGGAGGTGGGGGTGGAATGTGTAGACAATTTGCTTTGTGCCCCTCAGCATAGAGTGCCATCTTGTGTTCAATTTATGTACTGGAGGAACTCAGCCAGTCTTGCAGCATCCATAGGAGGTAAAGATATATAACCAACGTTTCGGGCCTGAGCCCTTTCCAAAGAATATGCAAAGAACAGAAAGGTGTCAGAATAAAGAAATAAGACTGGCCGGGGGAGGAGTCCAGACCAACAAAAGGTGTTGATTGGATATAATAAGAGGTGAGGTGAGAATTCATTTTGCTCTGTGAAAGGAGACTGAGGGAAATGAGAAGAGAGAGAGAGAGATGGGGAAAGATGACAGGAGGGGGGTGTTTTAATGGGAACAGTAGAGATTGATGTTAATGCCATCTGGTTGGAGGGTGCCCAGATGGAAGATGAGATGTTGAACCTCCAAGTTGCGGGTGGTCTCAGACTGGCATTGCATGAGACCATGGACAGACATGTCAGCAAGGGAATGGGATGGGGAATTGAAAGGAGTGGCCACTGGGAGATCCCCGCCAACATCATCAGAAGAAAACCCAGTATCTGATCTCACTGGGCAGATTATTTTGAAGTTCTCAGGAAGGACGTCATTGTTTCCTTTAATGCAAATCCAACCTTTTTACATTTTGTTAAACAGACACAAAAGTGCTAAAGAAACTCAGCAGGTCACACTGCGTTCTTTATTTAGCAGAGATAAAGATGCATAATCAACATTTTGGGCCTGAGCCCTTCATCCTTCGTCTTGAGTACCTGTCTAAATTCAATGCAGAGATAAATGCCAGATAGTCGCTACATGTTCATTTTTTTCTCTGTTGATGGAGCTGTAATGGTACAACATGAGAAGGGTCTGGAGTCATATACAAACAAGACTTCCTTATATACATGTAATCATAGATACGTGTAATGGTCGTCACCCCCTTTTTTGGCCTGCTCATCCGAGCTCCCTATGGTCCAACCACCTGTCCATCTGAGCTCCCAATGCCATGACTGCGGACCTTCGTCCTGTTCGCTCACCCATCCGAGTTCCCAAAGCCCCGACTGCAAATCCTCACCTTGGCTGCCCACCCGCAAGAGCTTTTGAGGTCCCAACTTCCTGCCCATCCAAGCTCTTGACACTCTGACTGTGGATCCTAACCCTGACCACCCGCCCATCCAACCCTCTGATACCCCCGACTGTGGACCCTCACCCCGATTGCCCACCCACCAGAGCTCATTACATCCCGACCCCCCCTGTGGTGATATGTAATTACACCACTAGGACACCAGGGGTCATCCCGGTGACCTTGTACATAAAGCAGTCCAGAGCTGCAGAGAAACAAGACCTCTTAGTGTACATATTAGTTTATTAAAACTGTTTTATACCCGCACTGCTGGTGTAGTTATTGTCAGTACACCCCCGGCCATCCAAGCTCCTGATGCTCCGACTGAGCCTCCTCACCTTGGCCGGCCGTCTACTGGAGTTTCCAAGTCCCCTACTGCTGGCTCATCTGAGCTCCTGATGCCCCAACTACCTGCCCATACGACCTCCCGACGGCCCGACTGCAGACCCTCATCCCAATCGCCTGTCCATCCGACCCTCTGAGCTCCTTACGCCTCTATTGCAGATCCTCGCCCTGAATACCTGCTCATTCAAGCTCCTGATGCCTCGACCGCAGACTCATCACCTGGTCCTGGCCTTCCGTACTCCTGATGTCTCAAGCGACACAGGTACTTAACGCGGTCAAAAATTTGACTCGCAGGGTCTGTATTCTAAAATAATGAAATTAAAATTATGATTTTAAAAAAAATTTCCTGATCAATGAAGTTTTCCCTGAAGGTATAATAATTTTATGATGTTTTTGAGGTCTCTGAGTGTAAACTGATGCATCCAAATTAATTACTGGTAATCATTTTTATAATGAAATATCATATATTTCAGTTTTGAGATTAGACTAGTTTAGGGGGGTTTTTATTTGTAGTAGGCAATTTTTTTTTATTTTAGTTTTTAGATCTTAGATTTTAGTTTTTACATATATATATATATATATATATATATACTTTCAGCATATATTTGTTAACATTCTATTATATTATTATGATAAATTATTGTTAATTACTTGATATTACATATGTTGAATTAATAAAATATTTTTAAAAAATGGACTCGCGTAAAATTGGTCTAAAAAATGTCGATGTTGACACGAATTATTGGTGGTTAAAGATAGCATATTTCCTCCACTGAGGGATATTCATGAACCAGCTGGGACTTTACGACCATCTCATATTTTCATGGCCAGCATTATTAAGGCTGGTTAGTGATTGTAGATTATTAACCAAATTTAAAATCCATCCTGCCAAGGGAATTCAGTTCACTGTCAACTTAACTCTGCACTGTCAGCATAGCCCACGTGGTCAGAGTGCAGATCGATGTGCCAGGTGCTCTCAGACAATGATTCAATTTCTTGATAATCAGCTTATAACACATATTCCTCTGAGATTCCTCATGTTACTCTCAAAAGTAATTTATCAGACTCATCTGATGCCATAGTCAATAGATTCCATCAACACATGCGGTTGAAGTTCCAATATCTTGACAAAAATGCCTTGGAAAAATGTTGATGCAATTTTCTGGTGGCCCTTCCTCAACCTGGCATACAATGTTCTTACAAGCTATTCATAAAATCTACAAACTGGTCGAAATAGTTATCTGCAAAAAAACATCTGCTCGAAGCCTGAAGGAGGAACAAAGGAAAAACCTGCTCTTTATGTCCTGTTTAACTCTCAGTTTTACTGTTGTTATTTATACTGCAGTCATAAACAATGGAGACCAGTTACAACATGTCATTTATGTCAGTACCATTATATTGGCTATCTGGATGATTTTCACTTAAGTACAGGTTAGATGCAAATATTTTCATCATCTCAGAAGAATTTTATCTCCTGGCGTGCTACAGAAAATAATTTTATTAAAAATGGAGGAGTGAAAGGATATTTTTGAGAGATATCATCGACCCAATCAGACTAGAACTACAGAGGAAGGCGAGCCGATCAGCGGCCTGATTCACGCTGTTTTTATTTTCTCTAAAATGTTCAGTGTTAAGACCTGCCATGCAACATGTTTATTTTGGCCCAACAAAACTGCCTAGAGTTTTGTAAATGATACTTTTTAAAGTTACCTTAAGTTTGATTTAGTTCCAGGTAATGCCTTTGTTACCATTCCTCTCTTGGCAAGGCTGGATGATGCAGTGACCACAAGTGACTTTACAGTAAGCAATTGCAGATGGAAAAGTAAGCTGCGCTCCAGACATCAGGTTACAGCTTCCTCCCCTAGAAAACATGCACTGACAGAGTCGTGGCATTTCAAAGCACAGAAACGGGCCTCTCGGCTCAACTTGTCCATGCCAACCAAGTCGAGTACCTAAACTACATCTATTTATAGGTATGTGCCACTTAACGTTCATTTGGGCACCGTTCCACCGCATATACGACCATCGTCCATGGTCTCATAAGATTATAATAGAGTTCAGAAATCCTGATCAGAGAGCGGGATGTAGAGCATGTAACCGGACGCATGCAACAACTTCCCTCATGCAACACGTGTAGTTCATGTCTTTTGTATACAAAAGCTTATGTATGTACATAAGTGGAAAAATAATTAAACAGTTTAATTTAGCTTAATTTCAGTATCCCATATAGCTTTGCTAAGTACATTCAGTAATATAGTGATCGCCCAATGCCCAGTTTCACAGAACGTATTGTGGACATGAAGCAACAGATACCTATTTATGTATCTGGCTCATAGCCATTTAAATCTTTTCTATTCATGGACCTTTTTAAATGCTCTTTAAATGTTCCAATTGTACCTGCTTCTGCAAATTGCTCTGGCAGCTCATTCCATATCCCTTGTGTGAAAGAAAATCCATTTTAAATCTTTCCTCTCTCATCCTGTATCTAATCTTGAGTTTTAGATTCCTCTGTCCTGGGAAAAAGACTATGGCTACTTACCTAATCTATGTCCCTCATGATTTTCTAAACCTCAATAAGGTTCCCTTTCAGCCTTGTACGCTTCAGAGAGAAAAGTCCCAGCCTATTCTTATAATTCAAGCAGACTAGTCCCCGGAGATATTTGCGTCAATCTTTTGTGCCTTTCCAGCTTGGTATCTTACCAATAACTGGATGACCAGAAATTGAGCACACTGTGACCAAGTGTGGTCTCAACTACATCTTGTACAGTTGAAACATGACTTCCCTGCTCCTGTAGTCACTGACCTGACTTCTCAAAGCCAGCATGCCAAACTCCGGTCTACCTAAGATGGAACTATGTAGCTGTACTCCTAAGTCTCTCTGTTCTGTAACATTCTCCTGTGTTCTATCATTCACTGTGTAAATCCTCCCCTGCTTTAACTTACCAGACTGCAACATCCCACATTTGTCCATGTTAATTCACTTTGCCATTCCTTGGCCCATTTTTCCAGTTCATTTATTATAATCTCAGACAATGATAGTACATCTGACCAAGTTTCATGCAATGACAAGAATTTCTTTCTCTTGACATATAAAAATCCACTTCAAATCCCATTCACTGACCAACAATGACAACTAGACCCACTGCTTCTCAAATTTTCCAACCTCTCTATAACATTTGCCCATTTGTCTTTGTATCTCTAACACCCCTGGAGCTATCTGGGTTCATCTTTGGCCTTCGAACTGATCGAAGATTTAGCAGTACCTGCAGATTGTGTATTGCCCCAGACCTCAGCATTTGAAAATCTCTGTATAATTTAATTTTAAAATCTGTGAACTCTGTGCAGCTCAATTGCACCCAATCAACCTACCAAAGTACTTTTTGGAGGGAGGAAGGAAACCGGAGCACCTGGAGAAAACCAATGCGGGTCATGGGAAAAATGTACAAACTACTTACAGACAGAAGCAGATTCGAACCCAGGTTGCTGGCACTATAATAACGTTGTGATAACTGCACCAGCCGTCCCTCTCTCTCTCTCTCTCTCTCTCTCTCTCTGCTGACCAATTTCTCTCTTTATCGAAAATCCTTCAAACTTACTTCTTTTCTTCATGTTTTAATTTGTTCTTACATGCTCTGTTCCTTTGACATTTCTTTTTACTGTGAATTAAATTTTGTTTAGCTGATGCTCCTGATGTACCATTAATAATGGCGTAAAATTTCAACTGCTGCCAGTATTTAAGGACAGCAACATTAAACTGACAAAAATAAAATATAATGCTTCTGTAAAGAACAATGGAGTTCAATTTATTGCTTCACTATTCCATAATATTGTATGATCCTGTCTTCGAGTGTCTCATATCAGATTTGATCAGATTACTTCCAAAGTTCAGTGTGGAGCTATTACAGGGACCCAGGTTTGAATCCAGTGCTGTCTGTATGGAATTGGTACATTCTCTCTGAGTCTGTGTGGTCTCCTCTGGGTGCTCCAGGTTCCTCCCACATTCCATAAACGTGCAGAATTAGTAGGTCACACGAATGTTATCGGGTGACGCAGGCTCGTGAGCCGGAGGGCCTGTTATCCTGCTGTAGATCTAAAAATTAAATTAAAAGAAAATTTCAACGTATAACAAAAATCCCACTTGTCCATCTACTGTCATGTACCATCCTGTCCATTCATATGATGCTGTCATGAATCACGGTGGAGTGCAAACAATCATTATCTGGGCTTGTTAGAAAAAAACCTATGACATCATAGCCAACGAGTGAGTGAGAAGCTGAAGAATTCTTCCTCAACCCCCTTGAGTAATCAGAATGAGTCTATTTTGATCATAACCATCCAAGCAGCAAAAATATTCAGCAACCCAGTCCTCAGAGCATGAACCAGAAATCTTTTTGACTGGTCTAAAACAAGCATCAGGCCAAGAACAAGTGCTACTGCATACATGTTGGTACTTCAAACTAAAGCATGAAAAAAAACATCAGAAATGTAGAGGTACAGGCAGCCTGAACCAAACCCTAATGTGTGGTTTTGTACACGCACGTTCATCAGACATCATTACTTTATGTATACTACATTGTGGTGCAACCACTATTGTATGTAAATGTCAGGACCTTTTCTGTTTGACCCTGCTCTTACTGGCTGGCTCATGACTCCTCCCCTTTTTCCCCCATAAAGGCTGTCATGCCTCAAGCCTGCCCCCACTTTGAGTCCGGTTCAATGTGAGCCAGCAATACATGGGATATTGTCCATCTCTCGCTAATAAAAGCCTTCAGTTCCAATAACTTCAAAATAGATGCACGATCAATTCCATAAATTGGAATGAAAGGCTTTTATTATCAAGAGATGGGCAGCATCCCTTGTACTGCTGGCTCACACTGACCCGGACTCGAACTGGGGGCAGGCTTGTGGCATGTCAGCCTTTATGGGGGAGAAAGGAGAAGTCATGAGCCGGCCAGTGAGAGCAAGGTCAACCAGGAAAGGTCATGTCATTTACATATACAATAGAGGCCCGAGGTCCTGTTGCTGCCGCCGCCGAAGGCCCAGGGACCCGCTGCTGCCCGGGGGGCCCGAGGTGCTGCCTGTGTCCGCCTGAGGAAATGGCCGCATCGCGGGGAGAGACAGCCAGCCGAGACCGGGCCTGCCCACACCGCTGCCCGAGCACCGAAAACAGGCCGCCGTTGCCAGGCAAACTCCGGCAGCCCGCACAGCCTGACCGTTGGCAGCCGAGGACCGGGCCGGGAGCGGTCAATGAGAACTGTTTAGTGTATTTCAGAGTTTAATACACACCTCAACAATGAAGACACTGTTTACATCCGCACGATGGCAGTCTCTTCAATCTGAGGCGCCTGCAAGCTCACACCAAGACACAAGAGCAACTTGTCTGTGAACTACTCTTTGCATACGATGCCGCTTTAGTTGCCCATTCAGAGCCAGCTTTTCAGCGCTTGATGTCCTGTTTTGCGGAAACTGCCAAAATGTTTGGCCCGGAAGTCAGCCTGAAGAAAACTGAGGTCCTCCATCAGCCAGCTCCCCACCATGACTACCAGCCCCCCCACATCTCCATTGGGCACACAAAACTCAAAACGGTCAACCAGTTTACCTATCTCGGCTGCACCATTTCATCGGATGCAAGGATCGACAACGAGATAGACAACAGACTCGCCAAGGCAATTAGCGCCTTTGGAAGACTACACAAAAGAGTCTGGAAAAACGACCAACTGAAAAACCTCACAAAGATTAGCGTATACAGAGCCGTTGTCATACCCACACTCCTGTTCGGCTCTGAATCATGGGTCCTCTACCGGCATCACCTACGGCTCCTAGAACGCTTCCATCAGCACTGTCTCCGCTCCATCCTCAACATTCATTGGAGCGACTTCATCACCAACATCGAAGTACTCGAGATGGCAGAGGCCGACAGCAATGAATCCATGCTGCTGAAGATCCAACTGCGCTGGGTGGGTCACGTCTCCAGAATGGAGGACCATCGCCTTCCCTAGATCCTGTTAAATGGTGAGCTCTCCACTGGCCACTGAGACAGAAGTGCACCAAAGAACAGCGGCTTGTTATTACTAACTCCCTTTTCCAGCAGAGAGATAGCCTGAAGACTACCTGGATGCATCCCCAATCCAAACACTGGCACCTCCTGGACTACGTTCTGGTGCGAGCAAGAGAAAAATGAGATGTGCTCCACACCAGGGTCATGCCCAGCGCGGAATTCCACACTGACCACCGGCTTGTTCGCTGCAAGCTCAACCTTCACTTCAAGCCAAAGTTCAAGAACAATGGAGCCCCTAGAAAGAGGTTCAATGTTGGAAACTTGCAGTCAGACATAGTGAGAGGAAACTTCCAGGCAAACCTCCAAGTAAAGATCGAGGATGCAAACAGCCTCATGGACACGTCTCCTGAAAACCTCTGGGATCAGCTAAAAATGGCCATACTGCAATCCACTGAAGGAGTACTGGGCTTCTCCTCCAGTAAAAACCAGGACTGGTTTGACGACAACAACCAGGAAATCTAGGAGCTGCAGGCAAAGAAGCAATCTGCCCACCAGGCTCACCTTGCAAAGCTTTCCTGGCCAGAGGAAAAACAAGCCTTCCGTCTCGCATGCAGCCATCTTCAGTACAAACTGCGAGAGATCCAAAATGAGTGGTGGACTAGCCTCGCCAAACGAACCCAGCTTAGCGCCGACATTGGCGACTTCAAGGGTTTTTATGAGACACTAAAGGCTGTGTACGGCCCCTCACCCCAAGTCCAAAGCCCGCTGCGCAGCTCAGACGGCGAAGTCCTCATCAGCGACAAGATCTCCATCCTCAATCCCTTTTCAGTGCCAACCGCTCAGTCCAAGAATCCGCCCTGCTCCAGCTCCCTCAACAACCCTTGAGCCTAGAGCTGGATGAGGTCCTTACCCAGGAAGAGACATATAAGGCAATTGAACAACTGAAAAGTGGCAAAACAGCAGGTATGGATGGAATCCAATCCCTCAGAGGTCTGGAAGGCTGGCGGCAAAGCTCTGCATACCAAACTGCATGAGTTTTTCATGCTCTGCTGGGACCAAGGAAAGCTGCCTCAGGACCTTCGTGATGCCATCATCATCACCCTGTACAAAAACAAAGGCGAGAAATCAGACTGCTCAAACTACAGGGGAATCACGCTGCTCTCCATAGCAGGCAAAATCTTTGCTCGGATTCTCTTTAATAGACTAATACCTAGTGTCACCGAAAATGTCCTCCCAGAATCACAGTGTGGCTTTCGCGCAAACAGAGGAACTACTGACATGGTCTTTGCCCTCAGACAGCTCCAAGAAAAGTGCAGAGAACAAAACAAAGGACTCTACATCACCTTTGTTGACCTCACCAAAGCCTTTGACACCGTGAGCAGGAAAGGGCTTTGGCAAATACTAGAGTGCCTCAGATGGCCCCCCCTCCAAGTTCCTCAAAATGGTTATCCAACTGCACGAAAACCAACAAGGTCGGGTCAGATAGAGCAATGAGCTCTCCGAACCCTTTTCCATTAACAACGGCGTAAAGCAAGGCTGAGTCCTCGCACCAACCCTCTTTACTATCTTCATCAGCGTGATGCTGAAACAAGCCATGAAAGACCTCAACAATGAAGATGCTGTTTTCATCCGGTACCGCACGGATGGCAGTCTCTTCAATCTGAGGCAAGCTCACACCAAGACACAAGAGCAACTTGTCCGTGAACTACTCTTTGCAGACGATGCCGCTTTAGTTGCCCATTCAGAGCCAGCTCTTCAGCGCTTGATGTCCTGTTTTGCGGAAACTGCCAAAATGTTTGGCCTGGAAGTCAGCCTGAAGAAAACTGAGGTCCTCCATCAGCCAGCTCCCCACCATGACTACCAGACCCCCCACATCTCCATTGGGCACACAAAACTCAAAACGGTCAACCAGTTTACCTACCTCAGCTGCACCATTTCATCTGATGCAAAAATCGACAAAGAGATAAACAACAGACTCGCCAAGGCAAATAGCACCTTTGGAAGACTACACAAAAGAGTCTGGAAAAACAATCACCTGAAGAAACACACAATGATCAGCGTGTACAGAGCCAATGTCATACCCACGCTCCTGTTTGGCTCCGAATCATGGGTCCTCTACCGGCATCACCTACGGCTCCTAGAATGCTTCCATCAGCACTGTCTCCGCTCCATCCTCAACATTCATTGGAATGACTTCATCACCAACATCGAAGTACTCGAGCTGGCAGAGTCCGCAAGCATTGAATTCACACTGCTGAATACCCAACTGCGCTGGGTGGGTCACGTTTCCAGAATGGAGGACCATCACCTTCCCAAGATCCTGTTAAATGGTGAGCTCTCCACTGGCCACTGAGACAGAAGTGCACCAAAGAAGAGGTACAAGGACTGCTTAAAAAAATCTCTTGGTGCCTGCCACATTGACCACCGCCATTGGGCTGATATCGCCTCAAACCGTGCATCTTGGCGCCTCACAGTTCGGCGGCTGCAACCTCCTTTGAAGAAGACTCCAGAGCGCACCTCACTGACAAAAGACAAAGGAGGAAAAACCCAACACCCAACCCCAACCAACCAATTTTCCCTTGCAACCGTTGTAACCGTGCCTGCCTGTCCCACATTGGACTTGTCAGTTACCAACGAGCCTGCAGCAGACGTGGACACACCCCTCCATAAATTTTTGTCCGTGAAGCCAAGCCAAAGAAAAGAAGAGTGGTTTCACCACATATATACATTGTATTACTACCGGGATTACTACCTGTTCCAAATGCAAGTGATGAAAAGAATGTAAGGATAAGGAAAATGAATGTGTGGCTGAGGGGCTGGTGTACAAGGCAAGGATTTGGCTTCTTGGATCATTGGGATCTCTTTTGGGGAAGGCATGATCTTTACAAGAGGGACGGGTTGCACCTAAATCCAAAAGGTGTCATCATTTTGGGAAGTATGTTTGGTACAGCAGTGGGGCAAGGTTTAAACAAATCTGGCAGGGGTATGGGAACCAGAGTGATAGGGAAAAGGATAGGGAAGATAAAGTAATGGCCAGGAAAAGTAAAATAAGAAAAGTAATGTTGGGAGGAGAAAGTAAAAAACCAGATGGTGCAGTGAGTTTTCGGGTCAATGATAGTGTTAAGAAAATTACAAAGAAAAATAGTGGGCAGAAAAATCAAAAAAGGTTACAGAAGTCACTAGATATTAAAAGGACAAAGAGCATAAGGGCACTTTATCTGAATGCCCGCAGTATTAGAAATAAGGTTAGTGAACTTGAGGCGCAAATCGGTACCCATGCCTATGATTTGGTAGCCATCACGGAAACATGGCTACAAGGGACCCTAAATGGGAATTAAACTTTCAAGGGTATCAGGTGGTGCAAAGAGATAGACAGGATGGTAAGGGAGGTGGAGTTGCAGTCTTAATCAAAGATGAGCTCCAGGCAGTAGTGAGGGTTGATATAAGATCTAAAGAGCATAATGTTGAGTCCATTTGGGTAGAGATAAAGAATAACAAAGGGAAAAAATTATTGGTGGGTATTATCTATCGCCCACCAAATAACAATAGTTTAGTGGCACAGGAAATAAATAGAGAGATAAGTGAGGCATGTAATAATGATACGGCAGTAGTCATGGGGGACTTTAACTTCCACATAGATTGGGAAAATCAAGTTGGTCGTGGGAGTCTGGAAGAGGACTTCATAGAATGCATCCGCGATAGCTTTCTTGAGTAGCACATTAAGGAACCAACAAGAGAAAATGCTCTCCTGGATCTAGTGTTGTACAATGAGATAGGTAGAGTAAATGATGAGAGACCATCTGGGAAATAGCGATCATAGTATGATTGAATTTCTCATTCAGATGGAAGGGGAAATAGTTAGATCTAAAACTAATATATTATGCTTAAACAGGGGTGACTACCATAGGATGAGGGAGGAATTGGGCAGAGTGGACTGGGAGCACAGGCTAATTGATGAAACAGTTGAGGAACAGTGGAAGATTTTCAAAGAAATATTTTGTAATGCTCAACAAAAATATATTCCGGTCAGGAAAAATGGCAGCAAGGGAGGGAAAAATCAACCGTAGTTAACAAAGGAAATAAAGGAGAGTATAAAATTGAAGGCGCAGGTGTACAAAGCTGCAAAGAGCAGTGGGAAACTGGAAGATTGGGATAACTTTAAGAGACATCAAGGGGTTACAAAGCGGGTAATAAGATATGGGAAAAAGGATTATGAAAGTAAATTGGCACAAAATATAAAAACAGAAAGCAAAAAATTTTATAAATATATAAAACGGAAGAGCGTGGCCAGAGTTAACATAGGACCCTTGGAGGATGAGAAAGGAAAACTGGTAGCAAAAAATGAGGAAATGGCCGAGGCATTGAACAAATATTTTGTGTCAGTCTTCACGGTGGAAGACACGTCCAGCATGCTCAAGTGCGGAGTTAAGGATGCGAATGTTGGGGAGGGCCTTGATAAAATAGTTGTTACAAAGGAAGTAGTGATGGAGAAACTAATTGGACTAAAGCCAGACAAATCACCTGGTCCTGATTATATGCATTCAAGGGTTTTGAAGGAAATGGTAGAAGTTATAGTTGATATTGGTGGTCATATATCAAAGTTCCTTGGATTCTTGGCAGGTCCCGGCAGACAGGAAGACAGCAAATGTCACGCCACTTTTTAAGAAGGGATGTAGGCAGAAGACTGGAAATTATCGGCCAATTAGATTGACGTCTGTAGTTGGAAAAATGCTTGAAGCCGTCATTAAAGATGAAATAGTGAAACTTTTGCAACGTAAGGGTTCAATCAGGCAGACGCAGCATGATTTTAGAAAGGGAAGATCTTGTTTGACAAACTTGTTAGGATTCTTTGAGGATAGAGGGGAACAGGTTGATGTTGTATATTTGGATTTCCAGAAAGCGTTTGATAAGGTGCCACACAAGAGACTTCTCAGTAAGTTACAGCAAAGTGGAGTCCAGGAAAGTATATTGGCCTGGATTGAAAATTGGTTGCCTGACAGGAGGCAGAGAGTCGGGATAAATGGGAGTTTTTCAGGTTGGCAGAGAGTGGTAAGTGGTGTGCCGCAGGGGACGGTGTTAGGCCCACAACTGTTCATCATTTATATTGATGACTTGGAGGAGGGGACCAAATGTGGTGTAGCCAAGTTTGCAGATGACTCCAAATTGAATGGAAGAGCAAATTGTAATGAGGATGTGGAGAGTCTGCAGAGGGATATAGTTAAGCTGGATGAGTGGGCAAAGGTCTGGCAGATGGAGTACAATGTTAGTAAGTGTGAGATTATCCACTTTGGCATGAAAAATAAAAGGGTGAAAAACTACAGCGTTAGGTTGCAGGTGCAGCAGGTTATTAAGAAGGCAAATGGAATGTTGGCCTTCATTGCTAGAGGAATTGAATTCAGGAGTAGGGAGGTAATGTTGCAACTGTACAAGGTACTGGTGAGACTGCACCTGGAGTACTGTGTGCAGTTCTGGTCTCCATATTTGAGGAAGGATATACTGGCTTTGAAGATGGTCCAGAGGAGGTTTACTAGGTTGATCCCTGGGATGAAGGAGTTGAGTTATGATGAAAAATTAAATTGTCTAGGATTGTATTCACTCGAGTTCAGGAGAATGAGAGGAGATCTTATAGAAACATATAGGATTGTGAAGGGTATGGATAGGATAGATGTAGGAAGGTTTTTTGAGCTGGCCGGGGAAACTAAAACGAGAGGACACAGTCTCAAGATTTGGGGGAGTAGATTTAGGACAGAGATGAGGAAAAATAGTTTTTCCCAGAGTGTAGTGAATGTTTGGAATTCTCTAACCAGGGAAGTGGTTGAGGCTGCTTCATTAAACATATTTTAAATTTTGACATGATAGAGGAATTAGGGGATATGGGGAGAAGGCAGGTAGGTGGAGTTAGGTCATAAATTAGATCAGCCATGATTGTATTGAATGGCGGAACATGCTCGATGGGCCATTTTTGGCCTACTCCTGTTCCTACTTCCTATGTTCCTATGTTCCTATGTATTCCTCATTTGAGAGAGTAGTTCATATCAGCAATTTATAGATTCAACATTCACTGAATTCCTTAGTCATTTTGATCTCCTCAAAGGAAATTACGTCCGCTTCTTGTCTTGAGAAGAGTGTTTCTTCTCCACTCTATGTCAGTGGAATCTTGCACAAACAAGGAACTGCTGGAGCGACCATGGGTAGAAATTACCTAACGTTTTGGGCTGGGATCCTTCATCAAGAGCATTTATCGATGTCCCAGCAAGTTTGTCCAGCAATTCCTTGTTTATTCACCTGCTGTTTTTGTGTTTCTTAGCAGAAACTTGTGTTACTGTCTCCATGATCTCCATTGGACTGCATTCCTAATTACATCATTCTTTGGAATATTCTTGTAAATCTCTTGCTCTAATTAAGTGCTACACTTCTAATTTTATCTCGTTTTGCCATGAAATCATTCATTATTGCACATCAACCATCATCCAGATGTCCGATTTGCCAGATGAATTTCTTCTGTCTGAATTCCTTCTCTCCATGGGCCTCCATTTTTTGCCTTTTATCCCTCTCTTTCACTTTCCTTTGCAAGATTTGGCTGAACTGCACTCAATGGTATTCTGAATCGAGGAAAAGCGTGACATTGCTCTGCATTTTACCATAATTTGCTAACTAAGGTCTCATGGTTAAACATGAGCATCTTTGCAATATCAATTTTGTTAAATGCTTCTTTTGGCATCATGAAGAAAGGACATCAGCTCCAAGTTGGGGAAACTCTGGGCATTGCCCTCCCCCACCAAATGAGGTGCTGTACCTCTCCTATGGTCACGGCCATCCCTGGCCATTAGACCCACTCCACTCCCTCCTCCATCTTTAGCTTCTAGATTGATGCACACCCCCAGACAAGTCACTATCATGCGTCAAGTATCAGTAGCATCTAGTTACACCTGATGCAATAAAAAGAGTGCTCTCGTGTCCCACATCAGAGGGGCGGATGGCACTAATAACAGGTAGGTCTCTGCTAGCACCCCCCAACACCCCTGTCGACAGCTATGTCCCAGCCAACACCACCTTCGTCAACAGCCAGGTCCCTGCCAGCACCACCCCCGTGATGAATGAGCCCCCCTCATTATTGCCGCCCTCCAACATACACTCTGGCACCGGAGTTTGCAGAGGGTTGGTATGACATTGGAAACACTGGCAAATTTCTACAGAGGTGTGGTGAAAAGTGTGCTGATTGGCTGCATCACAGTCTGATATGGGAACACCAGTATTCCTGAGTGTAAAGCCCTCCAAACGATAGAGGACACAGCCCTGGTTATCACAGGCAAAAAACTCCCCACCATCAAGAACATCTACAGGGAATGCTGCTGTCGGAGAGCTGCAGCAATCATCAAGAATCCAAACTGCTCAGAACGTGTTCTGTTCTCACTGCTGCCATCAGGAAAGAGGTATAGGTGCCACAAGACTCACACCACCAGGTTCAGGAACAGCTGCTCCCCCTCTCCCCCTCCACCATCAGACTTTTCAACAGCAAACTCAATCAGAGACTCATTTAAAAACACTTATTTTGCACATTATTGATTGTTTTTTTCTCTCTGCATTGCACAGTCAGTTTGTTTACATGTATTTATTTATTTGTGTGTGTGTGTCCGTGAAGTCCTAACCTTTTAACTTTTCCCTGTAACTCAGTTTCTGAAGTCCATGCAACGTCCTAGTTAATCTTCTCTGGAATCTCTCGATCTTATTGACATGAGCCTGTGGGATCCAGCAGCAGAGGAATCCAAGGAGCTAGCCTTGTGGAATAATACTTTGATTTATGAAAGCCAATGTGCCAAAAACTCTCTTTATGACCATCTCTTCCTATGATGCCACTTTCAGGGAATTATGTATCTGCATTTCCAGAACCCTCTGTTCTACTCTACTCCACAGTGCCCTTCTGTTTACTGGATATATCCTACCTTCGTTTGTCCTTCCAAAGTGCCACACCTCATACTTGGCTGCATTAAATTCCATCTGCCATTTTGCAGCCCATTTTTTCAGCTGGTCCAAATCTCTCTGCAAGCTTTGAAAGCCTTCCTCACTGTCCACAACACCTACTATCTTCATCTGCAAACCTGCTGATCTATTTTATCACATTATCATCCAGATCATTGCCATCGCTGACAAACAAAAATGGTCCCAGCCACTGATCCTTGATGAACACCACTTCCAGTCAGAGAGCAATCATCCACTACCACTCTCTGACCTCTCCCATAAAGCCAATATTGAATCCAGGGTACTACCTCACTATGAATACCTACCAACTGAAATTTCCTGATTAACCTGCCACATAGGTTCTTGTCAAAGGCCTTACTAAAGTCCATGTACAAAACATTTACAGCCTTTCCTTCATTAACTTTAATTTTTAAAACAAAATTAGACTTGCAGCACAGTAACAGGCCATTTCGGCCCACAAGTCCATGCTACCTAATTCACACCCAATTAACTTAGAACCCCCGATACATTTCGAAGGGTGGGAGGAAACTGGAGCCCCCGGAGATGGTTAAACATTTGATATGTAGGGAATTGTGTTTAGAAGTTAATGTTTAAGTGGAACATTTGTACAAGTGAAAATTCTACCTGAGGGAAGAAATAGAGACAAAGATGTGGGGCTAACAACCTGAAAACAGACTTTTCTCATTGTTCTTGCTTAGGTTCAAGGTTCCTTTTACTGTTGTGTAATAAAATATAATGTGATATCTGTGATATACTTCAACTTTTGCCTGCCATTAATGCAGCCTCTTGAATCCCAGATCCAGTCCCTAGTTCCTATGAGTCAGTCTCCAGCAGCCCTCAGCCTGATGTGAGTCCTTTGACTGCTAGCAGTTTGCAGCTGATCCTGTAGGTTCTCAGGCTTTGCTTTCTCAAAATAGGGTTGGGGGGAGGGGGGTATTCCCCAGTGTCTGGTGCCCTGTGTTGGTCCCTGGAGTCTGCTACCCTTTGTGGAACATGCCCAGCACAGACTTCCGTGGTTATAGCAAGTTAGGAAAACACCTCCTAAAAGTCTGTTTAAAGCAGTGGTTCACAACCTTTCTCTTTCCACTCACATACCACTTTAAGTAATCCCTATGCCATCGGGATAGCTCTGTGATTAGTAAGGGATTGCTTAAGGTGGTATGTGGGTTGAAAAACAAGTTAGAAAACCACTGTTTTAATCGTGCCTAATTGACTTGTAATGTGCATGGTTTCATAACTCCAAAGGAATCCGAAATATATCAGTAACAATTGGGTCTGGAGCAGTGATTCTCAACCTTCCCTTCCCACTCACATATCACCTTAAGCAAACCCTTACTAATCACAGAGCCCTGATGGGATAGGAATTACTTAAAGTAGTCTGCGAAAGGAAAGAAAAAGGTTTAGAACCACTGGTTTAATGCCTATACAGAGCCATCGCCATCATGACCGCGCAAAAGGACCCAGCGGAGCAGTGCTGTATCTCCATTCCCTGCTCTCCTAGGTCCGTGCCAGTGGCAGTGCTGCCATACAGCAGCTCCAGCAGTGCTGCCTTTTGTTTTAGCTCATTCAAGATCCGATAAAGAACTTATCCTTTGATCAATTAATATGATCTACAATATTTTAACTAGCAACATTGGCAGTCTCGAAAGGTATACTATATCTGTTGTTAGATGTAAAATGTTTTCCCAGCTTGCTTTAATTTTCACTACTACTAGAAAAATTAGGAGTGTTCAGGTGGGAAGGGCATTCATTTCCTCTAAACTCAAAGCTTACCTCATCAGTAAAGATTTATTATTGATGATTTAATTATACCTGATTGTGCAGTTTTAGTAGCTAAATGGGGCTTTAAAAGGGGTTATTTTATTAATCATTGCTGCACTAATTGCAGTCACTTACAGAAGGTTTTCTGATTAAATATGCAAGAAATCATTTAAAAAAAGCTGTGCTGTTGAGAAATGAATTCTAAACACTACAAAGTCACTGTCTCAAAAGTAGTTTGGGACCTTCAGTGAAACAAGGTTTCTGAGAATAAATTGCATTTGCTAATGTTGAAGTTCAGACTATTTTACATGATGCAAGTTGTAGTTTTAAGCATTGTAAAAAAACTAATATTTTTAAAATAAGGTTCAGTTTTAAATAACAGAATGCTTTTGTATAAAACAATTTCTGAATGAACAGTACTCAATGAGAAAGCAGGGGAAAAAAAAATTTAAAACCCCATCCCCACCTGATGCTCCATTCAAATATGCTTCACCCTACATACTGAGGGTGATGAGAGGAAGTTTAGACCAGTGGTTTTCAAACTGCCCCCCTAAACTCACTTCCCACCTTAGGCAATCCCTGTGCCACAAGTGCTCGCTTTAGATGATCAGCGGAGAACATGGGGCAACACTGTTGGGATGGCGGTTAGTGCAACACCTTGAGAACCCCAGCGATTGGGACTGGGGTTCGAATCGCATGCTGTCTGTAAGGAGTTTGTCTATTCTGCTGTGTCTTCATGAGTTTTGGTTTCCTACCACTATTCAGAACTTACTGGGCGTGTAGTTTAATTGGGTGGCATAGACTCGTGGACCGAAATGGCCTGTTGCCATGCTTTATGTGTAAATTTAAAATTTTAATATTTAAAAATATTTTTAAAAATTAATTTAATCTAGAAAGAAAATTTGATGACCAAGAGAAAGGCAGGGAGCGAGGTTTAAATTGGAGCTATTTTAATGCAAAAACTTGTCTGAGAAGGCAGATGAATTGAGGGCATGGATAAACAAGTGATTGGGGCATGGCAACTGTCACGGAATCCTGGATAATAGAGCGGCAGGACTGGCAGCTCATGATCTCAGGGTACAGATGCTTCAGGAGGGACAGTGAGAGGGTCAGCTAATGAGCCTTTATGGATGGAGATGAGGAACAAGAAAGGCATGATCACCTTGTTGGGAATGCACCACAGGAGCCGAAATAGAAAACAGGAATTAGAGGAGCAAATCAGCCAGGAGATTGCTGCCATCTATAGGTCAAATATGGTTGTCAGAGTTGGGGATTTTAACTTTCCAAATATTGACTGGGAAAGTCATTACGCAAAAGGTTTAGACAGGGTGTAATTTGTCAAATGTGTTTGGGAGATGTCCTCCAGTAATATGGGGAGGGTCCCACAGGGGAGAGGGCAATACTTGATATAGAGGGCAATACCTGGTATGGAGGCACCAACACTCAGGACAAGAATCAACTCCAGAGGGTTGTTAACTTGGACTGCAACATCAGGCACCAGACTTCACCCCACCACAGACATCTACATCAGGCAGTGTCTTAAAAAAGCAGCCTCTATCCTCAAACACCCCCACCACCCAGCCCATGCCCTCTTCACTCTGCTACCATTGGGTAAAATGTACAGGAGCCTAAAGATGAGCACTCTGTGGCACAAGGACAGCTTCTCCACTGCCATAATCAATGAACCAAAGACACTGCCTTATGATTTGGACACTGTTATTGTTATTTTATATAGTAATGTTGTATGAATGTTTACACAATGAAGCTGCTGCAACACAGCAAATTTCATGACTTGTTCATGACAATAAGTCCTTATTCTGATTCTGATCTCATCGTGGGATATTAGGAGGGGCAAGTAGATGAGGTGTTCGTAGATGAACATTTGGGAACCAGCAACCACTGATCTATTGGGTTTAAGATAATTATGAAGAGAGACAGGGCAGGGTTAGGAATTAAAAGTTGAAATTGGGGCAAGGCCAACTTTGAACATATAAGACACAAACTAACTCAAGTTGATTGGAACTGGTTGTTTGAAGGGAAGAGGAGCATTTTAAAGGTGTGTTGACAAGAGTCCAGGACATGTACATTCCTGTTAGAGTGAAAAGTAAGACATGTAGGTGTAGATAATGGAAATTCAGGCTCTGGTCAAGAGCAAGTAGGCATGGGACAGGTAAAAGCAGCTGGGATGAAGTGTGTACCTGGATGAGTTTTGGGAAATTAGGAAAGAGCTAAAAAAAAAGGAAATCAGGAGGACAAAAAGGGGACATGAGACCTCCTTGGCAGATAACATGAAGGATAATCCCAAGATTTTAAAGGTTGGCGTAGCAGTTAGCGCAACACCTTTACAGCGCCAGAGATTGGGACCAGGCTTAGAATCCCATGTTGTCTGCAAAGAATTTGTACGTTCTTCCCGTGTCTGCATGGGTTTTGGTTTCCTTCCACCATTCAACTCATAACTGGGGGTGCAGGTTAATTGGGTGGGACAGACTCGTGGGCCAAAATAGCTTGTTACCGTGCTGTATGTCTAAAATTTAAAATTCAAAAAAAAGGGTAAAAGGTTAACCAGAGGGAAAATTGGATTCTTCAAGAATCAATGCGGTCAACTTTCTATGGAGTCACAGGAGATAGGCAAGTTCTTAATGAGTACTTCTCCTCAAGTTCAAGGCCAGGTTTATCATCATCTGATTGTACATCTACAACTCGATGAAACAGTGTCTCTCTGGACTATGGTGCATGCACAACACCCGGTACACAACAATCACCTAAACAATCAAAAACACATTAGCTGGATGGCTGAATCCAGAGTGGAGCCTTGGAGCCCCGCTTCTGTAATTACCAGTTATTGCCAGAATGCAGTAAGCCTCCCACTTCTCTCTGGTTCAGATGAAGATGCAGGTAGTCCAATTTATTTTCCAGAGAACTTACATTTGCAAGTAAAATTATGGTGAATGTGAGCCTGAATGGATTTGCTATGAACCTTGCATGACTACCAGCCGGCACGCCTAGCGTGCTTCTGCTTCCTTACCCACTGTTTCTGACACCTCAGTGCTGCACCGTGTTTCCTATGACTTCTCCTCTGGATTTCAGTAGAAGGCTTCAGCTTGTTGTTAGGACTCACTGTATTCATTGTCATATTCGCACAGTACCTTCATGATCTGGTCCTCTAGCTTGGTAGACCAACAGGCCTTAGTGTTCTTTACATTTAGAAGTTTTTTCCAATCATAGACAAGACAAACAGAATGAGAGATTGTACCTTTGGTGCTTGAATGGCTGCTGAAACTATTTTGCTCAAGTATATTCTTTATTTTTATTATGGAAAGGGACATGAGGACTGGAGAACTAGGGAGAGTCAGTGGCAGTGTCTTGAGAAGTCAGTATTACAGTCGAGGAGGTTCTGAAGTTCCTGATGCCTATAAAGGTAGACTGATCAGGTATACCCAAGGACACTAGAGAGAAAATTGTATGTGCTCTGGCTGAGATTTATGAGTCTGCATTAAGTACAGGTGAACTGCTGGAAGACTGGAGGGTGGCAAATGCTGTGCCTCCATTAAAAAGGGCTGCAGGGAAAATCCTGGGAACTACAGGCCAGTGAACTGAACATCTATGGTCGGAAAGTTACAAGAGAGTATTCTGAGGGAAAGGATATACGAACACTTAGATGGATAAGGGCTGATTAGGGATAGTGAGCACAGGTGTCTCACAAATCTGATTGTTCTTTGAAGAGGTGACGAGGGAAGAGCTGGAGATGCTGTACGTATGGATTACAGCAAGACAGTGGATAAGGTTCCATACAATAGGGAAATCTGGAAGTTAAGAGTGCACAGGACCCATAGAGAGATGGCTGAATGAATTTTAAAAATTGGCCTCATGGAAGAAAGCAGAAAGTGATGGTGGACTGGAAGCCTGTGACCAGGTTCGGAGTTGGGCCTTTTGGTGTTTGTCCTCTATATCAACAATTTAAATGAAAATACATATGGCATGATTAGCAAGTTTGTGGATGACATTAAAGCAGCTGGTATTGCAGACAGCAAAGACAGTTGCCAAATATTGAAATAAGATCTTGATCAGTTGGACAGGTGGCAGAGGAATGGTCGCTGGAAATGAAAACATAGAAATGCGAGGTGTTGCCTTTTGGGAAGTCTATCATGGGTTGGACTTACACAGTAGGGATCTGAGGAGGATTTATTTTTGAATATTTCATTTAAAAATGTTTCCATGCATGTAATTAGTAATCAGTATACAATAAAATAAATACTCAAACTAAAAAGTTTCATTCATTACATGATGGTTACAACACCCCCCCCCCCTTTCCCTCCCTCTCCCAACCCTTTCCCTCCCTCTCCTAACCCCTCGACCCATAACAAAGAAAGAAGAAAGAGATAGAAGAAATAATGTAGCATCTTGGACTGCCTGGAGTATCACCCTTCAACACACTGGAATTTAACAGATTATATGAGAAGATTTTCTTTATTAGGAAGAAGGTTAACATAGGATTTAAGAGGCTGGAAGAACATTTTTACATATCTATACCCAAAATTTGCATATACAGGCTCCAAATTCACAAAAATATAGGGTATTTATTTCACAAATGATATGTAATTATCTCTAAAGGAATAGACCTTTGATTTCTGCTTTCCATTTTCCCATATCTACGTATAAGTCCAATTTCCAAGTTACTTTAATACATGTCCTCGCTACTGCCATTGCTATTTTAACAAATTTAATTTGATATGTTGACAATTTTAGTTTGGGTCTTGTTCTTTCTATGTTTTGATCTGAGAAGTGTTGAAAAACAGAGGGATGAATGAGTACAGGTGCATGGTACCTTAAAAATGGCATCTCAGGTAGATAGGGTGATCAAAAAGGCTTTCGGTTCATTGGCCTTCATCTGTCAGAGAATCAAGGTTGGAGGTCACATTACAGTTGGATGAGATGCTGGTAAGGTCCCATTTGGAGTAGTGTGTTTTGATCATCATACTACAGGAAAGATGTTGTCAAGCTGGAGAGATTGCAGAGAAGATTGACGAGGATGTAGCCAGGACTTGGTGACCTGAAGTATAGGGAGAGCAGGCTATTCCTTGGAGTGCAGGTGTGATGAAGTATGACCTCATAAAGATATACAAAATCCTGAGAGGGATAGTTCAGATGAACGCACAGAGTCTTTGCCCAGAGACAAGGAATCAACAACCAGAGGACATAGGTTTAAGGTGTAAGGGTAGAAATTTAGTAGGCACCTGAGGGGCAACTTCTTTTATATGGAGGGTGGTTGGGGTTTGGAAAAGGCTACTGGCAGAGGTAGTTGAGGTAGGTATTATTGCAACGTTTAAGAAACATTTGGACAAATACAACAGTAGGATGAGTTTAGAAGGATCTGGGCCAAATGCAGGAGGTGAGACCAGCGTGGGGTTGTGGGGGGTGGGGGGAAGCAGAAGTGAGGGTGTGCAGCGGGACATACCAGTCCGCATAAACAAGTTGGGCCAAAGGGCCTGTTTCCACGTTGTAAGACTCTATCTTCCCCAAATGCGTACAATGACATCACTAATTGCCTTGTTGAATTTAATATATTGAAAAGACCCAATGAACTAGATATAATTTAACATCTAAAAGTGCAAGGGATTGAGGAGTTGACTGTGATGGGGATTATTTCATACTATTGTCTCATTTTGTCTAAGCCAGTGGTTTTCAAACTGGCCCCTAAACTCACATTCGCCTTAAGCAATCCCTATGCCATCGGTGCTCTATGATAAGTAAGGGATTGCTTAAAGTGGTATGTGAGTGGGAAGGTTGAAATCACTGCTCTAGCCCCAATTGTTACTGAAATATTTTGCGTGAGAGAAATTGTCATTGGCTCATTTCCTTTGGAGCTATGAAACCGTGCACATATCGAGTCAATTAGGTATAATTTCAAACTTTTTCTTTCCACTCACATAACACCTTAAGCAATCCCTTACTAATCACAGAGCACAGGGAATACTTAAAGTGGCATGTGAGTTTAGGTGGGCAGTTTGAAAACCACAGGTCCAGGCCAATGTGGTTGTTTAAAACAAGTGCCAAGATATCGCAGACTGCAATGCCAGATGAACTATAGAGTACAATTTGCTCACAGAAATTTTGCCACTGTAGCTTGCCTAGTTATTTTTATAAGGTAGACATTACAGGTCATTGAAAGTTTACAGAATTGAAGAAGAACCTGTGCCTGCTGTTTGACAGAGGAATTGTCAGAATCTTTTTGCTATATCATTCTTATCAAAGAAATAGGATTAAGAAAATAGGAGTTTTAAAGGTGATCTTTCTCTCAATTCTTCCACCTTTTCCCAGGATGCAGTCTTACGTTCCAGAACATCTGAGACGCCTCCTTCTTCAAAAAACATGGTTTCCCTTCTACTACAATCAACTCAGCCCTTACCCGCATCTCCCTCACATCTGCCCTGGCCCCATCCAGACCTAGATACAGCAAGCATAGGATTCCCCTTGTCCTCACCTACCACCCCACCCGCCTTGGCAGTCAACGTATCGTTCTTCGCAATTTCTGCCATCTACAATGCGATCTCACCACCAGACACCTCTTCTCCTCCCCTCCCCTCTCTCCACAGGGACTGCTCCCTCTGGGACTCTCACATTCACTCATCCTTCCCCATCAATCACTCCCTTGGTGCCTACCGCTGTGATCACAAGAAATGCTGCCCTTGCGCCCACACCTCCTCCCTCACCACCATTCAGGGCCCCAGACTGTCCTTCCAAGAAGAATGACACTTCATTTGTGAATCTGCAGGGATCATCTACTGCCCTGGTGCTCACATTGTGGCCTCCTTGATATCAGAGACAGGATACAGACAGAGAGACCATTTTGTTTTTTTTAAATTTTTCACACTATGAACCATATTGACCAAAATACACATAAACCTTTCCCTCTTGAATATACAGTTTAAATTTCTCCCCTTTTCCCCCCTCCCTTCCCTCCCTCTTTCCCACCCCCCTCCCCACCCACTCAACGTTCAACATATATGATACATTAAACCCATTAAACAATGTCATCACACAATGAAAATAAACAAGAAATTTGTGTCATCTACTTTTACATACTGGGTCAGTTCATTTCGTCTTCTTCTCATTCTGTTATTTTAGGGGGTGGAGGTCTGTGGTAGGACTTCTCTGTTGTGTTCCATGTACGGTTCCCAAATTTGTTCGAATAGTGTGATGTTATTTCTTAAATTATATGTTATTTTTTCCAATGGAATACATTTATTCATTTCTATGTACCATTGTTGTATTCTCAGGCTATCTTCAGATTTCCAAGTTGACATTATACATTTTTTTGCTACAGCTAAGGCTATCATAATAAATCTTTTTTGTGCTCTATCCAAATCGAGGCCAAGTTCTTTACTTCTTATATTACTAAGAAGAAAGATCTCTGGATTTTTTGGTATGTTGCTTTTTGTGATTTTATTTAATACCTGATTTAGATCTTCCCAAAACTTTTCCACTTTCTCACATGCCCAAATTGCATGTACTGTTGTTCCCGTTTCCTTCTTACAGCGAAAACATCTATCTGATACTGTTGGGTCCCATTTATTTAACTTTTGGGGTGTGGTGTATAGCCTGTGTAACTAATTATATTGTATCATGCGTAACCTCGTGTTTATTATATTTCTCATAGTTCCGGAGCATAGCTTTTCCCATATTTCATTTTTTATCTTTATGCTTAGATCTTGTTCCCACTTTTGTTTGGGTTTACAGCTTATTTCATCGTTCTCTTTCTCTTCCAGTTTGATGTACATGTTTGTTATAAATCTTTTAATTATCATTGTGTCTGTAATCACATATTCAAAATTGCTTCCTTCTGGTAACCTCAGCTTGCTTCCCAATTTGTCCTTCAAGTAGTTTTTCAGTTGGTGGCATGCAAACACTGTCCCGTGAGTTATACCATATTTGTACTTCATTTGTTCAAAAGATAATTTATTTCCCGAAAAACAATTTTCTATTCTTTTGATCCTTTTTCTCTCCCATTCTCGAAAGGAAAGGTTGTCTATTGTGAAAGGGATTAGTTGATTTTGCGTCAATATTAATTTTGGTAGTTGATAATTTGTTTTTTTCCTTTCTAAGTGAATCTTCATCCACACATTGAGCAGACGGTGCAGTACTGGTGAATTCCCCCGTTGCACCAGCTTTTCATCCCACTTATATAGTATATGTTCAGGTACCTTCTCCCCTATTTTATCTAGCTCTAATCTGGTCCAATCTGGTTTTTTCTTGTTTAATAAAAATCTGATAGGTATCTTAATTGTGCTGCTCTATAATAATTCTTAAAGTTTGGTAGCTGTAAGTCCCCTTGTTTGTACCATTCTGTTAATTTATCTAGTGCTATCCTCGGTTTCCCCCCTTTCCATAAGAATTTCCTTATTATTTTCTTTAGCTCCTTGAAGAATTTCTCTGTTAGGTGAATTGGTAACGATTGAAATAGGTATTGTATCCTTGGGAAGATATTCATTTTAATGCAATTTACCCTTCCTATCAGTGTTAGTGGTAAATCTTTCCAATGTTCTAAGTCATCTTGTAATTTCTTCATTAATGGCTGATTATTTAATTTGTATAGATGGCCTAGATTATTATCTAGTTGAATACCTAGGTATCGGATTGCTTGTGTTTGCCATTTAAATCGTGATTCTGTCTTAAACTTTGTGAAATCCGCATTATTCATTGGCATTGCTTCACTTTTATTTGCGTTGATCTTGTACCCCGATACTTCTCCATATTCCTTCAATTTCTTATGTAATTCTTTTATTGATAATTCTGGTTCTGTTAAGAATACTATGACATCATCTGCAAATAGACTGATTTTATATTCCTTCTCTTTTATTTTTATCCCTTATTTTATTTTCTGTTCTTATCAGTTCTGCCAATGGTTCTATAGCTAACGCGAACAGTGAGGGAGATAGTGGACATCCCTGCCTAGTTGACCTGTTTAATTTAAATTGGTTTGATATATATCCATTTACTGTCACCTTCGCCAATGGTCCCTTATATAATGCTTTAATCCAATTAATATATTTCTCTGGTAGGTTGAACCGCTGTAATACTTTGAATAAATAATTCCATTCAACGCTGTCAAAGGCTTTTTGGTGTCTTGTTTCCTTGTACTACATGGATTAAGTTAATGAACTTACAGATATTGTCCGTTGTTCGTCTTTTCTTAATAAATCCAGTTTGATCTAGTTTTACTATTTTTGGTACATAGTCGGCCAATCTGTTTGCTAATAATTTAGCTATTATCTTATAATCTGTGTTGAGTGGAGATATTGGTCTATACGATGCTGGTGTTAGTGGGTCTTTCCCCGTCTTTGGTATTATTGTAATTATTGGTGTTTTACATGAATCTGGCATGTTTTGTGTTTCTTCAATCTGGTTCATTACTTCCAGGAGAGGGGGAATTAATAAGTCTTTAAATGTTTTATAGAATTCTATTGGGAGTCTGTCCTTTCCCGGCGTTTTATTGTTTGGTTATATCCTGTATTTCAAATGATTTTATTAATTTGTTTTGCTCCTCTTCTTGCAATTTTGGTAGTTCAATTTTAGCTCGAAACTCATCTATTTTGTCTTCTTTCCCTTTGTTCTCAGTTCGATATAATTGCTCGTAGAATTCTTTGAAATTTTCATTGATCTCCGTTGGGTTATATGTAATTTGTTTGTCCTTTTTCCTTGATGCCAATACCATTCTTTTAGTTTGTTCTGTTTTAAGCTGCCAAGCTAGTATTTTGTGAGTTTTTTCTCCTAGCTCATAATACTTCTGTTTTGTCTTCATTATGTTCTTCACCACCTTGTATGTTTGTAATGTTTCATATTTTATATTTTTGTCCACCAATTCTCTTCTTTTTGTTGTATCTTCCCTTGTTGCTAATTCTTTTTCTGTACTTGCTATTTCCCTTTCCAGCTGTTCTATTTCCCGATTGTAGTCCTTCTTCAGCCTAGTTACATAACTTATTATCTGCTCATTCTTACACGAACATGGCCTCGTCCACTGCCAAACAGAGGCTAGCCACATGGGAGCCAACCGGATGAGATTAACATCGACTTCTCCAGTTCCTGGTGAACTCATCCCACAAGTCTCTCTCTTTCCTTCTCCCTCTGTCCTCCAACTCCCCGCCCCTTCCCTACCCTGTCCATTCATTGAACTACCCTCTCCCCCTTTCACTCCTCAGCTATTTTCTCTTCTTCTCTCTCGCCTATGACCTCCCACTTGTTAGCCTGCGCTTCTTCCCCTCTCCCAACCTTTTTATTCAGAGCTCTGCCTGCTTTCTGCTCATCATTTGGTGAAGGCCTCTGGCCTGAAACATTGGCTACCCTTGACTTCCTGTAGATACTGTGTGGTCTGCTGAGTCTGCATAGCACTTTTGTGTTTTGCATCTGAGAGTAAGTTTGTTTTTACAGACACGTAAAGTTGTTGATATCTTGCTCATGCTGCAAGAGGGAGTGGAGGAGTCGTATAGAATCACTATGCTTCAGAGGCATTTTGAGAGACACATGAATAGGCAAGACATAATAAATATATGGGCCTTCTGTGGGTAAATGAAATAGTGTAGACAGGCAAAGCGGTTGGCATGGACATGCTGAGCGAAAGAGACCTGTGCTGGCCTCTGTGGTGCAGCAGGCAAACAAAAACATGAGAAGACTGTACTACAGGCTTTAATCAGCTCACACTCTGTACACAGAAGTCTTAGTATCTTTGCTGGCTCCACGTCCCCCTGACTATCCTCTGCTGGCTCCACGTGTCCGACTGACCCCGGGAGGGGCCGGCTCGAGTCTATATACAGGCTAGTGATTGACAGCTGGCCAGGTGGGCCTAGCCTCCCAGGTTGCCTACTTGCAGGAGGCTGGTACAAGGGCAGCCAATGTTGTGGTTGTATCACCACAGCCTCTCTCTATGAAAGATGGTAATTCTAGTCAAGTCCATACATCCTAATGGATTGTCCCACTCTCCACTCCTCAAAAGATCTGTTGGCACTAGAGGTTGGTGCAATGCTATTACAATGCCAGCAACCAGGGTTCAAATCCAGCATTGTCTGCAAGGCTTTTGCACATTCTCCCTGCGACTGCATAGGTTCTCTCAGAGATCTCCAGTTTTCTCCCAACTTTCAAAGTGTACGGGATTTATAGGTCGATTGTGTATTTGGGTGGCATGGGCTCCTGGCCGGAAGGGCCTGTTATTGTGCTGTGTCTATTTTGAAAAGTTATGACAATAAAGTCATATCCCCATTTCTCTATTACAAGCTGTCCAATTATTTGAGCAAACAGGACTCAGCACACTCAGGGAGAAATGCACAGCCAACATTTTAGGTCAGGACCCACATTCAAGACCTGATAATTCTCCACAATGTTCCGTAATCTATTTCTAGTATTTTTGTTTTTGTTTCAGCTGTCCAATGTTTGCAGTATTTTGCTTTTGTAACCACATACTGCTTCAAATATTTGTTAAATTCTCCCTGAAAATATAGGTAAGACTCAGATTTAAACAATCCTTGTGACGAAGCAATTCATGCTGCAGAAAGCTGTTTTGTGAAAAGAAATGTTAATTATTGCTTGCACTTTGTCAAACTCAAGGAGACAAAATAATAATCTCCTCAAAACCTGAAGAATGAAAATACTAATAAGACGTTTCCTTGCTGCTTCAGTGGAAATCGCTTTTGCATCTCATCACTGATGAGGCGCTAATGTAAATATAGTCCAGGGGCAGCTTACAATTTTTTAGCTACATGTGGCTTCGAAACGTGGGGCAGAACTGATCTGGAATCAATGCTTACTGTAAATTTATCATTATTTTTACCTCTTTATCCATATTTTTAAAACCCACAATATTGTTCTTTGTTACTCATTTCTTCTATTTGCAATTTCTGGAATTTGAAATCCTAAATCTTTTTGCAATTTTGAAGTCTTGATCCTGAGAGATTGATTTATTTGTTTTAGTCACATTATTATACAACTCTTACTGTTTATTTGATGATTTTTAAAATTATATCATGAGATCATTTAAAAAATATGATATCAGATCAAGGGTAGATTATTCCAATTTTTGGACATGACCAATAATGTGAAAATTCTAACCATGAAATTAAAACAGATGGAAAAAATTAACACCTGCTCTGCAAAATTTCCTTCCTGCAGGTAGGAACTCAAGAGAATTTCCAGATGGTTCAGAGTTCCCAAAGCTGAGCCTGCAGGCACTTCATCAATCTTCCTTTGATATCTCCACTGCAGCACTCACCTCCAGCCACACCCTACACAGCACAGCCAGAATTATACAATCCGCTGTCTGAGCTCGCAAAACCTTACAAACATATGATAGCTTTAAAAACCCATTTTATCCAAAACAAATTTGTTTGTGAATGTTTTTTTTTCTGTGTGCTTAAAATCATGTAAGAAATAAAAGTATTCTTTAATTTAAGAGTTAGTCTGTTCATGTCTTCCCAATTGAAAAGTTGAGAAACTACCATCTCCATGTGGAGAACATGTTCTACTGTTAACCTGCATTTTGGACAAACTCTGCAGGAAAACATTAATTGGGCTCTGAAGCAGAAAACACTCTACTGGAAGGACTCAGCAGGTCATGCAGCATCACCGGTGAATTGCCAAAGTTTTGGTTGGGGACCCTTGCTGAAATATTGACTCTTCTTTAACTCCCAGTGATGTGGCTTGGCCTGTTGTTCCTCCTGCAGATTTTTAAAAATTCTGTATTCTCTGCATCTCCATTTGGTTCACATTTTTCAAGCAGCAGAAGTGGACATTTTTAGCATGACTTGTTTGGTTCACCATATTCAGAAGAGAGTGAACACAGGCTATGCCAGTGTACATGATAATCTTTGTGGAGTGGTCAGTTTCTGATAGCAATGCTTATACAACACTGACATGATACCCACATAGCAACATTGAAAATTGACAATTCAACTAATGCATAGAAACCCTATTTCTTAACTGTAACTATATCACATTGAATGGAACTCTCTTGCTGAATCTCCCACTGTTGAGTGGAAAGTGCAGAGGAAGTGTACAGGAGAATGTGGTGTAGAGATGATTGAAGCAGATGACTGCAGGGGATCCAGAAAGATGATACAGAAATCTGCATCACTTAAACAATTTTCATTGCGCTACGGCTATTTGTTAACATTTATTATTATTTTCTTTTTTTTTTACTTCTTCCTTTCATATTATTTTCTTTTTCTCTTCTTACCTGTTTTATGTACCTGGGTTTTATGCACTTTCCATATTGTACTGATCTAGATGATGATAAACTTCAAATGACAGGTGAAGAGGGTATGCAAACGACTTGAGAGCACTCTGGTTCCTCAGCAAATGCTTTAGACTGAAAGAGGTGCTTTGCTGCCTTGGGATCTTTTAATCCTCTGTTTATCTTCTGTCTTCATCTTCCATCCATCATCAAAACCACAACATCAGCTCCAGCCTCCATCCCGTTACCGTTTTCCTTATCTGCTGTGTTAAGGGTTCCAAACACCTTCATCTGGTGAATCACATCCTATGCTCCAGAAAATGAACTCAATTTTGCCATTCTCACTTTAGAATTCCAGGCAAACTAAATGGGCTAGGATGAAGGGGATATGCATGAAGAAAGATTGAGCAAGTTGGGCCTAAACACTGGCATTTAGAAGAATGGAAACAAATAAAATTGAGATGGAGTGAACAGGGTGGATACTGAGTAGATGTTTGCCCTACTGGGGTCATCTAGAATAGGAATGGCCCATTCCAGATAGATAAGAGGGATTTTCTTTTCTCGTGAAGGTCTTAACATTTTGCCATTCTTCACCACACAGAGATGTGGAGACTTTCTCTTGCTCCGGTTTCTGAGAGTCATGAAGTCAGAGAGAGATAATAGGCCTGTTTCCCTGCTTCAGTTCATTGAATTGCTGCCGTTAACCACCCATTCACATTCATCTCATTTTTCCATTCTGTACTCCACCCATCTGCATCAATCCCCCCCCCATCCCCCCCTCTGAATTCTACCACTCACCTCCACTAGGTAAATTTTACAGTCAATAATTAATGCCCCAACTGCACGCCTTTAGGATGTGCAAGGAAACCCATGTGGTCATGGGGAGAACATGCAAACTCGTAACAGACAGTGCCCAAGGTCAGAACTGAATCCTGAAGTCTTGATGCTGTGAGGCAGTTCCTATACCAGCTGAGCTAGCCCTAATGTTCTTACCTTGGATTGTTGGGGGATGTTTGCAAGCCTGGGGGAAGTGGAAGGAGTGTGTTCAATATCTTGGGAGGAACTTGTCTACATCAGGCTAGATGCTGCTCATAATTCCTATGACAGTTATATAACATCAATACAGGCCTTCAGCCCAACATCCATGTGAACCAATGAGCTAATCCTATTTGCCAGTGTTTGGCCCATTTCTGTCTGAATCCATGTACTTGAACATTTAACTTTAAGGAGGAGGCCATTAGGCTCATTTGGTCTATGAATAATCCAATCCATATTTCCTGAAATCTATTCTCTCACTCATGCCCATTAACATTTCCCCGATTCTCTAACCCGCCATCAACATTGGAGGTAATTTACAGGAGCTTATTTTCACCAGGAGACTTCAGTCTTCCTTGTCTGTGTTTATTTGTCCTGTGCAGCATTTAATTGAGAAATTGAGGCTGAGCACGAGAACCAAAAACAGCGAAACTTTTAACAACCAATGAAAGTTGAGCTGCAATGCAGTAAGAAGCACTCTTAAAACCTAGACTGAGAAATTCTTGGTTTGCTTCAGGACCATGGACTAATTTTCCAGGCAATAAACTTTAAAAACACACCAGAGCAACCATGATGTATGACCCATGTGGCAGTTGTATTTCCAGTAGCACCATCTGACCTAGAAACTACTGTAATAGTGTTCTATTCTGGGAAATCAAGTCAATTTTCAAATGCATTGCCCTAATAAAAACCTTGATGCAACCACATTACTAGGCACTTGAATTTAACTTGCTAAAATCAAACACAAACCTGGAATCTAGTTCATTCTTCAGTTAACAAACTCAAATGAATCGATTTTGTAATAATATGAATCTAGTATGCTTGACTGTTAGTGAAATGACTGCTCCACACATAGCAAATATACACTGCAAATTCTAATTCGGAAACTTCTTTTCTAGGGGGGAAAAAAACTGCCAAATGGTTAATAACAAGTGATGTCAAGATCAGTATCCATCACTCACTTGCAAACAATTAAGGCATGTGGTGAGGCAGACTTTCAGATCCACAGCTAGAAGCTGTCACATATGGAAGGGCTGAAGCCTGTAGCTTGTCCTTTCTTCATTACTTTTTAACCCCTGCCAGCACAATCATAAACAGATTAAATAAGGGTTAAGGGAACACCTCAGGGATTGCTTGAGTGCCTCTGTGGAACCACTTAAATGGCCCAGACAATTTGTGAATTACATCGCCACTTGTTCCACTTGGTCGTTAAGTGCTCAAAACTATTTAATTAGTCCTAAGTCAAATGCAGTGGTACTAATTTCTGTCGGGTTGGCTTCACGTCTGACGCGAGACGCCACTCACTTTGCAAGCACAGTCTGGTGCTTTCTGAGCAGCAACATATGGGGAATTTAGAAATCTCAGGCAAAAATGAAATGTGAATAGTAATGACTCATCCACCCTGCAATCAAGGAGACTTAATGATCATGTGTACCATAGCCAGAATAACTGTGAGGTTGGGAGATTGACAGCAAGATCAGGGAAGGTCATACAAGCACTCAGACCAAGGAACATCTGGCAAGATGCATCAATTTAAAATCAATGGAAATCTCCTGATGAACATAATTTTATGGATCTTTGCACCAGAAAACAATACTTTAAGGAGACAACTTTATATCCCTTTCACATTTTTTGTAGCTATCCAATTGGAAAGAGAATTCACTTCAAGTACTTGTTCTTAAATTTTACTTTCACTGTGAATCTCTTTATTTCTGTAACCGTGTATCTGTAGAGACAATCATTTGAATTCACTCGACTATGGTATCTCCATGGTAAATCAGTCCTTTTACACATAATTATTGGCAACATCTTGTTGGCCCCAACACCAAAATAAATAAGCAAGTGGAAATGCATTTTACAAAGATATTTTCAGATGTGTATTATTCACGAGAATCTAGGTAATTTTTCAAATGTGTAACATACAAAGTTTAAAAATTTCCTGTATTCAGCACTGTACCTACCATGTCTTGCAATCTTTATTAACCCAAGCTAAACCAGAAGTTAAGCATTGGGTTAAGCACCAGATCTACTGTTCTAGTCTCATCAGAGAGAAACTGTAAATGAGTGAAACAATTCTGAAATAAAATGGTAGAATTGACAAATTATTAATTGTAGTTCATTTTAGACAGAAACAATGATTGCCAATCAAAAGAATAGTCTTATCTGAGAGTGTATGTTTTCCTGCCCAACTGGAGCAACAACATACACAAACTTGTGATAGATAACCACCTTTTCCAGCCAGCACTGCTTCAGTGGAAGCTATGTTCAACGGCCAGGAGCAAATGTTGCTTTAAGACTGCTATTCCTTTGAGGATTGTACTGCCTGGATTGCAACAATGCTTGGAGAAAGCTCCAGGTAGGACAGCCTGAGAAGAACTCCTGATTAGACACACATGCTTCAACTAGATAACTGCATCATTCTGCAGACCTGCAATGGTTAAGAGTCACAAAGTGCAGGTGATCTCTGCATTCAGATTTTCTGAAGTTCAGCCTTGCAGAATTCTCAAAGTACTACACTAAATGTTGAGACATGGAATAACATTTGCTCTCACAGAATTTCAGTGGAGGCTGGATGCCGATATTGCCACTGAATGTGGAACAGATTAAAAATAAAGTAAAATGCATCCTCAACATCAGTCTTACTCTTCCATTCTACATCAGCACAAATCTCCAATTCCCAAAAACAATAAAGTTAACTAGGACTAAAGGGCATAAGAGGATGAACTCTGCACACAGGCATCTTCCAATGGAAACATCGATGTGAGGCGCTGCCTCAAGAAGGCAGTCAGCATCATAAAGTATACTCATCAGGCTGGCCACAATTTCTTCTCACTGCTGCATTCAAATAGAAGGTGTCGAAACCTGAAGTCTGGCACCTCTATGTTCTAAGAACAGTTTTCCCCCCCAACAGCTATCAGGCTCTTGAATGTCCCCGTACTACCCTATTCATAAACTGGAACCACCAAAAGATCTTTCCCTTTATTGCACTAACTACAACTGTGAGTATTTATTTATCTATTCTTTTATATTTATTCTCTCTTTTCCTGTCTGACGGCAAATAGTGGTAATTTAATTTACACTGTTGTTTTGCTGAATCTTACATACCTGTGTGGCTGCAGCAAGTAATTTCAGTGTCTCTGTACCTTGTACTTATGCATATGACAATAAATTTTTCCTCTCTCATGAATAAACCCACATACAATTCTTCACCAGATGTGTGCTCTAGTCTCCGTCTCCTGTGTATTTAATGAATTGGCCCAGTGGCTATACGTGTCAGGAGGAAGATTGCCGTGGTTCATCCCTGAAATGCTCAGAGCTAGCAATCTCCAGTAGCTTAACCGTGGGAAGGCTCAGCTGTGGCAACAACAACCTAGCACAGGTTAGCTTAGCTGGCATCCAACAATTGGGTAGGCATTGGTTAAGAAGTGCTATTGGCTTAGAAAGAGGCTAAGTTCCATCTCCACAAGTAATCGAGGCTCAGACACAGGAGCAGCCAGGTGAACACGCAACCAATGAACAACCCAACTGAAATGGTCATAAATATGCCAGGTCTGGAGGTTAGTCACCTGAACGTGCATTGACAACCTTTACACGTGATTTTTTTTCAATATAACTTGTGTGCACACAGATCTACACAAGGTCTCAAACTATTATTGATGGAGCAACACACAAAGTGCTGGAGGACGAACTCAGTAGGTCAAGGTTGCATCCATGGAAACCAATAAACATTTGACATTATTGATCTTCTGCTGCTAATCTTTGTTAACTTTGTACCCCTATACTTCCTGGTCGATTGTCGAGCTTGCTCTCTACAGCCAGACATTGTCATTCATGTGGCGGTTTCATGCGCCATTCCTGCCGTTTGTGTTCGGGTGAGGGGGGCACAATAACTCCTTTTTTGGGGATGGGAATGCCCCATGAATGTCCCCCTTCCCCATGACGCCGACTCTGTTTCCATACATTCAATGAATTACTCTACAAAAATAATACTTTTAGGTTTCATCAAATAAATTGGAAATATGTAGAAATCATGCATCAGAATGCAATGTTAGTGGGCCAATGCCACCAAACCATCTGGTTAAAATAGTTGAACTGATGTAACAACATGTAGCACATTGACTGCAGCTTCAGATATTTATCATCAATTAATCCATTTATACTAAGTAATAAGTAGTCATATTTGACACATACCCCTCATGAGCATTTAAATCTGCACACAATTTTTAATAGCCTTATGCATTTAACCAAATTAATGTGTTTATTTCTGAGATTCCTTCTCAGTCAGAATAACATCCTTATTGTTAGAAATCTGTATGCCCGCTGCAAATTATTGAAAGAACAGATAATCACAAACAAATTCAAGTTGCTTCCAGATTTAAATTTCCGAATCCTGTTAGTAGTTCATCCTACTTTCAAAATGTATTATAATTAATGTATGAGTTCAACCTATGGTTCAAATCTTTTGCCTTTTCTTTATCTAGGGCTGCTGAACTGGCATCAGCATGTTCTGTTTTAACTCCAACCAAAAATACAATTTGAAATTTTAGAAAAACAAATATTTGTCAATGGTAGTTTTCTATGCACAATAACAGCTGTTCTGATTTGGTAAATTGTGCCAAGTTTGTCTCCATGGGATTGGCTGCAATAATTACTAGCCCTGTAAATTATTTACACAAATGACCACATATGTAAGTACAGCTCAGCATGGATGACCCATTTCAATATTCGGCGTACATTTATTGTAGGTTGAAAAGTTTAAAGACATTTTGCATATATTCTGCAAAATACATAGAGTTAAAGTTACAGCACAGAAAAAAGATGCTTTAGCCCACCATCAATTCCTAATTGTAACTCTTCAGTCTGCAAAGGATCAACACCAGCGATCTGGGTTTGAATCCAACAGTTTTTAACCAGCTGGTTTAGATAATCAACATAACTGTCTCAAGACTCACTATTCACCACATCTTTAGTGAATACAGATGAAAGAGTATTAATTTAGGATTATTGGAATGCATTGCTGAGGGTGGTGGCAGAAGTTGGTACAATTGGGACATGCAAAGGACTCTTAGATAGGTGCATGGATGAAAGAAAAATAGAAAGTTCAATGTGTGAAGTGGGGAAAATTAGATTGTTGTGGGGTAGGTTTACATTGGCCATCATAACGTTGTGGGCTGAATGACCTATGATGGGCTGTAATGTTCTATGTTCTATCTGTTGGGTGGGCTGGGGTGAGTGGTGTGATGTAGCTACCCATCATTCAGCCAGGTATCGAGACACCAAATTGAATACAGGATGCCACTGAGGACTAATAAAAGTTGCTGTGCGTCAACAGACCAGGACATTCTTCTGCCATTTGACATATAAATAACCTGAGGCATTAGGATCTCCAGCATTTGTGCATTCTAACCTGAAACCTCGGATACAGCCTAATTAAATAACATATTTTACAAAACAGTTAATCACAAGCTGAGTCAAGTGGAATTATAAACCTATTTCAGGCACAGCGTGCACTACCTAAAATATTCCAAACTTCCAGTATACCTGCAGCATCAAAATGACGACATACAGTTCTTGCCACCATTCCACCCTCCAACCTGTATGAATATCATGACTTTTTTGTAAAATTTGGAGACACAGTAGGGTAACAGGCCCTTCCAGCCCATGAGCCCACACCAATCAAATACACCCACGTGACCACACACGTTTTTGGGATGTGGGAGAAAACCAGAGCACCCAAAGGAAATCCACACGGTCACAGGGAGAACATACAAATTCCTTACAGAGTGGTGGATTTGAGCCTGGGTCACTGGGACAGTTATAACGTTGTGCTAACCGCTATGTTAACCATGCTGACCCTGAAGTCCTCAGCAATAATTTCACTGCATCAAAGGGGAACATATGTGTGAAGACGGAGTATGCGGGTAATGAATCATTTGTGATGATGCTGACATCGTAGACCAGGGACGATGCAAGAGGAGGAGTATTAACATCTTCGACAGTAGCTAAATTGCCAGAACTATATCCAAGCTGTCAAAAGGAGCACAGGAACAGAAGAGATTCACTAAAATGTTACCTAGGATGGAATGCTTTATGAGAAGAGAATGTTTTCCATGGCACTTTTCTTTTTCACACTATACCTGCACTTTTGTTTGATTGTAACATTATGTTTTCATTCTTTTGCTGCCTGTGCTACTTGTGTCGAGGCTGATTTGCCTGGATAGCACACAAAACAAAGTTTTTCACTGTGTCTTGGTATACATGACAATAAGCGATTCTCAGTAAATAATTCAGTTCTTTTGAACGGTCATGATGAACAATGAGCAGCCAGCCATCTGTATTAATCCCTTATTCCAGCACTTGGCTCCCTGTGCCGAGGGAATTAAAGTGGTTCTTACAGACCTTCAAAAACTGCTTCCACCACTCTCTCAGCAGTTAATTCTAAGTACTCGCCATTGTCAGGGTTCCTCTCAGGTCCCTTTTAGCTCTTGTATTCCTTACTCTCATGTATGTCCTCTAGTTTTTATCGATGCCTGATGTGAGGGAAAGTTTCAACAGTCTCATCCATTTATATTCCTCATAATTTTATATTCTTCAATTATTCTCACTCTTAGGCTCCCTGGAATAAGACCAGTCATTTCCAAATATATTTGCCCTGTTAAACAAAGGGCTTGCCACTTCATCTCTCTGCAGCAAGTTCGTGTCTCTGAGGTAGAAAGGTGTGGATTGATCCCGCAGCAAAGACTTAAAGCACAGAATCTAGTGTGACACTCCAGTGCAGTACTGAGGCAGAAAGATGAGGTGAGCTTATATGCAGACAGGCATTCAGAGATGCAGGCAGCATGAAGGTCAGGGTCACTCCTTTGGCTAAGCACAGAATTCTGAAAAGCAAGGACCTGATTGGTGTTTGATTTCTGCAAGGGAGAGGACTTACCCGGTGAGTCTCACTGGCTCCTTGAATGGTGGGTAAAGGTGAAGGGACAGGTGTTGAGGTGCTGCATGGGAAGGTGTTGCACAATGGATACAGGTGGGTGGGGATAGAAGAGCCAGACCAGGGAGTCACAAAGGGAGTAATCCAATCTTTCTCGGTTCTGATAAAGGGTCCTAGATCAGAGTCTAATACACTGGTCCCACTATATCGCACGCTTGTGTTGACATCACCACATTGGTGTAGCTTCATTCCTAATAACAGCATCACCAGTGAACTGTTCATAATTATTCAATGATGTTTCTTCCAAATTCTCCCCATGGTCTGGTGCAAGCAGGTCAATAAGGATCAATAATGGGATTTGGGGGATAAATTGGGTGCAACTTTTGTATTTTGGTCAAAATCCTATGCATTAGTCATTGTTGATTTTTCAGTCTGCCACAGGGACTTGGAGCAATCTATTCACTGTGTACTTTTTATTTTGTCCCAAGACTGTTGGATATTTCTTGATTCCTGTGTTGATCTCCCCTATTGGGAGTTGACCGTGTTTGACTGATAGTCCTTGACTAGATACAGGAGGCTTACTTCATGGTCAGACTCTGTGTTGCAGGAAGGGGCAATGAAGACTGATGGCAAGGATTCGACCTCTGGGATGGAAATAAATTCACAGAGAGTTCTGTCAATAAATGCATTATCCCAGTCCTGTACACAGTGAGCAGCTCTGTATTTGGTAATGAAGGTGTGGTTCAACTAATGTGGAATAATCTTCCTTCTCTAGTCTTCTATGCCTTGGGTAGTAATAAAACATTTAACATTCCTTTTCAAATGTCTTGTTGCTGTCTATTAGGATCTATGGAGATACTCGGCATCATCCCTCTGTTACCCCCACATCTACTCTCATATTTCACTTGATTCAATTCGATTTGCCATTTTTTTGCCCAACTAACCAGACTATTTTTATTCTTCTTCTCTCTAAGGCTTGTCTCCTCACTCTCAACAACAACAACCTACTTTTTGTTTCATCTGCAAATTTCTTCATCAGTCTGTCTCTGACATTCAAGTTCAGATCATTGTGGTGTGAAAGCCAAGAGAGTAAATACTAAACTCTCTGAATCTCCAGGTAACAAAAACATCTGCACAGGTTGAAAATTGGAAATAAAATGCTGGTAAAATTCAGCATGTCAGACAACATCTGTGAAAAGAGAGATCACTTATCTATGAAGATGCAATAAGACGGGATTGTTTTACTCTGGAGCAGAGGAGGCTGAGAGGAGATTGAACTGAGATGTATTAAAATTAGAATGTAGACCAGTGGTTTTCAGACTGCCCCCCCCTAAACTTGCATTCCACCTTAAGTAATCCCTATGCCATAGGTGCTCTGTGATTAGTAAGGGATTGCTTAAAGTGGTATGTGGATGGAAAAAAAGAGCTTGAAAGCCACCGTTTTAATTGTACCTAATTGACTCGTTATGTGCACGGTTTCATAACTCCAAAGGAAGTGGGTCAATAACAATTTTTCTGAAGCAAAATATTTCAGTAACAATTGGGTCTAGAACAGTGGTTCTCAACCTTCCCACTCACAGACCACCTTAAGTAATCCCTTACTAATCACAGAGCACTTATGGCATAGGGATTACGTAACATAGAATGTGAGTTTAGGGGGGTAGTTTCAAAACCACATTACAGCACCAAACAGCCTATGATGTTTTTACCAACCCTTATTAACCTACTCCAGAACAACCTAACTCTTCCCAATCTCAAATCATAAGCCTCCATTTTTCTTATATTGTAGAACAGTGGTTTTCAAACTGCCCGCTAAAATCACATTCCACCTTAAGCAATCCCTATGCCTTAAGTACTCTGTGATTAGTAAAGGATTGCTTAAGGTGGTATGTTGGTAGAAAGAAAATGTTTGAAAACCACTGTTTTAATCATCCCTAATTGACTCATTATGTGCACGGTTTCATAACTCCAAAGGAAATGGGCCATTGACAATTTTTCTCAAGCAGGAAGACACCTTGCCAGCACCCCTCACAGAAATGAGGTCCCAGTGAGGAACAAACTCGTGACCCTTGGTTTACAAGACCAGTGGTCTAACCACTATTGGAGTGTCTAAAAAAGCAGCCTCTATCCTCAAAGACCCCCACCACTCAGGCCATGCCCTCTTCACACTGCTACCATTGGAAAAAGGGTACAGGAGCCTAAAGAACAGCACTCAGTGGCACAAGGACAGCTTCTTCCCCGCTGCCATCAGGCTCCTGAATGATCAATGAACCAAAGACACTGCCTTACTTTTCTTGTACTATTTAAAAATATTATTGTTGTCGGGGGGTTTATGTAAATATTTGCACTATTGACGCTGCCGCAAAACATCTAATTCTGTGACTTATTCATGACAATAAATTCTGCTTCTGATTCTGATTTGAGGGAAACCAGATCCTCATCCCGGAAGGTGGGATTACACTGACACTTTTTAACATGGCTTGCTGCTTCAAATTCTATGAAGGATTTCCTTGTCATGAGATCAAGGTAGATGAATGACTGGCAAAATCCCATTGTGCACAGTTTTAATGTCTCCCTTATGTTGAATTTTTGAGCGAGATGAATATTCCTGCTCTCCAGGGTCTTGGAAAAAATCGTGAATACTTTCCTGCACTGTGTTTCCCATTCCTTCCTGGTCAGCTTCACACTTGCTCCAGCATCCACTTCTCATTTCCCATTTTTCCTGGGCTCTCTAGCTGAGGAATCCTGCCTCCATTATCCAGCTGCATTTGGGCAGTTCAGTGGAAATGAAGCTTGCTTATTAAGATTAATTGGACATTGAAGTTCCCTGGATGCACTACTCACTTTGGGACTCTCATCTTTACACATATTTTTCATTAAAATCCAGGTGCACGTTTCAGATTTAGAAAAAGAAAGATTTTGCATACAGTGCAAAAGAAAAATATGGCAGATGCTGCAAATCTGAAATTAAAATGAAAAATGTCCTCAATACGGAGCAAATTAGGCACCGTTAGCAGAGTGAGAAACAACCAATGCGTCGGATTAATGACCTTTCATCAGCAGGATTGGGCAATGCGTATCAAGGAGGAGATGAAGGATTACAAGGAAAGGCCATGGAGGGTGGGATTCAGGAGAGATTAAATTACAAAAGGGATGATAATAACAGGGAGAAATGTTGAAAGTAGGAGATATATCCTAGATAATTTGGTACACTCAAATGGACACCACTGCAATGCATCAATGACCATTTTAACGGTGGTCCTGTTGCTGCCCAAGGCTGGTGTGGGAGGGAAGCTGATGGACCAGCAGCAGTCGGATCTGGGTCATGAAAGTGAGGTTGGTGAGCTAGCTAGTGAGGGGGAAGTATGGCATCAGATAGATAGATCAGGCTGGGAGTGGGGTCGGGATCAACAAGGTCTGAAAAAGGGTCAGGACTATAGGTGGGTCAAAAAAAACCGAGTCCGATGCTCTGAACTAACTTGGAGGGTCAGTGCAACATTGGCAGAGAACTTGAAAGGACAAAGATATTATTGAACCATTTCTACTCAACACAGTGGGGTGGTATTAAAACTGTGTTATCCAGGTGCTAATCAACGATGTGCGCACCTGGGACAATTTGGTCCAAGTTGCCCCTCAAAGGAGCTTTGTATTTGCATGACTAATGCAGAACATCACGTCAAGCCCTGCAAGGGAGAATCAGGAGTGTCCAGTCAAATCTCGGGAGTAAAATAACCCAGAAGAAGGCACTGTAAGGTTTCACTCCTGGGGAAGTAATTTTTCAATGGCAGAGCGTTTTGCAATTGAGTTTCTAGGTAGTCACTCTTTGCATCTTGTGCTTTTCACAAACACTGAATGTCCAACATAGATTTACAACACATTTAGTACCTTTAGAATATAGCCAAGCTTGTAGAAAACAGTTCCAAACAATTCGTAGGAAACGCCATCCCACAACTATCAACTTGATTGACAGCCGGATGATGTGTCAGAGTTGAGGACCAGATATTAACCAAAACAAAGAATCCAAATATTTTATTGCAGTTTTCATAACCATAAACACTTCAGAGCTAATGAACTATACTTGAAAAATAGTACCTTTCTAATATAGGAATCGCGTTACCTATTTAATGCACAACCAAGGTCTCAAATATTCAGCAAAGCCATAACATGTTTTCAGATAATGGCAGTTAAATAACTATCAGGCATCAAGAGATCTGCTTTTTCCTTCTATGTCCAAGTTCAAAAATTGAATAAAAATCCCATGAAACTACTAAATTAGTTTTACAAACAATCATTGCAAAGCAGGTTAATAGTAATATTAGGCAGCAATAGAAATACCCTTTCAGGTTTTTAAAGGCAAGCAAAATCATCCCAATCTTCCAGAGAGAAATAAGATCATTCAAGAATCCCTCTTTGCCTGTTGAATCAATCCAATAAATTTTCCATGACCTTCTCTTGTTCTTAAATTAATAGACTAATTTGAATGCCATCTGGTTGGAGAGTGTCACAACAACATAACTGTCCATGGCCTCATTCACTGCCAGACTGAGGCTACCCACAAATCCCCATCTGGGCATTCTCCAACCAAACGGCATTAACATCAACTTCTCCAATTTCCATTAACTCTTTCCCTTAAGTCTCTCTCTTTGCATATCCCTGTCCCCCTTTCCTCTAGCTCCCTACCACTTCCTTGTCCAATCAGAGATCTACCCTCTCCCCCATCACCTCAGGTTTTATTTATCTCTCTTCTATCCTCCACCTGGATCCCACCGATCTTACCTGTTAATCTGAGCTTCTCCCCTTGCCCCTGTCCCCTGCTCTCCTCTCCTCCTCCTCCTCCTCCCCCCCACCTTTTTAATTCAGCCTCCTGCCTGCTTTTGCTTCCACCAGACGAAGGGCCCAGACCCGAATCATTGGTTATCCTTTCCTTCCTATGGATTCTGCAGGACCTGCTGAGTTTCCCAAGCACATTTGTGGATTGCAGTTTACTAACTTGCACATTTTTGGAGCACTCAAGAGAATAGCCACATGGATAAGAGAGAATGCACAATCTCTTTACAGATAGTGATAAAGGTAATAATCCAAGTTGCTGGAGGTTGAATGCAGTACATCTACTAACTATGCTACTGTGCTGCACCACATAACAAAGGGGGAGAAAGAAACTTTGGTGGTACACCACCGGCCTACTGCAGGGGGCAACATCTGTACCTACAGGAGTGGAAGGGGACAGGACAACACCTGGCCGGCTGTCAATCAGTCGGCCTGAAGGGATCAAGCCCCACTCGGGCGGGTGTCAATCACCCTCTGGGATGTAAGCCTGCGCCGGTCTCCCGAGGCCTCACTCAGAGTTACTGTAGCTACAGCCAGCCTGACTCTGTGGAAGTCTTTGTGGATTAAAGCCTGTTGTACAGTCTTTACCTTGTGTGTGTCTGATTCTGGCTAACAGCGCACCACAGACACTCACTTTTTTACTGTCTCCCTTATAATGAGCTGGGCAGTGCAGTTGGTGAAGCGGATAGCACAATGTCTTTACAGTGTCGGGACTGGGGTTCAAATCCAATACTGTCTGTAGGGAATTGGTATGTTCTTCCCATGTCTGTGTGGGTTTTTCCTGGGGGCTCTGGTTTCCTCCCACCATTTGAAACTTACTGGAGTGGGGATGTAGATAAATTGGGTGGAACGGACTCGTGGGCTGAAATGGCCTGTTACCATGCTGTATACTTAATTTTAAATTTAAAATCAATACTCCTTCTGCTTTGCTAACTTTGTGGTACATGCAAGAAAGCTTCCATCTCTGTGCAGCAAGTCTTCTGTAGTTTTGCTCGATTTATTGCAACCATCCTAAAATCAAGGAAGCCTTGGAACAATCATAAGCAAATATATTCAACATCTGTGATTCCGAATCTCAGTGCCCTTGGATGCAAGAGATCATTCAGAGGATTGTCCCATTAATTTCTTCAGCAGACTTCTTTTACTAATATTAATCATTGTTTCTCATTTTTATTAAAGGCACGTTTCTCAAAATGTGTGTGTTTTTTAAATGCTTTTTACTGTAAGGATATACAACACCAGCAGCACAGCTGGTGGAGCTACTGCCTCACAGCACCAGAGACCAGAGGTTCAGTGCTGACCCTGTCGATTTCTTCTGGGTGATCAGGTTTTCTGTCACATCATGAATACGTGTAGGTTCGGTTAAATGACTGCTGTAAATTGTCACGTATGTCGGAGAGTGTTCAGGGGGGAGGGCGGGAGGGGGGATAAGAATGTGGGAAGAATTTTAAAAATGGGATGAATGTAAGATTTGTGCAAATGGATGAATGAAATTATACAGTGGAGAACAAGTCCTTCAGCCCAACTCGTCCATTCTGACTCACCCTAGGCTCGTCCCATTCACCTTCATTTGGCCCATATCCCTCCAAATCTTTCCTATCTATCCAAATGTCTTAACATCATGGTTTCTATGAAGGTTGATGGCCAGGCATAGGCTCTGAGCCAAATGGCTGCTTCCCATCAAGATTGAAACATTTTGTTTCAGGTCTTAAAAATACCCCAATCTCCCATCATAATATAAGCTGTTTTACCATCTTGGGTTCCCTTGTTAACTTTTACTATTCTATTCTTTTCTTTCCTATCTGAAAAATCTCTTAACACTTTAAAAAGTACAAGTTATAATCGCCTCCCCCTTCGGTTTTTTTACTCATAATTTCTTTGAGCCACCTTTTGCTGATTTCTACAACTTTAAATTTAAACAAATGTACATACAGCACAGTAACAGGCCCTTTTGGCCCATAAGCCCATGCCACCCAATTTATACCCAAATGACCTACAACCTCCTGGTATGTTTTGAATGGTGAGAGAAAACCAGAGCCCCTACAGGAAGTCTACGCAGACATGGGAAGAATGTACAGACTCCTTACAGACGGTGGATGATTTGAACCCCAATCCTGATCCCTGGTGCTGTAACAGCAGGGTGCTAATGACTGGGCTAATCATGCCGCTCTTCCCAATCCTCAGATGCAATTTTGTTTTGGCAACACCATCCAAGATACTTATTAAACACTTCAGTTAGCTACAGATGGATGATGTTTCCCATGGAGACCTTACTTCTCATTGGAAAGTAAACACATAAATTTCTTTATGCACATGCTGAGTTTGTGCATTGCATCTCATAATTAAGTTTCTCAATGCATCTTAGGTGACACCCTTTATTACTGTTCCCTCTAAGCTGTGCGTGTGTGCGGGCACACACTCTTTGCATCCAGTGCACAATGGCAATTAATGTACACACAAAGTAGATACATGACTTTGTAGAATGCAATAATCCTTGTATCCTATTAAAACATGACAATACAGTTTTATTTGCCGTGAGAGTTATCTTGAAACAATTTCAAGTTTACGTTTGCACAAGCATTCAGGATGTACATACTTTTGTCACAGGGAAAAAAATTGTACAACCTAAGATTTTTGCGCCCACTGACTATTAAAAATTATATAACCATATAACCAGGCAGGGCCACTTTGGCCCTACTAGTCTGTGCCGAAAATCATCTCCCACTTTATCCCACTGACCCACATTTGGCCCATAACCCTCCATACCTCTCCCGTCCATACACCTATCCTACTTATCCTTGAATATTAACACCGGTCTCACTTCTATCACCACTGCTGGAAGTTCATTCCACACCCCCACCACCCTCAACGTGAAGAAATTTCCCTCTCATGTTTCCTTTAAACTTTTCCCCTTTTACTCTCAATCCATGCCCTTTTGTTTGAATCTCCCCAACTCTCAATGGAAAAAGCCTGTCCACATTGATTCTATCCGTCCCCCTTATAATTTTGAATACCTCTATCAAATCACCCCTCAATCTTCTCCGCTCCAGAGAATAAAGTCCCAGCCTGCTCAACCATTCCCTGTAACTCAAACCCTGTAACCCCAGCAACATTCTCATAAATCTTCTCTGCACTCTCTCTGTTCTGTTTGTATTCTTCCTGTAATTCGGTGACCAAAAATGCACACAATATTCCAAATTTGGCCTCACTAATGCCTTATACAATTTTGACATAATATCCCATCTCCTGTATTCAATACTCTGATTTATGAAAGACAACATACTAAATGCCTTCTTCACCACCCTATCCACATGTGATTCAACTTTCAGGGGATTATGTACCATGACTCCTAAATCCTTTTGTTCCACTGCACTCCTCAATTGACTACCATTTAATGTGTATGTCCTATTTTGATTAGTCCTATCAAAATGTAGCACCTCACATTTATCAGTATTAAACTCCACCTGCCATCTTCTAGCCCACTTTTCTAACTGTCCTAGATCACTCTGTAAGCTTTAAAAATCTTCCTCACTGTCCACAACACTGCCAACCTTTGTATCAGCTGCAAATTTACTAATCCAATTAGAGGGAACATTGCCCTTCAGCATGAAATTGACTTTACTTAGATTTAAGACTCCAGCTGCTTACTTCAGCTTATCACTGCCAGAGACAATATGAGAACTGCCGCCTCACAGCTCCAGTGACCAGGTTCAAGTTTGACCTCCAGTGCTATTTTTTTAAAAACTTTATTTATTCGTTCAAAAAACAAATAATATATGAGATATACAGCAATTAAACATGAACATGAATGTTTTTTTATGTATATATAGAAAAAAAAAGAGAAAAAAAAGAAAAGACCCCCCCTTCAGCCAACTCTCCTAAGGAGAGTAATAAAAAAAGAAAAAAGAAAGAATATTAAAATCTAATCAACATAATTGAAATGTAAATATTCCGAGTATAACAGCCACTTATTAATAAAAAAATTATAATTATCATGTGAAGAATATGTATTTTTTCCATTATTAAACAATATTTCATCTCATTATGCCATCTATTAATATCAATCATATTTGTATCTTTCCACGTACTAGCAATACATTTTTTCGCTACGGATAAAGCTAAATATACAAAAGCAAGCTGAAACTTATCTAATCCCAAGCGTTTCAGAGGTTGCAAACTACCCAATAAAAATATTGTTGGATCTAAAACTATTTTAATCTTATACAGGTATTCTAAAAACTATTGAATTTTCTTCCAAAAAGATTGTTCATGTATACATAACCAAACAGCATGAAAAAAAGTTCCAACCGTATCACCACATCTAAAACACAAATCTGATTCATTAAAACCATATTTTTTAAATTTTTCAGGTGTCAAATATAATTGATGTAAAAAATTGTAATTAATCATTGCATAACGTGCATTTATCAATCTAGTTACACTATCATAACAGATATCTAACCAATCATCTTCAGAAAAAAATAAAACCAATATCCGGTTCCCATTTACTTTTAGATCTATCCCAACCCTTTTTATCCATACCATCCTGTAATATTTGATACATAAATTAAATATAACCCTTCTCTGGTACCTTCATAAGAAAAGTCTCAAATTTAGTCATTTTAGGTAAAATCATATTTCTACCAAACATACATTTTACCAAAGATTGAATTTGATAATAAAAGAAATATTTCATGCAGTTGAATGCAGTCTGATAAATACATTGGCTTTTTGGTGGGTGCTCTAGTTGCTTCTAAAGTCAGGCAGGGTGGTAGGTTGTACATTGGCCTTGGTGCAGGTGAGAGGGACAATTGGTTTATTTGCTGGAAAGGTGGAGAGAATAAAGTGGGATTAGTGTAAATGAGTGCTTGATGGTTAGTTTGAAATTGCTAGGCTGAAGGACCCATTCCCATGCTGTGTGACACAAATATAAGATAATAAAATTTCACAATATTATGATCATTCTTTCCTTAGAACACACTTCTTCATGAAGCTACTCCTCAAATATGTTTCACTGTAACATTGAAAGCTAAGGTTCAGGGGCAGCTAACAATTAGGAAGGCAAAAGGCAAGCTGGCCTTTATTTAAAAAGAGGATGAGATGAGAGAGTTTATTGTCATATATAGAGTGCAATGTAAAGACACAGCAAAGTTATTACTTGCTGCAGCCATGCAGGATGGATCAACTAGAACAGAATAAATTTAATGACCACAATATTCCAACACAGAAAAAGAGATAATAAATATAAAAGGATAGGTAGCTAAATAAATATTCATAGTTGGACACCTATCTTCACTGAGAGGATTTGTACCTTCAAGTTCCTAGATGTTCGCAAACCAGAGGCCCTCTACTGGAGCCAGCACATTGAGGTGAAGCAGCCAAACCAAAGTCTCTCTCCAAGAAGTTTGAGGAGATTTAGCCTTTCTTGAATTTCTGCAGTTGTACCTTGTAAAGTATACGGACTGGTAGCATCATGGCCTGATTGGAGTGTCCAGGAATGGAAAAGGCTGTTGAAAGTAGCAAACATAGCCAGGTCCATCAGGGGCACTGACTTCCCATCCATTGAAGTCACCTCTGTGGGGCACTGCCTCAAGAAGGCAGCCATCACCCTGGTCACAGCCTCTTCTCACGACTACCTCCGGAAGAAAGTACAAATGCCTGAAGTCCAGCACCTCAAGGTTCAAGAAATGTTTATTTTCCCCCCAATGGCTATCAGCATCTTGAACCTCCCCTTCTTACTAACCATAAACACACATGGCACAACAAAAGTCTTGTCTGCACTATTTGAACTTCATTTCCCACCCCACTGCCAACTAACTATAAATCTGAATATGTATATATCTTTATTTTTATTATCTCTTTCTATAAGGAATTTAATGAATACTGTTGGATTTTTTTAACTAAGTATCAGTTTCACTGCAGGAAACAAGAATTTTGGTGTATATGCACTCATATGCATGACAGTAAATGTTATATTTAATTCTGTCTAATAGTACAATTCCATCAATTAATATTTTCTTCTCACTCTCTTATTTGGTCCAGTCTGCACAACCATTTTCTTGGCCTAACCCTTGTCATTGTATTTATTATTTCAGGACAGTAAGTGCTCAAAATGTAATTTTTAACCATGCCATCATACGACCAAGTATGATAATGGTTATTAGATCATGCCTCTTCCCCTTGTCCCCCTCCCATTTAATAATTAGAGATCTGGACTATTGATCTCAATACATTTATATCTCATGATTGAGGTTTAAATTAAAATACTTGAATAAATCAGGAATCAATAAATAGCTAGTTCAAAGGTGACTGTGAAATCTCAGGCTGTATTAAAACCCCATCTGGTTCACTAATACATATACTCAGTTTAGCTTGTATGTGATTACAGGCCACAATGTGGTTAATTCTTAACTGTTTTCTCACTTCAGGGTGTGCAACAAATGTTGGCATTCCCAGCGTCTGCCTCCTGGAAGCAAATTGAAGGTATCACGTTTTGTTAAGAATGCTTCGTGTATTTAGGTAAAGCAACTGGAACCAGAGCACATGAGCAGATAGGGGCATGGTTACAGAACAAAGATGATGTTAATCTCCAAAGACAGAAATAGAAAGGTTAAGCATGGCGGGAATCATGTTGAGTTACATCTATTTCAGTGCAAGGAGATTTGTAGAAAAGGTAGATGAGCTTAGAGAATGGGTCAACATGTGGAATTAAGATATTGTGGCCACGTTTAGCACAGTGGTTAGTGCAATGCGATTATAAAACCAATGATCCGGGTACTAATCAGGTTGTGTCTGGAAGGAGTTTGTTCATTCTCCACTTGACCGCGTGGGTTTCCTCCAGATGCCCTGGTTCCCTCCCACTTGTATTTGGGAGGTGTGGGCTCAGGGGGAGGAATATAGATAAATTAGTGAGATTAGTTGCAGAAGGGGTAGGTCTGGGAGCTCAATGTCCCGTGGTTCTGTTGTTTTAGATGCGATAGAGAGGGAAGGATGAAATGGGGAAGGAAAATATCACAGTAGTGCTCAGATTGAGAGGATCAATGGGCTTGTCCACTGAGGCTATATGGGTGGAACTGATAATGAGAAAGGGATGATCACATTAATGGGACTCCCAATAGTCAGCAGGAATTGGAAGAGCAAACTTGTACAGAGATAGCAGACAGTTTCAAGAAACAAAGTTGTAATAATAGATGATTTTAACTTTCCACATATTGGCTGGTACTCCCATATTGTAAAAGGAATGGGTTGGGGCTTGTTAAATGTCTTTGGATAGGTTTCCTAAATCAATATATTGAGGTCCCATTGAGATAGAGTGCAATATTTAATCTCCAATGAAGGAATGAGATGGGGAAGATGATGGGAAACACTTTGAATCTAATGATCACAACGCCATTAGTTTCAGGATAATTTCTTGGGATTCTAAATTGGAAATAGGGCGATGTTGATGGTTTCACAATAGGATCTGGCAAATGTGGACTGGGAAAGATTGTTTCTGGCAAAGGTGTGGTTGGTGAGTGAGAGGCTTTCAAAGATGAAAATTTGAGAACACAGAGTTTGTATGTTTCTGTCAGATTAAAGGCAAGCCTAACAAGTGTAAGGATCCTTGGCTTTCAAGAGATATCGAGGCCCTGGTTAAGAAGACATTATATAGCAGGTATAGGCAGCAATTTAACAAATGAGAAGTATAATAAATGCAAGAAAAGAAGGAAATCAGGAGGACTAAAGGAAGGCATGAGGTGGCTCTGGCAACAAGATGAAAGAAAGGCTTCTATAAATGTATTACCCTGGATAGCAAGGGACAAATTTGGTCCTTTTGAAGATCAGAGTGGTCATCTATGGATAGAGCCTTAAATGGGTGTTTTGCATCTGTATTTACTCAGGAGATTAATGCAGAGTCCAGAGGAGTGAAGCAAAAGAGCAATAAGGTCTTGGACCCCTCACCTATTACAGAGAAGGAGGTGCTTGCTAACTTGAGGCAAATAAAAGTGCATAAAGACTCACACCACCAGGTTCAGGAACAGCTGCTCCCCCTCCACCACCAGACTCCTCAACAACAAACTTGATCTGAGACTCATTTAAGGACATTTAATTTTGAATTTTGTTGATCTTTTTCTCTCTGTATTGCATGGTCAGTTTGTTTACATTTCTTTTTTGCTTACATATATACATTGTGTACAGTTATTTTTTTACACTACCAAAGAGTGGTAATTCTGCCTCACCCACAGCAAAAAGAATCTCAGGGTTGTACATGATATCATATACAGTATGTAATATTTGTTAAAATTTAGACCAACATCACAGTAAGAGGTCATTTTGCCCCATGAGTCCATGCTGCCCAATTTATACCCAATTAACCTAAACTCCTGGTACGTTTCAAATGTGCTCTGATAATAAATCTGAACCTGACAAGGTATTCTCTCAGACCTTGAGAAAGCTAGTTCAGAAATTGCAGGGACACTAGCAGAGATATTTAAAACATCCTCAGCCATGAGTGTGGTGCTGGGGATATTGAAGGAAAACTGATGTCATTCTGTTGTTTAACAAAGACTCCAAGAATAATCCAGAAAATTATAGGCTGGCATCAGTAGTGGTTATGTTATTGGAAGGTATTCTGATTGAGTGGATTTCAAAGTATTTGGATAGATAGAGGCTGATTAGCATTTGTATTTGGTAGGTCAGATTTAATATTTCCTATAGAGTTTTTCTAAAGGGGTTACCAAAAAGGTTGATGTTGTCCACATGGACTTTAGAAAAGACTTTGACAAAGTCCCGCATGGGATATTGATTTAGCAGAAGAAGCCAGAGCGTGGCAGTGGACGGTTGGAGCGGTGGGCCTCAGGGGTGGGTGCTCACTCCATTGTTGTTTGGCATCTATATCAATGCTCTGCATTGATAATGTGATCAATTGGATCAGCAAGTTTGCAGATGACACTAATACTGGGGGTCTAGTGGACAGTGACAATGGCTTTCAAAGTTTACAGAGGAATCTGGACCAGCTGGAAAAATGGGCTGCAAAATGGCAGATGGAATTTAATGTAGACAAGTGAGGTGTTGCACTTTGGGAGGGTGAACAATGGAAAAACTTGCATGGTAAATGGAAGGGCACTGCAGAATGTGGTAGAACAGAGGGCACTGGGAATACAGATATATCATTCCCTGAAAGAGGCATCACAGATAGAGAAGGTCATAAAAAGACCTTTCAGACATTGGCCTTTATCATCAAAGTACTGAATACAGGAGTTGTGATATTAGGTACATGGATGGGGGTGGGGGGAGAAGGTGGTGGTGTATAGAGGGCTATAGTCCAGGTGCAGATGATGCGATGAGATGGAAAATGATTTCAGCATTGACTGAAGGGCCTGTTTCTGTGCTGGCTGTCTTATGGTTCTAACTTGCTTTTTAGTTTTTTTTTCCCCTCAGATTTTTTAAGAGGGGAGAGGTTTAAGAGAGTCAACTTTTTCACTCAGAAGTCAGTGTTTGGAACCAACTGTCTGAAGAAACTACTGAAGTAGTTAAAATTTTGATACTCAAAAGACATTGGGAAAGATCCATGGAGCATTAGAATTATATAAGTCAAATCCAGGCAATGGGACTAGCCTGGAATGCTAGTTGCAATGACCATGGAACCATAGAATGATACAGCACAGAAAAAAAAGACTATTCGACCCTTCTGTTCTGTGCCGGCCAATAAAACTAGCTAGTCCCATTGACCTGCTCTCATTCCATAACCCTCCAGACCTCTCCTATCCAATTTATTTTTAACACTCAAGATTGAATCTGCATTCATTACATCAGATGGCAGCTCATTCCACACTCCTACTGCTCTCTGAGTGAAAAAACTTCCCATAATATTCCCCTTATATCTCTCCCCTTTCAGCTCAAAGCTATGTCCTCTTATATTTATCTCCCCCAATCTAAGTGGAAACATCTACTTTGTCTTTACCCTTATAATCTTATAAAGCTCTATCGTATCCCCTCATTTGTCTTTGTTCCAAGGAGTATAGTCCTAACCTGTTTAATCTTTCCTGGTAACTCAACTCCTGAAGACCTGGCAACATCTTAGTAAATTTTCAATCTTATTATATCTTTCCTGCTGCTGGGTGACCAGAAATGCACACAATGTTCTAAGTGTGGACTCACCATTGACTTGAATAACTTCAACATAACATCTCAACTCCTAAACTCAATACTTTGATTTCTAAAAGCTAAGATGCCAAAAGCTTTCTTTACAACCCTGTCCACATGCGATGCCATCCTCAGATCTCTTTGCTCCTCCACACTCCTCAATGGCCTACCATTTACTGGGTACGTCCTACCCTGATTCACTTTTCCAAAGTACAACACCTCACTTTTATCTGCATTAAATTCCATCAGCCATTTATGGGCCCAATTTCCCAGCTGGTCCAGATCCCTCTGCAAGCTTTGAAAATCTTCCTTACAGTTCACGATGCCTCAGCAAACTTGCTAATCCAATTCACCACGCTACCATCTAGGTCACTTATATAGATAACAAAAATAATGGGCCCAACACAGATCCCTAAGGCACACCATTCGAGACAGACCTCCAGTCTGAGAAGAAACCATCCACCACCACTCTCCGGTTTTCTTCCACCAAGCCAATTTCAAATCCAGTTTGCAACCTCTCGATGTATACCTAGTGGCCTAACCATTTTAACCAACTGCTCATGTGGGACCTTGTCAAAGGTCAACATCCACTGCCTTTCCCTCATAAACCTTCCTGCTAAAATCTTCAAAAAACTCTATAAGATTTGTGAAACATGACATAGATGAGTTAGGCTGAAGGATCTGTTCTGTACTGTGTGGCTCTTTGACTATTTCCCTTCAGTTACGTTCTATTTTCCTCTCCTATTATCAAAGTAGTTCACTGCTATTTAAATGTTCTTTCTGAAACTACAGATATCCCTTTCCTCAAATCTACCCCTCTTATCTTTCTGGTTTAAATTTCAACCTACATTCTTAATGAATCTGCCTAGCCCAGTTTGTGAAAAGGGGGGAGTTGGGATGGGGTACTGACCAAATGGGACCACTCCATCCTTCCCTGGTGTTATTGTCCACGCCTCACATATATTGAAATTCTATCTCTTGCACCATGTCTGGAAAATCATTTGGTTCTCTAATTCATTAATCATCCACCATTTTCATACAAGGCAGTTGCATCCATTATAGCAAGCACATTTCTATTTGCAGCTATTATGCATTACAACTGCAGAAATTCAAAATTTGTCCGCCACCCTTCTCCCCTTCACCTTCATATAGAGCTATAAACAAATATTCCAGGTAAGGCAGAGTTTTACATGCACATTGTCTAACCTTATCTATTGCTTTTAGTGTACTCAATGAAGCAAAACTGCTCACTCTGTGTAGTTTCAAGCTAGAACCCCAGTTGTAAGCCATTTTAATTCCCCAGCCTCATCCTATACCAGGCTGAGGCCAAAGGTAAACTTGAAAAATAACATATAATATTCTTCCTGGGTATCCTTGAATCCAACAGTGAATTTTCTAACTTTAGGTACTGCTTGTCCTGATCTGGAGTTCCACTGTTTCCTGATCTAACTTTCCTTTCATATCTCCCCAGCATGGTCTCCTCCTCTACCTGCCTCCCCACCTTTCCCATCTTTTTTTCTAGTGTCTTAATATCGTGACAGTTTCCCTAACACCCCGCCCCCCCCCCCCCACCACACTTTTATTTTTGCCATCTCCCTTTACTTTAGATCTCAATAAAGGGTTCCAGTCCAAAACATTAGCTGACCATTTCCTTCCATAGATGCTGCCTGCATCCCTCCAGCATCTTTTTGCTTGTTCGTGTCCTCTATTATCAACCACAACCTAGTGGCAGCCACACCAAATGCCACGTTTCCATCTTAACTCTCCCCCATCACCTGTGCAAATTATTTTGATAGAAGCAAAGCAGAGAGGAAGGCAGTAAAAATCTAAATAATTCTGGGTAATTAGTTGCTCATCATACAACTTCCAAGGAAATATCTAAACATGCATTCCACATAACGCATTTCATACTGCCTCTTCTTCATAAAGAGGTCAGAGACCACAAACTTTACCAATCCCTCCCTGTCAAAAGAAAAAATAAACCAGCCCATCAAGAGCCATGAGAAAGTGGGCCAGCTGAGGCACCAAATAACAATTACAGCATGAAAACAGGCCAACATGACCCTTTTTGTTGGTGCTGAAACACTTATACTCTCCTTGTCCTGCTGACCTGCCCTCTGCCCATAACCCTCCATACCTTTTACATCCATATACCTATCCAAATTTTTCTTAAAAGATAATATTGTACCTGCTTCCACCACCAACACCCAGAAGCTCATTTCACATAGACACCACTCTCTGAGTAACGACACTTCCCCTTGTGTTGCACCTAAACTTCTGCCCCCTAACTCTCAGCTCATGTCCACTAGTTTGAATCTCCCCTATCCTCAATGGAAAAAAAATTATCCACATCTACTCTATCTACCCCCTTCAACATTTTAAAGACTTCTATCAAATCCCCCCTCAGCCTTCTACGCTCCAAAGGAATAAAGATCTAACTTGTTTAACCTTTCTCTATAATTTAGGTGCTGAAACGTAGATCTCGTTCTGGTGAATATCCTCTGTCCTCTCTCCATTTTGTTCACATCCTTCCTATAATTTGATGACCAGAACTGAACATAATATTCCAAATTTGGCCTCATCAATGCCTTTTACAAATTTAACATGCCTCCCAACTCTTATACTCTATGCTCTGATTTATGAAGGCCAGCATTCCAAAGGCCTTCTTCACTACCCTATCCACCTGAGATTCCTCCTTCAGGGAACTGTGGACCATTATTCCTAGATAACTCTGTTCAATTGCATTCTTTAACACTCTTTAACCATGTCTGTCCTATTTTTATTAGTCCGACCAAAATGTTGCATCTCACACTTGTCAGGATTAAACTCCATTTGCCAATTTTCAGCCCACTCTAACTTGGCCAAATCTCTCTGCAAGATTTGAAAACCTTCCTCACTATCCACAACACCACCTATCTTAGTATCATCTGCATACTTAGTAATCCAATTTTCCACCCCATCATCTAGATCATTAATGTATATTACAAACAACAATGGACCCAGTACAGATCCTTGAGGCACACCACTAGCCACTGACCTCCAATCCAACAAACAGTTATCCACCACCACTCTCTAGCATTTCCTATCCAGCCACTGTTGAATCCATTTTACTACTTCCATATTCACACCTAACCATTGAACCATCCTAACTAACCTTCTGTGTGGGACCTATTCAAAGACCTTACTGAAATCCATATAGACAGCATCCACTACCTTACCCTTGTCAATTTTCCTGGTAACCTCTTCAAAAATTCAGTTTGCCAAACATGACCTTCCATGCACAAATCCATGTTGACTGTTCCTAATCATACTACGTCTATCCAGATAATTGTATTTACCCTCTCTAAGAATATTTTCCATGAGTTTGTCCACCACCGACGTCAAAGTTACAGGCCTATAAATGCTCGGTTTACTCTTTGAACTTTTTTTATACAATGGAACTAAGTGCACAATCCGCCAATCCTCCAACACCATCCCCATCACTAATGACATTTTAAATATTTCTGTTAGAGCCCTTGCTATTTCTACACTGACTTCCCTCAAAGACCTAGGGAATATCCTGTCAGGACCTGGAGACTTGTCCTCCTTTATATTTCTTAAAAGCTCTAGAACTTCCTCCTCTTCAATCATCAGTTTCCATAGCTTCCCTACTTGTTTCCCTTACCTTACACCATTCAATATCTTTCTCCTTAGTAAATACTGTAGAAAAGAAATAGTTCAAAATGTCCCCCATGTCTTTTGGTTCCACACATAGCTGACCACTCTGATTCTCTAAGACCAATTTTATCCCTCACTATCCTCTTGCTGTTAATATAACTGTAGAAACCCTTTGGATTACTTTCACCTTATTTGGCAAAGCAACCTCATATTTCTTTTTAGCTTTTCTAATTTCTTTCTTCAGATCCTTTTTACATTATTTATATTCCTCAAGCACCTCATTTTCACCATGCTGCCTATATTTACTGCAGGCACCTCTCTTTTTCCAAAGCAAGTTTCCAATTTCCTTTGAAAACCATGGCTCCCTCAATCTTTTAACCTTTCCTTGCAACCTAACAGGAACATAAGATTTTGTACAAAATTTCACCTCCATTTCTCCATTACATCCTTCTGATAAAACAAATCACCCCAATCCACTACTTTTAAATCCTCTCTCATTGCCTTAAAGTTAGCCTTTCTCCAATCAGAAATCTCAACCCTCGGTCCAGACCTATCCTCCTCCATAACTATTTTGAAACTTGTGGTGCACTGTTAGCCAGAATCAGACACACAAAAAGATAAAGACTGTACAGCAGGCTTTAATCTTTAATCCACAAAGACTTCCACAGAGCCAGGCTGGCTGTGGCTGCAGCAACTCTGAGTGAGGCCTCAGGAGGCCGGCGCAGGCTTATATCCTGGAGGGTGATTAACACCTGACTGGGTGGGGCTTGATCCATTCAGGCCGACTAATTGACAGCCGGCCAGATGTTGTCCTGTCCACTTACACTCCTGCAGATACAGAGGTTTCCCCCTGCAGTAGGCCGGTGGTGTACCACCACATTCACCCACTTCTTTAAAATTGTCCGGGGTGGTGGGGGGGGGGGAAGTAACAAGGAATTTCACCCACTATGTACATACAATATTTACAGGTTGAAATGATTTGGGGGCCGCTGGGGTCTCTGTGACCGGCATAGGACTGGCTCCTGGTCACTGGTCAGAAGGGAAGTGGGGGAGCTGGTGGCAGGGGTGTGTGTGACTGATGTGGTGCCGTGCAGAGGGGCGGCCAGGGGTCTGGGGTCGATGTATGTGGGATGTATTGGATGGGTGGGTGAGCGGGTTCATCTCCTAAGGCTGAAGCGGGCCCCTGGAGGTCAAGGAGGCCCTACGTGCCCCATAGCTGCCTGGGGACAGGGATGTATGCCCAGTCAGTGGCGTCCTGGGTAGGAGGGTGGCGTGGTGTGGTGGGTGCTCCTGCTGGTGCCAGGTCCCTGGTTGAGACGGTGTCCTCCCTGCCACTGCCGAAACTAACGTAAGCATAGTTATGGTTTGCATGAAGGAGGAAAACCTGCTCTACCCGGGCTTCGGCCTTTTATGTCCATACATGCTTATGCAGAAGCACCAGTCCTGGGGACATGAGCCATGCTGGGAGTAACATTCCAGTCGCTGACCTCCTGGGGAATGAGAACAGACGTTCTTGAGGAGTCTCGTTGGTAGCCATGCACAGCAGTGACCACCTCGGGCAAGATGTCCTGCCAGTACTCAACAGCTCACCCTTTTGACCTGAGATCCAGATGCATTGCCTTCCAGACCACCCCATTCTTGTTGCTTGTTGCCTCTCGGGTTAAAGCTTGTCGTGCGACTGGTTGCGATGCCCCTCGCCGTCAGGTCGTGGCGCAGATCGTCGTTCATGAAACTAGACCCCCGGTCACTGTGGATGAAGGCAGGGTAGCCAAACCTGGTGAAAATCTGCCCCAAGGCCCTGATGACAGTGGCCGTAGAGGTGTCTGGACAAGGGATGGGGAAAGGGAAGTGTGAGTACTCGTCCACTACCATAATGAAGTAGACGTTTTGGTTCGTGGAAGGCAGGGGCCCTTTGAAGTCCATGCCGAGATGCTTGAAAGGCTGAGTAGCTGTAGTTCTCAGTGAGCAGTGCCGGCAAGGGCGGGGGCTGGTGCAGATGCTCGGGGCACACGGTCGAAGTTGGGGAAGAGGGAAGTTGTACGGGGACAATGGCGCCACCTGGCACGCACACGTGGTGGGGGAGGGGATCCACAAGGGAGGTGGGGAGGACATAGAGGATCGCTGAGCTGCCGGCAGGTTTAGAGAGGCACACTTTTGCAAAATGGCCTTTCTTGCTGCATTGGGAACCATACTGGTTCCTAGCTGGGCAGTTTTGGCGCGGTCGTTGATCTGACCTACACCAGGACCCACAATACTTACAGGGGCACTGGGCGCCTGCCACAGCAACGTTCTCCTCCCCAGCTGCCTGGGGTTGCAGCTGCAGTGTGAGAGGGCCATGAGGGAACCTGGAGGAACCTGTAATCAAAGGCTTCGACATGCAGGACTGCTGCTTCCAGGGTTTGGAGCACTTCCACAATCCTGGTTATGGCATAGATTTTGTCTTCCAGCACCTTCTGCCGGATGGCCCTTGAGCATAGCCCTCGGATGAAGGCATCCCGGATCAGCCTCTCAACCTCCTCTAAACCTACCCCGGGTTCAGCCAGACACGGTCGGGCCAACTCTCGCAAGTGTCCCAGGTAAGACTCAGCTGTCTCCCTGGGTTGCTGGGCTTGGGTGTTGAGGAGGTACCTTGCACAGACCACATTCATGGGGGGGCTTGAACAAGTTCTCAAGAGTATCCATTGTGCTCTTGTACGTGGAGCAGCCTTTGGTTACCTGGAAGGCGCGGGGACGGAGCTTTGACTGGAGTAGGACCAACCTCTTCCGAGTGGAGTCCAGGATGTCGCCCTCATGTGCCTCGATGATTGCCTCGACCACGTGCGGCCAGATCTCGAAGCGGGTCTGGGCTTCCAGGTGGCATGGGTCAACCTCGAGGCTCCCTGTGCACAGGAGTTTTTCTATAGCCGCCGAGAATATTCTCCCAGAATCACAGTGCGGCTTTCGCGCAAACAGAGGAACCACTGACATGGTCTTTGCCCTCAGACAGCTCCAAGAAAAGTGCAGAGAACAAAACAAAGGACTCTACATCACCTTTGTTGACCTCACCAAAGCCTTCGACACCGTGAGCAGGAAAGGGCTTTGGCAAATACTAGAGCGCATCGGATGTCCCCCAAAGTTCCTCAACATGATTATCCAACTGCACGAAAACCAACAAGGTCGGGTCAGATACAGCAATGAGCTCTCTGAACCCTTCTCCATTAACAATGGCGTGAAGCAAGGCTGTGTTCTCGCACCAACCCTCTTTTCAATCTTCTTCAGCATGATGCTGAACCAAGCCATGAAAGACCCCAACAATGAAGACGCTGTTTACATCCGGTACCGCACGGATGGCAGTCTCTTCAATCTGAGGCGCCTGCAAGCTCACACCAAGACACAAGAGAAACTTGTCCGTGAACTACTCTTTGCAGATGATGCCGCTTTAGTTGCCCATTCAGAGCCAGCTCTTCAGCGCTTGACGTCCTGCTTTGCGGAAACTGCCAAAATGTTTGGCCTGGAAGTCAGCCTGAAGAAAACTGAGGTCCTCCATCAGCCAGCTCCCCACCATGACTACCAGCCCCCCCACATCTCCATCGGGCACACAAAACTCAAAACGGTCAACCAGTTTACCTATCTCGGCTGCACCATTTCATCAGATGCAAGGATCGACAATGAGATAGACAACAGACTCGCCAAGGCAAATAGCGCCTTTGGAAGACTACACAAAAGAGTCTGGAAAAACAACCAACTGAAAAACCTCACAAAGATAAGCGTATACAGAGCCGTTGTCATACCCACACTCCTGTTCGGCTCCGAATCATGGGTCCTCTACCGGAACCACCTACGGCTCCTAGAACGCTTCCACCAGCGTTGTCTCCGCTCCATCCTCAACATCCATTGGAGCGCTTACACCCCTAACGTCGAAGTACTCGAGATGGCAGAGGTCGACAGCATCGAGTCCACACTGCTGAAGATCCAGCTGCGCTGGATGGGTCACGTCTCCAGAATGGAGGACCATCGCCTTCCCAAGATCGTATTATATGGCGAGCTCTCCACTGGCCACCGTGACAGAGGTGCACCAAAGAAAAGGTACAAGGACTGCCTGAAGAAATCTCTTGGTGCCTGCCACATTGACCACCGCCAGTGGGCTGATAACGCCTCAAACCGTGCATCTTGGCGCCTCACAGTTTGGCGGGCAGCAACCTCCTTTGAAGAAGACCGCAGAGCCCACCTCACTGACAAAAGGCAAAGGAGGAAAAACCCAACACCCAACCCCAACCAACCAATTTTCCCTTGCAACCGCTGCAATCGTGTCTGCCTGTCCCGCATCGGACTGGTCAGCCACAAACGAGCCTGCAGCTGACGTGGACTTTTTACCCCCTCCATAAATCTTCGTCCGCGAAGCCAAGCCAAAGAAATTGTGGTGCACTGTTAGTCAGAATCAGACACACACAAAGATAAAGACTGTACAACAGGCTTTAATCCACAAAGACTTCCACAGAGCCAGGCTGGCTGTGGCGACAGCAACTCTGAGTGAGGCCTCGGGAGGCCGGCGCAGGCTTATATCCCGGAGAATGATTGACACCTGACCAGGCGGGGCTTAATCCATTCAGGCGGATTGATTGACATCTAGGCAGGTGTTGTCCTGTCCACTTACACTCCTGCAGGTACAGAGGTTGCCCCCTGCAGTAGGCCGGTGATACACTCCTGCAGGTACAGAGGTTGCCCCCTGCAGTAGGCCGGTGGTACACTCCTGCAGGTACAGAGGTTGCCCCCTGCAGTAGGCCGGTGGTACACTCCTGCAGGTACAGAGGTTGCCCCCTGCAGTAGGCCGATGGTACACTCCTGCAGGTACAGAGGTTGCCCCTGCAGTAGGCCGGTGGTACACTCCTGCAGGTACAGAGGTTGCCCCCTACAGTAGGTCGGTGGTACACTCCTGCAGGTACAGAGGTTGCCCCCTGCAGTAGGCCGGTGGTACACTCCTGCAGGTACAGGGGTTGCCCCCTGCAGTAGGCCGGTGGTACACTCCTGCAGGTACAGAGGTTGCCCCCTGCAGTAGGCCGGTGATGCACTCCTGCAGGTACAGAGGTTGCCCCCTGCAGTAGGCCGGTGGTACACTCCTGCAGGTACAGAGGTTGCCCCCTGCAGTAGGCCGGTGGTGCACTCCTGCAGGTACAGAGGTTGCCCCCTGCAGTAGGCCGGTGGTACACTCCTGCAGGTACAGAGGTTGCCCCCTGCAGTAGGCCGGTGGTACACTCCTGCAGGTACAGAGGTTGCCCCCTGCAGTAGGCCGGTGGTACACTCCTGCAGGTACAGAGGTTGCCCCCTGCAGTAGGCCGGTGGTACACTCCTGCAGGTACAGAGGTTGCCCCCTGCAGTAGGCCGGTGGTATACTCCTGCAGGTACAGAGGTTGCCCCCTGCAGTAGGCTGGTGATACACTCCTGCAGGTACAGAGGTTTCCCCCTGCAGTAGGCCGGTGGTACACTCCTGCAGGTACAGAGGTTGCCCCCTGCAGTAGGCCGGTGGTACACTCCTGCAGGTACAGAGGTTTCCCCCTGCAGTAGGCCGGTGGTACACTTCTGCAGGTACAGAGGTTTCCCCCTGCAGTAGGCCGGTGGTACACTCCTGCAGGTACAGAGGTTGCCCCCTGCAGTAGGCCGGTGATACACTCCTGCAGGTACAGAGGTTGCCCTCTGCAGTAGGTTGGTGGTACACTCCTGCAGGTACAGAGGTTGCCCCCTGCAGTAGGCCGGTGGTGGACCACCACAAAACTTATGATGACTGCTCCCGAAGTTCTCCTGAACACACACCTCTGTCACCTGACCTATCTTATTTTCTAACAGGAGATCCAACACTGCCTCTTCTCTAGTTGGTACTTTTGTGTATTGCTGCAAAATCTTGTACACATTTTATAAACTCCAAACCATCCAGCTCAGTTACTGTCTAGGCCTGCCAATCTATGTTCAGAAAATGGAAATCTCCCACAATCACCACCCTGTGTTTACTGCACATATCTGCAAACTTCTTACAAATTTGGTCCTCCAATTCTCGCTCCTCGTTAGGTGTTCATGACCATGATGTCTGATCCATGCCCCTAGTATTAACAAACTTATCAACAATCCTGGTCCACTTACCTGGCACTGAATCAATTCTGCCCTAAAACACGGTGCTGAGGACAGGCCCAGGCTACCCCAAATAATCAGCCCTGCCCAAATTTGCACATATGTCAGCCAGTTGCGGCAGGAACCCAGGAGGATCATGTGAGGTGAGGTGGCTGGTGAAAGCCGCAAGGGGTCAAAAATATTCAATGGAAGGGATGTGGAACAAAATAAATTTGGAATTGCTGTACCATCACTAAGTCTAAGCTGGATATGGTAGATGCATCATTAATATTTTAAGCCGAAATGTGGTGGACACAGCCCAGTACATCACAGGCAAAACCCACCCCACCATCGAGAAAATCTAAAGGGAACACTGTCATCGGAGAACAGCAGCAATCATCAAGAATCCACACCACCCAGCACACATTCTGTTCTCGCTGCTGCCATCAGGGAAGAAGTATAGATACCACAAGACCACTAGGTTCAGGAACAGTTGATCCCCCTCCACCATCAGGCTCCTCAACAACAGAATCAATCGCAGACTTATTGAAGAACTCTTACTTTGCACTTGATTTAATACTGAATATTTATTTTTTCCTATATTTACACAGTCAGTTTGTTTACATTTCTTACTTGGTTTACATTTCTCTCTTTTGTATACATATCTTCTTCTTGAGTACAGTTTACACCACTGGTAAGTAGAAATTCTGCTTGCCCTGCAGGAAAATTAATCTCAGTGTTTTATGTGATGTGATACATGTATCCTGACAATATATTCCCATCTCTGGGACCTGTTAGCTGTTCCTCTTTGAAAGGACAAGATTTCGATGGATGTAACCTAATAGGAACCAAAGGAAATGTTTTGGAACAGTAGATTGTCAAATACAGTGAAACCTTGTTAGAACGCGATTCGTTAATCCGCAGAATCGCTTATAGCGCGGGTGTCTGTGGAGCCCAAACATTGATTTTAGGAGGTCAGCCACAAACTCAAAAATGACTCATTTACCAGATGTGCATGTAAATATGTGGAGTTTATAGGGTTTGAGTCACAGTATTCTGCTTTCCTGCTTCCTGGATCATGCATCTGTTCCGTGACTCGGCCATAACGTGGTATGAAATCTTGGACCCCAGCTACCGTGTTCTAATGAGGTTTTAATGTAGTTTATGGTTGTAAGGATATGATGCCTTTAAGACAAGGTAATCTTCTTTGGCTTGGCTTCACGGACGAAGATTTATGGAGGGGGTAAAAAGTCCACGTCAGCTGCAGGCTCGTTTGTGGCTGACCAGTCCGATGCGGGACAGGCAGACACGATTGCAGCGGTTGCAAGGGAAAATTGGTTGGTTGGGGTTGGGTGTTGGGTTTTTCCTCCTTTGCCTTTTGTCAGTGAGGTGGGCTCTGCGGTCTTCATCAAAGGAGGTTGCTGCCCGCCAAACTGTGAGGCGCCAAGATGCACGGTTTGAGGCGTTATCAGCCCACTGGCGGTGGTCAATGTGGCAGGCACCAAGAGATTTCTTCAGGCAGTCCTTGTACCTTTTCTTTGGTGCACCTCTGTCACGGTGGCCAGTGGAGAGCTCGCCATATAATACGATCTTGGGAAGGCGATGGTCCTCCATTCTGGAGACGTGACCCATCCAGCGCAGCTGGATCTTCAGCAGCGTGGACTCGATGCTGTCGACCTCTGCCATCTCGAGTACCTCGACGTTAGGGGTGTGAGCGCTCCAATGGATGTTGAGGATGGAGCGGAGACAACGCTGGTGGAAGCGTTCTAGGAGCCGTAGGTGGTGCCGGTAGAGGACCCATGATTCGGAGCCGAACAGGAGTGTGGGTATGACAACGGCTCTGTATACGCTTATCTTTGTGAGGTTTTTCAGTTGGTTGTTTTTCCAGACTCTTTTGTGTAGTCTTCCAAAGGCGCTATTTGCCTTGGCGAGTCTGTTGTCTATCTCATTGTCGATCCTTGCATCTGATGAAATGGTGCAGCCGAGATAGGTAAACTGGTTGACCGTTTTGAGTTTTGTGTGCCCGATGGAGATGTGGGGGGGCTGGTAGTCATGGTGGGGAGCTGGCTGATGGAGGACCTCAGTTTTCTTCAGGCTGACTTCCAGGCCAAACATTTTGGCAGTTTCCGCAAAGCAGGACGTCAAGCGCTGAAGAGCTGGCTCTGAATGGGCAACTAAAGCGGCATCATCTGCAAAGAGTAGTTCACGGACAAGTTTCTCTTGTGTCTTGGTGTGAGCTTGCAGGCGCCTCAGATTGAAGAGACTGCCATCCGTGCGGTACCGGATGTAAACAGCGTCTTCATTGTTGGGGTCTTTCATGGCTTGGTTCAGCATCATGCTGAAGAAGATTGAAAAGAGGGTTGGTGCGAGAACACAGCCTTGCTTCACGCCATTGTTAATGGAGAAGGGTTCAGAGAGCTCATTGCTGTATCTGACCCGACCTTGTTGGTTTTCGTGCAGTTGGATAATCATGTTGAGGAACTTTGGGGGACATCCGATGCGCTCTAGTATTTGCCAAAGCCCTTTCCTGCTCACGGTGTCGAAGGCTTTGGTGAGGTCAACAAAGGTGATGTAGAGTCCTTTGTTTTGTTCTCTGCACTTTTCTTGGAGCTGTCTGAGGGCAAAGACCATGTCAGTGGTTCCTCTGTTTGCGCGAAAGCCGCACTGTGATTCTGGGAGAATATTCTCGGCGACACTAGGTATTAGAATAAGAATAATACAAGGTAATAGAATGCAGCAGAATGAGTTCCAACCAAGCCTTTAAAATTGTGGACGAGAACCAATGCTCTCCACTTCTGTTCCTCTGGCTTCAACATTCTTCATAAGGGAACAATCTATTGATGTGGAAGAGAGGCAAAAGCATGCAGGGGCTGTGATGTTTGAAGTGCAGCTCTGTAACTCAACAAAGTGAAAAAAATGTGGGCAACTTCTGTTGCCTGTTGACAGTAGCTGACCTGAATTCCATGAAGTCTGCGCGATCATTCTGGACTCCATGTAATTGCTTGTGCTATACAATATTTGTTTCAATCTATTCCGTATTTACTTGATGATATTTTTTTTCGATTTGAATAAAATGGTTAGGAAGTTTTTATGGAGGGGTAAATTTTCGAGAGTAGATTTGAATAAATTAACTTGGAAATGTGAGTTAGGGGGATTACGTTTACCACATTTTCAAAATTATTACGAAGCAGCTCAACTTAAATTTATTAGTTCATTGATGGATTTGGTACGGCCTCCTAGTTGGGCTAAAATTGAGATGGCAAGTATTTCTGAATTTGAAATACATAAATTTTTGTTTAGGTGGAATATAAATTTGTTACAACAATATAATGTGCCTATACTAAAACATTTAATGAAGTTATGGATAAAGATAAAACTAGGAGGGGAGGCAGGCCCCTCCAGCCCGGGTAAGAAACCTGCATAGGAGAAGGTCACTCTGATATAAAACCTACGATCCAAGGACCTCGCTGCCACGTCCCAGCGCGCTTGGCCACGGCACACGAACTATGGGTGTAAAGGGTGGGGCCACTACTGCGCACACTGCACTCCACCTAAAAGTTCCTTTGCGCAGGCCCGAGGACATGTCCACGTCCTCCCCCTCCACGTCCTCACCCCAACCAATTTTCCCTTGCAACCACTGCAACCGTGTCTGCCTGTCCCACATCGGACTTGTCAGCCACAAACGAGCCTGCAGCTGACGTGGACATTACCCCTCCATAAATCTTCGTCCGCGAAGCCAAGCCAAAGAAGACATCTAGCAGACACTCTGAGCTAAACCTTCTCTTTCCATGCTAAAATGATTCTGCCATTCTGGCCATGGATATAGGCATTGGCCTGAATTGCTTCTGTGGCTTAACTTGCTTTTCTGTTCTATTTTGTATCCCTGAACTTTACTTTTTGATTGTTGCCATTAGGTCAGGAAATCAAAACAGTCCAACTTCCTTTGAGGAATTGACTGGATAAGTAGGTAAGCAGAAACCCAATGTAAATTAGTAATAAATTGTTAGATATGGACAGGTAAGGATATCAGGGATGTTTGTACAAAAATTGATGCTGAGTTGGCTCTCCCCTCAGTTGGCCTGACTTCCTTTATGTTTCAACCATCCAGTCTTATTGGCAGATAAGGCGACTTTCGGATAAGACAAGTCTGAATTTCATGGTTTTAGCTCATTTTTAAAATCAACTTATTATCATGGAGCCACTAGCAAAACAAAGAAAGTATGAAGCAAATTTTATGTTAAAAACCTCTAGCACAAAGGATGGTACAGAGGATGATTAACTGTGGGATACTGACAACGAAGCTGACTCACCAGACTCAGACTGGGACCTGTATGACGACAGTGTAAACAGTGAGACTCCAGATGTGCTTGTCTAGTTCTTTGGCTGAAGCTAGTGATTTCAAGGATTTTCAATATGTATGATGTTTTAATTGTACTATTCTTTTGTTGGTTTAACACCATATTCATTATACTGGTAGCTTGTTATAGGGTGGGATCTGGGTGGGTTATGCCATCAAACAAGTGGTATTTTGAGTAGAATTTTGTACCTGGCCTATAGGACAACCCTTTTTTTGGAATGTTTTTGGGTGCTTCAAGTGGCATTTTATCCACCAAAATATGCAGTATATTACCACACTAAAGCAAAATAAGGAGGCTAAGCCTTTATTCCTTGGAGTGTGGGAGGATGAGGAATGATCACAGAGTGCTTTTTACTCCTACCTTGAAGAAATGCTCCAGTCAAAAAGTCAGTAATCTATCTTTACCTCCGACAGACATTGCCAGACTGGTTGAGTTCCTTTGTGACTTCTATGATTTTACTGCAACCACAGCATCCACAGACTTTGGCCTTTCACTTTTGCAAACAATCTTTGGCCCAGAGTGGGCCAAATCAGTTACCAGGGGACTGAGGTTTAAGGTGAGGGGGGAATTTTATAGAAATTTGAGGAGGTAACCTTCCTTTTACATGGAGGATGATGCTGGAATGGGCTGAGGGAGCAGGTAGTTGAGGCAGGTATTATAACAATGTTTAAGAAAAAATGGACAGATGCATGGATGGGATGGGGTAAGGAACAAATGCAGGCAGGTGGGATGAGCATGAGTGGTCTGCGTCGGCTCGTTGGGCGATTTATTCTTGGCTATAGACTGTAGTCCCCATACCAGCTTGACCATTTTCCACGTGGGACTCGAATAAGAGAACTTGCTCCGACTCTCTGCCCTTTCTGGGGCCGCAACGCTTCAGTAAACCCTTTAATCGCAAGTAGACACCGCTGACAGCCGCCAGCTGGCCATTAGATTTCAGAACAGGGAATAAAGGGTGTTTTCTACTTTTGCTCATCAGGTCGATCATTTTGGAAGCAAACATGTGGTGTTCAACTCTTAAACTGTGTGCAAATAATTTGAGATGGTTTGAGGGAGAAATGCTAAATGATGCCACTGTTATCATTCGGTTGGTTGATTTTCGGTCTTGAGTTGTAAATGAGGTCTTGACAAGAAATTCTGAGCTCGAGTTCAAACTGATTGAAGTTTCCACTGGTGTTATTTAAAAATGTTCTTGAACATCGTGGCTTCGGTGATTTGGTTTTAAAAATGGCAACGTGTGGCATTATCGTGAAGGAAATAAATTGCGGTGCCCACGAATTAGACAACGTTTAAAAGCAGGGCACATTGCATGCTCCTCCACCCGTGTGAATGCACAATGCTTTGTTCGGATTGACTGCTGCAGTTCGTCTCATCGTTAGTCTGACATAAATGACATATTTTCAACGATTTAACAGAAAGCAACGATCTAATCGGTGGCCTCCACAATGATTAAAATATTTATTCATGAGTCTGAACATGAGACCATTGCATGACATGAAATAAGGGAACACCGAGCCGCGGGGGGACAGCATTCTTCCGCGCTGATCCGCGCACAGGTCTTTGAAGCGGTGAACCCCTCGCTCACTTTGTCGAGGCGTTGATCAGTCGTGAAATGGGGAGGATGGGGATGCCCAAAAGGCCAACTTGGAAGGCACGGGGCAGTTGGGCCAAACGGTCTGCTCTGCGTGAGTAGAACATTGCTATGAAGATCTGGGCTAGATTAAACACTTGGACATGTTGGAGCGATGTCAGCTCTTTCATTCCCACTCTGCTAGCACGAGTCGGCGGCCATTCTTTCTCTGAATCCTGGGAACCAGGGAAGTTCACGTTCAGAATCTGCGTTAATTGGCTTTTTTGGGAGATTAATCAATGTCCACCTAATTCGCGCTCAAGGTACGTGCAAACATATGGTGGCGGCCCGACTGGAAACGGAGTGTTTTGCAGTGGATTTGGGGAGGAGGGGTGGAGGTTGCTGTCTTGCGACCAGACTTTCCCAGGGAGGAACGGCGCTGGGCTCGGGCTGGGGACGCCGTTCCACCTGTTACCACCTGTTAAAGCCGCAGTCCGGGGCTATAAAACCAGCCGGTGGAGCCGACATGCACTGACAGGCTGCTCGCCGCATTCCCACCAGCCCCCCGATTTAAACCCGCTCCTTCAGCGACCGGACGAAGCAATCAGCGAGTGGTCGCCCGGATCTCAAGGTGTCTGGCACTGGCCGCTCCGGTTCTCCGCAGGTCGGAGCCACAAGCAATCTTGCAAACGACCATTCGACTCCAACCACAACTTTTGCATCCGGATATATTATTTTAGAGATTCTCCCCAGGAACTGAAGCTGGGAAGGAAAGGTGAGACGGAGCGGGTGATCGGGAGGTGCGAGATCCTCGCTCCAGAGCGGACCCCGGCTCCCCAGGCCAGGCGAAGAGAGCTTCGGGCGGCGATGAAATCGAACGTGCCCGCCTGTGCTCCGGGCGCGGACCCCGTGACTGGCGCGCCTGACTCCGCTTCTGATCCCAACCTGTGCGGCGGCGTCGAGAGGGTCGAGAGCTGCGTCCGCCGGAGGATCGCTGCCAACGCTCGGGAGAGGCGACGCATGCAAGGACTCAACACGGCATTTGACCGGCTCCGCAAAGTCGTCCCGCAATGGGGGCAGGACAAAAAGCTTTCCAAGTATGAAACGCTGCAGATGGCCCTGAGCTACATCATGGCTCTCACCCGAATACTGACCGAAGCCGAGCGCCGCGGCACTGACAGGCGCTGGATTCACATCCAATATGAGCACATACAAGGCAGCGAGGACGTTCAGACCTACCTGGCCCAGGCAGCAGAGAAAAAGGACTGCTACACAGACAGTATCTTCCCCTTCAACCACGACACTTTCCAGATAGTCAATTAAATTGGCTTTTCCCAACACACTTCCATTTGAATGTTTCAGCCCTGCTGGCAATTTTATGGGTTTTGTATTAGTTTGAATTTTGTAATTTGTGTTAAACAACCTTAGAGGAAGCAGCGAGGTTGAAAAAGAAGTGGGAAGCTGCGGAAGGCAACTTGTCACGCTAGCACGGTTCGAGTAAAGCATTCCATTTCGTATGTACTGGAGCAATTCTCTGTGTGATTAGAAAAAGCCGTTAAATGTTTGCATGTAGATAATTAGTGTAAAATTGTTGAAGGTTTTGGCTCGTTCTCAAAAGTTCGGATTGCTTTAGTTTTGAATCACTGGCATGAAATTAGTTTTTATGCTTGAAGTCAGATTTGACGGAAACGTGTCCTGTGCAATTATTGTTGCTTTCTTGGATGTAATTAAATATTATCCATGGATACATGTATGTCCTTCTTGGAGGAGCTGTAACTGCAAGGTGTGCAGATATACCATTCACTTTTGCAGGGATAGACGAAGGCTTTCCCTGGAGATCTCCATTTGTGTTTGTTCATACCTTTCCCCGGCGCTGACACCCACTACAGATGGGCGGATGGTACTCCCCCCTCCCCCCAATCACACACTGATATTCAGTTTTCACTTCATGCTGGAAAATTGCCCGGTTTACCAATGGTCTCCACAGAACTGGCTTTCTGCAGGGACCAAGTGGGATGTCCTCCAAAAATGACCTTTGCCTTTACTTTTCCGTCCCCAGGAGAGACCTTTTCCTGGAATCTACAGAATTTAACACTGATGGTGGTTTAACCATTTCAACTTTACAACAGGCTTGACTGCACAAAGCACTGCCAGCTCCTGCTGTCTTCTGGCAAAGCTTGTCACCACTCTGGACCTTCACTCAACCTAAAGGCAGCCTCTCTTCATTCAACCCTTCAAAACCTTTCCCCTGCATTCCAACTTCACCCCAGCAACAAGCATGGGCTTCCACTAAGAACCAGACCAACTGTCCCTGCTCCTTTGAATTTGCACACTGGGGCATATTTCCCAAGTAAGATCCATCTTGACTAAGTTTGATTTCTTACCACATGCAATTCCTCAGTGATGATGCCAAGCTGCAGAACTGATTAAGTTCTAAACTCAGATCTCCCCACATGACCTCCCATGAGTTCTTCATCCACTAGACCTACCTTGTTCACAAACGAAAATTAGCTGTGCCTCAGAATGAATGCTTCAATTCTTCTGCAAACTGCAGTTTTTACTCCTGGCCCCATATGTTAGCGCAGACTGTAAAGCATCCCTTCTCCTTGGCTGGAGTCCTCATTTATTTCATTGTTTGAATCCCTTCACTCAGTCCATGGGGGCCTTTATTGAAATTAAACATTGCATTCTTTGTGAGGATGGTCCTGCTAAATATCCTTCAACCTCTCAGCTTAATCTGTTTGCAGTATTGGCAGAGTTGAGTAGACCACCTTCCTCCATTGCCCTTCCTTTATTGTCCAGCTGATTGAATTGCCATCACCTTATTCCATTGTTATTTATTTTATTTCTGAATGGGCTTTTCCCTGCTTTTTACAACCTCTGGATTCTGATTCTCACCCTCTTCCCTCCCCAAGGATCTATCTTGACTAAGTTTGATTTCTTACCACATTCCATCCCTCAGTGACGTTGCCAAACTGCAGAATTTGGGGCTGGTGGTGATTATCGGGACTTACTACTGACTGATGAAATGTTTCCCCACTCACAGTTGAAGTTGAGAAAGAGTGGCAGCTCTTGGTGGAATGGGTGAAACTATGGTGGATGGGGAGGTGGTGGAGAGCAAACTCTTGCTGAAAAAGTTTGAAAGCTTGCTTGTTACATCCTTCTGTAGCTTGATGTCAAAGCTGTCAAAATACAAGTGTTTCTGACAAAAGTTTAAAAAAGTCCCCAAACTAAACCAGAAATGAGGCACACAATTAAAATGAAATCTAAAACAAGACTGTAAATCTAAACAAAGGAAATATGAGGGGCACAATGGCTGTGGTTCAATGAGAAACTACAAATAAAATGATGAGCAAGTTTGAAAATGATGCCAACATTGATGTTATAGTGGAGAATGTTAAAGGTTATCTAAGATTACAAGGGGATATAGATCAACTAGAAAAGTGGGCCAATGAATGGCAGATGGAATTTAGTGTTGGAATTTTGACAGTTAAACCAGGTCATGACTTGCTCAATAAAAGATAGGGCCCTGGAAAGCATTCTTAGGGCACAGAGATTGAGTACATCATCCCCCGAAAGGCATGTGGTTTGCTTGCCTTTATTGGTGGGAACATTGAGCACAAGAGTTAGGAAGTCCTGTGGCAAGATTATAGGACTTCAGAGAGGTTGCACTTGGGAGTTTTATGTATAATGCTGGTAGCCCCTTTACAGGAAGGAGGTAGAGGCTTTGGAAAAGGCACAGAATCGATTTACCAGGATGCTGACTGAATTGGAGAGCATGAGAAATGGGGAGAGGGTGGACAAATTTGGATGGTTTTCTCATATGGGAGACTTGGGAGATGTGAGAGAAGTTTATAAAATGATGAGAGGCATTGATAGGATGGACTGTCAGAACCTTTATCACAGGGTATAATTTTAAATGTCACAGAACACCTTTTAAAGGTGGGGGTGGGGGAGACAAGCATGGAAAACTTTCTGCCACAGAATGATTAGGACCTGGAACAGTTTGCAAGGAGTAGTGGGGAGGTAGATATAATAGTTTCTTTTAAGAGGCTTCCAGATAATCCATGAACATGGAAGGGTTAGAAGGTTATGTATCATGTGCCAGCAGTGGAGATTTTGTATATCATATTTGGTGCAGACACATGGGACAAAAGGCCTTCTCCTGTGCTGTACTGTTCTTTGATCCTGCTGGATTATGGGAAGAGAGGAGAAGGTAAAGAGGGTTTATGGAGATATAGACATGAAAAAGTAGATTGCTGAGAATATGGACGATGGAATATAATGTGGCAAAATGAGAGGATATAAGCTTTGGTCCATAAAATAGAAAAGTTAACTATTTTTAAATAGTGACACATTGGTAAATATATATGTTAAAAGGAACTTTATTACAAGTCACACTGAGGGCACGGTGTTCACTTATGTAGAATGTTGCTGGTGGCACACTGAGGGCACGGTTCAGTTCTGTAGAATGTTGCCTGTACTACACTAAGAGCACGGTTTTCAGTTACAATTTCCCTACTGAGAAAGTGTTGGAATTGTCAGAGAGGGTAATAACAAACATTCACTGACTGGTTCCTGGGGTAACGGTTTGGATGTTTGAAGGAAGTTTAGAAATGAGGTGATGTCACACTCTTGGTTTAAGAAGTAGGTGACTGAGATGAGGTCTTTTCACGATAGAGTAGTGATTTTTTTTAGAAAACTCTACCCTGAAGGCCCATGGTAGCTCATTCACTGTGTTCAGCCAAAGCACGGCTTGACATATTTCTGGATAAGAAGACAATTGAGTAATGTTTGGTGCAGATCATGAAAAAAAGATTTACAGATGAAGCAAGTATAATGAGGTGGCTTAACTTTAAAGGTAGGTTTGAGTGCAGCATTACTGCCACTTTAGGCTCTAGATGGGACTGTTCCTGAAGTATTTATTGGCAGAAAAAAAATAAAAGTAGTGAGGTCATGTTTCAGTTTTATACTTAAATGTTATATTTGCCACAATATACCTGGTAGTGTGAGTAGGTTCTACTGCGAGCAGTATAACAGGTCAAATTAAGCTTACATATGTACAGTCATATGAAGAGGAGTATATAGTTACAACAAAAATTAATTATCACAAGGCAAGAACAGCATGGTAGTACTGCTGTGTGGTTCATTCAGGAGCCTGATGTCTGTGGGGAAGAAACTGTCTTTATGTCTTTGGTTTATGATTTCAAACTCTTGATTCTTCAGAGAATGTGGCTAGGAGAATCAGTACTTGTTCTTTGGATATCTTTCCAAGGGTGTGGGAAATGCCCATGCATTTCACAAAGGGATGTTTGTGTGATGTTCTGAGCTATATTAACCATTTTCTAAAGTTTCATCCAACCTTGAGAAGAGCATCCAACAACTATGTGCACCAAAAGAACTAACTGTGGGATATAAGAGACATCCTAAACTTCCTTAGTCTTTGAGAAAGTAGGGATGTGGGTGCATTTTCTTGACCATTCCATCAATATGGTTGTCAGCTCATGGGAAATGTTTACTCTGTCTCCACTCTCCACTTTAATGCCATTGATTTGGAGAGGGATGTGGCCTCTACCCTCTCTCCTAAAGTCAATGATCATCATCTTATTGACGTTATGCCAGTAGACTTTGAATTCCATGCATTCCATCTCATTGTTATTTTATACCTGGCCTATGACTATGGTGTCCTCAGCAACTTTGAAAAGGGAATGTGAGCCATATTGGGCTGTACATTTGTGGGGTAGAGAAAGGTTAGTGGAAGACTGTACACATCCGTGAAGATGTTGAGTGTGATCATGGAAGAGATCTTACTACCAATCGTCACTGATTGCTGTCTGTTAAACAGGAAGTCAAGGATCCAGCAGAGTTGTAGAGCATGGATGAGCTCAGATCTGAAGTACGATATTGGGAATCCCCATCTAAAAAGGCTGCCACCATGAGAGTGTGATACTGGGATCTAAAGCAAAAGACTGGAGGAACTCAGTGAGTTGAGCATCACCAGGAATTACCAAACCTTTTGAGTCAAAGCCTTCATCAATCCAGAGCTGCACGGACAAGCTGAGGAATTATAGTCCAGAGAGCCTAACAGAAGCCATGATAGGTTACTGGCAGGGATTCTGAAAGAGAGGATGGATCTGTATTTGAAAAGACAATGTAGAGAAGACCACACTGTGAACTCCGAATAGTGTTCTAAATTGGAAGAAATACAATTTTAGCTTTTGAATGAATTAAAAAGAGATTTCTTTCTATGTAACATTGGGAAGAGCAAAGCCATTGTTTTCACAATCCCAGTTTAACACCAGTTTCCAGCACAATACCTACTGTGTGAAGTTGAAAGGATCCTGTGGAACCCGACCTTCTAATTTCACATTGAAGTGATCTTCTAACCACCAACCCATCTCCCCCAAATACCCTAACCATCACCAAGCTCTGTATATAATCTTTACGATGTAACATCCTCGCCACTGCTTGAGCTGATCTTCTGTTGAAATCTTCAACTGTGAGTTGAGTATCTCAGATACAATTATTATTATGCTTCACTAGGCAACCTCTTCCATTATCTACACATTTGAATTCATTGGAAGGAGTACAGATAGCACCATGGTCCAGATCTTGATCACCAGTCACCCCTATCCTTGCAAGTCTACATGGGATCCCACTCCAGCAATGACCCAAATGCAAAATGTTCATTGATTGGCTCAAATTTCCAAATAGCCTTTCCCTTCACTATAACCTCTCATTCTACACTCTTTATCTCCGCATTCTTCCAGTTCTGAGCCCTTGCACACTCCTGATTTATCATGTAAATGAAAATGTTCCTTCAACTAACGGTAACTTTAGCTCTCTTCCTCTCCACATTAACCTGCTTCTACTAATTATAATTTTGCTTTCTTATTCTTGCTCCTCTTTCTGTGGCCTATTCTCAAACTGAATCTGAAACACCTTAATGTTATGCCTGCTTCAAGAAGATACATAAATTAAGTCATTACTGAACATTCAAACCTGTGCACGACACTGACATTTATGGATGAATAATAAGGTGAATGTAACCATCAAAAATCTTGTTCCCATCATTCGCATAAGCTTTGTCTTTAATGGTTGGCAGTATTCAACCTTCTTCTGTAGGGATTTGAGTTAAAACATGGGCTGTCCAATATTTCAGAGAACTAATCCCTGTGGCCTAGCAATATGTTAAAGGAAACCATCAACCTTGTGAATAATTTCCTGATTTGAAGGACTGAATATGCTTAACTAGTACTTTTATTTTAAACAAAGGATGAGTTGTCCCAGTTCCTAAGAGTTCAGTGAATCACGAACACTGCCAACAGCTATTTGTCTATAGAAATAGCTGGCACAAAATAATTAATGATAACTTTTTTTCCCAGCATAGTATATTTTTCATTTCCCTAAGGACACAGCTAATAAGTGTTTTCCAACATATTCCCTAACTTTTACAGAGATTAATTGCTTTTAAATAGAGCAATATTAGCTACAGCTTGTAATTCTCATAAAAGTCTACACTGAGGTATAAAACAGAAAACTATGGCTGACGGCAATTATTTTTAAAACAATTTCATTCAATCAGGAGTTTCAAATGAATATTAATGAGTAAATGGTGGTTAACAACTGGTTAGTCATTTAACTTAGTCCGCAAGCATCGAATCCATGCTGCTGAAGACCCAACTGCGCTGGGTGGGTCATGTCTCCAGAATGGAGGACCATCGCCTTCCCAAGATCGTGTTATATGGCGAGCTCTCCACTGGCCACCGAGACAGAGGTGCACCAAAGAAGAGGTACAAGGACTGCTTAAAGAAATCTCTTGGTGCCTGCCACATTGACCACCGCCAGTGGGCTGATATCGCCTCCAACAGTTCATCTTGGCGCCTCACAGTTCGACGGGCAGCAACCTCCTTTGAAGAAGACCGCAGAGCCCACCTCACTGACAAAAGACAAAGGAGGAAAAACCCAACACCCAACCCCAACCCACCAATTTTCCCTTGCAACCGTAGCAACCTTGCCTGCCTGTCCCGCATCGGACTTGTCAGTCACCAACGAGCCTGCCGCAGACGTGGACATACCCCTCCATAAATCTTCATCCGCGAAGCCAAGCCAAAGAGTCATTTAACTTATTACAACTATTATAATTATTGTTCCAGATTTCAAATGTCTTTTACAAAATTGTTCTGCTTATGGAAATCTTAAATTGTTCATTGTAAATGAATTAATTTCCATCCCCTTTGGTGAATCTCCTGTTTTCTTGGCAGAGCTTGGTTCTCCTTTTGACCAGTGTGAGGCTGACTGTTGTGCTTTCAGCAAATTTCTTCAAGGTTTCTCTAGGGACAGTCACACAAGGAAACAAGCCAAATGACCCACAGTGCTGACAATGTGCACCTATCCATATTATTCCCACCTTCCAACACTTGGCCTACAGCTTTCTTTGTCCAGGTGATACAGCTAGATATCATACCTTAATCCATGTCTTCTATTTTTATTCACCTCCTTTAAGGGTAAACAGTTCATGCAGTCTACTCCAGGTCCTCCGAGAGGAATTTCGTGCCCCCTTCCCTTCTTCAATGGGCATCCTGTTTTTATCCTGTAGCCTGTAAGGCCAAAAATATTATGGAAAATGAGTGAGGGGTGGAATGGAGCGCTATTGATTTTCTGCATTTGAAGCCTGATGCTCCTCTACTCCCTCCATGATAAATATAAATAAAGTAGAAGGATCGGAGAGAAGAAAGCACATTCATTTTGAACATCTGTTTATGCTAGAGTGTGACCACTGGAATCGTTTACCCCACAGGACATACCATATACCTGCAATAAAAGAGCTTTTAAAGCATCATATTTGCTGGTACGTGGAGGATCCCGTAGGAAGTCGCGGACTCTCTTAGCGGCGACTTGGTCTAGGGCACTGGCGAGATGGTAATAAGTAGTTTCCAACTCGACTTTGCGAAGGTGAAATTGTGCTTCAGTCTGTTGGATCCACAGTTCAGGCTCAGTTGTCCAGAAAGGTGAATGGCTGCAGAAACCATGTTTGTCCAAAAATACATTTTTGGACTTGTCAGGATCACCAATTGTGGCCACTGGAATCATAGTGGACATGATGAAATAACACACAAGATGTTTCTTCAGTGAATCAAACAGATTTATTGTTCAGAACACGCGCAGCCTTTTAAAAGCCTGAATCACGCACCCCGACATGTTGATGTCATCACATACAGTTCAATGCCTTCTGGGAGTTGTAGTTCTCACGAGTAAGAATTCACATTGAAATATCTTTTTATATTGCAATACAGATCAGATCATCAGAAAACATAATTAGTAAAAAGTTAAAAAAGGTAGATAGGCTTAGTGTTTACTTAAGAAAAAAACTTAACTGGCCTTTTTGTTGAAAAATGTTGAATTACAGCATGAAAATTAATTGTTCTGGCAATGTTTGATTCAATACTTAGCCTGGCCAAATGCACCAGATGTTCCTGAAACATTGAAGACCAGTGGTTTTCAACCTTTTTCTTTCCACTCACTTTAAGAATTCCCTATGCCATAGGTGCTCTGTGATTAGTAAGGGATTGCTTAAGATGGTATGTGGATGGAAACTTTTAATTGTGCCTAATTGACTCATTATGTGCACGATTTCATAACTCCAAAGGAAATGGGCCAATGACAATTTTTCTCAAGCAAAATATTTCAGTAACAATTGGGTCTGGGGCAGTGATTCTCACCCTTCCCACTCAGAGATCACCTTAAGCAATCCCTTACTAATCAAAGATTAGGATTGGGATTGGGATTACTTAAAGTGGTATGTGAGTGGAAAGAAAAAAGTTGAAAACAACTGTTGTAGACCTTAAATAATTCTTAATCAGCTTGAGTTTGCTAAATGACCTCTCTGTAGAAACTACTGCTACTGGAATTATTAATAGTATTCTTAAGCTAACACAAATATTTGGAAACAGGTCACCAAGTCTGTCCTATGTTAAAAAATTCAACAAGTCTAATAGCTTTAACTGTGCATTTACTGTGGTGGTCCACCACCAGCCTACTGCAGGGGCAACTTCTGTACCTGCAGAAGAGCATGGAGACAAGACAATACCTGGCCAGCTGTCAATCAGCTGACCTGAATAGACCATCCCCACCCAGTCGGGTGTAAATCACCCTCCGGGATATAAACCTAAGCTGACCCTTCGAAGACACTCTCAGAGTTTACAGCAGCTCTCCTCACAGCTGGCTCTGTGGAAGTTTATGTTGAATAAAGTCTGTTGTAGTCTTTAGGTTTTGTGTTTGCTTCTGACTGACAGCGCACCACATTTACAAAATTTGCTTTAGATACTAAGGGCAAATGTTGCATTTCTTTTCCAAAATCATCACCATTAAGGTCAACAGGATATTGCTTTGATAAAGCAATATCTTCACTTTCAGTCATGGTGAGATATTTCCACAAGAAATCAATTTTTTCTACCAACTGCTTAACAGCATTGAAAAAGACAGTTAATCCAGCTATAATATTGACTACCAAGGCGTAAAACACTTTCTGAAGTAGGCCTCTTCTGGTGTTTCATCTGCATCGTTCATTTCCTCCAAGTTAGCATCAGATGTGCTGTCATCATGCGGCCTTGCCTTCTTGCGCTTAACTCCACCACATTTAAGGGAGAAGTTATTTTTATTTTTAGGTTTGATGCAACAAATCCACGTGGATTTCCAGTTGTTCCGAAGTTTTGTCAGATCTCTGAGGAGTTTCTATGTTTGCTACTTCAAAATCCAGTTTGGCACCTCTAGCTTGGATCACCTTGTTGCAAATACCTAAGCCAACTCATATTTTGTTCCACACAGCTGACATTAACACACAGGCAAAAGATGTCACGTATAATAAAACACCATTTCTTGTTTTGGCCTTCAATTTTAGTTCAAGGGGGTCTTCCAGGGCTAATTTAATACCAGGCAAGTGAGCAACAAAAGGCTTTATGATTTCAACACAATCTGAACATCTTGTTTCAGACATACCATGAAGAGAACATCCAATATGGTTTTGTAGCAATTTTCACTGCTTAGGACTGGAACTGAACAGATGGTATACAGTTTGAATGGTTCTAAAAAAGGTTATTGCTTCAGGAATGCATTCAGCAGCATCATTTCCACACAAGTTGAGAGTGTGACAACAGCAAGGTGAAAAAAATTGCTGTTGAGCATTATTGTATTTCGCTCGTGCACCTCTGTATTTTCCAGTCATATTTTCCCCATTATCGTAGGCTTGAGCTCTACAATCACTGAAAGGAATAGCATGTGCTTTCAAAGTATCAGTTATCAACTGACCGATTCCTTCACCTCCTTTGTAACTACAATCCGCAAACTTGAGAAATCTTTCTTGAATCTCATACTGTATTTCTTTTAAAGAAATGTTTGTTCAATATGGGAGGAATCTGGAATGGACTCTATTGTAACTGCAAAGCATTTTGGCGATTGCCTCTGAAGCAAAATGTGTTGTTTCACAAGATTAGAGCATTCTGCAATAAATTCATTTTGTGTGTCTGGAGACAGATAATGAACTTGAAACTGCTCACTCCTTTTCCATGACTCCTCTACACTTAGCACATGTTCCTGAAGGATGGCTTCCACCTGGAGAGCAGTTCAATGTCCTAAAAAGTTTCCATTGCTTGAATCACCAAATCGATGCGATTAATCAGTAAATCCCAAGAAGAGTATACCAATGATGCGCTTTTAAAGATTGCACCATTTCACAGCTTCAGTTTTGATCGATGCTTCTAAGATGGTGTCAACTCCTGTCCCAGTCAGCAGGTGCCTTTCTAGTTCTCACCAAGCTAGGTAACATTAGACCCTTCCACACCTGCATCCCACTAAATCGACCGTTCAGTGTGTTTCACACTTGCAAGGGATTATCCCTGGCGTTTGGTCTGTTCTATGTTTAATCGGAAGTCCATACATGACGCAGCACGCAAGACTGAAGTAAAAAGGCGCTTGGTTATAAGGAAGTATCTTGAACGGGTGCATAATAGCAGAAGGATGTGGAAGAGGGAGACACCTCAGGGACCCATATACTGGAATCAAGTTTTTGAAAAATACAATGATGCCCAGTGGTGTGATAATCTACGAATGTCTTGTGCCACATTTGATGTCACTGCTGGGATATTGGGACCACACCTGAGGTGTAAGAACACAAAATGCCAAAAGACGTCTGGAACCTCAGGTCAGACTTACACTAGTACAGTAAAACCTCGTTAGAACGCGGTAGTTAGGGTCCAAGATTTCATATTATGTTACAGTTGAGTCACGGAACAGATGCATATGTCAGAGTGCCCATGGATAATCAAACCCAAATATTATCAGTTTTTGAAGGATCCGCTATCTATAACTAGCAATTTCAATGAAAGGAAGCAAGCACATTCTTTTAATATTGGGATTCTGAATTTTAATCAACTGATTTTACAAAAAAATTGAGTTTTTCCCCAATATTTTCCTTCAAAATAACCACTTAAAAGGAGCCACCATTACAGATCAAAGCGATATATAACGTGGATGCTGAATGGCCCGGGAATGTCTTAACAAGGTCATTTTCGATGAAACAAAAGTTCCATACTGTTGACTTCTTGGGAAAACTAACTGGATCTGACAAACCCATCCTCTTTTCTATCCATCTATCTTTCAAAATTTGGAAAGTTTGGGGTCCACAGACACCTGCGCTATAAGCGATTCCGTGGATTAATGAATTGCTTTCTAATAAGGTTTCAGTGTATTGTGGTGGTATGCCATTCCTGGAGAATATCATTCCATCAGTGTGCTTTTTGGTGTTAGCATATCCACTGTATTCACTATGGTGAGGCAGGTGACTGCAGCGGTGAAAAAGTACCTCATGCACATTTCATGGGCTGCTGACTGCGAGCATCTTTTGGAGACTATCGAAGCATTTGAAAGAAGAGGTGGTATCCAATGTGTGCCGGAGCCACAGATGGCACACATATTCCCATCATTGCCCACAGGATGATCCAGCATCCTACTACAATTGAAAAGGATGGCACTCCATTGTTCTATAAGCAGTTGTTGACCACAACTGCTGGTAAGGTTGATTTTTCCATTATTCGCATTTATCCTCACTTGAAAATATAACCTTTAGTTGGTTTGAGCTGTCACCCTGTGTTTGCAGCTTCACAGATGCTTATTGTCAGCCAAGGTAGTGCCAGGAGATGAGGCAGTGGTAGAGGTTGAGGTACTGGGGGAGGGGAAAGCAATTAGGAGCAGATGAGGGACCAGGGGTGATTGATGGATCTGTGGGAGATGAGGCAAAAAGGGCATACTGTTTGTGCACCTCATCCTCCTCTTCCTCAGGTTGAAAGCTGGGTTGAAGGGATTGCGCATCAGCCCCCCAGAAGATTGCCTACAAGGATGAGTGGTGTCACCTGCCTGCTTGCACCCCAGATGTTATAAGCAGTTAAAATAAGGCCAGTCCCAACAGTCTGCCCCACTCCTCCCATTGTGGCCCATGATCTGGTAAAGCCTCCTCTTGAGTGTTTTTAATTTGATGACCTGTCTTTTGTCCCTTTGATACCCAAATTCCCTCATAAAATTGACCATCCTTAATTGTGCCTGTTAACTCATAACCTGATCCCTTGGGTTAGGAGCTGCTGCACCACCCCATCACCCCAGTTTGCAGAAGCCACCTTTTTGTTTTCTTTTAACCCTTTTCACTGATTTGAACTTCTTTAAAGTCAACCCAAATAAACTCTGATCTTATGAATCACAGCACTTAACAAGCCCAGCCAATGTGTCTGATAGTTATAACTTCAGAGATGGAGCAGTGTCTGCATTACCTTTGGACACCAGCACATCTGCAGCACACTTCCACCCAGAGCTTAATGTGATCATGCAAAAAATTATGTCATTTCAATCCCACAATGCAATTACCCATTTCACACTTGTCCGATTGCAACGCCAGCATCTCCAGACGCCAGGGATTGTACTAGGGGTCAAAGCCGTCAATCCCTGGCATGAGATGACATCATCTGATGCTGGCATTGAGCTGATTTTGCTTTCACACTTGGCACTTTAAAGGCCGATTGCAGTTTGATTCCTGGGATCACTTGCAAGTGTGAAAGGGGCTATTCTTTGTGACACTTGCCTTTTTCATGTCTTGGGATCCCATAGGGAAGTTTTTGCCACTTTCCATTAGAATCCCAGCCTTCAGCAGATACCAGCACAGACTTAGACACAGAAGTGCTAGTCTTGACAGACTTGTACCAAAATAATTAACTTGGAAAGCAATATAATGCTTGCTTCTGTTGACTGCAGAAAACCCAGTCTCTTGCATGTAGTTCACCATTGATGCTTTGAAATTTCAGTGCGCTTTCTGGGAAAATATGATTGCAGGTGTCTTTGGGGAATTTTTTAGGCAGAGGGATGTGACCATTCATAACAATTTTCTATTTTCTTTTGAGATGGAAACTCTGTTGTGATACATCCAACATAAAGGACTACATTATGATGACTTCTCTCGACTTCCAAATTCACTTTCACAGGTGTCTGTAGGTCTGTTTCTTTCTTTTTTCCATTTTCATTTTCTGCATATACCCCTTCATCAAAATCCTGTGCATGATTATCCAAATCAACTGCTCCTTGTCTGGGGATGAGGTTTCCAACAGTTTCTTCTTCTCCAATTCTGTAGGCAAGTTCTAAGAAAATCTTTTGGAAGTTGCACTTAATACAAATTGAAAGACCATTTGTTGACCCTTTTTTCATTTTCCTCTCTTTCTTCCCGATCTTTTCTGGGCTCCTGATTTGTGAGAAAACATTTTGGATTTATAATTTATATTTTTATATCCAATAAAAGACAAAGACAAATATATATATATATATATATATATATATATATAAAACTAATGATTTAGTAGCAGTGGTAATAGACTACTAGTAGTAGTAATGTTATAAAAATAATCTTTGTACAGTTGTCATATTGGCTATCAGTTATCCAATAAAAAGGTCCAGTAAATTATGGTCAATTATTTTGCATCAAGCAAGAAAAAAAAAAGTTGTGGTGACCACAATTTGTTCCTCTGAACAATGAAAACCCTATCAGCACTAAGGTGGTCTATATGAGGTTTGTTGTAATGGAATAATTTTGAAAAGACCTGTGTGAGAGGTCTTTATCAGATTCTCACTTCCCCTCATCGTGCATATTGGATCGAACATGTGTGTGTGTGTGAAGAAACATGGCCATGCACACCAAAATTAAAAAGTAAGTGCCTTTTCTGCCCCTTTATTTGTATTCTATTTAAGGGTGTAGGGCCTGAACCCCAAATGGAGGACAAATTAACATCCGGCTCAAGGTAGTGCTGGACAGAGAACAGAAGGCTCGAAAGCTGGACTCTCCAGCCTAAAACTGATTGTCTGGCCACTCTCTTCCCCATAGGCGTATGGGGTCTCTTTGGTTGGGGTGGAGGGGTTGATTTGCCTGAAATGTTACACAGATAAAAACACAAGGACCAAATTCTAATAAAAAGTATTTTTTTATCAGTCAATGATACACAGTAAGCACACAGCCACAGGTGCAAACTGCATGATCGCCTATACTGCTTGAGCAAGTTCTCATCCAGAACAGAAAAATCTACATCAAGCCAGACTATTTTATTTTATCCACCTTTAAGTCTATATTCCTTTTAAGGTTACCTGGCGACATGTTATGGAAATATTTTGGTTACAGTCAGAGAGAGAAACAAAAAACAGTCAAAATGCTCAGAGTATTTTTGTAATCAGTGCTAAACACATATGATTTATGTACAGGTCAGTAATTTTGCTTCCACCCACTGACCAAAAGGTTACATAATATTGAAAAAATGGTCAGTATGTGTATCAAAATTATTAACCTAGAACCGCTTTGCCTAACTCTCTTAACAAAATCAATATTCTTTACCAAGGCAAAGGATCCTCTACCAGGGAGAGCTAGCCTTCTCAAAATAATAGACCCATGCCAACTGGCCCTCCCTCCCTCCCACTCTCTCTCCACCCTTCCCCCCTCTCTCTCCACCCTTCCCCCCTCTCTCTCCACCCTTCCCCCCTCTCTCTCCACCCTTCCCCCCTCCTCCTCTCCCCCTTCCCCTGCTATGGGCTCCCTTTTTCCCTATGCTAAAGGTGGGGGAAGTGGGGGGGCAGGGGTTCTTCCCCTGAGGAAATTTTTCAAACGTGGCATCTTCTGTGGCCATCAGCAGTGGCCACATCTCTCCCCGACGCTCCTTCTGATCCACGCCCGGCTCCTTCGCTCATGCCCTGCATCGCATATTCGCCGCTCCCGAAGTTCAGATCCACGCCGCTTGGGGGTCCGGTCGGCCCAGACCTCAGATCCTGGCTACGGTCTGCCACTAGTTTCCTCTCTCTCTCCCCTCCCCTCTCTCCTCTCCTCCCCCTTCCCTCTCTCCTCTGCCCCTCCCCTCCCCTCCTCTTTCTCCCCTTCCCTCTCTCCTGTGCCCCTCCCCTCCCTCCTCCCTCCTCTCCTCCTCTCCTCTCCTCTCCCCTCCCCCTCTCTCCTCTCCCTCCTTTCTCCTCTCTCCCCCTCCCCTCCTCCTCCCCTCTCTCTCCCCTCCCTTTCCCTCTCTCCTCTCTCCCCTTCCCCTCCCCTTCCCTTCCCTCTCTCCTCTCTCCCCCTCCCCTCTCTCACCTGCCCCTCCCCTCCTCTCCTCTCCTCTCCCTCCTTTCTTCTCTCTCCCCCTCCCCTCCTCCTCCCCTCTCTCTCCCCTCCCTTTCCCTCTCTCCTCTCTCCCCTCCCCTCTCCTTCCCTCCCCTCTCTCCTCTCTCCCCCTCCCCTCTCTCCCCTCCCCCTCTCTCCTCTCCCTCCTTTCTCCTCTCTCCCCCTTCCCTCCTCCTCCCCTCTCTCTCCCCTCCCTTTCCCTCTCTCCTCTCATCCCCTCCCCTCCCCTTCCCTTCCCTCTCCCCTCTCTCCCCTTCCCTCTCTCCCCTCCCCCTCTCTCCCCTCCCCCTCTCTCCTCTCCCTCCTCCCGCCCAGCCCGCCCCGCTGCCACTACTCCCATCGATGATTGAAACACTGCGGTCACTGCCGTTCGCGCCAGAAGTAGGCGCCTGTGCATTAGCTCGACTCTCATTGCGGGCCCACCGCGCATGGGCCTGCCGGTTGGACCGGGATCCTGGCAGCTGCTGAGCGGGAAGGTGAGATCAGGCAGAGTTGGGGACTTGAATCATTCAGGTGTCCGTCCTCCCAGGTCCGATGGTCTACCCCATCTTTACCCCTTAGAATGTTTTATACTGCAAACCTGTTGAGTTTCTCCAGCACTCCTGTGTACGTATACTAAAGCCTATTGAATATATGTTCTTATCCCAGCACTGCTATCTCATGGTTATGCTGTGTACAGATTTTCCCCCCACTGCCAATTAGTGGTAATTCTACCTAAGTTGCATCAAACTCAATGGTGGAACAGGCGGGTAAAGTTAATTGCAACTCAAGGTCAGTGAATGTGGATAAAGGCTGCAAGAGTCCCATCAGCTCCAATCATCAATGTTTCCAGGCCATTGGAACGAGTTGGTTGATTTATGAAGTACCGTGTGCTCCTCGACGCACAACATCAAGTACACGTTCAACAAATACATGCACAGGCATCTTCGCTCGGTGGGCCACTCTCCAAGATTGGACTTGTAAGCCACTTAGGAGCCCATAGGACGGAAGACCACAACAACTAATTATGCTGCACCGCAGGAAAAAGGGATCTCAGGATTGCATGTGATGTCATATATGTACTCTTGAGTATAAATCCCATTACTGCACACTCATTGAGTAGCATGAACCAAACAGTAGCAGTTCAGCCTGATATGATCAATGAAAACCGAACCGGAGAATGATACAGTATGGTAACAGGCCCTTCAGCTCACTGTGTCAGTTTGGTGTGATTGAAATCACCTTTCTGGGAGATAAACTGTCAGAGGCAGGAGTGGAGCCAGATGAGGGGAAAGTGAAAGGAATTTTAGAGATGCCCAGACTCACTGACAAAAAAGGCATATCGAAAGTGTTAAGAATGATCAATTTCATTAGTAAATTGACATCAAACCTGTCTTCCAAAACAATGTACCTAAGGAAGTTTTTACAGGACAAATGTGAATTCAAGTGGACAGACAACCACGAGGAAGAATGGGGACAACTGAAGACCATTCTAACTACTGAACCAGTACTTTTGATATTCTTTGATGTATCCAGAAAGATGAAAATATCTGCGGATGTTTCAAAAGATGGAATAGATGCCGTACTACTTCAGGCTGTGGGAGAAGATTGGAGGCCAGTGGCAAATGCATCAAAGATGATGACAACATCTGCATGTCAATATGCACAGATCGAGAAAGAGTGTTGCGGTCTGGTCTACGGATTTGAGAAATTCCACAATTATGTGTATGGTTGACCAACATTCATGACAAAGACAGACAATAAGCCATTAATAGCTCCGTGATATATCGCCGAGAATCCAAAGACTGATGACGATGCTACAACGTTATGACTTTGAACTGGTGAACATACCAGGGAAACAATGTGCTGGCAGATGTGTTATCCAGGGCAATGATGCAGAATGAAGAGCTCCGCAGAGATAGATGTGAATCTCCATGTGGACCTGAACATTGAATCTCTTCCCTTATCTGACATGAAATCCAAGCAGATTATAGCTGAAACAGAAAAGCACACTATTCTACAGAAGATCATCAAGAATCTGAATGAAGGTTGGCCTGGAGGTGGATGTCAGTCATACTACAAGCTGAGCTGAGCGTTGTCAATGGGTTTCTACTCAGAAAGAGCAGAATTGTTATTCCTCAATCATTACGACAAGAGATGCTGAAAAGGGTTCATGAGGGATACCTTGGAATTGAAAAATGCAAGAAGAGGGTCAGAACTGCTGTTTATTGGCCAGGGATAAATGTTGATATCGACAGGATGGCTTCGAGCTATGAAACGTGTTTGAAACATCACGTAAAGCAAATAAAGGTACCCATGATAATAACTGACTTACCAGCAAAACCATGGCAGGAAATTGGAATAATTACTTGCTGGTTATTGATTATCTATCAAACTATCCAGAGATTGCGCTGCATCCTAATATGTCTGCTGCTTGTGTGATCCAATATATGAAATCAATCTCTGCAAGACACGGAATTCCTCAAGTTGTCTGCAGTGGCAATGGACCATGCTACAGTTGTAGAGAATTCCGGAACTTTGCAGAAGAGTATGATTTCCAAAGCAGAGGAAGGCGTTCACATAGTTAAACAGTTGCTCAAGAAAGTGGCTCAGATCCATATCTAGCTCTATTGAGTTACAGATCTTCGTAACTTAAACATGGCATGTCACCCACTGATGGGACGTAGACCACACACCACACTTCCCTACTTTGCAGACCCAATCAAGAAGAGAGATGTCAAAGATGTCGAATGGAAACAAAAGCATTTGCAAGGGAGACAAAAGGCCAACTATGACATCAGCGAGAAGCTTAGGGCCACTGGCACAACATGACACAGTGAGACTCAGAGATTCCTACACTTGGAACAAAAAAGGCTCATGTTCTGGGAGAAATAAATCCAAGATCCTACACCAGGTAGTGTCAGAACAGAGGATGGTCAAATACTGAGGAGGAATTGAAAGAGCCTGCTGAAAACACAAGAGATACTGCAAGAACAGATAAATGCAGAGGATCCAGTCTGCACAGAAACAGAGGGAACACCACCCACGCTAGACAGTAGTGGGCCAACAGAGCCAACAGGAGCACCTGTGTTAAGATCCACACGAGTTGTCAAAGCACCTGACAGACTGAATCTATTAACGAAAAAGACCTGCCCACTTAAATGTTTCTGCTGCTGATGTTCATTTTACATTTATGCGGAACTTTAAATTGTAAGAAAAATGTGTCATGTCAAGGAAAGCAGATGTAATAATAGAGTTCTACCACCAGGAGGAGGCAGAGACAGATTATGCCTCCTTTACTAATCACAGAGCATTGAAGGCATAAGGATTACTTAAAGTGGTAGTTGAATGGAAAGAAAAAGGTTGAGGACCACTGGTGTAGACCTATCTGCAAGTAGTTACCCCCATTGTGCTTTATCCAGGCCCATTTTTATATTGATCTTGGCCTTCTCCCAGTTGGGGACCTTAACTTGGTGATCTATCCCAATATTCCCTTCCATAACTACTTTCAAACTTTGTTATGCTCACTATTTATAGGAAAGAGCAGCAGGTGCAGGCCATCTGGTCCATTGAACCTGCTCTGCCATTCAATAATATCATGACTGATCTGAGTGTGGGATCAACTTCACTCTGGCACACAGTATCTTTGACCCACCACCACGAGGAAGGAGGTGCAAGAGCATCAAAATCAGGACTGCCAGGCTGGAAAATAGGTTCTTCCCACAGGCTGAATGAGTGCTGAACAGGATTCTGTAACCAAAATATTTATTTATTTATTTTAAACGATAACTTCATGCACATTTGTGATTATTTATGTGCTGCAGCGGCAGCTCCACTTCTCCTGAAAGAACACACACGACCAGACGGGTTGAGCTCAGTGAGCAGACTAGCTGGGCTGTACTTATACTCCCAGCCCGGACCTGGCTGAGAACTGTGCTGGAGGGCACTGACGTCACCCAGGCATCACGAGATCTCCCAGCGCGCGTGGGCTTCTGAGCCCCGTGCTGGGAGGAAGGGAACACCCCCGACGGTGCCATTTTGGCCAGCTGCCCCACCGTGTGGCTTACAAGCAGGGCTGGTTCGCCTGCCTAGTGGTGAGCCGCCACACAGACCCCCACCCCCCTGCCTCAGAACCAGCGCCAATGTCCTTTTTTGCCGGGCAGCCTCACTTTTGGGCTGGGCTATGATCACGGGCTCAGTAGGATCGAGGTGCGCTGGCTTCAGCCTGTCCACGGTAAACAGCTCCTGCCTGCCGCCAATGTCCAGTGTGAATGTGGAGTTGGAATGCTGTACAACCCTGTACGGCCCCTCATACGGTCGCTGCAGAGGTGCCGCTGTCGGGCCCTGCCGAACGAAAACGTACTCCGCGGAAAGCAGTTTGTCGGGAACATGAGACGTGAGAGGTGCCATGCCTGGGCGGTGGTGGGGGTTCGAACGAGTCCAAGCATGCCCTGAGGTGAGGAAGTAGTTTGTGCAGTGACCGCTGGGATTGTGAGGTGCGTTGATGAACTCACCAGGTAGTGCCAGCAGATGACGCCTGCAGAAATTCCTTGGGAGTGGAGCAGATGCCCAGGAGTACCCAAGACAGTTCGTCTGCCCAGTCGGGACCAGTGAGGTGGGCCATGAGTGCCGACTTAAGGTGGCAGTGTATACGTTTGACCAGTCCATTGGCCTGTGGGTGGTAGGCTGTGGTGCAGTGTAGCTGGATCCCCAACCTGTTGGCGATCTGTACCCAGAGCGCAGATGTGAACTGGGTACCACGATCGCTGCTGAGGTGACCAAAGACGCCGAACTGGGTAACCCAACCATGCAATAGTGCTCAGGAGCAGGAGTTGGTGGAGGTGTCTGGGATCGGGATCGCCTCAGGCCAGCGAGTGGTGTGGTCCACCATCGTAAACAGGTTACGGTTGCCCCGGGAAACTGGCAAGGGCCTGATGATGTCCACGTGAATGTGGCTGAACCATTCCCGGACATGCTCGAACTCCTGTATGGGTGCCCTGGTGTGCCTGTGCACCTTGGACTTCTGGCAATGGATGGATGTTCTGGCCCAGCCCATGATCTGCTTCCGCAGCCCATGCCATACTAACTGTTCTGCCACCATCTGGACCTTGGACCTGATGGACAGATGTGAAAGGTCGTGGATGTGACAGAAGACCTGCCTGCGCCACTGCTGGGGAACTACTGGTTGTGGAATGCCCATGGAGATATCGCACAGGATGGTAACTTTGCCACTTGGAGTCGGGTGGTCTCGGAACTGCAGGCCCATGATGGCGGTCTTGAAGGCCCTCGTCTCCTCATCACACTTCTGGTCCCGGGTGAGCTGGTCGAAGTCGAGGCCAGGCGTCAGCATGCAGATGGCCAGCCGTGAGAGTGCATCGGCAACCACATTGTACTTCCCCGCCTTGTGCCAAATATCGGTGGTAAACTCTGACATGAAGGAGAGGTGACGCTGCTGGCGGGCCGACCAGGAATCCTTTGCCATCGCGAGCGCCTGGGTGAGGGGTTTGTGGTCAGTGAAGATGGTAAAAGCCCTCCAAAAAATAGCAGAAATGCCACACCGCCAGGTACATGCCCAGTAACTCGCAGTCTAAGGCACTATACTTGCGTTCCCGCGGGTGGAGCAGGCGGCTGAAAAATGCCAGTGGCTTCCAATGTCCATTCACCTGCTGCTCCAGGACGGCACCGACGGCTGTGGCAGAGGCATCGACAGACAGTGCCATATGCAGGTCGATGTGCATGTGGGCAAGCATGGTGACCTTCGCGAGGGCATCCTTGGTGGCCTCGAATGTGGTGCAGACTTCTGGGTTCCAAGTGAGCATTTTGTGCTTGGCTGTGATGAGGGCGAATAGCGGCTGCATGATATGCGCTGCTCCCGGGATGAAGCATTTGTAAAAGTTGACCATACCCATGAACTCCTGCAGCCCCTTGAGGTTGTCCGGTCATGGGAACTCCCTGATAGCGGCGACCTTCGCAGCAGTGGGCATGGCTCCTTCAGCCGTGATGGTATGGCCCAGAAACTGCATGGACTCTCCCAAACTGGCACTTGGCCGGGTTGATGGTAAGGCCGAAATCGGCCAGCCAGGAGAAAAAGGTGCGTAGGTGGGCCTTGTATTGTGCCTGGTCCTTGCTGGCGATGAGGATGTCGTCCAAATAAATAAAGACAAAATCCAAGTCCCTGCCCACAGTCCATGAGGCACTGGAAGGTCTGAGCAGCGTTCTTGAGCCCGAATGGCATGCGCAGGAATTCGAACAAGCCAAAGGGGGTGATGATGGCCATCTTGGATATGTCCTCAGGGTGAACTGGGATCTAGTGATATCCATGCACTAGGTCAACCTTGGAGGAAACCCTTACACCGTGCAGGTTGGCCAAAAAGTCTTGGATGTGTGGGATGGGGTAACGGTCGGGAACTGTTGCCTCGTTGAGCCATCAATAGTCTCCGCAGGGACACCAGACGCCGGAGGCTTTCAGGACCAGATGGAACGGTGAGGCCCACAGGCTGTCAGATCGCCAAATAATTCCCAGTTTCAACAGGTGCGAAAACTCCTCCTTCGCCACCTGGAGCTTATCAGGTGGGAGCCGGCATTTCTTGGCGTGAACCGGTGGGCCCTAGGTGGGGATGTGGTGGAACACCCTGTGGTGCGGCAAGGCAGCGGAGAACTGTGGCTTGAGGAGTGTTGGGAACTTGTCAAGGACTCGCTGGAACTCATCTCTGGGCATGTTGATCGTGGTCATCTGTGGTTGCTTCGAGCGGGAGGCGTCGAGGAAAACAACTTGGAAGGTACGGGCATCCACCAGGCGCCTACCTCAAATGTCCACCAGAAGCCCGTGTGCGAGGAGGAAGTCTGCACCTAGGATGGCAGTCGGGAGGGATGAGATGGTGAACCTCCATGTGAAATTTCGTTGGCTGATCTGGAAGTGGACTGTCTTGTCTCCATACGACAAGATTGCTGTTGTGTTGGCTGCATGGAGGGGAGGTCCATGAGGTCAGCTCCTGGACTCGATGGCCATGGCCGGGATGACGCTAATCTGGGCTCCCGTGTCAATGAGGAACCGCTAGCCGCTGACTGAGTCGTGCAGGTAGAGGAAGCTGTGTCCTTGGCCAGCCACTGCAGCCATTAACAGTGCCCGGCCTGGTCAATTCCCTGGAAGGAGCAGGGCTGATGACACTTCAGAAGCTTGGCTCTCCAGTGCTGGTGGTAGAAGCAGAGGCCTGAAATGGATGCTGTGTCCTTGGTTATGCTCTCGGGTGCCCCTGCAGGGGCTGGATGCTCTACTGCAGCGCTAGGGGTGGGCATGTGGTCATGCCCGTGCCTCGTGACATGCTGGACCACTGAGCCCTCCGAGAATCATGCAAGCCATAGCTCTTGGGCCTTCTGGGTGACCTTCCTCGGGTCGGTGAAGCTCTCCTGGACCAGCAGGGACCGGATGTCCCTGGGCATATGATCGATGAAAATGCGCTCAAAGAGTGGGCAGTTGGTGTGCTCACCCATGAGCGCAAGCATCTCGTCCATCAGCTCCATCAGGGACCTGCCTTCAGGTCATCAAAGTGCAGCATCCGAGCGGCATGTTGGTGTCTGGATAGTCCGAGGGACCTGGTAACCACTCGCTTGATGGTCTCATATTTGTCTTCGGCAGGTGGGTGCTGAACGAGGTGCAGCATGCGTCTGGCAGTGGCCTTGTCCACAGCAGTGACCACATGGTAGAATTTGGTCATGTCGGACGAAATCTGGTCGAGGTGAAACTGAGCCTCCACGTGGCCGAACCAGGTCTCCGCCTCCTGAACCCAGAATTCAGGCAGTTTTACGGCTATAGCACTGCTCCCAGGTTCGCTCATGATGGGTTCAAAGACATTTGAACCAGTCGGGGTCACCAATTGTAGTGACAGCTACACTGCTACTGAAAGAACACATACAACCAGACAGGTTGAACTCAGTGAACAGACTGGTTTATTGCAGGCTGCTGGGCTGTACTTATACTTCCAGCCCGGACCTGGCTGAGAACCGTGCTGGAGGGCGCTGACGTCACCCGGGCATCACGTGGTCCACCAGCGCGCGCTTCTGAGCCCTGTGCTGGGAGGAAGGGAACACCCCTGATGGCGCCATTTTGGCTGGCTTCCCCGCTGCGTGGCTTACAAGCGGGGCCAGTTCACCTGGCTAGTGGTGAGCCGCCTCAGTGCTGTGAATTGTGTATGCATGTGTACATTGCCTATAGAAACTCTGCTTTATCTGGTTATATATGTAAAGTCAGATGATAAAATTGACTGTTGAATTTACCCAGCTATTCCACATAGCTCCTAATTTCCCTATTGTTCAAATATCTCTTTATCTGTGTTTTAAATGCAATCAATCAAGTGACCTCTAGTTCTTCAGAGAATTCCACAAATTCATTACTCTCTGGGAGAAGCAGTTTCTCCTCATCTCTGTCTTAAATCTACTTCCCCAAATCTTGATGCTATGTCCCCTAGTTCTAGTATCACCTGCCTTGATCTTGATTCCTTTCACAATTTTATATATTTTTGTAAGATCCAAAATTTTCTACCATTGACATTCCAACCTCCTGCCTGTTCAATTCCTTAAGAGTAGGTCCAACTCTGCCTTTTCTCTGGTTGAACTATCTACACCAGTGTTTGTCAACCTTTTTCTTTCCATTCATATCCCACTTTAAGTCATCCCTATGCCATCGGTGCTCTGTGATTAGTAAGGGATTGTTTAAGGTGGGATGTGAGTGGGAAGGGAAGGACGAGAATCACTGCTCGAGACCCCATTGTTACTGAAATATTTTGCTTGAGAAAAATTGTCTTTGGCCCATTTCCTTTGGAGATATGAAACTGTGCACATAACGAGTCAATGAGGTATGATTAAAACAGTGGTTTTCAACCTTTTTATTTCAACCCACATCCCACCTTTAGCAATCCCTACGGCATAGGGATTACTTAAAGTGGGATGTGAGTGGAAAGAAAAAGGTTCAGAACCACTGGTCTACAGATGAGCTCAAAAAGCTTTACTAAATGCATTTTAAAAGTTTCACCCCCCCCCCCCCCCCAAGCCTTTAAAACCCCTACTTAGCCTTTATAACAAAGGCAATGCTGGTTAACATTGGGGACGTTTAAATCCCTGACCTGTACACCTCTCTATAATTTGTATCCCTGTCTTTTTCTTTGTCTGCTGGTGATGGCTAGGAGGCCTGTAGTGTACCAACAGCAACCCCTTTTGCTTCCAGATCATCTCAATTGTTTTCACAAAAATAATATTAACATGTTCTGCCTGGATAGTCTACAACGATGTGATCATTGAATCTTTAATATCAGGTGATCGCACCTAGTATCCTTTTCTCTCTCATACAACATGGAATAGGCCCGTCAGCTCACGTGTGTGTGTGTGCTGAATACAAGTGTGCAAATTGAACCAAACCTCTGCTGATTGCCACCTGATACATATTCCATTCCCTTCATGTTCACCTGTCGATCTAGAAGCCTCTTAAATGCCACTGTTGTATCTTTTTCCACAACTACTCCTGGCAGCCCATTCCAGGCACCTGCCACTCCCTGTGTTAAATATTTACCCTGCAGAGCTCCATAAACATCCTCCCCTTCACCTTTAATGCATGTCCTGTAGTGCATAATGCTTATGCCCTAGGAAATTAATTCTGATGGTCCTATCAATATTTCTCATGGTTTTATACATCTCTATTAGGTCTTCCCTCAGCCTCCTACACTTAAGGTAAACAGCCCAAACATGACCAAATTCTCCCCATAACTCAAACCCTCTGAAGCAGGCAATATCTGGGTAAATCTCTTCTGCACCATTTCCAAAGCCCCCTCGTCCTTCCTGTATTGGAGCAATCACAATTGCATACAATATTCCAAATATGACCTCATGACTTCCTTATTTTCATACTCAATGAAGACAAGTGCTCTGTACATTTTCTTTACCACCTTACCTACTTGCTTGGCCATTTTCAATGAACTATGGACCCCCACATCCTCTTCCACATCAATATTTTTAAGTGCTCTACTATTAACTAAATTTATTTCCCCTACATTTGACATCCCAAAGTACAATAACTCACATTTGTCTAGATTAAGGTCTATCTGCCATTCTTCTGCCCACATATTGTATATAAACCGGATCTATATCCTGTTGTATTCTTTGATAACTCTCCACTAATCCTTGTATCATTTGCAAACTTACTAACATATCCACCCAACATTGATTCCCATGGAAGACTTTGTGATCCACCCAGGTTTTCTCAGCCCTTGTTTTCAATCACCCTCCCAACCCTGTTACCCAGTTTCATTCCCCTTTCCTACCTAGTTCTATTTGTCCATTGCCCACACAATTAACCCACTGGATCTCAAATGCCATCCCCAATAGTTCAACCTGTCCATCATCCCTCCTTATTTGGCTCCACTCATCACCTACCTTAGTGATCATATTCCAGAATCTCCACATCAACTTCCATCTCTACCTCTACCCCTTTTCTTCCTCTACCTGGCTGCATCTGCCTATAATTGTTTCCCCCATGTTCGTCCTGTTTCCACCTAAATGCCTGCTGGCTCCTGCTTCATCCCAGCCCCTTCACCCCTTTATACTGACAAAACCTTCCCTCTCCACTCTCAGTCCCAAGGCAGGGCCTTGACTTGAAATGCCAACTGTCCCTCTTCCTCCACAGGATGTGCCTGATGAGTCCCTCCAGCAGTTTGTATTTTTGAGGCCCTGCTGCTTTCATATCAGGGTTTCCTGAACTCACTGCCCAAGGTGAAGGTTCTGCATGGTATAAAATGAAAAGGGCACCAATGTTCTTAACGATAGAATCTTGAGAGTTTCATTTGATTAAACCTCTGACATCCATCAAGATATTGCAACATTTAAGAAAAAGCTGGATGAATACTTGGTTATGTTTAGAGGGATATGGGCCAAACCTAGGCAGGTGGGAATAGTGTGGGTGGGGTATTTTGGTCAGTGTGGGCAAGTTGGATTGAGGGGCCTGTTTCCATGCTACAAAGTTTTATAAAAGAGAATTGCTGTTTTGAATCCACTGGATTTTTCCTTTTTAAAATATTTTTATTAACTTGATAGAGAGAAATATTACATGTATATATTGATGAGATCAGTGGTTCTCAACCTTTTTCTTTCTACTCACATCCCACTTTAAATAATCCCTATGCTATCAGTGCCCTGTGATTAGTAAGGGATTGCTTAAGGTAATATATGAATGGGAAGGGAAGATTGAGAATCACTGCTCTAGACTCAATTGTTACTGAAATATTTTGCTTGAGAAAAATTGTTATTGGCCCATTTCCTTTGGAGTTATGAAACAGTGCACATAACGAGTCAATTAGGTACGATTGAAAAAGTGGTTTTCAAACTTTTTTCTTTTGACCCACATACCACCTTATAAGCAATTCCTTACTAATCACAGAACACTTATGGCATAGTGATTACTTAAAGTGGTATATGAATGGAAAGGAAAAGGTTGAGAACCACTGGTTTAGATATTAATTATATAGCTTTTATCTAATTCAATACAGAATATGGGTCACATATCAATTATACATTGTCTTATATAATTCTCAAAAAATTGAATCCTTATGAGAATTGACCTCATATTCTAATATTGAGATTATCTAAATAAACTAATCTCTTCTAGTTAAAAAAAAAACAAAAATAAGAAAAAGGAAATAAGAAAAAAAAATGAACCCCCCCCCCATACAAATCTAACCCCTCCCATTAAACATGGTCACCAGCAAATAAATAGTAAAGAATCAAGTATCGGGTCTCAGACATTGGACAGAAAACCCCCAGAGCACCCCTGCTTAAGTCATCAAATTAGGATCATAGTCCATAAATGGCCCCCATATCTTGTCAAATTCAACCATGATCTCTTTAACATTAGATCTAATTTTCTCCAAACTTAAGCAAGACGTAACATCCTGTAACCATTGCATATGAGTTTGTGCAATGATGTCTTTCCATCTTATCCAATTGCTCATCTGAACATCAATGAAGTCTTTATTGAGTTCAATTCTAAGAAATCACATCTTCTAGAGAATAACCAAACAAAGCAATAAAAGGACACGGTTCAAAGAATCTGTGCTAGAGTTTTAAAGACTTGTTCCCAATATTCTTGTAGTTCTGGACACCCCCACAACATATGATCCAGAGAGGCCTCACAAATTCTACATGTATCACACAGTGGATCAACATCAGGATAAAAAGGTGATAGTTTAACTTTGGACATATGTATTCTATGTACAGCTTTAAACTGTATTAAACAATGTTGTGCACAGAATGAAGAATTATTAATCAGCTTGAGCCTGGTATCCCAATTTTCATCTGGAATTGATGTATCAAGTCTCATTCCCATTCATTCTTGATTCCTGTCCCTGAACATATTCTTAGGTCCATCAAATTGTTATTAATAATTGCTATTGATCCACCATTGGAAAACTGTAAATCAAAAAATAAATCAAGAACATTGCTATTGGAAATTCAAGGAAAGTTAGAGAATTTAGACACAACATAATGTCTAATTTGTAGATACCTAAAAAAATGCCAATTAAGAAGGTTGAATTAAACTATTAATTCTTCAAATGACATGAAATTGCCTCAAATATATTGATCCTTAAATTTTTTTATTCCCAGTCCAACCCATTCCATAAACTTTCATCCAAAATAGGTTAAAAAAGATGATTCTTTATAATAGGGCAAGCAAGAGAAACATTAAGATAGCCAAATAATTCCCTAAATTGTGGCCATATTCTCAGTCAATGTCATAATCGGATTGTCCATAAATTTCGAAAAGGAAAAGGGTGGATTTAAAAAAAAAATTGGCTCTTGCCCAGGGTCGAGAAGTTCCCGACGTGATCCTTTTTTGATTTCTTGTTTCCTCATGAATATGAAAATGGAACCACTTAGTTATTCGAGCACTTGAAATTCATTTCCCTGAGCAGAGAGAAATACGACATGTACTTTAATTTTAGGAATTGCATTTTATGTTTTTTTCTTTAATGTCAGTCTATGCAAATCCACCACTTGAAAACTTATTAGAATAAATAAAACTTTATTCACAAGATAAACAATCCATTGTTTCTTTACAAGTGCAAGCTTACATTATAATATTTGACCCAAGCCAAAGATCCATTCTTTCTGCATAATCAGGGAAGCCCCTGGAAATCACTAAACAGCCTGAAAAAAAATCTAAAGCTCTATTTCACATGATGCCATGTGAAAAATATCTGAAAAAAAGGGAATGAACTGCTGTTTTGGAGCAGTTCCCATACTCAGTGCATTGAAAGTTAGGTGTGTGTGACAACCTAGTATGCAGAAATTAATATTTATTCATGAGCTTACTGGAAGCGCTCTTCTGAGTCGATCCAAAAACAATGATGTTTTGAGGTGAAAGTGCCCCTTGTTCATTTAGAATACGATGGAGAGGATGTTTCACTCATCATAAAGTCACCCTGTGGCTAATTTGATACCAATCAAACCAGTTAAAGGAAAAGAATAACAGCAATTCCATCATCAATAAACCTCCGTGATTAGCTGTTTCATGCTTAAAAGTGAAAATTACACACAGAGAAGTTCTGAATGAAAGTTAACCTTTTTAATAGACAATCAAAGAACAGAGTAATTTGCATTGTTATAAAGGAACACAAAAACACAAGAAAATTTGTCCACTGCAGTCAAAGGGTTTAACTGGTGCCAACAACTTGATTCATTGTAGCAGTAGGGGAAAATTATCATGAAGAAACATAAGCTATGCACTGGTTTTGTGGAGCATGAACAAGCTATAGTGAGCTGTATGTAAGTGAAAAAAATCGGCTTGCCTGCCAGAACCAAACATTTCATATAACCCCCAATAACACTGATCATCTTTTCCTTATCACATTGGCTTTGAACGCCTCTGCAAAACAGAAAATGAATGGCTGTTCAAAAAACTGTTGGTGATTGACATCTAATTTGCCTTGATTACTAGGCTTAATTTAACTGTGACATTGCTAACATTTTACATTCAAGAATAGCATTTTGCCATCATATTAGAAATCGTCATATTGCTTCTTTGTAGGGGCTATACTCTAATAAAATATTATGTCATCCATGTTGCATATAGCATTTGCAAGAAAAAAACATGTCAACGATCATCTGCAATCTATTATGTTTAATGTTCTAAGTTCTGCAGAAGCAAATATAATGAAGCAACTTCATCAGAAACTTCACAGTTCTTCACTTTCCATTACATTTTCTCTGGCTAGAGACTGTGGGGAGTCTACTGGTGGGAAAGCAAATTTAAAGTCCAGTCCTTGGCTGAAAAGAACAGCATGTCGACTGCTTGGAGATGGTACTTCCTTCATTTGGTGTTTGATGTTCTGATGCCACTGAGCTGCAACGACAAAGAGAGTCAATTTGACCCTTGGCAGTGTTAAGGAGAATTTTGTGATACAGTGATATTCTGAGTAGGGCTGGTTTATCACCTGACCAGAGATGAAACAAACGCTTCAGTTCTCTTTCGTAGAGATACCTATTTCCCTATTAATGCTTCTTGCTGCTATAAATGTATTTTGGAAACATGGCAGTTATCATAGCACAGGTATTTCCTTTTTTTAATATAATTGCAACTGAGTATTTTTATGCATAATAAATTTAGTTTAGCTTGTAATTTAGGTAATTATAGGTAATGTTTCTAGTCTAAATTATGTTTAGACTAAGGTGTCTTGTGTTTTACCCTAATGATGCACCAGTCTCTAAGAGTGTTATCTCATTTTTTTTACTACTACCTACTCATTTTAATGGCCGCAGCTTTAAGAAATGATGATCAGCTTTGAATTTGTATTGATTCCCCTCAGATAAAAGTCTTGGCCTCGTTGTCTAGGGAATGGCAATGCCCTCCCAGATCGTAGGACATGGGGCTGAGTCGGTCGCACCAGCGTGTTTAGACAGCTGGTCGTCGTCCATGTGTTTCTCCAACCCTTCACTTTTCTGTGAGGTGACTCTTGTCCAGTGTCTCATCTTTTGCATTTGTTGATTTTGTGCTTTGGGTATTCTTTTATTCATTGGTGAACTGCACTTTGGAGCAACATTCCAAAATGTGCTATACAACTAAATATTCAGTTCAACGGCAGTAGTAAAAATAGGCCAATTATATTATTCCCACATAGCCCGACAATAGTAAAGCAATAGACTGCAGTTCCAGAAGTTGATTTAATGTTCTAACGATTACTTAATGTCCATATCAATAATTTATTTAAATATTTTTCTCGTCTCCCAGCTTCACTTAATCAAAAGTGTCAGGAAGGAACAACTTCATATCAGCCTCTTCCTAGTGCGCACCTATTGGAAGCTTTTCTCTCACAGAGGGTGATAAATATTTGAATTGAACTGTCAGAGGAGGTCACGGACACAAGTACAATTATAATGTTTAAAAAAAACCGTTGGACCGGTAATGAGATTATTGTTACAGCTGGCATAGTAGGGATGGGTCAAATGGGCCTGCTTCTGTGTTGAATGCTTCAGGATTCTATTGACATTATGCCTGCAATTTGTTGTGTCTGGTTGAGCAGCAAAGCTTCCTCGTAGTTTCTGTAATTCAGTGGTTATGATATACTGGCAGAAGAATGAAGTTATACAGTATAGATACCTACAATAATTCCATTTGCCTGCATTAGGTCCATATCCTTCCATGCCTGCCTGCCTTAAATGCCACTTAAATATAGTTGTTAAATCTGACTCTGCTACCTCCCCTCACAGTAAATTATTGATATCAATCGCTGCCTGTTTGGAAAAACTTTCCACCGGTGCTGGATTAAGGTAGTGTGGGGCCTGTAGTGTGAATTTTAAGGGTTCCGAAATTGTGCATAAACAATGAGGGGGGAAGCACTTACATTCACACTGAAATTGCTCCCCTCCTGTTAAAACTTACAGTGGCGGCTGATTCAATACGGGACCAATGAGCATCTTTGTTACACATAATTCTTTGCCCAGCTGGAACCACTCTGTGTTTCCCTGGCGCTGACACTGGCAGAGTGGTTCCAGCTGTGTGGGGGATTGTGCCCGGATTGAGCCATCTCTGCGAGCTGCAAGACCAGGTGCCGGAGCAGCGCTCCGGTGAACTCCGGCAGTTCTGAACCCCTGCTGCTGCATCGAGAGTTGGGGAGGGGGAGAGGGAGAGAAAGGGGGGGGGAGAGAGGAAGGGAGAGAGAGGGGGGGAGAGCGATGTGACAGCTGGTCGGGGCTAGGAACGAGGCAGTCGGCCAACGTGAGGACAGTGGCATTCCCCCCCCAACCCACCCCACCGTTCAAGTGGGATGTTACATCCTTGAAGTAAGGTTATAACTACCCCTTTAAGCTTTCATATGTTATTTCCCAATAATTGTGCAGCCTGCAACGGCACGCGGTACAACCTACCCATAGTCTGTGTTAATAACCCCAATTAAAGGAGATAATAGGTTAAAATCACTAATGTTAAATTTAAGGTTAGTGATTTTAGCCAATTATCATCTTTAATTGGAGTTATTAACACAGACAATCTGTGTGGTTTCTCAAAGCTGCTGCACAAGGATGAAAACAAAAATGTTTAAGTTCATAATTCATGGACCTGTCGTAAGTGCAGAGGCCATTTAAAATGCGGGACCCATGCTGCTTTCGCTACTATGTTAATCCAGCCCTACCTTCCATTCAGATCCCCTTTAAATTTTCTTCTCAGTTGAAACCCTTGGCTTCTAGTTTTTGATACCCTTTCCATGAGAAAAAAGATTCTGACTACCTCCAATATCTATGCCTCTCATAATTATCACCTCTATCAGCCTCCAGGGAAAATGATCCTAGCTGACACAATCCTTCTTTCACTTATGTTTTCCAATCCAGGCTACCTCCTGGTGCATGTCTACGCTCTCTTCAGTACAATCACATTCTTCCTTTTGTGTGGTGACCAGAGCTGTGTGAAATAATCCAGCTGTGGACCAGCCAAAGTTGCAACAGGTTATATTTGGTGCCTTGGTCAATGAAGGGCAATATGCCATAGGTATTCATCACTGCTATTCTATCATGTCATCAAGCCAATTTTGGATCCATTTAGCCAATTCATCTTGGATTCCACCTGTCTAAACTTTTGCATAAGCCTACTACATAAGACTTTGTTAAAGTGTTACCAAAATCCAAATACATGTCACATAACTTCATTGACCTTAGTTACATCTTCAAAAATTTCATTCAAATTAGTGAGACGTGATTTCCCACACAGATGGACATGCTCATTATCCCTGATCAGTCCTTGCCTTTGCAAATGTACATAAATCCATTTGTTTAGAATTTTCTCGAGCGACGTCCAAGGTTTGCTGAGCTTTAGCTACCTGGCTATCTCAGAGGATCTTTCTCAGATGACCTTTCCTGGACCCAACACACCAATGGGATTGTGAAGAAAGCACGTTAGCACCTCTACTTCCTCAGGAGTTTGCGAAGGTTTGGTATGACACCGGAAACCCTGGCAACACCTCACTTGTGAAACTGTAGGGGTCATCTACTTTATCTGGTGCTACTGTTGTGGTCTTTTCTACGTTGGAGAGACTGGACGCAGACTGGGAGATCACTTCATTGAGCAGCTCTGCTCTGTCTGCCACAATAGCCGTGGCTCTCTCGGTGGCCACCCATTTCAGTTCCCTGCTCCATTCCCTTGCCAAAATATCTGACCATGGTCTCATGCAGTGTCAGACTGAGACCACCCGCAAATTGGAGGAACAATATTCTGCCTGGGCTCCCTTCAAGCATATGGCATCAACAGTTTCCATTAGCAATAACCTTCCCCCCCACTCCCCCCATATCTTTCTCTGTGTCTCCTTTTCTTTCTCTCTCTCTCTCTCTCCCTCTCTATTACCTTTTCCCTGTCTCCTTCCACGGAGCCAAAAACAACCCTCCTCCACAATAAAATCTCATCTTTCCTCTATTGTCCTCTTATCATCCAATTAACACCTTTTGTCTGTTGATGTTCTCCTTCCCCTCCCATTCCTTCCTTTTTATCAGCCTTTTTAATATATGTGCCTGGCTGATTTTTTTACACAGACCTTGGAGAAGGGCTCAGGCCCAAAACATGAGTTCTATATCTTTATCTCTTATGGAAGCTATGAGACCTGCTGAGTTCCAGCACTTTTATGTTTTTAGTAAAACCCCTAAACTAAGCTTAAGACATGTCCTTTGAGAGACGTATGAACATAAATAAGACCTTGATTTGAACATAGGAAATATGGGATGATCGAGGAGGGCTTTTGACGAATTATCAGTTAAGGTTAGACATAAACACTGCGTCGGAGAGCAGCAGCAATTATCAAAGACCCATATCACCCAGCACATGCTCTGTTCTTGCTGCTGCCATCAGGAAAGAGGTATCGGTGCCACAAGACTCACACCACCAGGTTCAGGAACAGCTGCTCCCCCTCCACCTTCAGACTCCTCCACAACAAACTCAGAGACTCATTTAAGGACTCTTACTTGTACACTTTATTGATTTTCTCTTATTCTCTGTATTGCACAGTTTGTTCACATTCATTATCTGTTTACAATTCTGTTATTTGTTTACATGTTTATGCTGTATACAGTTTACTTTTTGCATTAGTGGTAATTCTGCTGCGTCTGCAGGAAAAATGTGATGTCTGATAACAAATCTGAAATCTGAATTGTTCCTTTGGTGAAGGAATCCAAAACAAAGCAGCAGAAATGTAAAGTTAGAGCTATGCTGCGTAAGTGGTAAATCCAAAATGGAATAATCCTCAAAGGATAGAGGAAATCAAAATGTATCCCCACAAACTAGTGGGTGAGTTTGGAGATAGGGTGGTTGATGGTTGGCACATTGGGCTGAAGGGCCTGTTTCTGTGCTGTATGACTCCATGCCCATGACAATTGTAAAGTTCAAAGCAGTGTCAGATTTTCTTAAGAAAGGTTAAGAGTTAGTGTGGAACCAAGGTACGGTGACAGAATTAATTTACTGATCTGCCCAGAATCGCTATTGACAAATCTACTTAGAATTGTGAAGCAGCAAACCACTCAGATACATACCATAAATATCCAGTCTAGCCGTGCAAGATGCGATTCCTGCCTCATTTTTCGCTGACACTGTATACCAGCCGGCATCCTCCTTCTTGGTTGGCTGGACCAGAAGGCAGACGTAGCCTGTAGTATCGCGGTGCATGCTGGGTAAGGTAATGCATGAATTTAGTTAGATACAACATTTAGTCAGATACAACAGGCAATTCATACAATATGCTTTCTGAAAATGTACCAGGTTAAACAATAATTAAAGTTTTACTCATAAATAAGGTTTCAGTTATGTTTCAACAGTAAGTTTGTTGCATTTTAGAAAAATAATGAACAAGTGAGGTTGAAGTGCTGAGCGTGAGGGCTAAGAACAGAAGCTATGGCAAAGCAGGAGAAACACAGAAATTCGGAGGAACTTAGCCGGTTTGGCCAGGAAGAGTCTTCCCTCTTCTTTTATCCCAGCAATTACTAGAGGGTTGGAAATGGTGGTCACTGGAGAGATGTGCTCCTTCCCTGAAATGTGGGTGACCAGGTAGAAGTTATACATCCCTCATGCCTTCAGCTGCAGTTCAGAATGCATGGAAAAGTTGGAGTGGCAGCTGCTTTCACTAAGGAGGAGACAGGCAGCAGGGGGTGTCATAGATAGGAGCTTCTCTGCAGGTTCAGCAAGGTGGAGGTGGGTGACTTTGAGGCAGAACAGTGCAGGAGTCCCCGGTGGCTCCTTCCCATTCACACACTGGTTTGGGTAGTGTTGCGTGGGATGGAGCATACCACTACGGTGACCGTCTCCCAGAAGAAGCAGCAGCAACAAGTTGATGTCTCTTCAACTGGATTTACTGCACAGCAAGGAAGTAAAAGTCTAGATGGCAGTAGTGATAGGGGACCTGAGACTCAGACGTGGGCAGAGTCCTTTCTCTGGCTGAGAGTAAGAATCTACGATGGAATGTCACCTTCCTCTGTCTCAGGTTCAAGAATGTTTCAAAAGTGGGCACAAAACATTCTGAAAGGGAAAGGTGAGCACCCAGAGATCAGAAGGGTACAAATGGCATGGGTAAGAGGAATTTAGGGAGTTGGTACAATGATGAAAAAAAGAAATTGGAAGGTAGGACAGAAAGGGATGGTGCAATAGGGAGGGCTTTTCGATCATTACGATCTCAACTGGGGCAAGAATGACATGTCCAAGGATCTGATCTATAGGGGAATCACTATCCTTGCAGGGAGGATTACTGGTGATATTTGGGAGGGTCCAATCTGATGATGCAGTAGGGTGGGACCCAGAATGGCAGTGTGGCGGGTGAGGAGGCTTCATATAAAAGCTCTTTCAATACTAACTAACCAGTCGATTGGCTGTTCAGTGAACTGGTGAAGGAAGCTATTTTTGCCTTTCACACTGGACCACTGTTAACCGGTTCTCCATGTTCATTCACACTAATCACAAGGCATCCCCAAGGATAAGGGATTCTATCCTCCACTGGTGACATCTGATCTTGTATTTAAACAAAATTAATCATGCCTAATTATAACATAATTAAACTTTATGTACAGTACAGTATGAGCCCTTCAGCCCCTGTTGTAAATTTATAAAGGACCGTGGGAAAGTATAGCCGCACAATTTATAAACACTGTGGGAAAGTCCTGGCGGCAATAACGGCAATGGCACACAATTTATAAAGACTGTGGGAAAGAGTGATGGCAGACTTGCCCTCCCAGAATTCCATGCAGCAGAGATGTCTGCACGGAGCACTCATGGAGGGGTTTCTCTGCCTCAAGAAATTCTGGGTTGGCAGACCCACCATCTCTCTTTCCTGCTGTCACTTTCCCACAGTCCTTTAGATATTTATATAGGTTGGCAAAGTTTATTATTTCTTTTTAATCTTTTGTTTTCTTCATGTTCCTGCACTCATGCCAAAATGTAATCAACATGTTACTACTTTATCACAGGATTCCCCTATGTCCCTTTCACACTGGGCTAATTGGCACGCAGACATCATCAAATGATGGGGATGTAAAAGATTGCACTACTGATAAGGGAGAACATAACAATGGTGTTTAGGAAGGATATCTTGGAAGGATCAGTTAATGGGCTATCTGGTTAGAATTTGGGAATCATAAAGGGGTGAACACAATAATGGGATTATATCATCGGCCTCCCAATAGTGTGCAGGAATTAGAAAACTACATGGAGGCAGATCACAGAAGAATGTAAAATAAATAGAGATGTAATAGTCGGATATTTTAACTGTTCCAATATTATAACCATATTACCATATAGCAATTACAGCACGGAAACAGAGCATTTGGCCCTTCTAGTTCGCACCTAAATCCACCTACCTGCACCCTGCCCATAACCCTCCATTCCCATCCCATCCATATACCTATCCAATTTTTCCTTTAGTGACAAAACGGACCCTGTCGCCACTATTTTTCCCGTAAGATCATTCCACACAGCCACCACTCCCTGAAAGAAGAAGATCCCCCTCATGTTAATTCTAAACTTTTACCCTTTAACTCTTAACTTGTGACTTCTTGTTTCAATCCCTCCTACCCTTAATGGAAAAAAGCCTATCCACATCAACTATCTATCCCCTTCATAATCTTAAATACCTTTATCAAATCCCCTCTCAACCTTCTACGCTCCAAAGAATAAAGACCTAATTTGCTCAATCTTTCCTTGTAATCTAGATGCTGAAACCCAGGTAACATTTTTATAAATGTCTGCAATCTCTCTACCTTGACTGGGTTTGCCATAGTACAAGGGGCAAAGGTGGAAGGATTTCACAAAATACATTCGAGGATTTTCTGAAACAGTTTGTAGAGAGCCCTGCTGGTGACAGGGCTGTCACTTCACTATAAGGATCAGTGATTGGTTTCTGTGGAGGATCCCTTTGGGAATAGTTTGGTAGTCGTGGAAAAAGATAAAGTTGGTTCTTGAGGGTTGAGCCTCAAGCGGAGGATTTCAATGATGTAAGATGGAGGTGAGGAGAGGTAGATTGGGAGTAGATGCCAGGAGGTAAATGTAGCACCTCAAATGTGGGAAGCCTCTAAAAATTGGATAGTCAGAGTCAGTATGTCCCTGGTGGACAAAAAGCAAAGATATACAAGTTTCAGGATTTGTAAGATGGCTAATGGTTTAGTAATGGTAAGCTGGTTAAGGAAAAAGAGGGGAGCATAAATCAAATCTAGGAAATGATCAAACAAATCACTTAAAGTTCATAGGAAATAAAAGAGAAAATTTCAGAAAGAAATTAGGAGGGCAAAAAAGGGCCATGAAATTCCCTTGTCAAGAAAGTAGATGAGTGAAAGTCTGTGGATGTGGTCTACATTGACTTTATTAAGGCCTTTGACAAGGTCCCACGAGAAAGGCTAGTTCAGAAGGTTCAGACACTAGGTATCCATGGAGAGGTTGTAAACTGGATTCAAAATTAGCTGAATGGGAGAAGACAGAGAATGGTAGTGGATGGTTACTTCTCAGACTGGAGGCCTGTGACTAGTGGTGTGCCTCAGGGATCGGTACTGGGACCATTGTGGTTTGTTGTCTATATGAATGTTCTGGATGATAATGTGTAAATTGGATCAGCAAGTTCGCTGATGACTCTAAGATTGGAGGCGTCGTGAACAGCGAGGAAGGTTTTCAAAGCTTGCAGAGGGATCTGCACCAGCTGGAAAAATGGCAGATTGAATTTAATACAGACAAGTGTGAGGTTTTGCAGTTTGGAAGGACAAACCAAGGTAGGACTTACAGAGTAAATGATTGGGTGCTGAGGAGTGTGGAGGACCAAAGGGATCTGGGAATACAGATACATTGTTCCCTGAAAGTGGTGCCACAGGTAGACAGGGTTGTAAAGAAAGCTTTTAGCATTTTGGTCTTCATAAATCAAAGTATAGGAGCTGGGATGTTTATGGTGGGATTATATAAGTCATTGGTGAGGCCAAATTTGGAGTATTGTGTGCAGTTCCATTTGCCTAACTACAGGAAGGATATCATAAAGATTGAAAGAGTGCAGAGAAGATGTACTAGGATGTTGCCAGGTCTTCAAGGGTCAAGTTACAGAGAAAGGTTAAATAGGTTAGGACTTTATTCCTTGGTGTGTAGAAGAATGAGGGGAGATTTGATAGAGGTTTGCAAAATTATGAAGGGTATAGACAGAGTAAATGTGAATAGGCTCTTTCCACTCAGATTGGGAGAGATAAATACAAGAGGATATGGCTTTAGGGTGAAAAGTTTAGGGAGAGCATTAGGGGATCTTCTTCACTCAGATGGTGGTGGGAGTGTGGAATGACATGGTGAATGCGGGGTCAAACAAATTTTAAGAATAAATTGGATAGATACTTGGATGGGAGAGTTCTGGAGGGTTATGGACTGAGTGCAGGTCAATGGGACTAGTGAAATAATGTTTAGGCACAGACTAGAAGGGCCAAATGGCCTTTTTGCTGTGTTCTATGGTTCCAAGTGGGATTAAGGAGAATAGTAAAATCTTTTATATTAGAAGCAAGGAGGTGACACAGGGGTAGGTCCTCTTCCGGGTAATCCACTTATGGAGCAGGGGATATGAATGAGGTCCGAAATGAATACCACCTTATTCATCAGAGAGCAGAATGTGGAGGCTGGAGATTTAAGGGAGGGGTACATTGATATTGTGCATCAGGAAGGAGGTAGAAGAAGCATTGGAGGGCATTATGGTGGATAAATCCCCAGCGATCTATCACAAGGTGATAAGAGAAGTAAGGCAATTTTGCAAACCATAGATTTGGAATCAGAAGGCTGGAGGATATCTAATGTTTCCCCTTTATTCAAAAATGGCTGTAGGTAGAAGCCTGCAAATACAGGTCAGTGAGCCCTGTTTCTGTGGTAAGGAAGATTTCTGAGGAAAGGATTTATATTCATGTGGAAAGGCAGGGATTGATTAAGAGGAGTCAGTGGAGATCATGTCTCACAAATCTAATTGTGATTTGTAAGGAAGTAACCAAAGTGTCTGATAAAGCCTGGATGTTAGATGTTGAAAATAGATTTCAGAAAGGCTTTTGATAAGGTCCCACATGGCAGCCTAGTCCAGAAGCAGAAGGCCCAAGGGGTTCTCAGCATGTTAGTGAACTGGATCCAAAATTTTCAAGCTGATAGGGATGTTTCTCTGATTAGAAATCAGGAACAAATATCACACAGATCTATGCTGTGTTTTGTTGTTCATATGTATGTAGACAGCTGATGCCATTGGCTGCTCTGCACTTGCTGCAAAAGCATTGCAGCCATCATACCTGCAACAGCGCGCCATTCACGCGTGAGCACCCTGAGGGCACATTAGTTGGATTGAGTATTGGTACGCAGCAGATGCCCCGCTGTGGGCTCTCTCTATCTCTACCATGTCTAGCAAGTTTGGTTGTGTTCAGTAAAGTTTTTGTTTGGTTATCTCACCGCTGACTCAACTCGTTATTAGGCACACAATATTGAACATGGTGTCAGAAGTGGGATCAAGAGCGTCCCAAGCCTGAAGCCTTCCAATCGAAAATCGGTCACAGTGAGTAAATGCAAATACGTTTTGCACAACCATGTTTTTAATGGCGGATGGATTCAGACAGCCCAACCCACTTGTGTTTGATGGAAATGTGTCTGAGAACTGGCACATTTTCAAACAAGAATACGACATATTTATAGTGGCAGCACAGAGCGACAAGCCTGTCCACATCATGGTGTACACTCTGTTAAATTTGGTGGGCCTGGAACCCACTGAAAGGGAAAGGTTGGTTGTGTACGCAGGTAAAGTGTGTGATGTGAAACTCGTTATCAGCCTAGCTGAGTTGAGAGAGGACCCTGAATGTCTAAAGCATAAATTTAGAGAAATGTGCAACTCCCAGAGAAATGTGATAATGGAAAGGCACAAATTCAACATGAGAGAATAAAAGCCTGGTGATTCGATACACTCATATTTTAGCAATTTAAAACTCAGGGCGAAAACCTGCAATTTCTGCACACTCTGCGACTAACTAATTGAAGACAGAATGGTCTGTGGAGTTTGTGATAACAGTATGCAGAAGGCACTTCTGTGAGACAGTGAACTAACACTAGCAAAGGCCATTGCAATGTGCTTGGCATACAAAACTACTGAGGAAAAGAGTAAAAGGCTGGCCTCTCCACAACAGCAGGCCACAAGCATCAACGCGATACAGGCGAGACCAGCGAGCAGGCAGTGGCTGGAGGCCAGAAGGAAGAGCCAGTCAAGCCAGCCAGGTCACACCACACCTAGGACAGGATGCAGCAACCGTGGAGGAGGCCACATGCCGAGAAGGGAGATGTGCCTGGGATTCAGCCAGCAGTGCAGGAACTGTGGAAAATGGAACCACTTCAGCAGGTGCTGCAGATCCAAGCATCAGACCACTGCATGGACCAGACCCAGAAGAACCATCGACCACTTGGAACCGGAGCAGAGAGGGAGCAACCCTGACAATGAGTACTGCATCGACAGGCTCACCATGAGGATGGCAGGCAACCCAGCAGAAACCCGGATCAGAGGTAACAATGAGACCTTTGTATGCATGAAGTCAATGGCAAGATGGCTGAAACGAAAGTCAACAAAGGGGCCAAATGCAATAGCATGTCTCTGAGGACATTTAACCTGCTGAGAAAGACAGAACAAGTCAAACCATGCATCAAGGCTATGAGCCTAGTGACTTATGGAGGCAGCAGAATCCAGACCAACGGCATGGTGCGGCTGCAGTGTTTCATATAAAGAGGGCTCCACGTGCTAATCTTCTTCATGGTCCGTGAGGACATCATGCCTCTGCTAGGCTTCAGTGCGTGCCTGGATGTGGAGCTTGTCTCATTTAGCACAGAGGTCCATCAGATAAGCCCCTCCGTGGATGATTTCTCACAGAAGATCTTTTCTGAATACAGTGAACATTACAAAGATGAACTGGGAAGCTGCTGGTGATGTACTCCATATGGTTAAGACCCATAGTCAAGCTGGCACACCACATTCCAGTAGCAATGAAGGATAAAGTCAAGGCCAAGCTGGACAGAATGCAGAACACCGAATGGGTGTCCTCCATGGTGGCCAAGATAAAAGACGGACAGGAGATTCAAATCTGTATAAATCTGTGAGACCTCAACGTAGCCCTGAAGAGACCGCATCACCCCATGCGCACCGTAGAGGAAGTTGCTGCACAGATAGCCGGTGGTTAATGTCGAGCAAGACCAGGTCTACCCTAGCAGTGGCAAGGAGACTTCTGGAGCCCCAACCAAAGGACCCGAAGACGTCAAGACCCAGCTGCTAAAGAAAAGGCTGAGGCAAAAGAAATTTTATGATAAAACCAGCTGGCTGCTCGTCCCATTGACTGAAGGGCAAGTTGTAAGGATGCAGACACCACAAGATTACGACCACCCATGTATTGTGGAACTGTGCTGCCAGAAACTCAAGGTCATGCCTGGTTCATTCAAGAGGGGGAAAATATCAGAAGGAACAAATGACACATCCTCCCAGTAAGAGAGCCACCCTCATCTCAAACCAACCCAGACAAATCAGCATTTGTGGAGTTGGAACGTGAGCCCGGGATCGACGATAGTCCCCTGGTAATCACAGGAGAGGTGATGGACGATGCCTCTGAGACTATGAACAGTAGAGACAATCAGGACAAGGTGCCCCAAGCCTCCACATCAGCAGAGGGTTATTACAAAACATGTGCTGGGCGTGTCTGTAAGCCCAACCCAAAATACCAGGACTGAACTGGGTTGAATGTATATATTATTGCACTAGTGAAAGGTATATAGATTCACTGTGACATGCGGGGGACAGCTCAAGAAAGGGGATGTGGGCAGTTGCTACCATTGGTTGCTCTGCATCCGCTGGCAATCGCATTGCATGAGCACCGTGAATCAAGTATTGACAGGGAACAGATGCCACACTTGGCTCTTTCTGTCTCTCGCTCTACAATGTCTAATCTGTTTGGTTGTGTTCAGTATAGTCTTTGGTTTACCTCACGCCGACTTGACTCGTTATTAGGCACACAATAAGGAACAATGTGCAAATGACTTGGATGAGAATGTAGGGGGTTATAATTAGTAAGTTTGCAGATGACATGAAAATTGGCAGAGGTGTATGATATAGATTTACTAGAAAGTGGGGCAGAGCAGTGGCAGAAAGAGTCAAATCCAGATGTGTGAGGCAATGCATTTTGAGAGGCCAAATTCTATTCAGGGTTCTTTGGAGTGTTGATGTAGAGAGAGACCTTGGGAAGCAAATCCATAGTTCCCTGAAAGTTGTAACATGGTGGACAGGATAGTGCAGAAGGCATTTGGTATGCTTACCTTAACAGGTTGAGGCATTGATTTCAAGACATAGAACAGTGGTGCTCAACCTTTTTCTTTCCACTCCCACACCTCTTTAAGTATTCCCTAGGTCATAGGTGCTCTGATTAGTAAGGGATTGCTTAAGGTGGTATGTGAGTGAGAAGAAAATGTTTTAAAATAACTGTTTTAATCATACTTAATTGACTCATTATGTGCGCAGTTTCATAACTCCAAAGAAAATGGGCCAATTACATTTTTTCTCAAGCAAAATATTTCAATAAAAATTGGATCTAGAGCAATGATTCTCAACCTTCCCTTCCCACTCACATACCACTTTAAGCAATCCCTTACTAATCACAGGGCACTGATGGCATAGGGATTACTTAAAGTGGTATGTGAGTGGAAAGAAAAAGGTTGACAACCACTGACTTAGAACATCCTGTTGCATTTGTACAAAGCATTGATTAGACTGTAGTGTATTGTGCACGTGTTCTGATCACCACTCTGCAAGAAGGATGTCATAGCAATAGAGAAATTGTAGAAGAAATTCACTAGGACGTTGCCTGGAATGGAGGGCTGTAGTAAAGAGGAAGGATTGAATTGGATGGGCTCATTTTCACTCAAACTTCAGCAGCTGAAGAGATGACCTGATGGAGGTGTACAAATTTCTGAGGGGCTAACTAAGAACAGTCAGTATCTTTTTTCGAGGGAAGGGGAGTGTAAAACTAGTGGGCACAGTTGTGTATGTTTTTCACACAGTCGGCATGAACATTTGGAATGAGCTGCCAGAGGAGGCAATACAGGGAGATGCTATTACCTTTAAAAGGCATTTACACAGGTTCTTGAATACAGTTCTGAAAGATGTAGCAACATTCTGTTCTAATGTGGCAAATGGTCAAGGTGGGCTATCCACGGTCCTTTTCAGTTCTCTATGTTTCCACGATTCATGAAAGCAAAGGGGGGACTTGTATTTATTAATACACTGTCATATTGTGAAATAATTACTTTGCCGCAATCTGAAACAAAGTAATATCTTGCACAAAACATTCTCTCAAACTTATTTCAATCAGTGATTTTTTTTCAATGACTGAGTTATTATTGTGTTACATGAGGACATCTTTGTGATGTTACAGTGAGAAGCTCTGAATGCATTTGGTAGGTCTACATCGAATCTATTGTTGGCTCTGAGTCCAATGAAATTCCTGGAGGGGTGAGTCTCGACCACTTTCTTTGACAATTTGTTGGGTCTACAAAGTGCTCAGGGACTTGTTTAACTCCCAGAACTATTAAAAAACATGCCTTGCTGAAACCTGGATGTTTGGGGGAGTTAGCAGCAATGCATGGATGTAAGGGAACACAAACAAATATTTTTACCAAGTGATTTATGTATAGCCAGCTGTATTGCCTTGGTGTACATTGGATTTCAGACAAACCTTATTCTTTCTCTGTTAGGCATGATTGTCTCATTGTCTTTCTTCCAAAAGATAAAGGGAGGTGGCATTCCCATCACTCTGCAGTCCAATCTGACTGGGTGGCCCTCTGCCACTCCTGTATTCTGCAGTTTCTCAACAAACACTGGTGTCCTTGTGATTTCTTTTGCTGCAAAACCAAACCATACACAGAACAAATATATCTTTTAGTAAACTGATGTTGCATAAATTTGACATTATTTCTTGCATTGAAATTAACTTCTGCTGTCCCTCATGTGATTGCTGTTCTTCCTGACAGGGGAAATCTGGGATTTGATCCAGTTGTGTTAACGAATTTAGGCCCACCACATTTTAATGCTGAATTGGGATAATTCAGAGAAATAAAGCTTTGAAGTACTTCAGTCTTTCTTCTCCTTAACTGGACAACTGACAACGACAGCATTAAGGAGAGAACTATAAAACAGACCAAGACTGCAATCGCATTTCTCTTCAGATGTCCCGTCGAGATCAATCCCACACAAAAGCCTGCTTCCCAAACCATTTACTATTCTTTTTTTTTGCCCAGCAGTTACCTTTTCACAAGGATCCATGGATTTTCAATGTTAATCATTTGTGGCTGCACACACAATATCTTGCATGCAATTTTCCCACCTCCTTGTGTATCTTCCTTCTCATGAACTCTGTTGCATTGTCCCTCTCCTTTCTTTCCAGTTGTGCTGATCTCTCTTTATTGAATAAAACAGCACGTGAAATATGAGCTGACACTAGGGTTGAAATTGAAACTCACATCTGATATTTGTTAGGTTGGCTGTCGTGATCTTTTTTTCATTTTTGCATCATGAGATGTGGACCTTGCTGGCAATCCCAGCATCATGAGATGTGGACCTTGCTGGCAATCCCAGCATCATGAGATGTGGACCTTGCTGGCAATCCCAGCATTATGAGATGTGGATGTTGCTGGCAGTCCCAGCATTTAATTTCCATCCATGAGTGTTCCTCCACTGAGGAGGCAGTCATGTCAATCACATTGGTGGGTCTGGAGTCACACATGCAGATCAGAATGGTAGATTTTCTGAAGGACCAGATGGATTTCTACAACAATCTGGTAGTTTTATGGTTAACGTAAATAGAGATTATAGAATACAAAAGTAACTTCAGAAAATATTGATCTTAATGGAGGACATGAAGATTCTATAATCTCTTTGGAGAAAAGAAATTTGAGAGGAGATTTGATAGAGGTATGCAAGATCATGGCTATTTAACAGAGTATATAGCGGGAAGCTGCTCTCATCATCAGGTTATTCAGAGAGAAGGGCAAAAGATACATGATGAATCTGAGGGACAACTATTTCAGGCATGGGGTGATTATGATACCTGTAGACGGAAAATAATTTGAAGGACAATTAGGAAACAATATGAGAATAGAATTGACTTTATCGAGAGAGAGAGAGCCGTCATGCTCTTACTGTCTGTGCAAGGTTGTAGAATTTGGCATTAATTTTGAAAGATTTCCATATAACATGAAAATGATGAACAGGAATGATCAGTTAAGTGTTTAAGCCTGTCTCATTTGGTCATAGTGGGATTGAGAATCATGATTCCAAAAATCCATCCAATCACCTACAGATATACAAGAAAAAATTAGCCCACTACAAGCCATGTGCATTCTCCATTTTGTTATGTCGGTAAGAGAGGATGGTTTGTGTATGAGGAATGGATGAGTGATTATATATTCTCTGCAGTTTAGAAGAATGAACACTTGCTACAAATCAATGTATAGTTAACCTGCAACTGATTGATCCCTTCAAATGGATCTGGAGGATGAACTTCCCATTGCCTAGGAGATGCTCATAGATGAGGTTAATGGACAGCATTAGTTGGAGCACTGAATCTAAGTTGCCTACAATGCCTTCAAATCAGCAAGTACCCTTCTCTGAAAATTTCCAATAGCACATTCTGATTCTCTTATCAGTATATCAGCTGCCCTGAATTGTTCTCCACACTGTATGTGTGCCTGATGACATATTGGAAACAGTCACCATAGTGCCCACAAATTGGATGCAGTGTGCTGAGAAAATTAGAGTGAAATAGAGACATAACAATAGCTGAGAAATGCTTGTCCTGTTCCAATGAAGTAGCCAGTAATAACCAAATTTAGGCACCAAATCAACACTCTCATGCTCCAACCAAGATGAATCTGAATAGGTAATGTCTAAATATAGCTCATGTTAGTACTTGTTGTAGTCAACCTACCTGCCACTCCATTCCACCTATTGATTTGCCTCTACCTTTTGTTGGTTGTTCAAAACAAACTGAGCCTGTTACCTTCTCCATTCAAATAACATTCACACGATCATTAGGTGCATTAAAGAGAGACTTCACAAGGGAGCTTCAAAAGATTATTGAAAATTCTCCAACTTGGAGCATTCCATCTTCTTTCTGACCTCATATGATCTGTATGCTGGGGAGTGTGGCAAACGTGTGCGTGTCCACACATTATGGCCTTCTGCTAGTCTGGTGACAATCTGATGAGGACCACCTACACTGTGTTTCCGACGCACAGCTTCAGGACATCTTTGGCATCTCTTTTTATTGTATGTGACTATCTTATTGACTGCAATTGTCCTTCTCCACCATGTTGCTCAGAATGACATATTCATTGGAAGTAGATTTTCCATACATCTCAGGTTATTTTAAATTTAAAAAAATTTAGACATGTAGCATGATAACAGGCCATTTCCGCCCACGAGTTTGTGCCACCCAATTTGCACCCTATTAACCTACACTCCCGGTACGTTTTGAACGGTGGAAGGAAACTGGAGCACCTGGAGGAAATCCATGCAGACACGGGGTCTGGTCCCATTCGCTGGCGCTATAAAGGTATTTTGCTAACTGTGCCTTATCCCTCCATATGTTGCAGAAGACTGGGTTTTACAAACAAGATTCTGATTATGAGGCATAGCCCTCTCCAGCAGCATCCTGGCCACTTTCATAGCATTCTCTGCCTTTCCACCGCTTAGTGGACACTAGGGTGATGATGTCTGATGTTCAGACAGTTCAAGATTATTGCCACATTATGAGGAATGGGGGCAATATTACCTCAGTGTAAAGCCCTGCAAAAGGTTGTTGACACATCTCAGGTCATCAGGAAAGAGGTATAGGTGCCATAAGACTCATGCCACTGAGTTCTGGAACAGCTGCCCCTTCACCATCAGACTCCTCAACAACAGACTCAATCAGGGACTCATTAAGGACTCTTAGTTTTCACTGAATTTTTTTTTCTGTATTGCACAGTTTGTTTCCATTTCTTTCTTTGTTTCCATTTCTCTTGTTTGCGTACAGTACATATATTTTTCTTGAATACAATTAATGATGAATAGAAATTCTGCCTGGCCTGCAGGAAAAAGAATATCAGGGTTGTATGGGATGTCATGTGTGTTCGTTGATAATCAATTTGAACATTACACCTGATACAGTGAGGAGGGCCTTTCACAAGCAGTCTTGCAAATGAAGAGTTGTAAGAGGATTGAGAAGATGGGCTGCAGAGTACCTGTTGTATAAATCCAGCATTTCTGTTTTTATTAAATTTAAATGTTCATTGTCACAGGCACCAAGATATAGTTTTTCTGCTATCCAGGCAAGTTACCCCTTTCTTAAGAATGATAGGTCCTGTAAAATAAAACTGGTGTGGAGAATAGTGTTAGAGACACAATACAGTTAGGAATACTGGTTGTCATACACAACCAAGTTGGTGTTGCACTTGAAGGTCAACATCTGCTAGAAAGGCACCTCATGGAAGCAATAGGAGAAGCAAAGGATGGAGGTACAAATAGAATGATATGTTTGTATGATCAAACCTCAATTTATTTTTAAAGTAAGCATTTATTGATAAATTTTATTTTTGTATTGTCAGTAGAAGGTTGATGTGGTTATCTCTGATCAGTAAGAAGCATCAGACTAGTTTTGAAAGGTGCAAGAGATGCAAGTAAATAAAGACAAGTAAGGTGTAGTGATACAACCACTGGAGTGTCTGTGCCTGTCTGCATCCCTGCCAGCCTACTGCAGGGGGTAACCTGGGAGGCTGGCTCCACCTACTCCCTGCCAATCATCGGCCCCATATAAAGGCTCACACTGGCCCTCGTGTAGGCAGTAGAGCACATGGAGCCAGAAGGGATACTGAACCTTGTGTGCAAGTTTTAAGATAATTAAAGCCTGTAGTACAGCCTTCGTGGTTTGAGCTTGTTTGTTTGCAGAGTAGCGCATCACACAAGGTACCACTTATCAAAACTAAACACGATGATTCTCCATCTTGTAAGTTCACTTCCTCTTTCTCTTCTTCCACTTAAACGTCCCGTTCCTCTTCTTCCCTGAGTTCCTGCAATTCAGCTTCTCAAGTGATATGAGGGGGCAAGGCCCACTCACTCATATTGGCCAAAGTGCATGGGATGGAGCTAATGACTTCACAACTCCAGCGGAGCAGGCCACGAAGTGGAAGAACTGCTTCAATTTGCCAGTGGTGGAGGCTGTAATGTTCCGAATGACAGCACAACTCTCAGGGTAAGCGTTGATATATGGGTTTCAGACTCAAATATTAATTGGAGTAGAAGGAGCAGCTTCATGCAGTTTAATTTGTTGTTCCTGCTCCTCCAAGCTATAAGATTGTGGTTGATCTTTAACTTCAGTGATACTTTTGTGTACTGATTCCCTCACTGCTTTTAACATGCAACTTGACAGGTTACAGAAACTCCACGAGGAGCTCTGTCATCCAGGGGTCATTAGGTTTGCACACTTTGTCAAATCTCGCAACCTCCCCTACATGGTCGAGGAGATTTGCTCCATGACCCGAGTCTGCCCAGTGTCCGCTGAGTTCAAGCCCCACTTTTTCCATCCAGAGAACACCCACATCATCAAAGCCACCCGCCCCTTTGAGCGCCTCAGCATAGACTTCAAGGGGCCCCTACTGTTGACCAACCGTTACACCTACATTCTTACAGCCATCGACGAGTACTCCTACTTCCCGTTTGCTCTGCCCTGCTCGGACATGACGGCCTCCTCAATTATAGAGGCCCTGCACAGCATATTCGCCTTCTTTGGGTACCCCAATTACATCCATATTGACAGGGGTTCCACGTTTATGAGCGCAGAACTGCAGCAGTATCTTCTGGAGTGTGGTATTGCTTCAAGCAGGACCACCTGCTATTTCTTCTTTCTTTTCTTTGGCTTGGCTTCGCGGACGAAGATTTATGGAGGGGTATGTCCACGTCTGCTGCAGGCTCGTTGGTGACTGACAAGTCCGATGCGGGACAGGCAGACACGGTTGCAGTGGTTGCAAGGGAAAATTGGTTGGTTGGGGTTGGGTGTTGGGTTTTTCTTCCTTTGTCTTTTGTCAGTGAGGTGGGCTCTGCAGTCTTCTTCAAAGGAGGTTGCTGCCCGCCGAACTGTGAGGCACCAAGATGCATGGTTGGAGGCGATATCAGCCCACTGGCGGTGGTCAATGTGGCAGGCACCAAGAGATTTCTTTAAGCAGTCCTTGTAGCTCTTCTTTGGTGCACCTCTGTCTCGGTGGCCAGTGGCAAGCTTGCCATATAACACGATCTTGGGAAGGTGATGGCCCTCCATTCTGGAGACCTGACCCACCCAGCGCAGTTGGGTCTTCAGCAGCATGGATTCGATGCTTGCGGACTCTGCCAGCTTGAGTACTTCGATGTTGGTGATGAAGTCATTCCAATGAATGTTGAGGATGGAGTGGAGACAGCGCAGATGGAAGCGTTCTAGGAGCCATAGGTGATGCTGGTAGAGGACCCATGATTCAGAGCCAAACAGGAGCGTGGGTATGACAATGGCTCTGTGCACGCTGATCTTTGTGTGTTTCTTCAGGTGGTTGTTTTTCCAGACTGTTTTGTGTAGTCTTCCAAAGGTGCTATTTGCCTTGGCGAGTCTGTTGTTTATCTCTTTGTCGATCCTTGCATCAGATGAAATGGTGCAGCTGAGGTATGTAAACTGGTTGACTGTTTTGAGTTCTGTGTGCCCAATGGAGATGTGGGGGGGGGGGGGTGGCTGGTAGTCATGATGGAGGACCTCAGTTTTATTCAGGCTGACTTCCAGGCCAAACATTTTGGCAGTTTCCGCAAAACAGGATGTCATGCGCCGGAGAGTTGGCTCTGAATGGGCAACTAAAGCGGCATCATCTGCAAAGAATAGTTCATGGACAAGTTGCTCTTGTGTCTTGGTGTGAACTTGCAGGCGCCTCAGATTGAAGAGACTGCCATCCATGCGATCCAGGATGTAAACAGCGTCTTCATTGTTGAGGTCTTTCATGGCTTGTTTCAGCATCATGTTGAAGAAGATAGTAAAGAGGGTTGGTGCGAGGACGCAGCCTTGCTTCACGCCATTGTCAATGGAGAAGGGTTCGGAGAGCTCATTGCTCCAGCTCGCTCAACAACCCTTGAGTCTAGCGCTGGATGAGGTCCTTACCTGGGAAGAGACATATAAGGCAATTGAACAACTGAAAAATGGCAAAGCAGCAGGTATGGATGGAATCCCCCCCAGAGGTCTGGAAGGCTGGCGGCAAACCTCTGTATAACAAACTGCATGAGTTTTTCATGCTCTGCTGGGACCAAGGAAAGCTGCCTCAGGACCTTCATCATCACCCTGTACAAAAACAAAAGCGAGAAATCAGACTGCTCAAACTACAGGGGAATCACGCTGCTCTCCATTGCAAGCAAAATCTTCGCTAGGATTCTCCTTAATGGACTAATACCTAGTGTCGCCGAAAATGACCTCCCAGAATCACAATGTGGCTTTCGCGCAAACAGAGGAACTACTGACATGGTCTTTGCCCTCAGACAGCTCCAAGAAAAGTGCAGAGAACAAAACAAAGGACTCTACATCACCTTTGTTGACCTCACCAAAGCCTTTGACACCATGATCAGGAAAGGGCTTTGGCAAATACTAGAGCACCTCGGATGCCCCCCAAAGTTCCTCAACATGGTTATCCAACTGCACGGAAACCAACAACGTCAGGTGAGATACAGAAATGAGCTCTCCGAACCCTTCTCCATTGACAACGGCATGAAGCAAGGCTGCATCCTCGCACGGATGGCAGTCTCTTCAATCTGAGGTGCCCTCAAGCTCACACCAAGGCACAAGAGCAACTTGTCTGTGAACTACTCTTTGCAGACGATGCTGCTTTAGTTGCCCATTCAGAGCCAGCTCTCCAGCGCTTGACGTCCTGTTTTGCGGAAACTGACAAAATGTTTGGCCTGGAAGTCAGCCTGAAGAAAACGGAGGTCCTCCATCAGCCAGCTCCCCACCATGACTACCAGCCCCCCCACATCTCCATCGGGCACACAGAACTCAAAACAGTCAACCAGTTTACCTACCTCGGCTGCACCATTTAATCTGATGCAAGGATCGACAAAGAGATAGACAACAGACTCGCCAAGGCAAATAACACCTTTGGAAGACTATACAAATGTGTCTGGAAAAACAATCACCTGAAGAAACACACAAAGATCAGCGTGTACAGAGCCGTTGTCATACCCACGCTCCTGCTTGGCTCCGAATCATGAGTCCTCTACCGGCATCACCTACGGCTCCTAGAATGCTTCCATCAGCGCTCTCTCCGCTCCAACCTCAACATTCATTGGAATGACTTCATCACCAACATCGAAGTATTCGAGCTGGCAGAGTCTGCAAGCATCGAATCCATGCTGCTGACGACCCAACTGCGCTGGGTGGGTCACATCTCCAGAATGGAGGACCATCGCCTTCTCATGATTGTGTTATATGGCGAGCTCTCCATTGGCCACCGAGACAGAGGTGCACCAAAGAAGAGGTAGAAGGACTGCTTAAAGAAATCTCTTGGTGCCTGCCACATTGACCACTGCCAGTGGGCTGATATCGCCTCCAACAGTTCATCTTGGCGCCTCACAGTTCGGCGGGCAGCAACCTCCTTTGAAGAAGACCACAGAGCCCACCTCACTGACAAAAGACAAAGGAGGAAAAAGCCAACACCCACCCCAACCAACCAATTTTCCCTTGCAACCGCTTCAACCGTGCCTGCCTGTCCCGCATCGGACTTGTCAGTCACCAACAAGTCTGCAGCAAACGTGGACATTCCCCTCCATAAATTTTCATCTGCAAAGCCAAGCCAAAGAAGATGTAATTATGCACATAACAAGTCAATGAGGGACAATTAAAACACTGATTTTCAAATTTTTTCTTTCCACCCACTTAACACCTTATGCAATCCCTTACTAATCATAGAGCACCTATGGCATAGGGAATTCTTAAAGTGGTGTGTGAGTGGAAAGAAAAAGGTTGAGAACCACAGTATTACTTCATTCACTAGTTTATTCTCCTGTTCTGCGAGTTAAAACCTCAAAAGTCTCTAAAAGATTTGTCAAACATGGTTTTCCTTTCATTAATCTGTCCAATCCTATTATTGTTTTCTAAGAGCCATTCCTTAATAGGTCTTTGCAAACACCTATGCTCACTCAGCTTGCCTGCCACTGCTAAGATAAAAAGGACTGAAGTGTACTTTTTTTTGCATAAGCAGAGATGTAGCCATTTCAAGGGAACCGTCAGATGTTGATTATTTTGCAGTAACAATCTGGCCAGAATGAAATGTACTGAGGTACATGGCTGCTTTTAAGAGTATTTTGCTTGCCATGCTTTGATGTTGCAGTTATATCTGCAGCAGCTGGAAGATTTTGCCCAAAAGATGTCTCATGTGTGAATGCCTGGCAAAGTTCAAGTACACTTATTGTTTCCCAAAGATCCTTAAAGAACAATTCTTCCCCTTTCATATTTTATTGGCTCTTTATCCTGTTCAAAGTCTCTTTATCTTCCCAGCTACGCCCACTTCAAAGAAAAAGTCATGCCACCTTACCCATGGATTTTTAGTTCAAATGAATAAAGAATGCACTTCAAAAGCTGAAGGTAAATGAAACAAAGCAGGAGAAAGCTCAAAAATCTATAAATGCATCAGGAAGTGGAAAAAATTAACTATTAATTCATGCATAGCTTATAATCCTATTAAGTGTATTTTATGCTGAGGAGTCACGTGATGGAGTAGTGGCTGGTCGAGTAGAACCAGCCCTCTCCAGAGAAAAGAAAAAAAAGTTTGAAAAAACAGAGCTCATTAAACATAAAATACAGGAAGAGAAAGATAAAGTTACAGAAAAGAGACAGAAGGGGGGGGGGGTGCGTGGCAAGATGGCATAGAAGAAAGACATGTATTCCACCTTTCCCCAGCTGGATTACTAAATAACCGGTTTTAAAAAAGCATAAAAGTGGTTAAAAACAATATTTACAGTTGTTTAAATAACAGTGATTTACTATGGCAACTAATGTGAAAAAATCTAAACCTCAACTTCAGAAAAAATTACAATACAAAAGTGTGGAAGAACTGAGGCCTACCTGCATAGCTGAATCCACGGAATTGTCATTGGGAGCCTCCAAGACTCAGAGGACCCCAGCCCGTTCGAGTTTGATCTCGGTGCCGATCCTGCCTCCGCAAGATGGCGCCGACACTTTGGGGAGTTCAGCCGTTGCCCACCCGCGTCCACGTGAAGCCGTGTGTGCGGGTGGCACAGCCGACAAGGGGACCTTGCTGGGTGACCTGGGGACGTGCAGTGTAGTGTCGGAGGAACCACCTGCATGCCCGGCGGCTTTGGCTGGCTTGCGTGGAGCATCCTGGGTCTGAGAATTGTTGGACAAAATATGGGATGTGGGGGACCCTGAATGCCAGCGTCCCGAAGAGGTCGGGGTGCCAGCATCGGGTGTCCAGACTGGCAGCCATTCAGCTAAAGGATCTACAATGACTGAAGAAGAAGAGGAACTTACCTTATTGGAATTTGTCCTGGAGGAGGAACCTGTAGTGTTTTGGAAGGGATTGCTTGTCAAATGCACAATATGTCATATCAAATATCAACTCAGGTGAATCAAGGATTTATGGAGATGAAAATAAAAATGAATATCCTGTGTGATGAAATGTCAACTGTGAAACAGGAAATGACTAGTTAAGAGTGATATTAATAGATGTATAAAATCAGTTGATACCGTGCAAGATAATTTTAAGAGAATTGAAACAGCCTTTTCTGAGTGTTAAAATCAGGTGGAACATAATAGAGAAAAAATGGAAAAAGTGAACGGTTCTTTTGTAGATTGGGAGATTCAAAAAAGAGATTTAATGAAGATTGATTCATTGGTAAATCAATGCCGAAGGAATAATGTGAAAATAGTTGGTCTTCCAGAGGACATTGAAGGAGCCGATCCTATAAAAAATTTTTAAGCATTGGATCCCAGAGGTGCTGGGTAAAGAGCTTTTTCCTGAAGGCTTGGAATTTGATCGGGCTCATAGAGCTCTGAGAAGAAAACCACTTCCAGGACAAACACCGAGAGCAGTCTTGGTTCGTTGTTTAAAATACCAAGATAGAGAAATGATTCTACGTATGGCAGTAGAGAAAGCATGGCAGAATTAGTCTCCATTAATGGTTCAAAAGAACAGAGTGTTCTTTTATGCTGATTTGAGGCAAGAGGCTATTAGAAGACGACGAGAATTTAATATGGCCAAAGATGTTTTGTGGTGGAAAGGCTTCAAGTTTGCTTTTTGTTATCCTGCAATTTTGAAGGTTTTTAATGGAAATTTTCAATCTCAATTCTTTGAGAATGATCACGATGCTTTGGTTTTTGCTAATTCTTTGCCGGAACTGTGAAGAAATGGGCATTCTCCTCCATTGTCTTCTAAGAAGAGGGGAAATGGAAATGGATATGGGTATGGAAAGAATAGAAAGAATGGAAAGAAAGAAGAGTTGACACAAAGTCTTCTTGATGTTGAAGATCCGGAGCAGTCATTAGGCTTGGAATCATTGGGCTGAATATATGGACTATATTTTATTGTCTTTAATTAAATAATAAATATGTATCTGGCTGGGGGCGGGGTGGGGTGCTGGATGACACTGAGAATTTTGATAGTCATCTGTCGCTAGTGGGTTTACCACACCCAGATTCTTTTGGGTGGTATTTTTGTATTTTTCTGTTATTTTAAAATAATTTTTGAGGGTTTTTATTTGGAAGAATTATAGAGGGGAGCATTATTTTATTGTGTGTAAATATATTAGTAATTAAAAAAGATGTCTAAATTGAATTTTGCAACTTTTAATGTTCAGGGATTAAATAATACAATTTAGAGAAAGAGAATATTGGCTTATATTACAAGAAACACATTTGACTGAAAAAGAACATTTGAAATTGAAAAGAGATTGAGATGGTCATGTTTTTTCTTCTTTTAATTCTAAGGCAAGAGGAGTAGCGATTTTGATTCATAAAATTTTACCATTTGAATTGGAATCTTCAGAGGGGTATGCTGGTAGAGTATTAAGAGTGAACTGTAAAATCTTTGCTGAATCTTGGACTTTGCTGAATCTTTATGTCAGTTTATGTCAGAAGCTTTTTTACTGTTAACTCAAGCTAATGAAAATGTTTTAGTTGGTGGTGATTTTAATTGTGTTCTGGACCCCTTATTGGACAGAAATCCAAGAAGTATAAGGAAATCAAAGATGGCAACACAAATTATTGCATTAATGAAAGATTTAAATTTGGTGGCTATTTGGAGAAAAGTTAATCCTACAGAGAAAGAATTCTCTTTTTATTCTTCACAACATGATTCATTTTCTAGAATTGACTTATTTTTGGTATCAGCACATTTACAAGGTAGAGTATTAAGAGCTGAAATTAAAAGTAGAGTTATATCAGATCATTCATTATTACTTTTTTCTTGTGAAGGTTCGGAGGTAGTACGTTCGTTGTTTAGATGGAGGTTTAATACAATGTTATTGAAAAAAACAGAGTTTGTTACTTTTGTTAAAGAGCATACTTCTTTATTTTTGACCAAGAATGTTAATTCTGTGGGTAGTTATTTTGTAATATGGGATGCATTAAAAGCTTATTTGAGGGGGAAGATTATTAGTTATTCTTCAAAAGTTAAGGAACAATATATGGCAGAAAGTTTAGAGTAGAAAATAAGATTGCTGAGTTAGAGAAAGATTTTCAGAAAGGTGTAACAGAAGATTAAAAAAAGTTTCATTAGCGAGGTTGAAATTACATTATAATACTTTACAAACTTATCAGTTTGAGTGCTTAATTAATCGATCTAAACAACGTTATTATGAGTTGGGGGAAAGAGCTCATAAGGTACTTGCTTGGCAATTGAAATATGAACAGGCATCTTGGACTATTAATGCTGTTAAGAAGAATTTAAAAGTTACTTATAAAGCTCAGGAAATTAATGACCAGTTTTATTCATTTTATCTAAAATTATATAATTCTGAGGGGAAACAGGATAATGGTTCTATTGATTCTTACTTATCTAAATTAAAGTTACCGGTACTAGATGGAAATGATGTTCAGGAATTGGAATCTCCACTTACTGATTTTGAAATTAAGGAAGCTATTCAGGAAATGCCTAATGGAAAGTCCCCAGGGGATGATGGATTTCCTATGGAATTTTATAAACTTTTTTTATGATGATTTTTCTAATGTATTTGGAGAAGTGTTGAATCAAGTTACTGAAGATCAGAAGTTACCAAATCATGTTCAAGTGCTTTAATAACTGTCATTCCAAAAAAAGATAGAGATCCATTAAAAGTGTCTTCATATAGACTTATTTCTTTATTAAATGTGGATTATAAAATTATAGCAAAAGTATTAGTTAATAGACTTGCTAAATATTTACCCAAATTGGTACATATTGATCAAACAGATTTTATTAAGAATAGAAATGCATCAGACAATATATTTTGATTAATTACTTTGGTCAACGCATATCGAAAGCAACCTAACCATCCTATGTTGGTTGCATTAGATGCAGAAAAAGCTTTTGATAGGGTTGAGTGGAATTTTTTATTTAAAGTGTTAGAGAAATTTAAATTTGGCCCTTTTTTATTGGTTGGGTTAAGTCTTTATATACGAACCCAATTGCTAGGGTGGTGACAAATGGACAGATTTCTTTACCATTTAAATTGACTCGTTCAACTTGACAGGGCTGCCCATTGTCACCAGCCTTATTTGCGTTGGTTATTGAACTGTTAGCTCAGGCTATTAGACAAAATAAAGAAATTAGAGCGATGAGGGTTAAGAATGAAGAATATAAAATTAACTTATTTGCGGACGATATGTTAGTATACTTGACGGAACTGGAATGGTTGTTGAAACAATTGCAAGAGAAATTTGGAGAATTATCGGGATATAAAGTTAATTGGAATAAAAGTGAATTTTACCAGTTGGAGTGAGAGATTATTCTGAATTTAAAACTAAAGTAAAATTAAATAGTTAGGTGTGTTTATGGATACTAATTATCGATCATTATATCAATTAAATTATGTACCTATATTAATACGAATTAAAGCAGATTTGATTAAGTGGAAAAATCTTCCATTAGCTTTGATTGGTCAGGTTAATTGTATTGAAATAAATATTTTCCCTTGAATTCAATATTTATTTCAGTCAATACATTGTTTACTTTCTAAGGGCTTTTTTCAAGATTTTTCAAAGCAGTGCAAGAGTTTTTAAGGAAAGGTAAATTAGCTCGAGTGGCGTTGCATAGACTTACATGGAAGTATACATTGGGCAGACTACAATGACTACATTTTCAAAACTATTATGAGGCGGCCCAGTTGAAGTTTATTAGTAGATTGATGGATTTAGATCAGCCTCCTAGCTGGGCTAAAGTGGAGATGGTGTGTATTTCTCGGGTTGAGATGCATGAATTTATATTTCATTGGTATTTGATTTTTGTTACAGCAAAATATGCCCATATGCTGATATTGAAGCATTTGTTACAGATTTGGATTTTAAAAAAATCAGGGTGTTATGGTTGAAAGATAAATTATCAATTTTAACTCCATTGTATAATAATCAGCTTATTCCTTTTTGAATGTTTAATAATCATTTAAAGATTTGGGATTTTAAAAGTATAAAGACAATACAAGATTGTTTTGTGGAGGGGCAATTTCTTTGTTTTAATCAATTGAGAGAAAGATTTGATATACCTGTATATTCTCTGTTTACGTATTATCAACTCTTGGTGCCTGCCACATTGACCACAACCAGTGTGCTGATATCACCTCCAACCGTGCACCTTGGCGCCTCACAGTTCGGCGGGCTGCAACCTCCTTTGAAGAAGACCGCAGAGCCCACCTCACTGACAAAAGGCAAAGGAGGAAAAACCTAACACCCAACCCCAACCAACCAATTTTCCCTTGCAACCACTGCAACCATGCCTGCCTGTCCCGCATCGGATTTGTCAGTCACCAACGAGCCTGCAGCAGACATGGACAAACCCCTCCATAAATTTTCATCCGCGAAGCCAAGCCAAAGAAAAAGAAAGAAGAAAATTATCAACTTAGAGCTTTGATAAAAGATAATTATGGTAGAGATGATTTTACCTATTTTGTCGAGATTTGAATCTTTAATTTCCTCTATACCAAAAAAGGGTTATATTTCAGTTATGTATAATTTGTTACAAGATAGTATGGATAAGTCAGATTGGGAGAAATCTAAACTTAAATGGGAGGGTGATTTAGTATTTATTTTTTCCGAATATGATTGGGCGAATATGTATCAGGACAATGTAATTAAAATGACTAATGTAAAAAATTATAATTAACCATTCCATATCTTACATCAATTATATTTGACCCCGAAAAAGTTAAAAAAAATTATGGGTTTGGTAATTCAGATTCTTGTTTTAGATGTGGCTCATGTAACCATAACCATAACCGTATAACCATTTACGGAGCGGGTTTCGAGTCCACACCGGTTCACTGATTTTGTCCGCCCTCTTCAGGCATTGGTCCCAGTAGAGCTTCATTCAATAACGATGGACGAATTCACTGCAGGTGGAATGTATTGGAACTTTTCAACATGCTGTTTGGAATTGTGTTAAAGTTCAATCATTTTGGAAAGGAATTAAAGTAGTTTTGGAGAAATTATATAATTTTATATTTCTGTTAGATCCAATTATTTTTTTGTTGGGAAATTTGTATTCATTAAGGGGAATGGGATTGGACAAAATTCAAATTGCTTTTGTATGTTTGGTGTTATCAGTAGCACGTAAATGTGTTGCTAGTACTTGGAAAGATGATACTGAGATTAATATATCACATTGGCACAATGAATTGAAAGTATGTGTTGTCATGGAAAAAAATTCCATATAATTTACATGATAATTCTTCTTCTTTTGTTAATAAGTGGTCTCTGTATTTGAAATATACTTTGAAATGTTATTAACATTTGTAATATTTTCTTTTTATATATATAATCTATATATGTTTTTGCTCCCCTTAAGGGAGTTGGCTGTAGGGATGGGAGGGTGGGATGGGTGTTAATGTAAAAAAAATATTTATTTCTTGATTATTTCTATACTGTATGTCATGTTTTTATTATCTTTTAAATAAAGTTTGAAAACAAAAAAGAAATAGAAATCGAAAGGGTGCATAGAGCACTAGTACCGAAACCACCACCACATCAAAAACTGAGATTCATATTGGTAAAACTTCTAAGATATATGACAAGAGAGAACATACTGGAGCAGGCAAGAAAGAAGGTTAGAGAAGACAACAAGCTTTTGGAATATAAGGGACAAAAAATATTTTTTTTACCCGGACATAAGCTTCGAACTTTTAAAGAAGAGAATGGAATTCAACACAGCGAAAATAATCTTATGAAAGAAAGGTTATAACTTTATATTAAGACAACCAGCAGTACTCAAAGTATTTATTTCTGGGGATCGGAATAGACTGTTCTCAGACTCAAAGAAAGCCAAAGAATTTGCTGAATGTTTGCAGGACAGGAGAAGAGAGGAGGAGGAGTGACAAAAAGGAAGACCAGCAAGAAAATATACAAAAATATAAAGTAAAGATAATGTATATGTAAAGATTTAAAGATGGATAAGAGAAGGGGAAAGAAGAGGGAAAAAGAGAGAGAGAGAGAGAGAGCTTTGTTATATGTGTAGGAAAATAGTGTTCTCTGGGGAGGGGGGTGGGGGTGGGAGGATAACGGTCACTGCAAAATCAATTGACACTTGTGAGTAAGTTTGCAAACCGAATGGAAAGGGGAGTTGTGGTTGCCATCAAGGGACAAGGGGAAGTCCAAGGAGGGGGTTTCATTTGGGGTTAAAGGGTTATTGCTTGTGGGGATTGTTGGGGTATTTCATGTCTTAAGTGTGTTGTCATATATTAAGATTAAAAAAGAAAACTTAAAAACAGTAATGGAAGAAATGGGGATGGAGGTGGTGAAGAGGCGGAAAAGAAGTGAAAATAAAGATACAAGATGGCCACGTTGAACTATATGACTATAAACATTAACGGAATACATAACCAAATTTAAGTGTATCCCATTGGAAAAAAATCACATATAATTTAAAAGACAAAGTTACAATGTTTGAAAAAAACCTGGGAACCATATATGGAACATAACAGAAAGAGCAGGCCTCGGACCACCACCACCAAAAAGATAAACACGATAAGATTTAATGTGTGTAAGTAGATGACACGTCGTTTTTGTTTGTATTCCTTTTGTATAAAGATGTTGTTTTATTGTATTTTATATGTTCAATACTTACTGCTTTTGGAAGGGGGGAGGGAAGGATGGGGGAAAAAAAAGAAAATGTCACTTTGTATATTTAAAGAGATGCATCTGTAAATATTTTGGTTGATATGGTTCATAGTGCAATAAATAAAGAATTACAAAAAAAGTGTATTTTATGCCATTGTGAAGCTGTGCAAGGTTAAATTAGGCAGAGCATGTAGTTTAGTATTTGAATAATGTCAGGATTAATGTCAGTGTGTCATCAGTACCAATTAACAATAGTTGGCTTGGTCTCCTGCCACCAATTGGTGGGTGTGTATATATAAAGCAGTGGTTTTCAAACTGCCTCCCTGAACACACATTGCACCTTACATAATCCCTATGCCATTGGTGCTCTGTGATTAGTAAGGGATTGGTTAAGATGATATGTGGGTGGGAAAGGAAAGTTGAGAATCATTGCACTAGACCCAATTGCTACTGAAATATTTTGCTTGGGAAAAATTGTCATTGGCCCATTTCCTTTGGAGTTATGAAACCGTGCACATAACGAGTCAATTAGGGATGATTAAAACAATGGTTTTCAAAGTTTTTCTTTCCAGCTATGTACCACCTTAATCACAGAGCACTTATGGCATAGGGATTGCTTAAGGTGGAATGTTAAGTTCGGGGGGCAGTTTGAAAACCACTGATATAAAGATACACTTTCCATTGGAAATGATCTCCAATTTTGTCCAACTAGCAATTAAAAACCAGGTGCTTCAGAGCCCAGAATATCCTGCACAATCAGCAATTACTGGGCAGTTCTATAATTGATCAATTCAGTTAGTTAGTCAAATTAGTGGAAACTTCCAATTTTAATTGGGTTATATCTCTATGCAAGAGGATCTTACCTACAACAGACAGGTCCAAGCTGAATGAATTTTGTCCTGCTTTGTTTGTTGCAATGCATGTGTAAGTTCCTGCATCATTTGCTGTAAGATGATCAATCAAGAGCGAGTGAATTCCATTTTCACGCACCAGCATCTTGTGGATAACATCTGGCAAGATAGGTTTACCATCCAGCAGCCAGATAAGGTCAGGGTTTGGCAGACCACTCACCTAAAAGAAAGGGAATATAAACCTCTTACAAGCAGAACAAGCAGAAAGGGAATATAAACCTCTTACAAGCAGAACCAAACTAAAGCAAAACCTGTAGCTGACTTACTGACTATCTTAACTTTTCATTTTTATCTTCAACAATAAATGTTGAGTCCACTTACTTTACGGTTTAATTGATCAATGTTGCTTCATTTTCTTTTTTTTTTCTTTGGCTTGGCTTCGCGGACGAAGATTTATGGAGGGGGTAAAAAGTCCACGTCAGCTGCAGGCTCGTTTGTGGCTGACCAGTCCGATGCGGGACAGGCAGACACGATTGCAGCGGTTGCAAGGGAAAATTGGTTGGTTGGGGTTGGGTGTTGGGTTTTTCCTCCTTTGCCTTTTGTCAGTGAGGTGGGCTCTGCGGTCTTCTTCAAAGGAGGCTGCTGCCCGCCAAACTGTGAGGCGCCAAGATGCACGGTTTGAGGCGTTATCAGCCCACTGGTGGTGGTCAATGTGGCAGGCACCAAGAGATTTCTTTAGGCAGTCCTTGTACCTTTTCTTTGGTGCACCTCTGTCACGGTGGCCAGTGGAGAGCTCGCCATATAATACGATCTTGGGAAGGCGATGGTCCTCCATTCTGGAGACGTGACCCATCCAGCGCAGCTGAATCTTCAGCAGCGTGGACTCGATGCTGTCGACCTGTGCCATCTCGAGTACCTCGACGTTAGGGGTGTGAGCGCTCCAATGGATGTTGAGGATGGAGCGGAGACAACGCTGGTGGAAGCGTTCTAGGAGCCGTAGGTGGTGCTGGTAGAGGACCCATGATTCGGAGCCGAACAGGAGTGTGGGTATGACAACGGCTCTGTATACGCTTATCTTTGTGAGGTTTTTCAGTTGGTTGTTTTTCCAGACTCTTTTGTGTAGTCTTCCAAAGGCGCTATTTGCCTTGGCGAGTCTGTTGTCTATCTCATTGTCGATCCTTGCATCTGATGAAATGGTGCAGCCGAGATAGGTAAACTGGTTGACCGTTTTGAGTTTTGTGTGCCCGATGGAGATGTGGGGGGGCTGGTAGTCATGGTGGGGAGCTGGCTGATGGAGGACCTCAGTTTTCTTCAGGCTGACTTCCAGGCCAAACATTTTGGCAGTTTCCGCAAAGCAGGACGTCAAGCGCTGAAGAGCTGGCTCTGAATGGGCAACTAAAGCGGCATCATCTGCAAAGAGTAGTTCACGGACAAGTTTCTCTTGTGTCTTGGTGTGAGCTTGCAGGCGCCTCAGATTGAAGAGACTGCCATCCGTGCGGTACCGGATTTAGAGATTATGTAATCACATCCAAAAATTCCTTTGTTTCCCTAACATCTTCAGATCCTTATTTTACCAACTCATCTTTAATTTGTCTCAAGTTAATGTCAATTTACACCAGGTCTCTTGATTTATTAGTGAACCCATTCATTTTGATGTGGTTCCTCTCAGCTTTGACCACCCTCTCCATACAATTCCACCATTGTGAACAATCTTTTGTTTCTACTCACTGTTTTCTTCTCTCACAGCCAGTTTGCCATCTATTTTACAACCTACTTCCAGATGTAATCACCTAATACATCATTCTGTTATTTTATTGGAGACCTTTTAGAAATTAGGACAACTAACCTTATCCTTGTCTACTCTCACAGTTACACCTCTTCAGAACTTCAATAAGTTTGGTCAAGCAGGACTTTATTGTGAAATCTACAAAAGAAATCATAATTTTGGTTTCTAGCTTTTTCTATTTTCCTCATCAGTGGAATGGTTTGATATTTTGTTTTATCGGTCATCACAAAATTAATTTCAATGTTTCAGCACTGGAGTTAAGAGTTTTGTGGAGATATTTTAAATATAGGGACAACATTAAACATCTGCCAGGTCTAAGATATAAGAGCAATTTCAAATGAACTGCTTAAAATACTAATTGTGCTAATTATCTCTTTTTAAAGTGCAGATATAATCCATCTGGAACAACATCTTGTGCTGTTTTGTATTACTGCATTTGTTACTTTTCTCCCTCTTTTTTTAACTGTTATGTCTTAACTAATCACATATTCCAACGTGTTTGTCCGAATCTGAGCCTCTGATAAATGTCGATGCATTTGTTTAATATTTTGATTAATTTAGTAACACTAACTATGATTTTATTCACCTGTGGAGGAGTTTGATATTTTGTTTCATATTTCATCAATTTAATTCCATTTTTCTCCTTAGTTCTTATGATCTCCTGATCCTTTCATGTTCTTATGTTCAACACCGCTTTGAATTTACATTTTTTTAAATTTAGACCTACACTATTTTGGCCCACGAGTCCAAGTCCAATTTACAGCCAATTAAAATACAATCCCCAGTACATTTCAAACAGTGGGAGGAAACCAGAGCTCTTAGAAAAGAGCCTATCCTTGGACCCCATGTGCTTTAGTCTTCTGGATCAAACTACCATGTGAGGCTTTATCAAATAACTTATTTTAGCCAAACAGACACCTCTGCCACCCTACTTTCAATTAGAATTATTTTTATGGAGGATTTCAAGTATTGGACAATTAATTGGCCACAAGAGGTTGATAAAGATGATAAGGAAATCCAATTCTTACATTAAATACTGGACTCCTTTCCAACCCAATGTGCAAGGTGTTAGACTTCCCTATTCTTTTTAATTGCACGGAATGAACCAAAGCAGGGAGAGACATTAACATAATGACCTGGTAGAAGAGACAGGATAAAACTTGGGTGCAAAAAATCTATTTGGAGAAGCTCAGAATAGAATTTGGGAAAATTAAAACGTCAGTACAAACAGAATTAGAATACTGTGTATTTAAAGGTTACCCAACAGATATCAGTAAAAAACACTAAATACAAACTGAAAGTCAATAAGTCATAATGGATAAATAAAAACATTTGAAAAACTAAGAGCCTAGTCAGAGGTGGCACGGTTGGCGTAGCAGTTAGTGCCACACCATTACAGCCCCAGCGATCGGGACCGGGGTTTGAATCCCGTGCTGTTTGTAAGGAGTTTGCATGTTCTCCTTGTCATTGGTTTTCCCCAGGAGCTCTGGTTTCCTCCCACTGTTTGAAACGTACTGGGGATTGTATTTTAATTGGCTGTAAATTGGACTTGGACTTTTCTAAGAATAAAATTACTACCTCCCATTATGGAGAATGGAGAACTTCACAATCTTGTGAAAATTCTCAGGATCTCTGTCATAAATACTAGTTCTGGACAATCTATCCTTCCTGTAACGAGACTCCTAGAATTTTATTGGAGATTTCAAGGAAACAAAGCTGCCCTCTTACTTTAGTCCCCATATCTCAAGAATCCTTTATTGTACTCCTTCCATGGCAAAAACATTGTATAAAAGGATATCAAACTGCACACAAACTCTAGTAATCTAATAGTAGGTTACTACTAAAACCCTGCAGTATGATATCCTTAACGTGATCCAAGGAATACTCAATCTAACTCTTAGGATTTTGTGGGCCTCATATTGAACCCTTGATAACTCTAGGCCCCAGTAAACATCATAGAATTTTTGATCTGATCTGTCATGTACTTTGGTTATCTAATCTGACCCAATGTCCTCCTCAATCCAAACAACTGAATACTGCAGCAGATGCTGGAATCTAAAGCTAAATACAAACTGCTGGAGAAACTCAGTGGGTCAAGCATCAGGGTCAAGAACACTGCAGCTTCAACCTATGGGTCTAATCTGACTTACTGAATACTTCAAGCCCTCATTCTGGTCCATTGAGGACTGTGTCTTTGAGTCTGACAAACTGAGTACATGAAGCTTCAGTGCGATTAATTGTATACCGTGCATTTGTGGAATGCGTCAAATTTCTCTCAACCATTTAGTATATATTGGAGGAGACATCTAAGATAGCTGGTAACATGAAAGCAGGTGGGAAGGCATGCTGCAATGATGGTGCTTGGATTCTGCCACAGGATATGTAAAGAATGGACAAAATTGCCAAAAGTAGATTAAAGTTATGTGAGATCATGCACTTTAGTTGAAGTCAGAATACTATACAAATGGCAAAAGATACCAATGAGTGGAGTGCAGACAGATCTAGATAGAGTGGTAACTTTTACATTGTAGTCTTGTTACTTTTGACATTTGAAATTGATACCTACATATAAGTAATATTATCTGGCTGTATAGCAAATGAAAAAAAAAACTTTACGATGTAAGTAAAAAAAAAATTGTTTTTATATTTATGTGCATTTTAAAAAAATTAGGCCTCTTTATGACATATGCTCTAGGCATAATCCAGCTCTGATGCCACCAAGATGAGTTACAGTTAAGAGGGAGTCATGGTGGGAACCTTAAGAGGAATCAGAAGAGATAATTGCCAGTAATACTTTGGCCACATAGGAATGGAATCGGGCAAGTGTAGTTCTAGCACCTGGAACTGGGTGGTGGCAGAAGGGTAGGCCACCATCTCAAAGGTGCAGACAAGTTGTGAAAGATGAGGATGGAATATTGACCTTTGTCACCATCACATAGGTTGTCACAAGTGATGATAATGGCAGGCCGGAAGCCTGGACGTAGATTATTTTATTGGTTCATGGGATTCAGGGATCAGTGACAAGGATATGATTTCTTGTAACATTCTAAATTCCCTGTGACATTGGTGGTAAAATGCCTTCTTAAGTATGTTGTATTCCCCTCACAGTACATAACAATACAGTGTTGGGCATTTACAGAGAGCATTTAAGAAGTAGCCACATTCAGACCATATCAGATTGTCAATAAATAATTATTTTCTTTCCCCTCTTTTTTAATTTCAACTCTATTTAATTAACTTAATTTAAATTCTTCAGCTACCCTGGTGAGATCTGGAGTCCCATCTCATCTCCTTTGCATGAAACACCAAGGTTAATACACAGCTGCAGCAAGTAATTAACAAAATATTGTATTTGACCATTATTGCCAAGCAATTGGAGTTTAAAATAGGAAAGCACTGTGACAAGGGGATACAGAGTTGGTGAGACTGCACTGGGAGTACTTCGCAGTGACCCTCATCCTGTAAATCATGAAAAAAGTCTTTTGATAAAATACTAGATAATCTTGTTAATAACTCATTCATGGAAATCCTGAGAGATTCCCAATATTTAGCAGGATTTGAGTAATTTCCACTTGGTGAAACTTCTCAGCTTCTCCACACCAAGGTTCTTTCCAGCTGTGGGTAACTTCTTACAAATAATCCATCAATGAAAGCTTGGTTTCTGGCCAACTCTTTGCCGTCTCCTACAAATGGTTTATTGCTATTATTGGTAAAATATTGTTTCACTTTTATTGAGAAAATTTTGTTTCTACATTTACAGTTCTCAGTATTTGCCTCTGTTGTCAAGACAAGTCAACTTTATTTATCGTTCATACCATGCTCACGCATTAAGACGAGGTAGTGTTTCTCCAGGAACTTGAGTATATTTACATAGATATAAGATAGGAAAGCAGTTAACACGTTAAAATATTATGGTATTAAGACGTATACACTGTAAGTCCATGGCACATTATGCACATCTATACTGGGAGTTCAGGAGCCTGATGGTTTGAGGGAAAAAGCTGTTTCCCACTCTGGACATAAGGGCCTGAGTGCCACGGTACCTCCTGCCAGATGGCAGAAGGGAGAACAGGAGTGAGAAAAGGTTATAAGAACATAAGAAATAGGAGCCAGAGGAGGCTATATGGCCATTTAATAAGATTTGGATGTGATTCTAGCTCATCTACAACCTTTAATTCCCTGACAATGGTAAAATCTATCAACTGTACCTTAAATATATTTAATGAGATGGCCTCATCTGTTTCCTCGGGCAGAGAATTCCACAGATTCATTACCCTCTAGGATAAGTAGTTCTTCATTGCCATCCAACATCTATCCCCTGTATCTTGAGGCTATGTCCCCTAGTTCTAGTCTCAGCTACCAGTGGGGAAAACTCCCCTGTCTCTAGCTCTTTCATAACTTTATGTTTATGTTTACAATAGATGTCCTGGCATTCTGAATTCCAGTGAGTTTAATGCCATGTGACTCAGTCTCTCCTCACAGGCTAACCCCTTCGTGTCCAGAATTAATCTGGTGAACCTCCTCTACACCGACTTCAAAGTCAGTACATCCTTCCTCAAGTAAAGAGACTAGAATTGCAGGCAGTGCTCCAATTGTGGCCAAAACACCAAAATGTAACTGGATGGCATTTACATAGACTTCTCTGGCTTTCATTAAACCACCCCCACCTTCTTACCCCATCGTCTCTCCATTCCCTGTCTCCTTTCGCACAGACATGATAAATTCTACCTAGTCCCTTAACGTATCCAATTAGCACCTTTTGTTGGTCTGGATTCCTCTCCCATTGTTTGAATTATGAGACTTTCTGATATATCCTGCTAATGCCTTTCCTGATTTTTCCTTGAAGAAGGGCTCAGGGCTGAAATGTCGGCAATATGTCTTTTGTCTCCTATAGATGGTGAAAAGACCGCCTGAGTTCCTCCAGCATTTCAATGTGTTTACTACAATCACAGCGTCTGCAGCCTGTCATGTTTCACTCCATTTATGGCCTCTCCAGTACAGTTGTTACAGAACCTCCCTGTTCTTAAATTCAATCCCTTGAGCAATAAAGGTGAGCCTTCTTGGTTACCTGCTGCAAATGCAAACTTACTATTTTTTGCGATTCATTCCGAAGTCCATACGCACAACAACATCCTATAGACTTTCACCATTTAAATAATAATCTGGTCTACTATTCTTTTCTTCAAAAGTGGATGACCTCACATTTACCAACGTTGTACTCTTTCTGCCAGACCTTTGCCCATTCACTTAACCTATCAGAATTGCTGCAGATTGTCCACGACCTCTGGACAGTTCACTTTTCCACTCAACCTAGTGTTATCGGCAAACTTAGTCACATTCAGTCTCCTCTTCCAAATCATGAGTGTATCGAGGGAACAGTTGTGGACCCAGCACCGACCCCTATGTCACTCCACTCGCCAACCAGAGAAACACCCACTTAACCCAGCTCTCCATCTTATATTTGTTGTCTAATGCTGTATCCATGCTAATTCTTTCTTTGGCTTGGCTTCGCGGACGAAGATTTATGGAGGGGGTAAAAAGTCCACGTCAGCTGCAGGCTCGTTTGTGGCTGACCAGTCCGATGCGGGACAGGCAGACACGATTGCAGCGGTTGCAAGGGAAAATTGGTTGGTTGGGGTTGGGTGTTGGGTTTTTCCTCCTTTGCCTTTTGTCAGTGAGGTGGGCTCTGCGGTCTTCTTCAAAGGAGGCTGCTGCCCGCCAAACTGTGAGGCGCCAAGATGCACGGTTTGAGGCGTTATCAGCCCACTGGCGGTGGTCAATGTGGCAGGCACCAAGAGATTTCTTTAGGCAGTCCTTGTACCTTTTCTTTGGTGCACCTCTGTCACGGTGGCCAGTGGAGAGCTCGCCATATAATACGATCTTGGGAAGGCGATGGTCCTCCATTCTGGAGACGTGACCCATCCAGCGCAGCTGAATCTTCAGCAGCGTGGACTCGATGCTGTCGACCTGTGCCATCTCGAGTACCTCGACGTTAGGGGTGTGAGCGCTCCAATGGATGTTGAGGATGGAGCGGAGACAACGCTGGTGGAAGCGTTCTAGGAGCCGTAGGTGGTGCCGGTAGAGGACCCATGATTCGGAGCCGAACAGGAGTGTGGGTATGACAACGGCTCTGTATACGCTTATCTTTGTGAGGTTTTTCAGTTGGTTGTTTTTCCAGACTCTTTTGTGTAGTCTTCCAAAGGCGCTATTTGCCTTGGCGAGTCTGTTGTCTATCTCATTGTCGATCCTTGCATCTGATGAAATGGTGCAGCCGAGATAGGTAAACTGGTTGACCGTTTTGAGTTTTGTGTGCCCGATGGAGATGTGGGGGGGCTGGTAGTCATGGTGGGGAGCTGGCTGATGGAGGACCTCAGTTTTCTTCAGGCTGACTTCCAGGCCAAACATTTTGGCAGTTTCCGCAAAGCAGGACGTCAAGCGCTGAAGAGCTGGCTCTGAATGGGCAACTAAAGCGGCATCATCTGCAAAGAGTAGTTCACGGACAAGTTTCTCTTGTGTCTTGGTGTGAGCTTGCAGGCGCCTCAGATTGAAGAGACTGCCATCCGTGCGGTACCGGATGTAAACAGCGTCTTCATTGTTGGGGTCTTTCATGGCTTGGTTCAGCATCATGCTGAAGAAGATTGAAAAGAGGGTTGGTGCGAGAACACAGCCTTGCTTCACGCCATTGTTAATGGAGAAGGATTCAGAGAGCTCATTGCTGTATCTGACCCGACCTTGTTGGTTTTCGTGCAGTTGGATAATCATGTTGAGGAACTTTGGGGGACATCCGATGCGCTCTAGTATTTGCCAAAGCCCTTTCCTGCTCACGGTGTCGAAGGCTTTGGTGAGGTCAACAAAGGTGATGTAGAGTCCTTTGTTTTGTTCTCTGCACTTTTCTTGGAGCTGTCTGAGGGCAAAGACCATGTCAGTGGTTCCTCTGTTTGCGCGAAAGCCGCACTGTGATTCTGGGAGAATATTCTCAGCGACACTAGGTATTATTCTATTTAGTAGAATCCTAGCGAAGATTTTGCCTGCAATGGAGAGCAACGTGATTCCCCTGTAGTTTGAGCAGTCTGATTTCTCGCCTTTGTTTTTGTACAGGGTGATGATGGTGGCATCGCGAAGATCCTGAGGCAGTTTACCTTGGTCCCAACAAAGCTTGAAAAACTCATGCAGTTTGGCATGCAGAGTTTTGCCGCCAGCCTTCCAGACTTCTGGGGGGATTCCATCCATACCTGCTGCTTTGCCACTTTTCAGTTGTTCGATTGCCTTATATGTCTCATCCAGGGTGGGAACCTCATCCAGCTCTAGCCTTAGGGGCTGTTGAGGGAGCTGGAGCAGGGCGGAATCTTGGACTGAGCGGTTGGTACTGAAAAGAGATTGGAAGTGTTCTGACCATCGGTTGAGGATGGAGATCTTGTCGCTGAGGAGGACTTTGCCGTCTGAGCTGCGCAGCGGGCTTTGGACTTGGGGTGAGGGGCCGTACACAGCCTTTAGAGCCTCGTAGAAACCCCTGAAGTCGCCAATGTCCGCGCTGAGCTGTGTTCGTTTGGCGAGGCTAGTCCACCATGCTAATACATCACCCCCAACTCCATGCATCCTTACCTTATGGATAAGTATTTTATGTGGCATCTTATTGAAGATCCTACAATATCCACCTTTTCCCCTGCATCCATTATGCTTGCTATATGCTCAAGGAACTCTAGTACATTTGTCAGCCATGATCTGCCCTTCCTGAATCCATGCTAATATACCTGATGGAACAATTTCTATCCTGGTGTTTATTTCATTTAGACATAGCCATACAGCATGGTTACAGGCCATTTCAGCCCACGAGTCCGTGATGCCCAATTCACACCCAATTAACCTACATCCCTGGTACGTTTCAAACAGTGGGACAAAATTGGAGCCCTTGGGGAAAACTGACGCAGACACGGGGAGAACATACAAACTCCTTATGGACAGCATAGAATTTGAACCCCGGCCCAATAGCTGGTGCTGTAAAGGCGTTTCACTAACCACGCCACCCCATAATGATAGCTTCAACATTTTCCCAACTACAGATGTTAAGCTAACAGACCTATAGTTAGATTCCTTCTGCCTATATCCTTTTTTTTTAAAACAGGATTTAAGTTCAGGCCAAAGCAGGGAGCATTGTGCTACCAGGAAGTGCTGCAATGTTAGAGATGATAAATTAGTGCGCTACTTACAATCTTCGAGGAGTTCTGATTATTATTTACCACCAACAGTAATAAAAGATTTAGTCATAATTTCAATACGATTTTGTGGTACTTTTGGTTTGCACACATTGTTTGCACATTTCCTTCATTGCAACAGGACAATTTATCCAGAATTTATTTTTACTTTTATGTGGTTCATAATTTCTTCACCCACTGCCTTGTTCACACTTTTGAAGCCTTTGTTCTCATTAATATCTTCATTATTTTCCTAAACAAAGATAACAATTTTTCCACTTTATATATCTATATTGGTGTTGAATGGAACTAAATAATTCTCAGAAATATTCTAGGTATTACCTATAAACAAATATTATCCTAAATCTTAATTTGTGCTTTTAGATGTGTCTTCAAAAATCTTGAATCTTGAATAGTACTCCTTCTTGAGCAGTTCCTCTGTTAGCTAAACAATACATGTGGTTTACCATTCCCAGCCTATTGTGAAATGCAGGATGTTCATCATGGGGACTATTCTCAAATAAATGTCAGGACAATGTCTATGCTTGGTCTAGAAGCAGTGATACAAGAACCACAGATGCTGGAATCATGAACAAACATGGAGAGGCTGGAGGAACTCAACATGTCAAACATCATGCATGATGAGAAATGGACAGTCCATGTTTTGCGTTGGGTTTCTTTATCCAAGCTAGAGTGGGAAGGGAGATAGAAAGCATAAAATGGTGGTGGGATGGGGGAGAGATGGGTATCAGACGAATTGTAACTTGGGATTTCAAAATAAGTTGCAGATCATTTAATGTTCTGAAACATTTAGTCATTTAACTGTAGTAGCCCGTAGCCCACACCTCTGGCCAACACTGGAAAGGGCCATTGAACATGGCGACTGGCAAGACCTCACATGGGCTGAGATGCCCGTTCCCATAGGCTGCCGGTGGAATGGTGAAACTGGCCAATCACCGCTAGCGGATCCCAGGGGGCCCAATCGGGGCCCGGATACTGGAACTGACCAATCGGTGGCCGGCCCGCCAAAGCCACACCCCGGTGGTGACGTGGCTGAGCTCACGATAAAAGGCAGAGCTGCCCCTGTATAAACTCAGTGTTGAATACACTCTACCAGTGTGCATTTCTTCTTTCTTCCTTGAGTCTTGAGCTACAGTCTAGAAGTTATAACCATGAGCTATAATCTGTCTGTAGCAGTAGCGAAACCACTGCACTTCATAACAAATCTGAATAGAGAAAGATTAATTTATGATCTGGCATCTTTTAATTGTTTAATGTCTGCATTAGGACCACATGAATCTGTCCGATAAAATAAAAGTTTTTCTTTCCCAATTCTGTCAAAGAATCTATGACCTGAAACATTAACTGTTTCTGTTTCCACAAATGTCTGACCTGCTGAGTGCTTCCAGCATTCTGTTTTCATAGTGGATTTCCACAGGATTTTTCCCCATTAATATAGTTAACAAGCTGTTCCAAGTTACTTCAGAACCAAGCTCAAGATGAAAAAAGTAGGGCAGAGGAGGCTTTATGGTGTATTTCTAAAACACAGAGAGAGGTTGTACAACAATAGAGAATTAAGTTGTGAATTCTAATGCATCGGGTTTTGATGGCTCCAGGCATGACTGCTCAAGGTCCAACAATTAAAATAGGACAGTGGATTTCAAACTGCCTGTGGAGCACACAATAATCACGTCAACATGATGGAATGATTAAATGACTTTAATTACCAAAAACCTAAAGCAGTGATTCTCAACCTTCTCTTCCCACTCACATACCATCTTAAGCAATCCCTTACTAATCACAGAGCACAGAATTGGATTGGAGAACAGATATCTCGGCAGTTTGTTGAATGAGAAAATCAAAGTGAAATTGTAATGGAGTGGGTGGAGGTTAAGGCAACACAACAGAAGAGTTTGAAAACAAAGACAGGAATTTTAAAAACAAGGTATTGGTTGACCGAGACGCAGAGTAGATTAGCAGGCAGAGGGACTGTGAAGAAAGGGAATGGTGTCAGATACCTTGGGATGAAGAAAGCAGAGTTTAAAATGGTAATAAAGTATAAAATGGAGAACAGCCATGAAACAGTTGGGATTTAAACAGGAAAGTCTGCTGACACTGTGATTGCCATGCAATATTCAAAAGTGCTGGAAAAACTCAACAGGCCATGCAGCTTCTAAAGGGATATAACCAACATTTCAGGTGTTTGGAGATTACAAAGCCATGAATGAAGGTTTCATAAGCCCAAGAGCTATGATGTAACACAGGCAGAATTAGCAGTTGCACAGGTATGTGGTCCCATGCTCCTCTCAGAGGGAAATGCAGCACCAAGAATGTAAGTCATCTGAGACAGCCCTCAGAATGTTTCCAAGGATAGAAAATATTGTTTGTGGCAACAAAATTGCTGTTCTTCATTTATAACCATTTTAACCAATTTTGGAATATATTTCTGTCGATCTAATACCAGCAATCTCGCAACGGGAAACATTGGAGGGGTCAAGAGAAGCAAGGGTTAGGTGTCAGATTGGCTTAGTGGTTAGTGCCTTTACAGCACCAGTGATCGGGACTGGGGTTCAAATTCCGTGCTGACTGTAAGGAGTTTGTACATTCTCCATGTCTGCATAGGTTTTCCCCAGGGATTCTGGTTTCATCTCACCATTTGAAACGTACCTGGGGTGTAAGTTAATTGGGTGTAATTGGGCATCACGGACTGAAATGGGCTGTTATCATGCTGTAGGTCTAAATTTAAAAATTATTTAAAAAAAAATTAAAATTACATTTATGGGTAAATCTGAGTGTCATCAACATATATCTGGACACTGAAACTTTTGCTTTTGGAAGAGGCCACCCAATGCTGGATTAATTTAGTAGCAAAAGTAGCATATGCTATGGGTCCCGCATTTTCAAGGGCCCCGGCTAAATGTTTGCAAGCTATCAATTCCAATTCAGTGAATCTGCACTTGCTCTATACACGGCTGCCGCCAGAGCTCACATTAACGGATTCGAAACATGAATATCTGCCATGCAGGGTAGGGTAGGATACATATATCATCTTATATGTTCTAAGGAACATGGAGAACCCAGGGCATTATTTGAAATGTAGAAAAGCAACTGTTTCATTGTTCCAACATTGCTTAGTAACAATACCTTTGCAGAGGCAAACTGTCAAGCTGGCTTGCACGGGGCAGGGAATCCCAGGCGCAACCAGCTGACTCAGCTCTGACATTCAGCCTTTTCCCATCGGAATGGGATGGAGCCAGACATAGGGACATGTCTTTCCATCCCACGCAAAAAAAAACCACGTGATCTAACAGATCACCATGAGGTGATCGAATCTGGTCCTGAACAAAGGACAAATTCTTCTGCATTCCTTTTTTTAAACTTTGTGACACTTTTTGCCTGCTTTCTTTTGAAAGAGGTAATCTTTTGTCAAAAGATCAAATGCCGTTTTAATACATGCAAAAACAAGACATTCCATTAAATACTGAGAAGCAGCACTATGGTTCTTGTTAACAGGTTGGACAATAAAGGCAAGCTAAAATAATTGTTATTTTCATCAAAGCTGAGAAAGCGATCTGCCACTCCCCACCCATCCTAAAGACAAAACAAACATCATGGTACGAAGACCCAGCCACAACAATCTGCAAGGAAGGCAATGTTTTCACTGGTGGATTAGAAGAAGTATGATGATAACTGATTTTTCAATTATGTTGAAAATCACATAGCGACTGTGGAAATGGAGTTACACTAGAAGTTCATGGGCGGATGACAATGTTGCGTGCAGGAAACAAAAGCTTTCAGGTCACGTAGTTAGTTGTGAGGAAAATAACATTGACTAAGTGCAAAGCAATGACTCTTTACAAATCCCGATGTTTACCACAAAAGGGAGAAATGACAGCAAACAAAGGCAGATTAATCTGTCGCTAGATTGCCTTTTAATGAGAAGATGGCCTTGATGAATTAATTTATCAGCAGCCTGTAAAAGAGGTCTATTTGCATAGTAACTCCTGGCTGTTATGCAAGTGTCGACAATTCTGGATTAAATGACAGCTTCATGAATATGCTAATCTAATTGTGAGCTAAAGGTGTTGCTGTACCAACCTTTCTCCAGGTAGCCCTTCTGTAACCACCATGCCTCTCTGCCCCCTAACCACCACCCCCTACCATTGTTTTTAGTAAGCCCCAGCATCTAAAAAAAATTAGTACTGGCTTGGCGGTAGGAGATGGTGGAAAGCCTGTCTCAAGTTGTGTGCCATGGCGATTGGTGCTGGATCCACAGTTGTTCATTTATTTGGATGAGAATACGGCCAGCATAATCAGTATGTTTACAGGTGACACTAAACATGAGGTAGTAAAGAAGCTTATCTCAGACCACAATGGGATTTAGATCACTTGGGCAAATGAACTGAGGAATGACACATAATTTAATTCTGATGAGTGCAAGATGTTGTATTTTCTCCATCAAACCAAGGCCGGACATCACACAGTAAATGGTAGGGCCCTGGAATGTGGTCAAGAACAGAGTTTTGGGGATACAAGGTACATAGTCCCTTGAAAGTGGTAACAGAGGTAGATAGAGTGGTAACTTTTAAATTGTAGTTTTGTTACTTTTGACATTTGAAATTGATACCTACATATAAGTAATATTATCTGGCTGTATAACAAATGGAAAACAAAACTTTACGATTCAAGTAAAAAAAATGTTTGTCTTTTCATATTTATGTGCATTTTTAAAAAAAAGCCCCTTTATGACATATGCTCTAGGCATAATCTGGCTCTGATGCCACCAAGATGAACTACAGATAAGAGGGAGTCATGGTGGGAACCTTAAGAGGAATCAGAAGAGATAATTGCCAGTAATTTTTTAGCCAGATAGGAATGGAATTGGGCAAGTGTAATTCTAGCACCTGGAACTGGGTGGTGGCAGAAGGGTAGGCCACCATGTCAAAGGAGCAGACAAGTTGTGAAAGATGAGGATGGAATATTGAATATGTCACCATCACATAGATTGTCACAAGTGATGATAATGGCAGGCCGGAAGCCTGGAGATAGAATATTTTATTGGTTCATGGGATTCAGGCATCAGTGACAAGGATATGATTTATTGTAACATTCTGAATTCCCTGTGACATTGGTGGTAAAATGCCTTCTTAAGTATGTTGGATTCCCCTCACAGTACATAACAATACAGTGATGGGCATTTACAGAGAGCATTTAAGAAGTAGCCACATTCAGACCATATCAGATTGTCAATAAATAATTATTTTCTTTACCCTCTTTTTTTATTTGAGCTCTATTTAATTAACTTAATTAAATTCTTCAGCTACCCTGGTGAGTTCTGGATTCTCATCTCATCTCCAGTTCGGCTTTGATAACCAAACTATTATTTGGTTCATTTAATAATGACCACAGATCGGAGAGACAATGGCATATTTCAGGAGATAGAACTTAAAAGCCAGGTTGAATGTGGGAAGGTTGTTCACCAGAATTAAAGATAGTTTTTTTTTTGTTGTTGTGGGGGAATCGTGGTGTGACACCTGAACAAACAGGAATAATACCCACAGTGATCAAATTGAGCAATATCAGCTGGAAGGGAAAGTCACAGTGTTTGGTTGAAGAAGGGGTGATGTAGTACTCTTCATGGACAACATAAGTTCAGAAAGAGCATGTGAAGAGATGGGGGAAAATCTAAAGGAAGTTGCAAATTCATGGTTGGGCAGAGGAAATCCTGCAAGATGTTAGGCCTAGTGGATTGGGGACAGACAGAGAAACAACAAGGCAGACAATCATCGGTCTCAACAATAAGAACAAATAAGTCTTCTTGGAACTGAAAATGGAGGGAACAGGATGAGAAGCTTATTACACTCAACAATAAAGATTTTCCTGAACAATTTTGGGTGCATTTGGCTACTTCTTAAATGCTCTCTGTAAATGCCCATCACTGTATTGTTATGTACTGTGAGGGGAATCCAACATACTTAAGAAGGCATTTTACCACCAATGTCACAGGTTGCTGATGACAAAAATTACCTTAGAACTTTCCTATCACATACTGGTTTTCAGATATGATTTATTTTTGTAATTTCCTGTCATATTTTAAGTCTACTCGTATATTGCCCATAAATAGGCTGTTTTGATTGGTCCAAACATGCCTGGGCATGCACTCAGTGCAGGTACTAAGCAAATGTTTTCTTAGGTCTATGGGGGTGTTTCTACTGAGCTGGGAAAAGCGCGGTGATGCGAGGTGAAGCGTGGTGATGCGTGGTGACACCTCGAATCTGGTTGCACTGTAAACACATCCGGTTATGGCCGATGTGCGGTGATTCGAGGTGCTCCGGCGTCCTACTTTTGAGGTGGTCAATGCGGGATGATGCGAGGGACGACCTCGCAGTGGAAACACCACGGGTGACTCACCGGAAGTCGCGATTTTTCACCCACAGTTTTTAATTGCCCATCTGACTTCCTTGTCACCTCGCATCGCCCTGCATCACCGCGTATTCATCGCTCGGTAGAAATAGTTCGGGTAGTCCTAAAATACGTGGTGATGCGAGGGACAAAAAATCGCGGTGATGCGAGGTGATGCGGGGTGATGCGAGGTGTCCTTAGTATAAACACACACTATGTCAGGATAGATACAGTCAGGCTGTAAAAGTGGCTCACATATACAGATGCTGTGCATTACATTGATTATAAATAGAACGTGCTGGTGCACATGTTCTTCAGGCAATAGCATAATGAATGTACTTAACAATAGCATTTATTGTCTTCAGGAAGTTTCAAAACAGCAGAAATAATTATGAGAAAGTTAGTGAGAGCTCGAGTTGCCAATGGTTTGGACTAGACTCTGTGTGGCTCTAGGGGCTGCTGAAGCACTGGAGGTGAATCTTCGGACACTCGGTGACCCTGGAGGGGGGGGGGAAACTGATAGACATGGAGAGACAGTGAGAGGAAGAGACCATTGGGGGTGTTCTGAGGAGAGATTGGGGTTAGCTAAAATTGGAAAATTCATGTTGGATTTAACATTGTCCAAGAGAAATGTGATGTGCTGTTGGGTATCCCCTTTACTGAGCATCTGTACTCCATCAGTAGATGTAAGTTGGAACATCCATCCTTCTAACCATTTCATCTGCCTTCCCTATTTCTACACATAAGCCTGTCCTTGGCCTCATCCATTGCCCGGGTGAGGCTAAATGTAAACATGAGAAACAGCACATCATGTTCCTCCTGGACAGCCTCAAACCCAATGGTATGGAACATTAAATTTTCTAATTTCAGGTACCTTTGCCCTTTCCTACTACCATTCTCACTTTTCTCTCTATCCTATTCAGCTTGAGGTAACCTAACTGTCTCTCCATCTCTCCTACTTTCTTTTGTCCAAGCCACCTCTTTCCCCCCCACCATATACTTGATATCTCCTCTTCCTATATTCTCGATGAAGTGTCTCAAATAAAATATTGACTGACCATTTCTACGTATGGATGAGTTCCTCCAAATGCTCTGTTCACTTGCAAGGGACAGTGATCACTTATGGTGGAGTCCACTGAACCACCAGTAGGAAGGTTAAGTTGGACAAGAAATTGACCTCCCATTGAATGTGGGTGACGAGAAAGCTTTGCATGCGAGCAAAGTGAGGGGTGTGTAAGGAAGCTGTGAAGAATGACTGAACCCCAGCAACTTCAAAAAAAGAAAAAAAGGGTAAATAGAAATGATGGACTTTTATTCAGACTGGTAGCAGAAAGGGGAAAATGAACCATCCAGAGAATGCTTGGATTTGAATTCAATGCCTCACCCCAGGAGCTTAATCTCATATAAACTGCAGTAATGTTTTGTAAATTCACCGTGCAATTAACGCTTCATCTGCTGACACATAATAAATTATCACAGTGTTTTGTAAACAGAAATATTTCCATTTTTAAGCACTTTTTACTGTATCTGAGCATGTACCTTGCAGTCTAATCGAACCACTTGTCCTTCATGAGCAATCATGTTACCAGGTGCCTGAAGAAAATGGGGGCAGAAAAATCGCTCTTGTACAGGTTCTTCGCCTTCTGACACACGAGACCTTGTCCTGTTATTCAATACATTACAAGCATCATTATTGTAGAAGATGATGTTCACCTGATGTAACTCTAAAATATAAGCAGTGAAATATGCTGTCACATTCAGCCCAGAAACCATTAGGCACACAAAGAACCAGAATACATTTTTCAGTTGTGAAATCATCAGGAAATTAATTTGTGATATGATTTACTATGACCTTAACTAACATTCACTTCAAATTCATTAGATACCCTATGACTTATTTGGATTCTTCCTGAATTATGTAGCCAAACTGTTCATTTCCCTTGAAAACACAATGTTCACTCTGCTTCTCACTTAGCCATTATACAGAAGAGACTGTACTTGGAAAAAATAAACATGATTATTGGGCTATGAGGAACAAACAGTAAAGTACTGAAATCAAGGTGAAATCAGCCATGACTCCATTGATTAGCACAACTGGCTCAGGGGCCATACTGGGTTCTCAGTTCTCCCTCTCGCTAACAGCATAAATGATGAAGATGGAAGTGACCCATAGTTCAATAGAAAGAACAATTCTAGGCACAGGCTGATGGGATGAGGAATAATAGTGGAGGGATTGGGAAGTATGGGTTGCAGAACAGGCAGTCCCCGAGTTAAATACAAGTTCCATTACCTAGGTCTGTCTTTAACTCGAATTTGTATTTAAGTCAAAACAAGTACATATGGTCCTTAATTAGCATCAGTTGGTCAAATGTTTATTTTAGTATATAGCATATATAGTATATATTTTACCTTTAAATATATATAAAACACTTCCCAACACTAAAACATCTTAAATTTAATAACAGAACTGTACATAGGCAAATCTAAGATTGATTTCTAAGCAAAACAGATACGGTTCTACAGCCAGTCTTTGACACCAAATCAAAGTCATAAAGTAAAAGTAATAAATCACATCAGTTTTGTTGGCCATTCAGCACCACTTCATATGTCATTAAGTGCTAGAATCTACTGTATAAATGATTATTTTGGCAAGGGAGTGGGGGAGGGAGTAGATATGGATCATATTCTGTTTAAATTTTAAAAAATGCAAGGATCAAACAGGAGAAGTGAACCGTTGGAAGTGACTAGGTGGCAGCTTGTATTCTCAGAACAGGACCCTGGTGGCAGAAGAAAACCAAGAGGAAAATATTTAAAATTCAAGACCCATCAGCAAATGCTATCACTTTGAGTTGTAATGTTGCAAGTTTGGAGTGCAATGTTTCATCTCTCATAAAGGAGCTCGTGACCAAGATCAGCAGATAAGAGTTTTAGCTGGGTGATTTACAACATGGAAAACTGCAGCCAGTTTTTCCACCTGATTCAGAAGTTATCCAATCCAGTGTTGGGGGGGGTGGGGGTGGGTGGATTGGCAGCCGTGCGGCATTGGAATGGGGATGGATGGCGCCGCATTGGAGCAGTAAGAGGGAGGGGGGTGTGGACCGTGTCCGGGAGAGCGGGGAGAATTTTGAATTTAAATTATACTGAACCACGCTCGTACCGGAAGTTGACACTATTCTACTTCCGGTCAGCTTGCCGGTTTGTAATTACAGGTTGTTTGTAAATCGGACATCTTCAACCCAAGGACTGCCTGTACTGGGATTGTCAACCTAGGTTAGCCGGTATTGACTTTGAAACCACTTTCAATGCCTTCTCAGATTCCATCTCATGGCTTATGCCTTTGCAAAGATATTGGGGGTCTTTCCTTTAGTTCTCCATTCTGTGCCTGTATTTGATGACACGAAGCTTGATATTATAGGTGATTTTATGTATATCTTGTCATTTGCTAGATTATGTGGTGCACTTAAATCAGCCTTGAGGTGAACTTGAATCCAGCAGTAAACTTGACCCTTTCAATTTAATTTAATGGGCAAGTTTATATAATTAAAAATGAGGAACAGTAAACTTGATCTAATTCAGGTATTTCAGGTAAATAAAGGAATTGATAGAAGCAGATAATGAGAAAGAAATTCCTCTGGTTGGGACATCCAGAACTAGATCCCATGCATCAGAAAGGCAACGTGTAGGTTCGCACAGAGAATCCACAGATACCTGTGTGACACCAGCAACAGGAGATGCTTGTGGCATGTGGCATATCTGACTGTGAGTCAACCTTGTGGGTCAACACCAATGATGCCTCCCTTCTTGACGGTATGAACGCCTTCTAGGCACAGTTCAATGAGCAAAACAAGGTGACATCAAAGAAAGCATCATCTCCCCCTGCAGAACAGGCATTCTGCATAGCCGCAGCTGAGGCGAGGAAGATCCTATCCAGGAAGAATCCAGGCATAACAGCAGGACCAGAAAACATACCTGGCTATGTGCTGAAGATCTGTGCGTCCAGCTGACGGAGGTTGTAACTGACATCTACAAAATATCACTGCAGCAAAAACCTTCAGACAATGTGATTGTAGTGAAAACACAAATGCTGGGATGAACTCAGCAGACCTTGCAGCGTCCATAGGAGGGGCATCACTTGAACAGATGTCGCAGCAGAGTAATTGAATGGAGTGAAACACGCAAGTCTGCGGATGCGGTGATTGTAGTAAAAACACAGAGGAATTTTGTGAGGCACGCCGGGTTCATCCCACATGCTTTTTACTACAATCACCAGGCTTTCATGTCTCACACCATTCTGTTGCTCCACTGCTAAATCTCTTTGAGACCTGCTGAGTCCCTCCCAGCATTTCTGCGTTTTTACTACAGTCACAGTGACTGCAGACTTGTGCATCTCACTGTGGCAGTCCACTGACCCTACAGCTTTCAAGTAGCCACAATCATCCCCGTGCCCAAGAAAGCGACAGTAACCGGTCTAAATAACTATTTCCCAGTGGCACTAATGTCTACGATCATGAATTGCTTTAGAACGCATTAAAGTGCACCTTCCAGTGATGTTTGACCTGTTCCAGTAAGCCTACCATCCCAATCAGTCCACAGAAGATGCAATAGTCTTACTCTCCACTCCGTCCTAACCCATCTCTAGAATGATGCCTCAAACGCCAGGCACTGTTTATTAACGAGCTTGGCAATCCATCAGAAACTGTCTTCAGTGGGGCAAAACACCCCTCTCTGCAACTGGATTCTGGACTTCTTGATGGAAAAACCGCAATCTGTCCATGTTGACACCATTGGCAAATTCTTATTTTCTTCTTCTTTGGCTTGGCTTCGCGGACGAAGATTTATGGAGGGGGTAAAAGTCCACGTCAGCTGCAGGCTCGATTGTGGCTGACAAGTCCGATGCGGGACAGGCAGACACGGTTGCAGCGGTTGCAGGGGAAAATTGGTTGGTTTGGGTTGGGTGTTGGGTTTTTCCTCCTTTGTCTTTTGTCAGTGAGGTGGGCTCTGCGATCTTCTTCAAAGGAGGTTGCTGCCCGCCGAACTGTGAGGCGCCAAGATGCACAGTTTGAGGCGATATCAGCCCACTGGCGGTGGTCAATGTGGCAGGCACCAAGAGATTTTTTTAGGCAGTCCTTGTACCTCTTCTTTGGTGCACCTCTGTCACAGTGGCCAGTGGAGAGCTCGCCATATAACACGATCTTGGGAATCCCTAAAATAACTTTTATTTAAGTGTGAAGAAATGAAAGACCAAAGAATGGAAAAGAACGGCTACTCATATAAATGCCAGAACAAACCTACCTTTGCCTCTGAACAGAAGGTGTAACACGGCCACGGAATGGAGTGCTCTGTACCATGAGGTGACCTGATGAACTGACTCTTCCCTGTATATCAAAGATGAAGTCCTAGTCAGAGATTAGTCCAGCAAAACCAAATGCGCAGCCCAGCTCAGTATTCTGTGCAAAACCCTGTGTCATTCATAAATCTGCCTTCTGACCTCCAGTCCTTGCCTCATATTTTGTTAATAACTAACTACATTAAAGGATAACTGACTGGAGATGGACAGTAAATTGAAAGCTCTGGGCAAACCAATTATATATTCCTTCAACACCGCCCCCCCCCCCCCCCTGTTTGCAGTTGTTCCCTCCCTCCCTCCCTCATCCTCCTGCCAATGGGCCTGTGCTCCTCCCCCTACCCTCTTCCACCCCTCCCCACCATTTTTTTTGGGTGCCTGCCTCCATTTGGGTCACACCTTAATAGAGGGCTAAAGCCCGAAACATTGGTTAAGTATCCTTATCTTTGCTGTATAAAATACACTGGTGAGTTTCTCCAGCACATGTTTTTACTTCAGTCTCGGTGTCTGCAGACTTTCATAATTTACCACATATATTTTGAGGGTTTTTTAAAATCTATCACGGAAGGCTTGTACAGTGTCACTACAAACGATTAAGGAATAATAGCTGAGAAATAAATCTTTTAATGTTTTCTGATGTATTGCTGTAGTGAAATGGGATTCACTACTGTGATGCTCTAAGGACTGGCTCCGCCCCCCCACATATCCCGAATATAAACCTTGGACCGCTGCCCAGTTCAGTCCACAGACCATGTGCGGCATTCTTATTGAATGAAAATGTGTTGTACTCTCTGGTCTTGAGTGCTCTCAGTTGCGCTACAATTGCCCATTTGGATTTGATCATGACCAGATTTTTCGGAAGCACAATCTTTCCAGCAAATGCAAGCACTTCTATTCTGATATTTTTCATGGGAGAAAACCTCTTGTGCCCTCGAACCCCCAACACCAACCAACCCCACTCCAATGAGGAAGTGGAGGAGGAACATACTTCATCATAGTCCCTGGCACCTCAGATCCTGGCACTAACATGGCAGAAAAAAGCAGGTTAAAGGCATGAATGATCGGGGCAGACACACAGCACCAGTGGACATTGGCAATCGATTAAACCCCGGAGGAATGCATGCTTCAGATTCGGGTAAGGACTAATTGAGGTGCATTTAAGAGATGGAGATTCATGTTGAAGTGATTTGGCATGCTGTCAGGCCTACTTGGTTAAAGTGAATTCAATTGATGCCTCATAAATCAATCAGGAGACTATTGCGGAGAAATCAATAGGCTTTAATTCATTTGAGAACATTGGATATCCCTACTTTTTGGCTGTCCTGCAGTGGGTTGCAGAGGGCTGTGGATTGGGGCCACATTGTTATTTACTTTTTGTGTTGGGCCAGAAGTCACTCATTTAACTTTTTGTTGGAGGTTTAATGCAATGTTACTGAAAAAGCCAGAATTTGTAAAATTTATTAAGGATCAAATTGCTTCTTTTTTAGATTTGAACAGGAATTCAGTTCAGAGTATTTTACTTTAGGGGATGCTTTAAAGGCCTTTTTATGTGGTCAAATTATTAGTTTTGCATCAAAAGAAAAAATGAATTTTTGGTGGAGAGTCAGATGTTGGAAAAACAGATAGCTGACTTGGAAAAAGAATTTCTGAGGAATTGTACAGAGGATAATAAAGCAGCTTTAACTAAATTAAAGTTATGATATATACATTACAAACATATCAGTATGTACATTTGATTCAAAGATCTAAGCAACATTATTATGAGTTAGGGGATAGAGCTCATAAAATTTTAGCATGGCAATTGAAATCAGAACAAGCATCGAGAACTATTAATGATGTGAGAAAAGATAATTCAGTTATTTATAAACCTCAGGAAATTAATGATCAATTTTTTTATCATTTTACCAGAAACTATATACTTCTGAAGGAGTTCGAGATGATGGTTCCATTGAATCTTTTTTTTTCAGATTTAAATTTGCCAATATTAGGGGAAGATGATGTGAGGAAATTGGATTCTCCTTTTACTAGCTTAGAGATAAATGATGTTATTCATGGGAAGTCTCCAGGAGATGATGGATTTACTGTTGAATTTTATAAAGCTTTTTATGATGATTTGTCTCCTCTATTTATGGATGTTCTTCATCAGGTGACACAGGAATAAGCTTTACCAGAGTCGTGTTTGAATGCAATAATAACGGTAATACCAAAAAAAGACAGAGAGCCTTTGAATGTAGCTTCATATCAGCCAATTTCTTTATTGAATGTAGATTATAAAATAATAGCGAAATGATTGGCAAATAGACTTAGCAAGTCTATTTGCTAAATACTTTCTTCGATTGGTACATGTAGATCAGGCTGGTTTCATTAAAAATAGGTATGCCTCTGACAATATTCTTAGAGTGATTTCATTGATCAATGCATCACGTCAGCAACTCAACCTACCAATGGTAGTTGCACTTGATGCTGAAAATGCTTTTGATCGGGTCAAATGGAATTTTTTATTTAAAGTCTTGGAGAAATTTAAATTTGGACCCTTTTTTATTGGTTGGGTAAAGGCATTATATAATAATCTAGTTGCTATAGGGTGGCTACAAATGGTCAAACCTCTTCATTATTTAAACCATCACGTTCAACTCATCAAGGTTGTGCTTTGTCGCCAGCTCTATTTGTATTGGTCATTGAACCATTATATCAATCTATAAGGCAGTATGAGAATATTAGAGGTATAAGAATAGCAGGTGATGAATATAAATTAATTTATTTGCTGATGATGTTTTGATTAATTTATTTGCAAGAATGTTTAGAACAATATGGTGTATTGTCAGGATATAAGGCAAATTGGGACAAAAGTGAAATATTACCAATTTCTGTTGCAAATTATGATCAGTGTAGACAAATTACTAAATTTCGTTGGACTGATAAAGTTAAGTATTTGGGTACAATGATTGATGTAAATATTCAATCATTGTACAATTCAAATTATGTACCATTAATGAGAAAGATTAAGGCTGATTTGATTAAGTGGAAGGATTTACCTTGTCATTAGTAGGTTCAGTAAATTGTATTAAGATGAATATTTTTTCACAAATTCAGTATCTTTTTCAGTCGACTCCTTGTCTACTTTTGAAATCTTTTTTTCAGGACTTAAATAAAGTAGTATGAGAATTTTTATGGAAGGGGAAGTTAGCTAGAGTAGCAATACATAAATTGACTTAGAAATATGCCTTGGAAGCTTTACAATTGCCTCATTTTCAAAATTATTATGAAGCAGCTCAATTAAGATTTATTCATTGCATGTTGGATGTTTTGTTTCCACCTATTTGGGCCAGGGTAGAATTGGCTAGTATTTCAGAACCTTACTCACATCATTTCATATTTAAGTGGAATTCTGTTTTATTACAGAGATATAAAGTTCCGATTTTAAAACGTTTGTTAGAGGTTTGGACTAAAAGGAATTTATTGATAGGAACAAAAGGTTAAATATCGGTTCACGCTCCAATATATCAAAATAAATTGATTCCTTTTTCGCTAAATAATAGATTCTTAAAGGAATGGCAGATTAAAGGAATAAATTTGTTGCAGGATTGGTTTGAAGAGGGTACATTTTTATCATTTAATCAACTTTAGAGAGAAATTTGGAATTTCAGTGAATTCTTTATTTGTGTACTATCAAACTAGAACATTAGTGAAAGATAATTTTGGAAGAGAAATGAAAATTCCTAAGTTAACGAAATTTGAGTTTTTGATTTCTCATTCATTAAATAAAGGTTTTAGTTCTGAGATGTATGCATTGTTGCAAGATACTATGGATAAAATAAATTTAGATAAATCTTGGGATAAATGGGAAAATGACTTAATTTGCGATATTAATCAGGCTGATTGGGAGACTATGTGGTTTGATGGCGTGACTAAATTGCTTAATGAAAAATATAGTATGGTTAATTATAATTTTTTGCATCAGTTGTATCTGACCCCTGAGAAATTGAAGATATATGGATTTAGTAATTCGGAAGTGTGTTTTTGATGTGGATTATGTATAGGAACATTTTTACACTCAGTTTGGTTTTGTGATAAGGTTCAACCATTTTGGAAAAAAATTAGGGAATTTCTTCAAAAATCGTTTAAGATTAAATTTTTATTAGGTCCAAACATTTTTTTGTTGGGTTGAACTATTTAGTGATTTGGGGTTGGACAAGTTTGAGACAGCATCTCTTCATCTAGCATTGGCTGTAGCACGTAAATGTGTTGCGATTTCATGGAAATATTTGAGAGGAATTCCCAAATGTAACTCGTTGGCATATGAGTTGTGGTCTTGTATTTATATGGAGAAAATAACATATAATCTGCAATGATAATTATGACTCTTTTTATTAAGATGTGCTCACCATATTTGAAATGTATGGGTTTAGTAATATTTTAAATTGTTGTATGTGGTTTTTTTTATGATGTTTTTTGTATGCTTCCCTTGCGGGGTTTGCTGAGGGTAGGTGGAGGGGGGTGGCTTAATTGTAGTTTTTCATTTTTATATTATGGATTTTGTATAAGTTTTTTCTTGAAAATTTTAAATAAAGTTTGGAAAAAAAAGGAATATGATGGCAAAGAGAATGGAGAAGTGGATCTCCTTCCTTTCGGTGAAGCTGTGTGGAGCCAGGAAGCAGCAGTTGCACTCTGGAGCCCCCATATATTTTTATACTAGGGTTAAGTGACAATTCTTTAAACAGCAACTATGGGGTCAAGTGGCAGCCCACAGGTAAAGACTTTGTGATCAGTGGCAATATGTATATTCAAGCTGACTTCGAGCTTAGTTCTGTGTTATCCATCCTCCGAATCAGAGAGATACTAATGGTGAAATCATTTGTTTGATCCAGGATTGTAGGAATATTCCTGGGGTAACTCAGGGATCAATGATCAGATTCCCATTCAATCAGAGCAGAGATGTGAAAATAAATAAAAACATATTACATCATTCTGGAAGCAGACTGCAGAAATGTATGATCCACATCAGATTTGGTCTTGGGCTGAATTGGAGGAAGTGCAATTTAGGTAAGAATGGTTGGGAACAGCCTAGTTGATCTGGTTCCTGGGGTATTCACTGGAACTGTGGAACTTGGCATTGCTTTTCTCACTCATTTCTCTTCCCACCTGGGTCTTCCACCTTGGACATCTGAAGACCCACCAGGTGAAAAGACACAGACCAGCAGTGGGAAAGGGTTTAGTCACCGTTCCTTTACTCATTACAGAGGATCATTTCCCCATTCTGTCCCCTGGCCTTTCAGGAGCCGTTACAACCTTCTCACAGTCCATGGACTCACAAACTATGCACAACACCAGCACATAAAAGGAACAGCTTTAGAATAGCTGAAATAGTTCTATAAAGGTTCAAAACAATATTTGAGAGCAATTCCCAAAGCCAGAGAGTTTCGTTGGCCTATTAGTAAATGTGAAAAATACTAAAATAGATTGATCATTGTTTTTAATGCAAAACATAGCACTCAAACTCATTATCTGGAGAAGGAAGATGGAAACATCACAATGTCCTCAAATGACCTGAAAGCACAGTTTTTTTGATAACGCAATGAATTATGTAGCTTGGCTTTCAGACCTGTACAACATTGAGACATAATTCAAAGCTGGCTTTCAATTATTCCAATGGAGATGAAAATAAAAAACAATCTGCCATATATTAAATGCAGTGGTACTCACTTGGGGGTTTGCTGCCATAACGGTGTAGTTTCCATCATCGTCATTAGTGGCTGATTCAATGGACAGTGTGCACGTACCATCACCTTCTCGTTTCATCTTAAAATGTTCATTCTTCTTAGAAATCTGCTTACCATCTTTAAACCAATATACCTTGGGTCATAAAGTATGCAAATGAGTGTATTTGCATAAATAAATAATTAATAATTGTAATTAGCAGTGAAGTTTAAATATCATAAGTGATCAAAAAGCTTACTTTTGGTACAGGTATGCCCACAAGTTTGCAGCTGATGGTTACTGGTGATCCTTCAACCACTCGGAAGTGTTTGAGCTTTTTGTCAAAAATTGGTGCGATGCACTTCCCTGTAGGAATATCGTCATGTTGTATTTCGTCATCAGATTCATCCACAGGAGTTCTCTCCAGGCGGAATTCAATTTCATTCAGAAGTCTTTGTTCAAAGTTGGACACCTTGTATTCCTGGAAACAGAGGTTGGCCTTTCTTCATTAATATAGTCAAACATTGATTATACGTTTTTAAGTGGAATTTGAAAACAGGATTTTGAAATGAACTATAGAAATACCAATATGTAGGAAGGTACTTGAGGTGAACTCAAGGTACTCTACATTACATGCTAAATGTCCAGGAGGCTTACCCAAAACAAACCTGATGCCAAATTAAAGCTAAAAGATGGAACTGTGAGCAATAGAGTCCCTAATGCACCTGATGGGCAGAAATAATGTTTTATTTACTTTGGAACACTGCTTTGACAAATGAGGCAACCTCAGGGAGGTGTGGACAAGATGAGAGTGAATCAGTTTATGATTTGTTCCAAGTATAATTAATTTAACTGACCATATAGCAATCTGATTTTGTTCACTTTGCTTGTGAAGATACAAAACGTTAACATTAATTGATGCATTGAAATACAGGAGCATATTTCTAATTCCTCAAAACAGGTAGGTTTGAGTCAGGTTAGAAATAAAAAATGCAAAGCATCTTAAGCACAAAAGGAATCCACCACAAAACAAACCACTAGACCAGGATGGTGGGGGACATTGTTTGGCAGGGAGTTGCATCTGTTTCAAAGAGGCAGCTATTAATTGGTTTATTTTAATGATCAAATTTCTGCTCTACTTTGGAAAATCCAGCACTTTTTTTTGAGGCTGCATGGAATTTACAAATATTTCCCTAAACCACAACAAAGTCATTAATAAATGATCAGGTAACATACTACAACACACTGAAATCCTCAACATTGCACCATCTCCTTCAGCCTGCCAGTTTTTCCCAGGTTTACTCCATTCTTCTCCTCACTTTCCCCATCACTCCTGTCTCTCCTATCGATGCCTCCCTCGCTAATATGCAGATGCCACGCAGTGATATAATAGGTTTTATAGAGAACCAGGTAAGACCTCACTGATTGGAAAGGGAGCTTGGGAACTGGCCCCTGTAATTTAGAAGAAGCATTAGAAATAGGACCGAGAGAATGGAAAAGGAAAGTAGGAATAGGGGCCAAGTTGATTTGTTAGGGAGCCAAACAAATCTAGTATACCTGGTATACTAGATAGTGAACACTGGCATTTCCAAATAGTTGGATAGCGAGTTATCAGAGATTTATGGTATCATGTTCCCCCAACCTTTCTCTCTTGCTCATTACACGCTGTCTGGGATGTAGTGCTGTTGGCTCACCCACCTGGATCCAGTCAGAAAATGTAGGTAACAGGAATGTCTTAAATTTGGTAGCAGCTGCAAATTTGCTACTACCCACATTGGTATCAGATCTGCAATCAGCCAAAGTTTCACTTATCTGCTGAATCTGTTTTAATTCACTTGGGAAGAGAAACCAGCTAAGACATGATTGATGAGATTAAGTAGTCAAATCGCCATTAATCTACTCAAGTGAAAGTTTGACACACACTATGGATGCTGTATTGTCTCTGTCAAAGTATTTTCAAAACTATAAATGTGATTAGGACTGACTAATTATTTCACTGGCAAAGGTTTCAATCTTTAAATTTTAAATCATTTGTATTAGTTTCAATAAGATCTAGCATTTATTGAGTTTAATTAATCTTAATTAATTCTCAAAGTTCCACCTGAATGCAAAAAACAAAATGTAAGGAGAACTTTTTAAAGATAAGGTTAGAATTGATTAAAGACGTAAAGCACAAAAATCTGCAGACACGGTGGCTGAAGTAAAAACACAAAATGCTGGAGAAACTCATCAGGTCAAACAGTGTCCTTTATGGAGCAAAATTAAAAATACATCATGGTATGTCTTTAATAGATTAAAGAGATTGGGTTTCAAAATGGTCACTGAAACTGAGGACCCTGAAAGCAGTTTTCTGACAGGAGGCTCTGCCATGGGTGTTATAATTTCGGAAGTGAAGGATACTTGGGGATTGGAATTGGAGGAATGTGGAACTGAGGATGGGAAATAATTTTGCAAATGGTCATGGAGCCAGGATTATAAATAAAAGGGAAGATTTTTAAATCAGCTCATTGAGGGATGGGGAGTTAGTGCAAATTTGCAAATTGTGAGAAGTGTAGATGACTGCATTGTTGTAAAGGTTAATTTACATAGAGGTTTACAGTTAATTATTCTGCTTTTTACAGTGGAAATGATTTTTCATTGCTCATTTAGCAGTGAAGGTCCTTTTAGAAACAAGAGTAGCTTACAAATTTTAATCTCACAGGAATAAATTTAAAAAAAAACAAGCAAAAAAAAGTTTTCAAGATCTAAATAATGGCTGCTGAAAGGGGTTCATCCCAGCAACACTGCAAACCTGGAACTGAGAGCTCGCCAGGATTTCAAACCCAAGTCCTTGCTCATGACCATAAATGTACGTTTTATAAATTAGGCACAGTGATTTGTAATGACCCTAGCTGAAATAACATCACTCACCATATCTGGCAAAAAAAAAGAATGATGAAAAACAGCTCAGAATTGAAGACAAATTAGTAAAACTTGGTTGTAAACCAGTGCTGCATTGCAAGTTGATTCCATCGAATATTCAAAATTTTACTAGCGTAAAAATAGGCTAATAAACACATGAATCTAAATGCAATATATTGTATATTGTAAAAATAAGAAAATGGTTCTTGGACCTGGGGACACCTTCACTGAAAATCTATACATAAAGAAGAAACAGTGTTGATGCACTAATGAACTACATGGATGGTAGATGCACACACTGGATGGAAAAGTTGTGATGTGGATAAATTAGATGATTAAAGGAGTTGTTTGAGTCCTTGGATGAATTAGATAGATTCTTGATAGATTGGCTGCTTGGCTAACTACTGGATCTGATTTTTATTAGAATAGATTTGTGACATAAATTATATGGATTTTGTGGTTTGATAATGGGATTGGATCAAGTTGACAGAAGAATTGAGAAAATAAATTCGTTGGATGAACTCAGAAAATGGATGTAGAGTTGAATGGATGGATGATTGTAATTGAATGGAAGATAAATGAATGGAAGAGGTAGCGTAGCAGGTAAGCACCACGCTTTACAACACCAATGACCTGGATTCTAATCCAGTGGTGTCTGTAAGGAGTTTATATGCTCTCCCTGTGTCTGCATAGTTTCTTCTAGTGCTCCGGTTTTCTCCTACCCTTCAAGATGTACAGGGGCTGTAGGTTAATGGGAGTATTTGGACAGGAGGGGCTCATGGGCTGGAAGGGGCTGTTATTGTGCTGTGTGTCTAAATTTAAATTTAATATCAAATGACAGGATGTAACAGTTGATTAGCTGGATGAGAAGGAAGGAAGGGATAACTTGGACGTATTGAAAATGGGTTATTGGATTTGATGGATGAATCCCTTGAATAATTTGATGAACTGTTGGACTGATAAACTGAAAGTCAGGATGGACAAATCACTAGATTTTAGGAATAATTAAAAAAGATTTTGATTGTTTAATAAATTAGCAGTTAATTTGGGAGGGTGATAGGTGAATGGCTCAGATGCTTTCATGAGAGAGAGAGAGAGAGAGAGAGAGAGAGAGAAAGAGATGAATGGATTGTATATCCTGATATAAAATTATAGAAGGCATTTTAACTGTTAAGTTTCAGAATGATAACCGAACAATGCCTGGAAATATGGAATGTTGATTTGGTTAGACTGCAGAATAATCAGCCTGGGCTATGTAATGGATATGATTGTGAATAATCACATTTAAAAAAAATTCAGACAACTTTTGAATCAAAATATGAAATGCTCTGTGCCATGCCTAGACACGAACCATGCATAAGGATATCAGAAGCGCTCTGTAGAATCAGTAGCATATTAATTCCTTGCCACTTCATTTAACAATTTGTAGCGGGTATGCTTTGCAGTTTGCATTGTGAGTACAATGGATTAATGGTGCTTCATTTCACATGGTGATGATTAGATCTGAATGCAGTGAGTAGATGCTGGCATCCATTAAATTACAGCAATAGTTTGCAGATACTTTGGTGAATGTTAATTGTGGCCGTTCAGTATTTTTAATGTGGATGATTAAAATGGGACGGACAAAGAAAGTGAACTTAAAAGTATGTACCTGCACCTCTTCCTTTACTTCATCAAAATTACAGAATGAAGGAGAATTTGGTCCAAGAAATCTGTGGGGCATTTTATCCTCACAAGTTCTTCTATGAATGAGGATCTTTACATTCTTCAACAGAATGAAAGTAGGACATCTCTTCCAGAAATTTACAAGTCCAACATGTCGGACATTCATGTAATCTAACAATTACAATCATTGCAAACAATATCAAAGTTAACATGTTCTTATTGTTTCTTGGCATGCCAACAGTAATTGACTGTTATTTAATAAATAGATCCTTAGGGGTAAATTCATTAAGTAGAATCTCCCAATGTTCTAACTCATTTGATGCATTTGCAAGATACAGAATAGATCAATGTATGCGAATCTTCTCCAGGATTCTAAAAGGCTCTTCATCGCGTGTTTTATGATGGAAGGAGGAAGGCAATTTTCCTGAAGATAACTTGTAATGCTTTCAGATCAAGGAATTAAAATATTGATATTTTTGCTCAGAAAGGACAATTCAGAAAAAATGCTGAACCTCAAATACATTTTTAATTCCCTCGAGGCAAGAAGCTCTCACCTGCTGTCCAGTATGGAAAACATCATCTTTGAAGTTTGACTTTCTGTCTAAGTCACGTATTACTGCATTCTTGTTTTCATATATTTCATCATTAGTGGATGCTTGAGGTGATCTCAACACTTTTTTCAAGACACCTTGTGTAGGACTGTGTTATTAAATAAAAGTTACACATTGTGACACACATATAACATGAAAATATCAATATTCTTCAAACAGAAGCATAGTATAGATATAATGGGTCTGATTTGCTCATCAGTGAACTGCCCATTTGCTCACCAGTGAGCATGATCCATATTGTTCTTCCAGTGTGATCAAATGTGTAGTTCACCTTGGAGTGGCCAGTTTCCAACTAATCCATAAAGCCCAGCATAGTAAAGGCTCTATTTGAGCACGTGGTTGGTGACACCCTGAGGTGGTTTTAATGGTTTGTGAAACACCGCTCTCAGGCACACCAAGAATCAAAAGTATTTTTAAATTGAATATTTATGATCATGTAAAAGCACCAGGAGTTATTAAAAGATAGAATAGAGAAACTAAAATTATTTTTTAAAAGATCAAAACCTAAAGAACAGTCACACATAGACAATCAAATAAATTTTAACCCAATGGACTCAAATAGTAGGCCCATTTCCTTGGCAGCTGTTTCCTCATCTTAATGGGCCAGCTGTATTTTTGCCCTCTTTAGCACAAAGGTTTACTAACCAAAGAGGCAGAAAATCTGGAACCCCCTGGTATGACACAGGTGTCCCAGGTTTGGCATTACTGAAGGAGAAGGCTAAACTATAAGTTTCTGCCCAGAGTTTTGAAATTATTAAATCCAAGTGTATCTACTGGATTTTTATAGGATCTATACCTTTTAGGATCTATATACTGCTTATGGAACCTGTTTCAAACTGGTCCCTGTGACACTCTGGAACATTTGCAATAAGTTAAGTAACCAGGTGGTTCCCAATAACATTGTCTGCTTATCAATCCACCTCAGAAAGATCAAATTGATGGCTGGTATTGATTGTAGAGAACTCAGAAGTGCCCAGAAGGGTACATTTTGGCAGAGGCACAGTACAGAGGAATCAACATTCTAGGCCTGGGACACAGGAAGCTAATACCGGATGGTTAAATTGGAAAATCATTCCACTCCAATGAATGAGCAGGGGATTTTCCATTGTTGGCCCTGTTTGAAGTGAAGGGATTTGTTTCATGAATGAACAAGTTTATATCATCAGCAAAGGGAATTAGGTAAAAATCAGAGACCCCCTCAAAAAATCAGATATTAAAATAGTAGTAAAAGTGTATCCATGATCTTATTTGGTCACTTTTACAAGTCGGTTGATTCAGACAATAAAGTCAAATACTCAAACATAATGGAGCTATTTTTCTTGTCTATTGGAAGCTACATAATTTTGAAATTCTGTCATTTGAGGGACCAATCAGGGGACATGATGAGGAGCAGCACATGCCAAGTTTTTTGGACCAAATTTTCGAGTCACATTTGATGGATCAACTTTTACACGGGTCATGGTTTTGGCTGTGGGAAGTACCTGCATCGTTCAAGGCGTCGGGAGCTCAGATGGCCAGGACTGGGTGGTAAGTCCCCATCGGGAGCTTGGAAGGGTGGGCGACCGGGGCCAAGAAGAGGTGTCTGTGGCCGGGGTGTTGGGAGCTTGGGTGAGCAGGTGTCTGAGGTGAGGGTTTGCAGTTGGGGCATCAGGAACTCAAACGGGTGGGTGGTCTGAGCCAAAAATGGAGGAGGGGAGTAAACTTTTATATGGTCTTATGGAAAAAGCGATTTTTGAGCCAAAAAAAGGTGAGGGGGGAGGGGTTTGACTTTTATACAGGATCGATTATTACACGAGGTCTGTGCTTTCTTGTTTTGGTTACCTTGTGAGTGCTCAGCTTATCTACAAGGGCAAATTCTGTTTTTTATGTCCTTCAGACTATTCTGATATTAATAATATTAACCACAAATGTGCAGCAAGCCTCAAACCTTTCTAGTTTAACCATGGAGGCTCACTATTCTGTCTCTAAACATCCGAGACGAGTGGCAGAGAGGTCGGAGAGTTTTATTACATTTTTGATATCTAACTAATTCAGCAGGCAAGAGGATGCTTCCCTGTGCTCCGAGACCCTGCTGGGTCCCTGTTAGAACAGTAAATAGCGCCGATGTTTAGGTTCACCAAATCACTGGGATTGCAATAGTCACGGGAGTAAACTCACTGGCCAAGTTTATATCGCTGCTAATGCACTGGATTGAGGTTTTCCAAGGTTGTAACTTATTTTTAAACTTATTCATGTTAATAATCACAGCACTACAGAATTAATGTGTTTTTAGTTCATGGACCAAGTGTTACATAGCCCAGTGTGTCTGGAAGGAATGGCTAGGGAACAGAGTAACTTATGCCAGAGTAACTGGCTCTCAGTTCAGTGGCAGGAAAGAGCACCTGTGTCTCTTAAGTCATTAAATGTCACAAATGCCCCTCTTCACCTTTCTACCATCTTCAGTCAATCAAATCCTTTCATTAAGAACAGGGATAACTTCTACAGAATGGTAAATCCTCTCTCTTTCAGTACTGACATTGTGGCCTCTGCAAAAAGTGTGGGCTCTGCCACGGCTTCATTCAGTTGAAAGGGCTCCAGCCTAATCCTTCATAACATCCAGAGTTGGTAAACAAGGGGCCATGTTCACACTCAACTGTTCAAGAGTTATTCTAGTCCAGGAGATGGCGTACACCACAGCAGGCATTCAGGACAGAAGAGAAACAACCGTATTCAACTCAATGAAAACATTTTTAACTTTTGTCGAAGAATTGATGAACTGGGGTGCTCTGTGACCTTCTTTACTTGACTGTCAAATTTGGCCACTGGTCACACCTTTTCGAAAGTGAAAATGGGTGTGAGATGGCAAGGGTACATCACACAACATTCTCAATCTATGTGCATAAACTTATTTGATTCAGATTTGCTGAAATTGGGCCTTATGGGTAGACTATGTAGATGGCATGATCCATTGCAGCATCCAGACTTTTTAAAGGAAACTGCTTTCATCTCCCAACCACAAATCTCCTGACAACTAACTACCTCTGCAATGGGCAGTACAGTTGGTGTAGTGGTTAGCGCAATGCCTTTACAGCACCAGCAATTTGTTCCGGACTGGGCTTCAAATGCCGCGCTGTGTATAAGGAGTTTGTACGTTCTCCCTACGTCTACGTGGGTTTTCTCCAAGGGCTCCGGTTTCCTCCCACCATTCAAAAACATGCCGGGGGTGTTAATTGGATGGCACGGATTCGAGGGGCCGAAATGGCCTGTTATCGTCCTGTATGTCTAAATTTTTTAAAATTACAAAAAAATAATGTTTATTTTTTTAACTGACACTTACATTACTGGAGCACTTTTGGGAAGACCCATTGCATTTGTAGGCTGTGCAGAGGGCAATGATGGCAGCACGGAGCTGAGGAAAGCCACAGGGTTCTGAACCGGACTAGGGCAGGTCTCGACAGGAGGTGATGCAACCCGAGTCTGATAATTCAGTAGAGTTGGGATAAAAGGAGCAGTTTGTCCAATTGCAGCTGCAGTGGAATAACTGTGTGAGACTGGAGTTGGCAAACTGGGGTAGGTATCAGGATGCAGTGACGCTGGTGTGAGTGGGAATCCAAAATAATTTTCTTTACCATCCTTCTTCTCTGTTTTGTGTGATATTGTGGTCAATGTAGGCAGAGGAGAGAGTGATGGAGAATAACTTTTGACCTTCTGAGCAGCAATGAACTGTTTTGGACGGGTGTAATGAAAGGCTTGGGGCAGGTTGTTGGCTGGTATTGGTGACTTGCTGGCAGAGGACATCCGTGCAGACAGCTGAGGTGTGGAAGTAGGAATATTCATGGTGGATGGAGATACAACTGAAAAGTTGGGCAGGGATGACAACTGTGTCGGCGATTGTGGTACGATCACTTCTTGCTGTTGTTCAAGAAGAACCTGGTTATGAAGTTGCTGCAACTGGAGGGGGTCTCTGCACACAGGAGAAACAAAACAAAGGTCAATAAATTAATTACAAGAGCAGATATTTGCAATGAATACACAGCTATATTAAGCAGTTTAAATAAACTTGTATGTTAAATGTCATGTACTGTAAATGGGTAAGTTGCAACAGACAAAAATCTTACCAACTTTTTTTAAGATTACCATCAGCTCTCCAATTTTGTTTTCCTATTAATTTACTTAACCCAATCTAGGATTAACCTGGTATAAAAGTGATCCTGTTTACTGACAAACCAGAAATAGACTTAAGATTCAGGTACACCACTTACTGCTTTATCCCATCAATACTCTCCACGTGAATCACAAAGTCTTGTACGATTGGTCTGATGAATCTGAGTAAAGAGTGATTACTACTGGGACATCAAGCAAAGAACGATGAGTATTAGAGGGCTTTAATAAATGAGAGTAAGAATCGGTTGGTATTTGAAAATCTCGAGAATGAGGAAGTGATATCAGATAACCGAGAGAAGGAGAGTTAAATGTAGATGGGGTTGTTAATTCCAAATCAGGAAAGATTAGCATCAGAGATGCATTGCAAATGTGTTGGAGGACTGATTTGATGTGATTGATCGCTAAATATGAGTAAAGAGGGATTGTTGTTCCAGGTGTAATCATATTCTTCAAGTGAGAAAATATCAGATTGCTTTCCTTAGAACCAGGTTACTCAAGTGATCAAAAAGGAATTAGCTAACCAAGACAGTACAATATTAACCGTTAAAATGTACTTGGTTATAAGAATTTTTTTCCAAGAGCATGCTTCAGACTGAGACTTTTATCAGCCAATCAGAGGCAGATCTCAAAAGTTTCTAATTTTATAAATTTAGACATACAGCACGGTAACATACCATTTCGGCCCAAGAGCCCAAGCTGCACAATTACTCTTAACTAACCTACACCCTCAGTACGTTTCGAACAGTGGGAGGAAACCAGAACGCCTCTAGCCAAAACCCACGCAGACACTGGGGGAGAAGGTACAAACTTCTTACAGTCAGCATGAGGTACGAACTCTGGTCCCGATCGCTGGCGCATTACAGCTTTACACTAATCGCTATGCCAGCTGAGCCACCATATGTAATTGTTATTTCATACATAACAACTATCAAAATTTGATTTGCTATAAACATACCAAAATACACAGTTACAAGTCTGATACTTAAACATTTGTGTGATAAGATCAAGCGACCAGTGAGTTTGCAGAATGAAGAGGGTGGAGAAGAAACTTTGATTTGCTTTTTGAGGAATACAGGAGTCAGAGTGGTAGAATCAGAGAATCATAAATGGGTGCAGAAGTGGATTCAGGTCTTCAAGGCTGCACCACCACTCAATATGACCATGGCTGATCATTGCAATCTCAGTACTCGATTCCTGCTTTTTCTCCATACTCCCTGATCCCTTTAGCCAGATGGGCTACATCCAACTATCTTTTGAATATATCTAATGAACTGGCCTCCACAACTTTCTCTGGGAGGGAGTTTCACAAGCTCACAACTCTCAGAGTGACAAGGTTTCTCCTCATCTCAGACGTAAGTGGCATCCCCTCATCCTTAGAATGTGAACCCGTATACTGGACTTTCCCAACATCGAGATCATTCTTCCTGTATCTGCCCAGCCAAAATTTTATTTTTCTCAATGAGATCCCCTCTCATGCTTCTAAATTCCAATGAGAATAACTCTAGTCTATCCAGTCATTCATCACACATCAGTCCTGCCATTCCAGGAATCAGTCTGGTGAACCTTTGCTGCACTCCCTCAATAGCTAGAGTGCCAACCCTTACACTAGGAGACCAAAACTGTCCATAATACTCAAGGTGTGGCCTCACCTAGGCCCTATACAACTGCAGTAAGACTTCCCTGCTTCTAATTCAAAATCGTTCAGTGCAAATCAGCAACATTATTTCCTCCATGCTGACCATCCACACGAGCACCCTGCGTGCTTAGTCCCCTGCTCTGTTCCCTGTGCGCAGCCTAGTTCAGCTCCATCTACAAATTCTCTGATAACACCACTGTTGTTGTCCTAATAACTGAAAATGAGACAAAATGCAGAATTGAAAACCTGGTTGGGGTGGCGCCAGAACAACAATCTTGCTCTAAGCGTTCCTAAGACCAAGGAGCTTTTTATAGATTTTGGGAAGAAGAGGCCACTCATCTGCCTACATTGATGGGTTGAAAGTGGTGAGGTGAGTACCTTCAAGTCCTTCAGAGTTCAAATTTCAGAAAATCTCTCAGGGTGCCAGCAGATTAAGGCAACTATGAGGAAGGTTCTACTTCCTAAGGAGTTTGAGGAGATTTGGCCTGCCAGTGAATACTTTATTAAACTTCTGCAGACACACTGTGTAAAGTAGCCTGGCTGGTTGCAACACAGCCTGGTTTATGAATTTAACTGGCCAGGAATGCAGATGACTCCAGAAGGGAGAGGCTCTGACCTCCCAATCATTGAGGACACACATGTGAATTGTTGCATCATGAAGTCAGCCAACATCATAAAGGAGCCCCATCACCTGAATCACAGCCACTTTTCACTACTACATTTGGGTAGAAGCCTGAAGACCAGCACCTCCTGGTTCAAGAACAGTTTCTTTCCATTTTCCTTCAGGCTCTTGAAACTCCTCTTGTTAAACCAAATGGGGCCTGAACTGACACCACAAAAGGATTTTGACACTATTGCAGGTCACTCTTGTTTGAACAAGGACAACTGTGAATATTATTATCTATCTAGTGTTTGTATTTATTGTCCCTTTTTAATCCAGTTAGGAATACTACTGTAATTATTTGTTTTGACCAAGTACCTGCTCGTAAGAATTTTGGTGCGTATGTACCTTGTGCAACATATATGATAATAGATTCATGATAATTATATTCTCACATTAAAGACTTTCTTCACCACCTTCTGGACCTATATTCCAAACTTCAACGTGAGTTAATGCACCCCGAACATTTTCACTTCCATTTTCCAAATTTATCACCATTTACATAATAATCTGCCTTCTTGTTATTGACTCCAAAATGGATAACCTCATGTTTATCTATATTATACTGCATCTGACATCGATTTGCCTACTCTCCTAATCTGTGCAATAACCCTTCAGTATCTTGGAATTTTCCTTACAGTTCACACTAGCGCCCAGCTTAGTGCCATCTGAAAATGTTGGGATATTACATTCAATTCCTTTGTTTAATGCAAATAGTAGTTGTCCCAGCACTGAACCTTGTGTTACTCCACTACTTTTCAATTTCGAAAGAACCCATTTATTACCACTCTTTGCTTCCTGCCTACCAACCAGTTCTCTATCCTCGTCAAGAACAGTTAAACACAAAAGCCTGCAGCACCCTGGATGAAGTAAAACCACAGCGCTGAAGAATCTTCGCTGGTCAGTGTACTTTATAGAGCAAAGATACATAACCAACGTTTCGGGCTTGAGCCCTTCATCAAGGTATAAAAAAATGTAGGCAGGTGCCTGAACATGTAGTCACACTGTAATGATTCGGTTCAAACAGAATGATCGTGCTTGTGGATGGTACAACAGTAGTTGGCCTTACCAGCCACAATAATGAATCAGCTTACAGAGAGGAGGCTGGGAGGCTCATAAAATGGTGTGAGAACAACTGTGACATTCCCCCCATTTTCCTTTAAAATGATGTTTATTGAGTTTTATCCTAGAGTCATACATTATAAATCCATATAAATTAAATATAATATACATTTGGATTGGTATCATATCATATAGAAATAATAATATATGGATTCATATTCCAATCTAAACATAGAGTGAATAGTAAAAAAAGAAAAGGAAAAATAAAAAATGATCTAACCCCATCCACCAACCAAGGGTGAAATTGATATTCAAGCAGTCTTGAAATCGAGCTACAGCCTCCAGAGATCTGGTGAAACGTGCCCATTTACTGCATCCCTGCGCCTTGATCATTCCAATTATGAAAGTAAGCTATAAATGGACCCTAAGTCTTATCGAAAGAGATCTTAATCTTCCTAACATTATGTCTGATTTTATTTTCTAAACTTAGAAAGGACATAATATTCAGAAGCTATTGTTTATGGGTGGATGGAAAGTCCTCTTTCTATTTAAGCAATATTCCTCTTCAAGCTAAGATCTTTCTGGTTATAAAGTTAATTGGGGGAAAAAGTGAGATTATGCCCTTAGCTGTGGGTGATTATACAGATTGTAAAACAGTCATAAAGTTTAGATGGCCAGACATAGGTATCAAATATTTAGGTATTAGAATTGATAATGATTTTAAAAATGTATATAAATTGAATTATTTACCCTTGCTTAATAGAATTGTTGCTGATTTTTTTTTAAAAAATACCTATTACTTTAATTAATAGAGTAAGCTGTGTTAAAATGAATATTTTACCTAGATTTCAATATCTTTTTCAATCAATTCCAATTCCTTCAACATTTTTTAAGGATTTAAATATGGTGGTTAGGAAATTTTTATTGAAATATAAAATGTCCAGGGTTTCTTTGGAAACATTGACTTGGAAATATGAGTTAGGGGCTTTGCATCTTTCTCATTTTAAGAATTATTATAAAGCAGCTCAATTGAGATTTATAAATGCATTGTTTAATTTAGTTAGTATTCCAGCTTGGGATTCTGTTGAATTTAATGCAATAGGGGATTATGGATCCCCAGGATTTTATTTACAAATGGAATTCTAAGTTGTTATTTTGATGTAGAGAATCAACTATTTTGAAACATTTAATTGAGTTATGGAACAATATTGATAATGAAATTGGTAGTAAGGTTTAATATCTAGGAAAATGCCTCTATGTCAAAATAGGCTTATTCCTTTTTCAATGGATAACCAATTTTTGAAGATTTGGAGATCGAAGAGGATTGAAGATTGTTTTGAGGATGGGAGATTTATAACATTTGAAAGAATGAGGGAAAAAAATTAATGTATAGTAATACTCTTTGTTATTACCAAGTTAAAGCTTTTTTTAAAATCTGGCAAAATAGGTCTTACTTTGATGTTACTTACTCAAAGTGAATTAGAATTACTGATTTGTAACACTACAATAAATAAATTTATTTCAGTAATGTATAACTTACTTCAAACTAAGGCCCCCACAATTGGGGTGCATAAATCAAGACTAAGATGGGAATTAGATTTAAATACTCAAATAAGTGAAAAGGATTGGATGGATTTTTCTAATAAAAAAATGACATAAATGTAAGATATAGGCTATTTCAATATAACCTTTTACATCAGTTATATTTGACTCCACAAAAATTAAATAGATTAAATCCTACCATATCAGATTTATGTTTTAGGTGTAAATCTGAGGTTGGCACTTCTTTTTATTCAACTTGGCAATGCCCTAAAGTTAGACAATTTTGGTTAGGGAACGAATCACAAGGGCCAAATTCCCACAGGACCTGATGTTATTTTTATTGAGTAATATTAAGGTTATAAGGCCAAAATTAAATTTAAATATTTATCAAATTGAATTTGTGTTAATTGCTTTAGCAGATTCTAGGAAATGTATAGCAATATCATGGAAGTCAGAAATAGATGTAGGTATGGAAAGATAGCCACAGAACTTAGTCATCGTAAACCATTAGAGAAGATTATATAATCTGCAACAGAAATATCATGATTCTTGGAAAATATGGAGCTAATATTTACAAAATTTTGGTTTGCATATATGATTGGCTCTCTGAAGGTTTCACTTCTTGGTAACCTCCAACTTTATTGTATAAATGTTTTATTTTCTTGGCATTCATGTTTTTTCTTCTGTTTTCTTTCTTTTCTTTTCTTTTTCTTTTTTAGGGGTGGGGGCTGGGAAGATGGGAGGGTGTGTTGAGGGGAATGGGAAGATATATAGCACATACATAATTTCTTGTGAAATAATTTACAATTCAATGTAATGTAATTATATTGTGGAAAAATATTTATTATAAAATATTCAAAACAAAAAAAGAAAATGAAAAGTCCTGTTTTTTGTTAGACGTTAAATATACATATTCTTTCTTTAGACACTGAAAAAGCATTTAATAGAGTAGAAGGGGAATAACTATGTGCCACTTTAGTAAAATTTAATTTTGGACCAGATTTTATTCAATGGATAAAGCTTTTAAATATGTCTCCAATAGCATCAATTCATACTAATTCTCAACAATCAAAGTTTTTAAAATTTCAACAAGGCATGAAACAGGGTTGCCCCCCTAAGCCCTCTGCTTTTTGATTTAGTGGTTGAGCTGCTAACTATTGATATACAAGCAAATGAAGATATTAGAAGCCTGTTTAGAGGACCTACTGAACATAGGTTATTTCTATGTGCTGATGACTTTTGACATTTTGTGTCTACCCCAGAGATATTGTCATTTCTTACATGCTTAAGTAAATTCATAGGATATAAACTTAATCTTCATAAGAGTGAACTATTACCACTAAAAGGCCAACTTACTCAATATTCTAATTATCCTTTTAAAATAATGAAAGGCCAATTTAAATATCTAGGTATTATGATAGCTAAGATTTTTTAAAACCTCTTTAAAGAAAACTAGTTTTATTTAATCAGACTAAAACAATACTCTGTGGATGGTTACCACTTTCTATAACTATGATTAATTCGATTAAAATGAATATTTTACCAAAATTTTTATATTTATTTCAATCATTGCCATTTTTTATTTCTAAGTCTTTCTTTGACATGTTGGAATCATCTATTATGGCAAGGAAAGAAACCAAGGATAAATAAAAGTTATCTCCACCCATTTTCCAATTAATTTTACTTGTGTGGGACTGTCCCTTTAAGAGACTAGATTTAAACAAACCTTACAGGTTTTTGGAAAGTGCCTGTGAAAAGGGCTGCAGGTTTCGGAGACGGCATATTCTTGCAGAGTGAAGAAAAAACCCTAGAGAAGCCAGGGGCAGAGATCATTTGACCAACTTCTTAAAAGGACAGTACAGATTTTGTTTGAGAGGCTATTTTAAGAAGGCAGTACAAGAAAAAAACATCTCTTCAACCTCCTTTGTGTGACTGAGAAACCTACTTGGCCTCATTGTGAGGTTATAGATAGAATTGTCAGATTTCCTCCTTTTGCTTACCGAGGGATGAGAAACCACTCCGACTGACCCACGGAAAGGGTTTTAAAAGTTGCAGAAGAAATACTGCCCTCCACTTCAACTGAGCTATAAAAATGATTTTAACTGCAGAAGAACACACTCTTCTAAAAATGACTTTTCTCTGAAGCACCTGCAACAAGGGTTTTCGTGAGTTAATCATCCTTCTATCACCCCAGTCTCTTTCACCCACTTCATGATCTGCTCCTTCCATCTAAGAACGTGGCTCAACCATTTAAAGCCTGCGTGCCTCAACCACCTAAGGCCTGCGTGCCTCAACCATCTATAGCAGTTATTCCCAACCTTTTTCTTTCCACTCACGTACCACTTTAAGTAATCCCTATGCCATCAGTGCTCTGTGATCAGTAAGGGATTGCTTAAGGTGGTATGTAGGTGGGAAGGATGAGAATCACTGCTCTAGACCCAATTGTTTCTGAAATATTTTGCTTGAGAAAAATTGTCACTGGCCCATTTCCTTTGGAGTTATGAAACCGAGCACATAATGAGTCAATTAGGTATGATTAAAACAGTGGCTTTCAAACTTCTTCTTTCTACCCATATACCACTTAAAGCAATCCCTTACTAATCACAGAGCACCTATGGCATAGAGAATACTGAATGGAAAGAAAAAGGTCGAGAACCATTGACCTAAAGCCTGTCTGTCCCACCATTCTAAAGTCTGCGTGTCTCACCATTTTAAAGCCTGCATGTCTCACCATTCATCCATTTAAAGCCTGCGTGTCCCACCATTCATCAAAGGCCTGCGCGCCTCAACCATCTAAAGCCTGTGTATTGCATCAATCTTAAGCCCACATTAGCTCCAAATTTCTGAACATTGAACTTGGAACTGCCTTTCAAGAATTGAGCCTTCAGCTGTCGTGGCTTGGGGTATTACACAATCACCAATATATTTGTGAATAGTTAAAGTTGTATAATTGTATATAAATTTAGTTAAGTTTAGATAAGCTAGTTAAGTTAGAGTAGGTGTTATATAATTGTTGATTAATAATCAAAAATATTATTTAAAATATAACACACTGTCTGAGCTAATTTTATTACTGCTCTTGTGTATGTAACAAAATAACCTGAGTCAAAACGTGGACAAGATAAAGGACATGATTGTGGACTTCAGGAAGATGAGGGTCGACCATTCCCCACTGCACAACAGTTCCATGTTGGAGAGAGTGGAGAGCACTAATTCATGTGCATATAAAGGATGACCTATCATGGACCCACAACACCTCCTCATACAGCACGTTCACTTCCCAGTGAGGTGGAGGAGGAATCGGCCATTTCGACATCCACAGTTTGGCACCGGATATTATGGTTAAAAAAAAACCAAGACTTTTTATCCCTAGGACATTTTGGCACTAACCAAAGCAATCAATATAAAATTATTAATCTAATAAATTAATTGGTTTTATTTAAAATCTTCAGTTTTATGTTTTGTCAGGATTGACAGATTTTTAAATGGCACACTTTACGTTTGTCAGTAAACCACCAGCGACCGGCCCTAATGCTGGGTTCCCGAAGTGTGTGCATTTTGTGGATTGTCTGTGCGCTAGGACTAAGATTACGAGCTGGTGTAACCCAGGTTATACTACGGGTTTTCATATCTCATATCTACAATGTGTTTACTGTGATGATCATGTGATAAATCACATGAACCTAAGTTATTATTTGTATAATAAGTATAAGAAGCGAATAAATTGTAGTGAAATCCACCTAATTATTAGCGCTAAAATGCCCAGTGCTAAACTGTGGCTGGCAAAATTCCAACACTAAATTGTAAATATCTGGCACCAAAATGTCCTAGACCCAGTTGAGGAGGATCCTATGCCTCATGACCTTGACAAATGCCAAAATTTTCCATTGCTGTTCCTTTGTTAGTTCATAACAAAATGTGTTAGTTCATAACACAGGGAATAATTGGATGTCTATCAAGCAGAAAAGTTTCAGTATAAATTGGGCATCAAATTTTCACCCTTGCAAATTAAGTAATTCAGTGAACAACGAGTTCAAAACCCAACCATGATCAGAAGGCAAATATTAACATCTGTTTTCTGAGATTAATGATGTGCTGCTGCCTTAATGCTACTTGATTGAGTTTAACCACAGAAATAGAAATATATGCCTTTTGTCTGTGTGAATTTGTGCGTAGATCAGTGATTGATTATGGAATAATTCTGTTGACAAGGAGAAATGTCAGAAATTTCCCACTGAAACATCACCTGCTACTTTACTCCCAGTTGTAGGCTTCCTTTCTTGGAAAATGGTATAACCCACTATACTTGCAGCCACGATTTGCCAACTTTCTTAATTTTGTTGCCAGTGAAACTGCTTGGGTCCTTAGGAAAAAATAGTCATAGAACAAGTGTGTTTTGACTCATAGTTTTGGAAATGAGCACTGTGTGAAAAGAGAATAATCAAGGAGGCAAATGTCATGATGTTGGTAGTGCAAAACTTAATGACAGAATTGAATGTTTAAAACCAACAATTTGATTGCTCCTCAATAGGGATGTTCATCCCAGTGCAGGCCAGACACAGTACTTGATCTCAATTACAGTGAAAATCATGAGGAGTATTTTGAGTCTGCAATGGGATCTATTGATTTCATAATGATTCAATGACTCAATAACATGCACCTGCTGTTATTCATGCTCTAATTATCATTACATTTCAACCTTCAAAACATACCAAGTCAAGGCACTGGCAGGATTTCTGCGTGTGTGGTAATGGCAAGGGAATATTAACGTTCCCTACTAAAGAATCATCTGTTCAGATTGCAGCAAACACCAATGTCTTGACTGATATGAATTAATTGTGTGTGTGTATTAAGGAGGGGATTTGTCAGAAAATTTAGAGCAAGACAGATTCAATGGAAGCGACCAATAATAGACTTGTCACTGTAGAAATGGTCTCTGTGTTACATGAAACTTGTCTAGAGCCACAAAGTAGGTACTTGCTTAAGTGGTCACCCACTATGTATTAGGTTTCACCAAAGGTAGCCACACCAAGTAACACTGGATGCATGAGGGCAGCAGACAAGCACAGTTCAAGATCAGAGGGATGATACCTGGAACCACGTTGATGCTATGGGTGAGCTGATATTTTGTATTGACAGCAACCACAGATTGGTCACTCAATCCACTTTGTCTGAGTATGATAGAACCCTTCATTTGTTGCTTCCAATTTTGTAATCCTGTCTTTACTGGCTCGAGTGCACAATCTTTTGACGAAAGCCTTCTTGCTCACAATACCAAAATATTCAATACGTATATCTGAGATATATCCTCTCTACAGATTTGTTATACCACTAGTTCCTTCCTTAAATAGTTTGTTTTTTCCCATTGACAAGTCATATAGTCTTGTTTCTTGTCCAAATATTTACCAGTTTCAGTCCATCCTTTTTTTAAAACATTTTGTAGTTTTAGAATTATAAAGATTATATAATGTTTAATTATATAGATCATATAATACACATTATATCTGCTGTAAATAGAAAGTTGTCTACTACTTTCAATATGAAGATCACATTTTAGTTTCCTAATTCTGAAGTCTTGTAAGGGAATCCCAACTACCCTCTAATAACATATTATTTGAAATTTTATGTTTGATTAGATATGAGACATGAGATGGGTCCACTTTCCATTTTTGATGCAGCTATTGTTACCTTTGTCAAGTATTGCTAACAACATTCATTGAAATTGAAGAAATCTGGCTTTAAAATCAAGTGCTCATGCATCTTTCTCCATCTGGACATAACTTGTCTTACTTAATTTCTTTTTCAATGTGCACGATACAACACAGTGACCATCATCCATTGTTTTGCTGATTACAGCTCTCAATCCATAATTAAAATCCTTTTCTATGTACATATTATATCAGTGTGAACTAACAAAGGCATGATGCTCACTCTGTTCGAACATGTAAAATGCTGTTTGCTGGAAAAAAAACTGGAAAACTTTTCTCCCCCTTCAAGAATGCTTTGCCAACTTTTCTGGACATTCCTCCTAACTACTTCCTTGCTTTTCCTACAGGAAGGCCACTGGTGAATGAACAGGCCTCCTGAAGGTAAGGTTTTGGAACGTTTACTAGCTTTTTTTGAAGTGTTTCACTACCTATCAAACTCCCGCTGGATGATTCGAGAGTGCGGAGACACCTGAATCTCATTGAGAATCTCAATAGTGTTTCTCTACTACTGTTGTCCTAAATGTCAAAGGCTTTGTGTGTGTTAACAACTGACCATGGCTGAAAGTCATGGGCCTGAAATTTTTTGAGGAAGCCACAAGCAGGCTAGATCCAGGACAGGTAGTGAAGGTTGTAGATTTGGACTTTCAATCTATTTTGGTTGGCTATCATTTACCAGTGGTGTACTGCAGGGGCCAATGTCAGGCTCAGTTACTTTACATTGCATGTTAATGATTTGGATTGCAGTTTGCAGATGATACGAAGATAGGTGGAGGGGCAGGTGGTGATGAGCAAACAGAGAGGTTGTAGAGAGATTTGGAACAGGTACTTAAATCAGTTGGCCAGGGAGTGGGACCCAAAGTACTAATATTTTTGATGAGAAAGTTGAGGCAAATGCAGAAGTAAAAATGGTCCTAGTGCAGTTGGCAGGACAGGCAGGGGCTGGATGGCAAGTGAGGAAACTGATGGTCTAAACTGCATTTTCATTCACTGACCCCAACAGATAAGACTGGTGAACTGGTGGCATGGACAGGCACATGGGATTGTGATATTATAACTATTATAGAAGCATGGTTGAGGGATGGACAGGACTGACAACTCAATTTGCAAGCTCTCACAAGTACCAGTGGTAATAACCCAATAATCTCTCGGGGACAAATACAGTCAGAAGCATCAAGACAACTGTTCCACTCTGAAAGGTTGCCAAGGAATCTTTAATATCCACTGGGCAAAGCAAAAGGAGCTGTAGTTTAATATCTCATTTGATAGAAGGCATCCCTGTCTGTGACTCAGGACTAACATAACTGTGTCAGTCAGGATATTTATCCTCAGGTCTCCTTCATGGAGATATGCATTTCTTCAAAGTTTATGGACCTGCCTCCAAAACTGTTGTGAAGAAATTCCATGATTATTTCTCCACAGTTTAGCATTAGCTTTTGGTTCAGCTTGGTTGTTCTTTTCCACCACTTGTATGTTCATGTATTTAGTTAAATATCAGTGCTGCTTGCTGAAGTTTCTCTCACTTACTGACAACAGGGGGAATGTCAAAAGAATCTGCTGCTGGTGTGTAACTTGCACACGTCAAGTCATCAGGGCTGAACACTTTAGGACCAATTTAAATTTAGAACCATATCCTTTCATCCATGATGTTCTGATAAAAGTAACCCATTATCCTAGTATTCTATTCACTTTCATAATTGTTTAGTTGCATTGTCTATTTATGTCCTTAAAGGCCATTTATATATTGTACATTTGTGGACCCTTATTCACAGCACACCGAGGTGTAGACTGTACCTTGTTATTTTAAGTACAATTGCTGGGCAGCTGTTTCTCCTGCCTAATTCTAGTTTACATTACTAAGTGATTTTAGGTTAAAGAGTGCAGTAACTCAAGTTGTGCATTGTTTTTCCAATGTATCCATCATAAACTCAGACTTCATCTTTAACAACTTTACTGACAACCTCGCGTTATATCAATGTCTTTCATGGCCAAAAATACATTCATAACGATGCCACATAGCACTGTTCAGTATGAAACTGTTTACTAATACTTGTCTTCACCATATAAAACAGTTCACACTGTCTTTGAATATTTATTTACATTTGACCATCCAGACTGCCCTCATGGGAAAAGAAAGAAACTGAAGAAAATATTGCAAATTGTACGAATAATGCTCATGACTTAATTGCATTCATTCATTTGTTTGGAAGGGTAAGAATAGATGGCTCGGTTATTTAAAAAAAAATCCTAGACAGGCTAATATTAAAAACAGATACACAAAGAATTTGCTAAATTTTCTAATGACCAACATTTGTCATAATTCTAAGTGCACCTATTTTACATATTGCATATAGTGAAAGTTAAAAACCAAAATTCTTTGGTTTCTTTGTATTAGAAGCACGGGTGCATAAATCCAAATTAAAACAATGCGCAGTTGACTACCTTTTATAAACCAAAAGAAAGACACATAAAGTCAGCATGTCTCACAGAAAATGAGTGGGTTATTGGAATAACTCTTAGCTACTCACCATTCTTTTAGACAGTACTTACAAAGAGTTTTGAAGTGTTCTGCGAAGTAATTCTGCTATTTCATAACCTGATGCCTTGTTAGATAGAAAATGAGGCACTGAGAGACTAAACCTCCTGAACAGGAATATTTTGTGCTGTCTCCATAGCCACCATGGTGTTTCCCTACACCAATGTTGAAAACTTAGAAGTATCTTCAAAATAAAACTCTTCCACCAAGAGTAAAAGTCCCTAAATAACTTTTTTTTTAATTCAATTCCTAAACAGCATGGCTCACAGCAGTTAAACTTACTGTGTAGCTCGACAACAGAATCCTTCAGAAACTGCTTTCACTGGCAAAAAAATTTATTTTGTTTAATTTAAAAAAAATGTTCCTATGTAAATGTTTACTGCATGATTTTGATTAATATACTTTCCTTTGAAGATTCATTATGCCTGCTGTCACAGTAAAATCGCGATCTTTTGAATTTTTTGCTTCCTTTGTCCATGGCAAAGTACATCACTGGCAAGTATTTATTTGTGTTTCTTTAATTGGCTTGAGAAGATGATGGTAATCCATCTTCTTGAACTATTGCAGTCCTTCTGATGAAAGAAATCTCACAGTGCAGTTAGGTGGGAAGTTGTTGGGTTCAAGCTAAAAATGTGTGGGAGATGTGTAATTTGGAATGGAATTTTTTTGACCCACGAGCACGTGCTACCCAATTACACCCAATTGACCTACAAGCCCCGGAACGTTTTTGAAGGGTTGGAGGGAACTGGAGACCCCAGGAAAAACCCACGCAGACATGGGGAGAACATACAAACTCCTTACAGACAGCGCGGGATTCAAACCCCAGTCCCAATCACTGGCATTGCAACAGCGATTGTTAACCTGATATCGCCTCAAACCGTGCATCTTGGCGCCTCACAGTTTGGCGGGCAGCAACCTCCTTTGAAGAAGACCGCAGAGCCTACCTCACTGACAAAAGGCAAAGGAGGAAAAACCCAACACCCATCCCCAACCAACCAATTTTCCCCTGCAACCGCTGCAATCGTGTCTGCCTGTCCCGCATCGGACTTGTCAGCCACAAACGAGTCTGCAGCTGACGTGGACTTTTTACCCCCTCCATAAATCTTCGTCCGCGAAGCCAAGCCAAAGTAAGTAAAGTAATGTACCACTCTTGCTGAGGTGGTGTTTCCATGCACTTTCTGAATGTGCACATCTTGGAGATAATGGTTGGGAGTAAGGGAAGTGATGTTGGAATAACCCAAATAAGCAATAGCAGAGGATTTTGCAGACAGTAGATGCTGGAAATATAATGATGGGTATTGGATGTGGTGGGAGGGGAGTGAACATTTATGGTAATGGCACAAAATGAATTTGTAGAACAGCTTTGCCCTTGTTCTAGGGGTTGTTGGCCTGTATTCATCAGGACAGTGAATTTCAGTGCTCCCCTTTCTCTCCTGCTTGGATGCTTCCCCAGGATTGAGGGCGATTGATCTCCATTCAGGTTCTGTGGGTTTGGGGGAGACTAAGACATGCAGGTTTCACTGTTGGCTGGTCAGAAGGTGGTGGACTTCCTTTGCTATTTATGCTGGGCTCTGTAGACTCTCGACATGTAGATTTAGGGTTATCATGTCCACCCGAATTGCTTCCTCTCCATGGTGAGCGGCCATGTGCCAAGAATTTCTGGGTATCAGAGGAGGTGCTGCACTCTATCAGGGAGGTTTTAAGAACATCCTTGAATCTCTGTCCACCTGTTAATTTCTTAGCATGGAGGAGCTTGGAATTGAGTGCCTGTTTTTGAATTCAGGTGATGAATTGCAAACAGAGTGACCTATTGGAGCTCAATTGTGTGAATTGGTTCATTGATCCTGCCTGTGCATTTGGAGGATTTTGCAAAGCACCAATGATACCTCTCCATTGCTTTGAGGTAACAGCTATAAGTAGTTCAAGTCCTGGAAGTAAACAGAGGGGTAGTAAGCAGATTTTCTTTTCTCTCAAATTTGAGATCTTGAGTTTCAAACACACTAAAGAGACAGCTGTTTTGATACTCTGAAGACAATGGCAAATTTCATCATCAATGCCTTCCAGTGCTGACGAATGATCCTCATTTATGAGAAGTGTTGTGCAATTTGATGAGAATGAGTGTGACATGAAGGAGCTACAGGGACCTCCATAATGTATGGGACAAAGACACATTTTTCCTTTATTTTCCCCTGTGCTCCACAGTTTTAAAATTTGTAGTCATACAATTTGCATGTGATTAAAGTGCACATTTCAGATTGTATTGAAGGTTATTTGCATACATTTTGGCTTGACTATGTGGAAATTACTTTTAATACATAGTTCCACCATTTCAGAGCACAATGATGTTTGGGACATTTGGCTTCACAGGTGTTGGTGAGTACTCAGGTATGTTTAAGTGCCTCATTTGGTGCAGGTATAAGAGAGCTAGGCTTGTTTCTAAGTTTTTGATCACCTCTGGAGTCTGTAGTTGCCATTTTTCAACGAGAACCAGAGTTGTGCCAATGAAAGTCAAAGAAGTGATTATGAGGCAGAAAAACAAGAATAAAACAGTAAGAGACATCACGCAAACTTTAGGATTACCAAAATCAACCATTTGGAACATCTTTCAGAAGAAAGAGTGTACTGGTAATCACAAAGGGTCTGGTATTCCCAGGAAGACCTCCACTGCTGGTGACAGAAGAATTCTCATCAGAATGAAGAAAAATCCCCAAACACCTGTCTGACAGATCAGAAACTCTCTTCAGGACAGGTGTGGATGCGTGAATGACGACTGTCTGCAGAAGTTTTCATAAAAAGAAGGAAAGAAAAGGCAGGGATAATTGGACATGGATAGGGCAGGAGAGAGGAAAGGTGAGAATTGATAGGCCTGATAGTTTGGCTCTGTGAATGCAGAGCAGGGGGAAAGAAGATAGAGGTAAGAGAGAGCCAGAGCAATAGGAAAGGAACATTGGGATAGATGTGGGGTGGGGGGGGGGGGGGCATTGCTAATGGAAACAGGAAAAGTCAATGTTAATGCCATCTGGTTGGAGGGAGCCCAGACAGAAGATGAGGTGTTGTTACTCCAATTTTTAGGTGGTCTCAGTCTGACACTGCATGAGATCATGGACAGACGTGTCGGCAAGGGAATGGAGCAGGGAATTGAAATGGGTGGCCACTAGGAGATACCCGCTATTGCAACGGACAAAGCAAAGGTGCTCAACAAAGTGATCTCCCAGTCTGCGCCCAGTCTCTCCCATGTAGAGGAGACCACAGCGGGAGCATCGGATGCAGTAGAGGACACTGCAGATTCACAAGTGAAGTGATGAAAGGACTGTTTGGGGCCCTGAAGGGTGGTGAGGGAGGAGGTGTGGGCTCAAGTAGAGCACCTTCTGGAATCACGAGTAGGTGGCAATAGGGTGATTGGTGGGAAGGGAGGAGTGGATGAGGGTGCGGTCCCTACGGAAGGTGGAGAGGGGAGGAGATATGCCTGGTGGTGGGGGTCAGAAGATGACACGTTGGATGCGGATGCTAGTGGGGTGAATCATGTCCTTGTTGGGCAAGGGAACAGAGGGGACAAGGACAGATGTGCAGGTAATGGAGGATATGTGGGTGAGGCAGAGTTGGAGGGGAAGACATACAGCATGGTAACAGGCAATTTCAGCCCATGAGCCCATACCATCAATTTTCACCCAATTAACGGTGGGAGGAAACCAGAGCCCCCAGGGAAAACCCACACAGACTCAGCAGGAACGTACAAACTCCTTACAGACAACATGGGATTCGAGCCCCGGTCCCAATTGCTGGATTTTTTCCTCTCTTCCCTATCACTCTCTCCTTTCCTCCAGCTCTTCACCCCCTTCCCTCTCCATCCATAGAGTTATCCCACTTCCCCCATTTACAGTTGTTCCCTCCCTCCCTTATTCACTTATTACCTCCTGCCAGTGGGCCTGTGCACCTCCACCTGCCTACATCTTGCTCATACTTTGATGAAGGACTCAGGGCCAAAACTTTGATTTTGCATCTTTATCTTTGCTCTATACAGTATGCTGTTTGACCTGCTGTATCGCTCTGGCTTGTGTTTTAAATTCAATCACTGGGTCTGTAGACTTTAACATGTTAGAAAAGTTGCCATAATAAAAATGAAATATTAGAATTGGCTCATTCCCAAAGGGAAGATGAGGTGTTTCAATGAAACATTGTGGGTGGATAAAGGTTCACCACACAAGTGTGAGAGAGATTCCAAATGACGAGCAATTGAAATCTCATTGTCACCCTTGTCGACTGAGCAGAGGTGTTCTCAAAATAGTTAGCTGATCTGCAATCAGTTTCTCCAGTGTAGACCACACTGTGAGCACTGAAAGCAAACAGTTAGGTTGGAAGAAGTGCATATAGTTGCTTCACCTGGAAAAATCACTTGGGTTCCTAAGAGTGGGGAAAGATGAGATAAAATCCAGGTGTTGCATCACCTGCAGTTGCAAGGAAGGTATCACGAGAAAGGGAACAGATTTGGTGGAGGCTGAAGCTGAATAGAATCCTCGGAGAAAGTCAGTGTTGTTGAGATAGTTTTTGGAGTCTGAGGACACAATGAAATTCCTTTTGATAATGCTCCAAAGCATTGCCTTTGTATATTTTCATATGCAAATACAAGATATTGTTATTGTTCCCACATTATTTTTTGGGTTTCTTGTCACTGCCCTGAATGTCTCCTCAAAAGGGGTTAAACATGCAAGTCAGATCCACTTCAGGACTAATACTCATCATTTCCTAGTTCTGTCATTAGGCTGGTACTGCAGTGGTGTGCGCGCAAGCGCAGCGTGAAGTACCGAGCCAGCAGGCTGTGAGCTTGTTAAGCACAAATATGAGTTTCCCGCCACAGCCATTAAGACCCTCTGGACCCCCGCTGCGCACGTCCCAGAACTCATGTAATGCTGATGTAAGTGCGTACGCCTACTTCCGGTCTGTGCCAGAAGAGAAAGACCCGCGACGCCATCTTTTCCGCAGCTGCTCCGCTGACCACATGTGACAAGTGGAGCCAGTTCACCGCAACAAACATGCGTGCCGCCACAGTGTAAGTGATAAACATCCTCTTAAAGTGCGATTCTAAATAAACTGTTGCCCTTTTCAGTTCAGCTTCAACAGAAACCCAAAGATTCATGGCCAGAGTTTGAATGGGAAAGTAATTATACGATAAAACACACAGGGCTCCTATGGATGCTGCACAACCTGGTGAGCTTCTCCAGCATTGTACTACAGTGATGGCATCTTCACGCTTTCCCACTTAATTCCAACTGCTGCCACATTGATTCAGCTCATTTAATTTAAATCAGAGCTTAAATGGGGAAAAATTGGGGGAAAAAAACTCAAGTACAAGCGTATTAATCCCAGATGTATTTTTGATCCCACCTCTTTCGCCATGTACAGCCAAGGAAGTAATCAGCTACCTTCCCCCTAACGACTGTATGAAGTTAGCTCTTTTCATGCAGCCAGTATTAATATTTTCTTTCTGTCTCTGTTCAGCGTCTTCACAATTGATTCTGATAGCTCACTATTAGCTAAAGTTCCATCGTCCAACATTTTAAGGACACATAAATCATAATGAAGTGTTTAAACAGATTCAGTAAGTAATTACTTTACTGTTGTACTTGTTTTTATATAGCCAGATTGCTATGTGCTGGGTAACTGAGCAAACTATGTTTGCATCTCCTCACACAGCACTGTGCTGTCTCCCACAAACCTCTGTGCATTTTGGTTAACAGAATCTGCAAAGCTAAACAGATCTTGAATGTGCCACAGATTTTAACAAACTAACTTTTACTCATGTTCTCTCCCCCTCCTGCAAATTAGAAAATTGTAGGTTCATGTCTTGCCTCGGAAGCAAAGAAGGCTACCTAGAGAAGACAGCAGGTAGTGGTGGACAGCTGTTATTCAGGCTGAAGGCCTGTGACCAGTGATGTTCTGCAGGAAACCGTGTGACAACCCTGCTGTTTGTGATACTTGTAAATAACTGGGATGATAAAGCAGGTAGGTGGGTTAATAAGTTTGCAGATGAATCCAATATTAGTGGAGCAGTGGTTATTAACTAATATAACAAGTTATTTATGCAAAGAAATGACAGATGGGGTTTAATGCAGTCAAGTATGAGGTATTGCAATTTGAGAGGTCAAGCTTAATGGAAATATATATAATAGCAGAGAGATCTGGACGTTGAGGTCCACATCTCATGGAAGTATTGGAAAGGGTTGAGGTTGTCATGACAGAACTGCCCCCTATCTAGTCAGAGGACACACCGGCTGCCAATCAAGGTTTGGTTCTGTCCCACCCATTAGTGCACACCTTGCTGTTGTACCCATGTAAATTATCTGGACTGGACTCTCCAGCTTGTCTGTATTTGGCCTTGGGCCATTGGCCGTTGGATTAACCCTCCCGGCACCGAGCCATTGATCCCTGCTAACATCCTGGGCTGGAACCTCCAGCATTATAAAGGTGCATGTGTTCTTCATTCCAGGCCTAGAAATTTGGAAGGGCACTGGAGAAACTGTTGGTAAGATGTGCACAATTAAAAGGGTTGGGAGCATTTAATTAGTAGCTTGTAGCTTAGAGCCGTGCCTGCACTGAGTAGAGGGGAGGTGGGCCATCATAGTGATTTTTCCATCATCATTGTATTTACTAGTTCATTGTGTGTGTGTGTGTGTGTGTGTGTGTGTGTGTGTGTGTGTGTGTGTGTGTGTGTGTGTGGGGGTGTGGGGGTGTGCTTTGTTCCATGCTATTTTCCCCACATTCATTATTAATTGTCTGCTATTTCTTTCTCACGGCTGCTGTAAACTGTGTATGCCAATGCAGCATCAGTTACCATTTCCCACACTTGCCTTCTGAAAATAAAATCCTTTCCCATCAAAACTGTGTTCAGAGTTCTTGCCTTTGTTTCCTCACTCATAACAGGTGTAAAGAAGGTGCATGGTATGCTTGGCTTCATTGGGCAGGGCATTGAGTATGAAAGAAAGGAGGTCATGTTGGAGTTGTATAAAACTTAGGTTAGGCCGCACTTAGAATATTGTGTGCAATTCTGGTCGCCTCATTGCAGGAAGGATGTGAAGGCTTTGAAAAGGCAATGGAAGAAGTTTATCAGGATGTTGCCTGGTTCAGAGGGCAAGAGCTATGGGGAGAGCGTATTAATCCCAAATGTATTTTCTCTTATGCTTAAGAGGGTGAGGGGCGACCTGATGGAGGTATATAAAATTATGAGAGGCATTGATGAGGCAGACAATCAGAATCTTTTCCCCAGGGCCAAAATGTTAGACATGTGTTTATGATACGAGGGGGGAAGTTTAAGGGTGATGTGCGGGGCAAACCTTTTACACAGAGTGTGGGAGGTGCCTGGAATGGGTTGCCAGGGATAGTGATGGAAGTGGATATAATGGTTGTGTTTAAGAGCTGAAAGAGATGGAGGGAATCGGGGATATCTACCAGGCGCAAGCAGCAGTTTTAGTTTGATTTGAACATCCTGTTCTGCACAGATATGTGGGCCAAAGGGCCTGATCATGTGCTGTATAGTCTCTAAGTTAACAATTCTAAGAATTGATGAGGCAGTCTTGATGGTGATTGCTTAAACAATTTTCTTTCGTTCTCCGTGTTTTTAAATGTAAATTTAAATTTACAGCCCTTTTGGCCCACGAGTCCATGCCACTCAATTACACCCAATTTACCTTCACCCCCGGTATCTTTTGAACAGTGGGAGGAAACCGGAGCCCCTTGGGGAAACCCACGCAGACATGGGGAGAATGCACAAACTCCTTACAGACAGTGCAGGTTTCGAACCCTGCTCCCGATCACTGGTGCTGTAAAGGCGTTGCGCTAACCATTAGGCCAACCTTGCTGTCCATAAAAAAATTACATTTACAAATACTTACTTTCTCAGTTCTAACAAAGTCTTGTATCTAAAACATTGACTATCTTTATCCGCCTGCCCTGATGAGTGTTTCCATCATTTTCAGGTTTTAATTTAATAATTATGCATATTTGAATGAGTGATCTTCTATTCTTCTATATTCTAATCAATACGATGTCAATCTACTCAATTTTGCCTCACAGGTCACACCTGTCACCTTGCAACCAATTCAGTGAATTATCATTATATTCCCTTAATGTCAAGAACATCCTTTCTTAATCAATATGACTTGAATCTCAGTAGTAATCTGTACAATTGCAATAAGGCTTCCTTAGTTCTTAGTTCTTGTTATAAACGGCTAACATACCATTTGCCCTCCCAATCGGCGGTTGCACCTTCATACCATCCTTCAGTAACTTATGTACAGACACCCCCAGGTTGCTTCCAACATGAGCATTATCCATTCTTTCACAATTCCTGCTTTTCTGCTATGTTAAACAAAGTGGATGCCATCGCATTTCTCCGCACCAACTGCCATGATCTGACTCATTCTCCTCATTTGTACTTTTGTCTCTCCAGACTCTTTATATCCTTGACCATATCCATAATCCCATCAGTAAACTTGAAAATGTAACTTTGGTCATTTCAGCCCTGGCAGTGACATTCTACAGATGGGCTTTCTGAATATGATAAAGTAACTCTTGAGAAACATTCAGGTAAATGTTAAGCTCAAGATGTTAAAGGCAAAGAATTAACTCAGCATAGAGATCAGCTAAATGGCAAAAAGGGCAGTAATACTGATGTTGGCAGGATGCTGATAGTGGGGCCCCGCAAATATCACGATTCAATTCATTGTCATTGTAATAAGACAGTGTCATGTTACATGAAATTGCTTTTGCCTGCTGTAAGGCAGACAGATTCACCATCAGCAGAAATTGCCTGAAGTGCCTCTTACAGTCAGAGAAAGAGAAGCAAATGAGAGTTCCCCCAGAGTCACTAAGTGTCCGGAGATTCACCTCCCGTGCTTCCGCAGCACGCAGAGTCTAGTCCAAACCATTGGCAACCCAGGCTCCAGATCCCAAGCTCCAACACGGTCAGGGACCCTTCAGCACCTTCGGCACCCCCTTGCATCCTGGGTCTGATACCTGGTACCCCTTCAGCCAGTTTTGAGCCAGTCTCCAGCAGTCTGTAGCCTGGTGCGAGTCTCCTGACAACAGTCTCCAGCAGCCCCCAGCCTCCATGGTTTCCTTGACTCGAGTTTCCAGCAGCCTGCTGTGTGTCTTGGTCTTTCAGCCACAGAGCCCCCTCACTGGTCCGCCGCCGTGGTCACCATTCCTTGGGTTGTCTCCTCTGCTTCTCCTGCTCAGATGGGTGCAGGGGGGGGTGAGGGGGTGTGTGATCTCACTGTTTTCTGGTGCCACGTGCAGTCCTCCACTTCCCTGGAGTCTGCAACCCCTTGTGGCCTGCTGCTGATCACAGGCACCGCCATCTTTAGCGCAGACCCTGCAGTCATGGGATTTTAAATAAAACTACCATTGGCTCCTTTAACTGGCCATTTAAAGCCTGTACAGAGCTGACAACAGTCTGACTGGGTGGTTGGACCCCGCAGGAGCACAGGTCTTGTAGGGTTCTCATGATGCTTTCGCTGGGAGAAAAGGTCTGGTGATAGAACACAGCCCTATCTGACTCCTCGCTTTATTAGCTGATATTTACCAGTCTCGTTGTCTATCCATAGGGATGCACTTTGTTGCCAGTAGAGATTCCTGAATCATCTTCGATCTTAGACTTTAGAGACAGCATAACACAAGCAGCAGTTAAAAAAAAAGCTAAAAAGAAATGGATGACAGAAGAAATTCTGAATCTTATGGAAACAGAAGAAAATGTCAGGAAAATCGTCTCCCTGCATGCGCCAATAACAACCAAGTGCAAGGAAGCAAAAAAAACATGGCTTTAGGACAAATTTGAGAAGACCAACAACGGGAAACGTGTGCACCATGAGATTGAAGAGGTCACAAATCTGAAGAAAAGCGGGGTAACAACACGATGTATAAAAGCAAAAGACAGCTCTACAATTATGGAAAAAGGAAAAATAACACAAAGATGGTCAGAATACATCAAAGATCTATACGACGACAAAGACCGAGAGGGCAACTTTGATATTGGCAACAACAAGGGCCCAGCAATAATGAAATAAGTGGAACAAGCTATGAAGAAAATGCAAAAGGGAAATCATCAACATTCAGGTTGAACTGTATGAAGCGCAAGAAGAATTTAGTGTAGAGAATATTGAATAGAATATATAACAGTGGCAAAGTACCAGAAAATCCATTAAAGACAGTATTCATTGCACTGCCAAAGAAACTATATGCAACAGGGTGTGGACAACACAGAACAATTAGTTTAATGAGCCACATCACAAAAATTCTACATAGAATTATCTTTAAAATTAAACCTGAGATCAGTGTCAAAGGCAAGGGAACATCAAACGCCACTTATATTCTCAGGAATATTATCGAAAGGTCAACAGAAGTACAAGAAGACATACTTCTGTTTTATTAGGCCGTTTTTAGACTGCAAGGCTGTGGTATTCCTGTAGATAGGACCCGTCTTGGGAAGCCGATTTGCGTGTTCATACATAGCACAGAAAAGCAGGCTCTGTGGCTCTTTTCACCCTGCAAGCCGGCTTCCTGAAGCAAAAGAGGCGATAGTCCTGGAGCGCTACACTCCACCACTGGGACTACCTCCCTTGGTGGATCGGAGATGGGTAAATTTGGACCCCCTCCCAATCTGCCTTTGATTTTTTTTACACCGAATTCGAAAAGTGGATAAAACCAGATTTTGAAGCTCTGTAAAAGGGGCTCTTGACTACACAAAAGCCTTTGACAAAGCAAAACACTAAGTCTTCATGAAAGTACTTAAAGATAAGGGACAATGTGAGAATTCATCCTGTCTGTGCGAAAGGAGACAGGGAAAGGAGAGACGATGGGGGAAGAATGGGGTGGAGGGGGTTTAATGAAAGCTAGAGAAGTCTATATTAATGCCATCCAGTTTGAAGGTTCCCAGTCAGAAGATGAGGTGTTGTCCTTCCAATTTATGGGAGGTCTGGCAGTGCATGAGACCATGGACAGACATGTCGACAAGGGAATGGGATGGAGAATTGAAATGGGAGGCCACTGGGAGATCCACTCTATTGCAGCAAACAGAGCTGAGGTGCTCAACAAAGCCATGTCCCAATCTGCATCCAGTCTCTCCAATGTGCAGTATCAAAACATCTGAAGCCTATCATGTTTCACTCAATTAATAATGAGAAACAGAAAGAGCGAGAGAGAGAGAGAGAGAGAGAGAGAGAGAGAGTGCAGGGAACTGAAGGCTGGACAGTTTAACATCTGTCATAGAATAAAAGAAGCCATTATTTCAAAGTAACAGAAGGGATCTTATAGACTTTCAAGGCAATCAAGCTGTGAATATAGTTTCGTGAAAGGGAAATAATATTTAACCAATTTTTGGTGTTCTTTGAAGTAACAGGGTAAAGGAGAACAAATGGATGTACTACACAAAGATTTCCAGAAAAAACATTGACAAAATGTTCACTGATGCCAGTACAGCTCAGGATAGATTTTAAAGTTCTCCAGTTTGTTTACAAAGCCATTAATGAACTAGCCCCCTCCTACATCACCAATATCCTAACTCCCTACTCCACTTCAAGACCCCTCAGATCAACCAATTTAAGGTGCTTGGTTGTCCATGCTCAAATCGCAAACTCAGAGGAGATCGTGCCTTCACAATAGCAGCTCCCAAACTGTGGAACAAATCAGCCCCTTCCTTTAACTCTTAAACACAGGCTGAAGTGGTATCATCATTTGAGGTGATTGTTGATTGTTACCATGTTTTATGTACAAATCTAATCCTCAGGTACCCGTTTTATACTACACTTTAAATAGCTGCTTAAGTTAAGATGTAATTTATGATCTGTTCACCACTTTGGTCAACGTGAGTTGTTTTAAATATACTATATAAATAAACTAAACTATTGCATCAAAGGTAGATAAAAGTGAAATGATGTAGGATGTAACTGATTTATATAGAGAGAAGACTGGGTAGAAAAAAAGGAGTGGGTATTTGGGTCATTTTATAGATGGTAGCAATGGGAACTGTTGTGGCAAATTTTTACAACTAAAAAAAATTGACTTGGATGAAGACATCAAAGAAAGGTATAACTTCTCAATGTACTTAAGTGGAGAAGATGTTTTGAGGCCATAAAAGCATATAGGTAAGTTAAGTCAATGGGATATGACCTGTAAAATGGACTATAGTGTGGAAAAATGTTTTTTTCCTTATTTGTTGGCAAGTATAAAGGAACATGGTGGAAGACTGCAAAGAAGGTGAATTTGAGTCACCTAGTGCATGATGTGCAGACACAGCTGGTAATTAGGAAAGTTAACAGAATATTTTTGTTTATTGTTGGGGAATACTGTATATTTTGGCATATAAGATGACCCTTGAAGCACCCGAAAACATGCCAAAAACAGGCCAGATATAAAATTCTACTCAAACTACCACTCGATTGGTTCCTTAACCCATCCTAAACAAATTTTTAAGATTCAGGAATATTCAAAAGAAATTTTTATTTGTTTTAAAAAAACCCATCCAAAATCATTCAAAATCAACAATGATCGTCTGATGCAAAGAACTCAGCAAGTCTTACTGTTTACATTTTACATTCCATCGTTTTATCGCCTCTCATATCGAGATTCATGGGGGTTTCGTCCACGTTTCCAATAATTTAGAATGGAAACTAGAGTTTCTGCCACTGACCTATAAGCTGCTGGAAACTGATAACTTTATGATCGAGATATTTTGGTAGTTTCTGAGCAATTTTTGTTTTTTGTCGTATTACCAGATTTTTCCCGTTCATGGAACTGCTGGACCAGCCGACTGCACCTTTAAGATCTCCACTTCAGTGCACAGGCTCTGATTTTATTTCTTGTGACAATGTAGCTATCTTGCCTCTGTTTGAGTGCCCATTCTGCAATGCGATTTTCCAACTCTGGCCAATGAATGGATCCTCTTCTCATTGAACATTGTTTTTTCTTAGACCATCTTCATTCTTTTCCCACTCTCTTCTCACCTTCTCAGTTATGTCCAATGTCCTCACAGCAGCTCAGTTGGTCGATTCCTCGGCCACTTCAATGACTTGCAACATAAAACTGGCTTCATACTTTCCTCATTTTGCTGGAGACTCCATGACAACACCCACCTACTGGCCACGCCCATCAGCTCAGTCACTGCCCATCAGCTCAGTCACTGCTCTTGTTAGTGGGGAGGGTTTTGCCTGTGATGTCCTGGGCTGTGGCAACTACATTTTGGAAGGCATTAGTGTCCCCATACCAGACCGTGTTGCAGCTGGTCAGCACACTTTCCATCACACCTCTTTAGAAATTTGCCAGGATTTCTGGTGTCATACCAAACCTCCACAAACTCCTGAGGAAGTAGAGGCGCTGACGTGATTTCTTCACAATTCCATTGGTGTGTTGGGTCCAGGAAAGATTCTCCAAGATAGTAACTCAAAAGAACTTAAAATAGCTCACCCTCTCCACCTCTAATCCCCCAATGATCACTGGATTGATACCTCTGGCTTTTCTTTCCAAGTCAATGATCAGCTCCTTAGTTTTGTTGACATTGAATGCGAGGTTGTTATTGGTGCAGCATTCAGCCAAGTTTTCATTCTCCCTCCTGTACGCTGACTCATCCCCTTCTTTTACACAACCCATTACCATGGTATCGTCGGCAAATTTGTAGATAGTTTTATTCTTGTACCGAGCCACACATTCGTAAAGTGAGTAGAGCAGGGGGCTAAGAACTCTGGTACTGATGGAGATTATGAAGGAGAAGTTCTTACCAATCCTCACAGATTGTGGTCTGGAGGTGAGGAAATCAATGATCTAATTACCACATCACCCTTCAGACAGGGGCTGATCTGCTTCATCACCAGCCTTTCAAAACGCTTCATCACTGTCGATGGAAGGGCTACTGGTCAATATTCATGATGGCAGATGGTCAATGTCCCATCGGTTCTTGGGGATGAAAAGGTCAAGAGCAGAAAACTTGCTGGAGCAGGGTCTCCAAAGAAAAGGAGGCTTGTTGGAGATGAACAAAAGGATTATGAGTGAGGGCAGTGGGGGGGGGGGGGGCTGGGGGGGGGAGGAGTAAGTAGTGGAAGAAGCATTCAGTATCATGGGAGACTATAGGTGTATCTAGGGTATGGCAGCTATGGCGTGTGTCCTGGCCGCCACTTGAAGGAAATGCCACTGAGCTGTTCTTCCAATCCCAGCAACCTCCATCCACATGCATGGCAGGGATGACTGCAGCCCCTCCCCTACGCGCTTCCCATTGGCCGGTCTGGCGCTGAACTCAATTTCCTATGGTTTTTTTGGCCCATTGATCATCAGGTGGCCAGTCATGCACATCTGCTGTCAAGCTACGCCACATATGACCTGGGCAGAGCTGCGAGCAGGTAGGGTGAGAAGAAGCAGCAGCAACAACAGTGTGAACTATTCCGATGCATCTGGTACCATCACAGCTCGGAGTAAAATGGCAGCCTGCCCTTAAAGTGTGGTTGCGTCTCCGAGGAGAGAGGGAGGGAGGAAGGGGGAGCAGAGGAGCGAAGATGCGGGATGGCTGTGGGTTCATGGGTGCTGCTGTCCCTAGAGGTGATGGAGTCATGGTGGCTGAGGAACTGCACCGTTTGGCATTGGTCTTGGAAGCAGTGGCGATAGAGAGAGTCCACTATGAAAGGGGATCTCCATACAGTTGGGAGTTGAGGAATGTGGGGGATGCTGTAAATTTGAAGTATCATGCCAGGAAGTATGAAGATGTCATGGAGGAATGACCTTTCAGTGTTGATCCTGTTCTGCAGTTCTGCTGGAAGCAGATCCCGGAACCATCCTCCAACGGAATTATTAGGCATCATTTTGTTGTGAAAATAGTAACGAGGTATGTTTAAGTAAATCAAAATGAGAAGTTTGCCTTGATTAAATCCGTAAACACCATCAATTTGATGTACTATAGTCATTTGTGTGTTGTGTTAACACTAAGTTTAATGGCTTAGCAATTTGGTCCAAACATTAAGTTGAATAATATGACAGTTCAGTTCAGATACGAGCTGACCTGTCAGCTCAGAGTGGGGAAAAGCAACTGCCCAGCCTCGTGTTGCCAGTTTGCTGCTTGGACCCCATCACATGTTGGGCTTCCACTCTCATGAAAGCACGGAACTCTGAACGATGGTTCAAGAACTTAGCGAGTGATCCTCCATGTGACATCCCCCAGAACCGAAGTATTGGAGGTGGTTAGGGTGTTGAGTTTAGGGCAGATTTGGTTGTGATGTCGGTCGCCCTCTGTGGCGGGTTATGCCACCTGCACTAGTTGGTCAATGTCCAAGTGTGCCGGCTTGAGATGTCCATGGAGTTAGTCTCAGGTCTGCTGCCCATGTAGATGATGAAAACCATGGCATCATTTTGCAGTACTCTGGAGCGCCTTTCGTATGGCTTTTGCAGAGGTGTACAGTGGGAATCTCGGCGAAGGAAAATGTACTGGCAATCCTGGAGGTTGGGTGAGACATACGAGGTTGTGAGACCGTGTCAGGACATTGAGCCTGGAGAAAGTGTGCCCACCTTCTCATGGAGGCACATCAACATGGTTGTGGGCGGGTCTTGATGTCCATGCACTGCTGGAATGAAGTCCCCAGGACCATAAACAGGGAGCTGTACACTAGCTCGGTCAAGGAAGTGGCCAGGTTCTCCTTTGGGGCAGCATATATGCCCAGCATGATCCATGGCCATTCATCCATCCAGTTTGGGCCTGTGAGCCGTGCCTTGAGGGATGCCTTTGTGCACTGGTGAAAACGTTTCACTATGCTATTTGTTTGCGGGTGGTTGGCTGTTGTGCAGTGCAGCTTAGTGTCAAGCAGCTGGGCCATTGCTGACCTCAGCCCAGAAGTGAACTGCACACCTCTGTCAGAGGAGATGTCCACTGGCAAGCCAAAATGGGCTATCCAGTCAGCGGTGAGAGTGCATGCACAGATCACAGTGGAGGTGTGAATCTGTCCATGATGGTGAAAAGGTGGGTGACACCTCTGGATGAGGGCAGAGGTCCCACAATGTGGCCATGGATGTGGTTGAAATGTCGGTGTGTTGGGGTGATGTTCTGCAATAGAACCTTGAAGCGTCGCTGAATCTTGCAGGTTTGACAGGGGATGCACACTCTGGCCCAGTTCCCGACCCATTTGAACAACCCATGGCACGTGAACTTGGATGCACTAAGTTCCTTTGTTGCCAAAATGGAAGGGTAAGCTAGGCCGTGAACCATGTAGAAGATCCGGCGTCACCAGGCAGTGGTGATGATGGGGCTTGGCAGTCCCGTAGAATCATCGCAGAGGAGTGTGGTGTCAGTGGGCCCAAATCTCATATCCTCTAACTTTAGGTTTGAGATGGCAATGAGATAGGTGGGCGTCTCTTCACCTTCTCGCTGGGCGGCCACCACGATTGTGTAGTTGACACGAGGCCAGAGTGTGGGTGGCATTGATGGCCGTACGAGATAATGCATCTGCAACCTGGTTGCTCTTATCTGCAATGAGTTGAACAAAAATCGTGTATTCCGAGATGTAGGTCAGGTGGCGCTGCAGTTGGGCTGACCAAGGATCTGATACTGGCAAAGGCAAACGTGAGTGGTTTGTGGCCCGAGAAAGCTGTGAAATCCCTGCCCTCGAGAAAGTAGCGGAAATTCTGGATGCTGAGGTAGAGAGCGAGGAGCTCCTGGTCGAAAGCCCTGTATTTCTGCTCGGGGAGACTCAGGTGATGACTGAAAAAGGAGCTACCATTGATCAGCTCTATGCCAGATGCATTAACTGTGAGAGTGGTCAGTGCATTGGCCCGTGGATGTACCAGCATGGTTGCCTCTGCCAGCGCTTCCTTGGTGTGGTTGTGTCATCCCAAAGGAGATCTTTCGGCTTGTTGGCCAGGACCTTGAAAAGCGGTTCCATTATCCTGGCTGCTGCTGGCACGGATCGGTGATAGACGTTGACCCTGCCGACAGATTCTTGGTCCCTCCACAGTAGAGGGTTTGGGAAACTTGCGAATGGCCTCGACCTAGGATGGGAGTGGGTCCGCTCCGTGATGGTTGATGTGGTGGCCGAAGAAGTTGATGAAAGTGAGACAAAACTGACACTTGGCAAGGTTCATCGCTAGGCTCTGCTCGACGAGCCTCTGATAGAGCTGTTGGAGGTGTGTGGAATGTTTCCAGCAAGAGCAGCTGATGATGAGGATGTCGTTAAGGTAGCTGCGAAGTCGAGACCATAACCTACCGTGTCCATAAAGCTTGGGCAGCGTTCTTGAGGCCGGAAGACATGCGCAGGAATGTAAAGAGCCCGAGTGGGATGTCATCTGGATGGACTGGAATCTGATGGTAGCCACAAACCAGGTCAATCTGGGAAAAATACCTTGGCACCATCTAGGTTTGCCATGAAGTCCTGGATGTGAGGGACAGGGTACCGGTCAGCTGTTGTGACCTCGTGAAGATAGCGGTAGTCTGTACAGGGTCTCTAGCCCCCAGACGTTTTGGGGACCATGTGAAGTGGGGATGCCCATGGGCTGTCTGAGTGGTGCACTATGTCCATTTCCTCCATCCTGCGGAACTCATCTTTGGCCAGATGGAGCTTGTCGGGGGGGCAGCCTGCGTGTGTGAGCATGGAGTGGCAGTCCAATGGTAGGGATATGCTCACTCCTTACAGTCAGTGCTAGATTCAAACCTGGGTCTCTGGCACTATAATAACCTTGTGCTAACCCCTATGCTAAACGTTCAAACAAATCAGTTGTGATTTTACTTAATGGTGAAGCAGGATTGAGGGAGCAAATGGTCCACTTTTGATTTACTGCTACAAGCCTGATGGAAGTCTGCTCTGTACAAGTGCCCAAGCCATCTGCAGGCCATGCAGGCATGATGAAAATTCCGCAAAGTAGGATCATGTTTGTATTCACATTTCAGAGGCTGAGAAGATCTGGAAGGAAAGATGGACTGAAGAAATGAAATAGTTCACAGTGTGGATTTTAGTCCACATCATCTTGTTTTGTGATCCTGAAACAGGAAAATATGCAGCTATGCTTTGCAAAACACTTATTTTCAAAATATGGTAGCGAGAACTTAATTTGTAACTGAAAAATCATTGATAAAAATAAAATCTCCAAGCCAAACAAAAGTCAGGCAACGACTATTGAAAGCAGCATCAGTTGGCAGAAGCCAAAACAACTGTGCCAACCAACCTTCCACTTCCAAGAGTCATCATAAATCCTTTGAAGGTTACAATTCCCGAAATATCTGAAGGCAGCTTTGCACATTTTCAGATCCACAATAAGTCACTGAAGCATTACTCATGAATTGAAAATAAAAATTTGACCAGATGTGAAATAAATACATTTTTAAGTCTTTCAAAAGGAAAAAAAAATCATGAAAATCGTGATCGTTCTTGAATGTCAGGGTGCAAATAGAAGTGAATTGCCTGACGACGAATCACATAGACAGCAATCCTCGAGAAAGCTCACCCAACATTGCAAAGCTAACGTCTATGCTCTGGTCTCCAAACATTATGGTCAGCTTTGATGTCTCCAAATATTATGTTTTTAGTAGATTTTCAATTAAATGTATTCAAAGTTGCAGAGTAAATGCTTTTTAGTCAAGAGAATGGCAGTTCATTCAGCAACCCTGCAATTTTGAGAGTGGTATTCAGCAAGGCATGAGATAAAACCAAGGAATTGGTTTACAATGCAATATTGATTGAACTACATTGTGGGTGGGAAGGGAAGGTTGAGAATCATTGCTCTAGACCCAATTGTTTCTGAAATATTTTGCTTGAGAAAAATTGTCACCGGCCCATTTCATTTGGAGTTATGAAATCGTGCACATAATGAGTCAATTAGGTACGATTAAAACAGTGGTTTTCAACCTTTTTCTTTCTACCCATAGACCACCTTAAGCAATCCCTTACTAATCACAGAACACCGATGGCATAGGGAATACTTAAAGTGGTCTGTGAGTGGAAAGAAAAAGGTTGAAAACCACTGGTTTAGAGGGATATGGGCTGCATGGGTGGATTGCTGGCAAATGGGAGCAGTTTCGGGCAGCATTGACATTGGACCTTTTTCCATGCTACTCAACTGTATGGCACCCATTTTTGTGTTGGAATCAACATGATTCTTTCAGTCTGATTCACTATTAATCCTCACCCTCAATAACTTCTCTGACTCATCCCACTTTGTCCAAGTCAAAGTGATAACCAGGGTACCCACATGGGCCCCAGCTAGCCCTGCCTTTTTGTTGGCTGCAATCCATGCTACAAGTCTTCACAGGCAAGGCCCCCAACTCTTCCTCTGCTGCATCATGGACTACTTTGTTGCTGTCTCATGCACCTATGATGAGCTTGTCGCCTTTATCAGCTTTGCTGCTAACTTTAACCCTGACCTCAAACTCACTTGGTCCATCTCTAGCAACACCCTCCATTTTCTCGATCACTCTGTTTCTATCTTGGGAGACAAACTGTCAACAGACGTTTTCTACAAGCCCACCAACTCCCACAACTACCTTGATTATACCTCTTCCCACCCTGTCCCCTATAAGGATTCCATTCCATTCTCCCATATCATTAGAAATTTCATCCTCCTTCTACCACCATCAACTTAGCCCTCACCCACATTTCTTCCATTACCCGCACATCTGCTCTGGCCCCCTCCACCCTCACGTGCAACAAGGACAGGATTCCCCTTGTCCTCACCTACCACCCCACTAGCCTCCACATCCATCATATCATCACCACTTCCACACTACACCATCCCACCACCAGACATATATTCCCCCTTCTTCTCTCTGCTTTCTGTAGGGACCATTACCTCTGTGATTCCATTGTCCACTCCTCCCTCTCCACTTATTGCCCCCTTGGCATCTACCCCTGTGACTGCAGGAGATGCTCCACTTGTGCCCACACCTCCTCCCTCACTACTATTCTGGGCCCCAAACAGTCCTTCTAAATGAAACAACACTTGTGAATCTGCATGGGCCATCTACGCCATTTGGTACTCTTGTTGTGGTCTCCTCTACATCAGAGAGACTGGATGCCGACTGTCCACCACAATAGTGTGGATCTCCCTATGACCACCCATTTCAATACCCCATCCCATTGTGTTACTGACATGTCTGTCTATGGTCTCATGCACTGCCGGACTGAGACCACCTTCAATATGGAACAACAATGCCTCATCTTCTGTCTGGGCACCCTCCAACCACATGGTATTAACATCAATTTCTCCGCTTTCTATTAGAAACTCCCCCTCCCTCTTTCTCCATGTCTCCTTTCCTTCAGGTCTCTCTCTTTCTCTCTCTCTCACACACTCTTTCCTTTTCTATCTGTCTCTTTTCTCAGAGCCAAAATCAATTCTCACCTTTCTCCTGTCCTCTTATTGCATTCAATTAAAACCTTTTGTCTGTTGGTCTGTACACCTCCCCCTTCCATTCTCCCCCTTTCTCCCCCCAATGCAGACACCTGCCTTTTTTAAAAATTTGTACCTTTATAGAGGACTCAAGCCCGAAACATCGGAAGTATATCTTTACCTTTTATGGAGGCTACGAGTCCAGCTGAGTTTCATCAGTATGTGTTTTGTGAAAACTATTAGACCAACCCATCTTCCAGTCTTCTCTAATGCCCACATAAGTTCTGACTTGAGACTTATAGTCTTAAAAAAATCACTCCAATAATTTTTCACTGCATTACATTGCAGCCCGTGACTTTTTGACGTCTGAGAAGTGTTAAACATTCAATACTGGAGCAATATCTGTTTAATACAACACTTACAATTATCTAAACATGTCCCAAAAGTACTGTGGAAGTGTCAAGAATATCTCCACTTAAATGCTTGTGTGTTTCTAAATGCCAGTAGTTACATGTGCACTGCATTTACAAATGAAGTACTCACAGTTTTGGTTTGGCAAATACAGGTGGGGGCTCCTTTGTGGGTGAATATGGCTCCGATGTCCATGTATTCTGTTTATTTGTTCTGTTGTGCCCTTCCTCAAATGAAGGTTCACTTCCTCTATCATCTTCAGGTAATTTAAAATGCACTCGCAACCTAGCTTTAGGCTTGTGGTCTTGGTGGTTCACTAGAACGCTCTCCAATTTTGGTTTAAAGGGGACAGTTGGTTGTAGCAGCATTTTACTCGGCTGGACTTGTACATTTGTTGCTGTGGCCTCAACTGTCACTGAGCTTGAAGCATTCAGGTTGACAGCATTATTATCTTCAGTTCCTGTGAGAAAGCCATTAGACAGTTTTTTTTACTGATTAACACAGGATCCAATTGTATAAAGCATTAGTTCTTAGTACACTGAAGATTAGAACTTTGATGAGTTGGGAAATCTTTAGGTTTTAAACCATCTCTTTCTTTTCTTTTTAAAATATTTTTATTGAGGTTTTAAAAATATGGAGTCCATACTTAATAAATGTGTTGGTTTGAAAATCTGAAAGACTCTCAGAAAGCTTGTCTCACTGGTATCCTTTAGCTCCAATATTGTGTGTAATGAGATGGTTCCTTTTTTTTCCAAACATTCTCCTTATTTTCTTTTTCTCTTTTTATGTAGGGTTGGGTGGGTGGGGGAGGGGGAAGGGAGGGAAGGATTAAGTTACTTTATATATACACATAAATATTGTGACAGAGTATATAGAGGCGTTTGGGAGATAAATTGGGAAAGGTTTGTTCGAGCAGGTCACACATAAAAGCTTTAAAACAGAATTTTTGGATGAGCTTTTGCAAGAGGGCTCAGACTCAAGATAGACTGTTATTTGTAAAAGGCAACAGATGTAACAACAGACAGAAGCAGCTTTGTCTGGAAAACAGAACTTACTGTCTTCAAGGTCATGTGATCTTTGCAGGCAGAGAGCAAAAAAAAGGTTTGCTCTCAGAGTTGGAGGGAGTGAGAGAGAAAGAGGAGAGACACAGAAATCAGTTCCAAAGGGTTAAGCTGGCAAACTTTGGAAGATGGCCTGATCAAAGGAGAGGACTGGCTGTCCGGTGTTTCCCTTGGAATAGGAAAAAACAGAAAGGAACTCTGTGGTGACCTGAAAGAAAGAGGTTATCATCTGGAGAACCCTGAAGGGGGCAAGCTTTGTAAGCAAGACACTGGAATGGCTAATTAAAAGGGATGTGGATGTCCTGGAACAAGAAAAACTCTCTCTCTGAAAACCAATAAGAACCCTTCTGAGAGGTAACCATTTACCTGTTGAGCACCAAAGCTTGGTGAACTTTATTAATGTTGACTTCTGTGCACAGCACAAGAATTGCCTGCAACCAAATAACTTTTCTGAACTTACACACACATTACAAACACGTGCGCTTAGAATTAGAAGGGGGTTAAGTAACTTTTCTCAATAGAGAAAAGTTAAAGTTTGATTCTATTTTCATGTTCAAAGATAATTAAAAGCAACTTCTGTTTAAGTTATCCTTTGTCATGGTGCATATTTATCGGTGCTGGGCTTTGGGGTCCTCAGTACTAGTAACACACACACACACACACACACACACACACACACACACACACACACACACACACACACACACACACACACACACACACACACACACACACACACACACACACACACACACACACCACATTTGTATTATTTTTTTCAATGTATCAATTAATTGTAGATGTGGTTTTAAAATTTTTAAATAAAATATAAAAAAATATTTTTATTGAGTTAACAAAATCCCTTTACACAAGATAAATTAATAACATAAATCAAATCAGATCATATACAAATCACATGTCAATTGTAAATTAGAAGCAAAACAATGATTATTACATAACTTATTTCATTCAGGACATCAAATTCTATAATTATAATAATTAAACAATTAAATCATAACTCACACTTTCCAAACATAATATTGAATACAAAAAATACACATAAAATTCCCTTATATAAGATATTTTATACTTCTCTGATGTTATATGATCTGTCATATATGTAGGTAAACTCTTTTTTAATTATTTGTCTTAATAATAAAAAGGAAAAAAAATCTCCCTACTAATCTAGCCACTTTTTCTAAACAACGTTATCTGTAGATATTGTAAATATGAATCGAATAATGGCCCCCAGCCACCAGGCAGGGAATCCCCGAAGCATCCACATCATTTCAGTCCTCCGATATGATAATAAAAAACTTCTCTTTCCAAAATTTTAATTTACCTTGAATTCAAGGCTGGCAGATGAACAAAGAAACTGCTATATTTCAAAAGGTGGGGAAGATTGAGTGCAGGCACAGGAGCATAGAGCTGAGGTGTACAAGGAGGAGGAGAAAGGCAATGGAACAATAGCTACAAGTGTTTCCAGATGTATGGGAGCATACTTGTCTTTCTGTGGCTGCAGTCATGATTCAAAGGTGGTATGTTATCTCCTTTAAGCCAGGTTCAAGGATCTTAATGAGATGCGACTGAATACTCTGGAAGATGGGTAAACAGAAAGAGAGAGTGGTTTCTGTTGGTCTCAGCTATTTGGTTTGAGAAAGCATTGAGCAGAGAGTAGTAGTGGAAGGAAAGTATTCTGCCTGGAGATCAGTGACTCGTGGAGTTTCACAAGTTGCTGTTCTGGGACCCCCTGCTCTTTGTCACCTTTATAAATTACCTAGATGAAGAGACAGAAGGGTGGGTCACTATGATACAAAGGTTGTGGATGGAGATAAAGTTGTTGTAGGTTATAAAAAGATGTAGACAGGATGCAGAATTGGGTGGAAAAGAGGCAGATAGACTTCAATCTGGATAAGTGTGAGATGATGCATTATGGAAGGACAAGGTTGGTTACTTAGGAGTGTGGGTGAACAGAGGGACCTTTGGGTTCAAATCCATACATCCGTCAAGGTTGCCCCGCAGGTTGATAGGGTGTTGGGTTTCATTAATAGGGGGATTAAGTTCAAGAGTAAATCTACAAATCTCTTGTGAGACTACACCTGGAGTACTGCGTTCAGTTCTGGTCACCTCATTACAGGAAGGATGTGGAAGCTTTATCAGGGTATATCCTGGATTGGAAAATATGACTTATGAGGTAAGGTTAGCAGAGCTTAGTCTTAGAAGGATGAGAGGAGACTTAATAGAGGTCTACAAGATTCTGAGAAACATAGATAAAAAAACCAGCATCTTTTTTTTCCCCAGGGTAGGAGTAGCAAACACCAGAGGACATAAATACAAAAAAATACACAGGGAGTTGAGGGTGTCTGGAATGCCTTGCCAGGGATGGTGGTGCATTTGGGCATTTAAGAGACTCTTAGACAGGCACATGGATGGAAGAAAAATAGAGGGTTACAGGGTAGGGTAGATTTAGTATTTTTTTTTAAGAGTATGTGGATTATCACAACATTGAGGGCTGAAGGGCTTGTGCTGTAGTAGTTTATGTTCTATGTAACGCTGGCAGATTTTAAAGGGATTGGAAAGACATCACGAAGCATACTGGTGCCAGATATTAGAAACCAGAGATGTAATCAAATTAGTGTGTGCTTGGGGAGGTGAAAGGGAGTACATTAGATCTTGGGGCACTGAGACTGGTACTGGGGAAGGTGAGATCTGTACAGGATAGAGGTATTGCACTTTGATTCATATCCTCACTGGCAGGTTTGTAGGGGAAGGTTTAAAGTAGAAATTGCTTGGCAAAGAGATGGTAAGTTGAAGATAAATTTGGAAGGGCAAAAGAAATAGAACAGGAAATGGATAGCAGAAAATCTCCATCAGTACCGGAGAACTTCGGCATCGATGTGATTTACTGGGATCGTTATCTGAAGAGGGCACACAAAATGATCGAGGACCCCTTCCACCCTGCACGCAACATCTTCCCGTTGGGGAAGAGATACAGGAGGATCAGAGCCAGCATCACCAGGCTGAGGAACAGCTTCTTCCCACAGGCAGAGAATGCTGAATGACTAAAAGAACTGTTCACACTAACCATCCATGACTCTCATTGGGACAAAGCAGTATTTATTTATTTGATTGTATTGATGAAATACTTGTCCTGCATATGTATATTTGTCTGGATGTGTGTTAGGTCTGGTTATGTGTCTGCATGTTTTGCACTGAGGTCCGGAGAACGGTGTTTCATTGGGTTGTATTTGTACAATTAGACAACAATAACCTTGACTTGAAGAGTGCAAGACAATAAAGCTGGAATGGTTAGGGATTTGTTATACTAGAACTTCATGCAGTACTATTTAGACCACAACTTGTGGGATATGTAAAGTGCAATTTCCAGTTCTGGTCACTATTGTACAGGAAAGATGCGCTTCCACTGAAGAGGAGATTTACCAGGTCTGTAACATTCAAAGAAAGACTGGAATTTGTTGGGCTTGATATATTTAACCAGAAGTGCGAAGGGAGATTTAAATGAAAAACAAAATATATTAAAATTCTGATAATAAATACTCTTTGGGACTTTTATAGAGTGGCAGATTATCTAGAATATTCAGAAAATACTTTTATTAATACCACAACATGTTTGGAGATTGGGCAAAAAAGTGGCAAATGGAATGCAGTGGAGGGGAAGAAAGAGGTAAAGTACTTTCTAAACAAGGAGAGAATTCTGAAAGCAGAGGTCCAAACGAATTTAGGAGGCCTTATGCTTACTTAGAGGTTGAGACAGCAATAAGGAAGGCAATTGCAATGTTAGCATTCATTTCAAGAATATAAAGGCAAAGAGGTATTGCTGAGGTGTTGTACAAACCACGGTTGGAGTACTGTGAACAGTTTTGGGCCCCATATCTGAGGATTTGAAGAGGAATTTTATTTATGGGATGCCTAACTTCAGTGTCTTCTCAATCTGTGGCACTTTCACAGAATCCTGCTGCTTTTCCATTTAAATAATTTGTATTTGTTCATTCATGGAATGGGCCAACTCTGATGAGGCCATTATTTAATGTTCATCCCTATCTATTCTTCAAGTGGTAATAACCTGCATCTCGAATCATTGCAGACTTTGTGGTGAAGGTTCACCCACTTTGATTTCAGAGATATCACAGGAACCGCAAGGTAAGAGTGATGCATTTCCATCTGAGATGGTGTATGTGATTTGCAGATGATGGCATTTCCTTTGACGTGATCAAGCTTCTGTTGCCACAAGTCATTTTGAAGTGAAACCGTTTGGCAGAGATGGCAGAGGAAACAAATGTTTAAACTTTCCTAGCAAGAGAGGTACCTTTAATAAGATGTATATTAAGTTATGAGAGGCAGAGATAAGGTGGACAGACTATGGCAAAGTACCAGGGGATACCTACTTAAGGTGAGTGGAGGAAAGTTTAGGGGAAACATCAAAGGTAGGTTCTTTTTCACAGAGAGTGGCACGTGCCTAAAATGCACTGGTGGAGGCTGGTCCAATAGGAACATTTAAAAGATAGGCATATAGATGTAAGAAAAATTGAGGCTTACCAGCATAAGATAGTGAAGGATTAGGTTGTTGTAGAGTGGGTTTATATAGGTCCGCAAAAAATCATGGGCCAAAAGGCCTGTACTGTGCTGGAATGTTCAATGTTCTAAGATGGATGGCGCTGAACTTCCTTCATTTTTCTAGTGCGGATCTCATCCAAACTAGCGATGTGCATTCTGGCATGCACCCTACTCATGCCTTTAAATGGTAGAAAATGTTTAGGATTTGGGGAATTAGTCGCAAGGTGGAGGAGAACCAGTATTAGAACTACTGCCTAATCTTGTTTCATTTTCTACCTCATCCTATGAAGGTTAATCCCTTGAGCCAGCTGCCTTGGGAAGTCAGCAGTTCAATTCTAATGTAATGTTAATCCAGCGGTTCTGCTGTCTGATTTTGATGGGATGCTCATCCTGTAGAAGTTTGATTAAAATATCATTTTTTTGCAGAAATATATATCTTCTTTTCATTTTCCATTCAAAGTGAAAAATCATTCATGTAGTGAAGCAAATTAAAAGAGGAGGGTCGACCTACCAGGGATAGTGAGGCGAGCCGTGCTGGACATAGTGCCATACTTGTTTCTAGCTGTACATGTAAACATTCCAGAGTCTTCAGCAAAGGCTTCAGCGATGACCAGGGTGCAGATCTCCTCTGAAAATATTGAAATGAATCGTTTATTAATTTTTTTCAGCCAATCCTCAAGCATTTTTCCATCTAACAATAGGTTACGGTGAGTTTCACCAGTCACAATTTTCTGCTTTGCCCATGGTTTGCCCTGTATACATTGCATTCAAGCATATCTTCAGCACCACACAAGATGAACCCTAAGTAGACCAATTGGTGCCGCGTTTCATTTCTGACAAATCCAGGGGCATTTTTAAATTACTAATCTTTAATGTCTACATCTCATTACAATTGTGAATAATCCAAACACTGTTGTTAAAAGAGAAAAAAAAATCATCTGTCAAAGACCAAATAATTATTTAAAGCAGATGGAAAGTGATATAGTAAATGGAAATCAGAAAGAAAAATTGAAAATTATCATTTATCTCAAGGGTCAATAATAAAGGAGGAAAATATGCTTAATTTTTATAATCGGAGCATTGAGTTTACGCTGGACATCAGTTTCCTATTGTCTCCATCAATTGGACAATGTACTGTGATGGGAGATTGGAACAGAGTGACCTTTGCTCACTATAAAAGGATGGGTAATTGATGCACCATCAATTATTCAAATGACAGTTGTTGACAAACCAATAGGCTTTTACTTACTTAAGAACAAAGGCACATCCATACTGCTTTAACTGACCTGCACTGAGGAGGGGGGTGTGGAACAGTCACCTTTATAGAGGAGCCTGTGGGAGGGGCCACAGGTGCAGTTGGCTAAATGACCTGGCAATTATATGCAGTGGTTTACCACAGTAATTTTACTTAAATATATATAATTTGAAGGTGAATTAGTAGGGTATATACTGAGAGGAATCCTGGTTGCAGTACCAATACACCAGATGAGAAGATCTTGCATAAATTTTGCAGTGCCTTATTTTTTCAGTTACTGGATAAATCAGGATTTTAATGTATTAACTTCAGACCTTAATCTGCCATCTGCAACTATTTTTAAGGTAGCATGCATTTTTCCTTCATAAGTGTTTTCTTCTTTGGCTTGGCTTCGCGGACGAAGATTTATGGAGGGGTAATGTCCACGTCAGCTGCAGACTCGTTTGTGGCTGACAAGTCCGATGCGGGACAGGCAGACACGGTTGCAGCGGTTGCAAAGGAAAATTGGTTGGTTGGGGTAGGGTGTTGGGTTTTTCTTCCTTTGTCGTTTGTCAGTGAGGTGGGCTCTGCGGTCTTCTTCAAAGGAGGTTGCTGCCCGCCGAACTGTGAGGTGCCAAGATGCATGGTTGGAGGCGAGATCAGCCCACTGGCGGTGGTCAATGTGGCAGGCACCAAGAGATTTCTTTAGGCAGTCCTTGTACCTCTTCTTTGGTGCACCTCTGTCACGGTGGCCAGTGGAGAGCTCGCCATATAACACGATCTTGGGAAGGCAATGTTCCTCCATTCTGGAGATGTGACCTACCTAGCGCAATTGGATCTTCAGCAGTGTGGATTCGATGCTGTCTGCCTCTGTCATCTCGAGTACTTCGATGTTAGGCATGAAGTCGCTCCAATGAATGTTGAGGATGGAGCGGAGACAACGCTGGTGGAAGCATTCTAGGAGCCGTAGGTGATGCCGGTAGAGGACCCATGATTCGGAGCCGAACAGGAGTGTGGGTATGACAACGACTCTGTATTCGCTAATCTTTGTGAGGTTTTTCAGTTGGTTGTTTTTCCAGACTCTTTTGTGTAGTCTTCCAAAGGCACTATTTGCCTTGGCGAGTCTGTGGTCTATTTCGTTGTCGATCCTTGCATCCGATGAAATGGTGCAGCCGAGATAGGTAAACTGGTTGACCATTTTGAGTTTTGTGTGCCCAATGGAGATGTGGGGGGGCTGATAGTCATGGTGGGGAGCTGGCTGATGAAGGACCTCAGTTTTCTTCAGGCTGACTTCCAGGCCAAACATTTTGGCAGTTTCCGCAAAACAGGACGTCAAGCGCTGAATCATTTTCTAGCAGGATGTATTTTTCCGGAACGTGAGTGAGAACAGATATCATGCCAAATTTTTTAACGTTAAACAATTGCAAGGTAATTGTGAGAATCATGAACATACCATGAGCCTACTCTGCCACTCATTTAAGTCACAACTCCAGTTTCCTGCCCATTCCCTATATTACCCTCAACTCCTGCCACAAATTCAGTCTCTTTCATCCTTAAATATATTCAATAACTTCGGCTTCACAGTGGTCTGAGGTACAGAATTTTAAAATATTATGACCAGAAAGAAATTTCTATCATCTCAATTTTAAATGAGACGCCCCTTATCTTAACACTATGCGTCTTGTTCAAGATTCTTCCCTGAAGGGAAACATCATCCATGTTTCTGAGTTCCAAATCTAATGAATTTTTATAAGATTGGGTGGCATGGACCCGTTGGCTGAAATGGCCTGTAAGCATGCTGTGTGCCTATATTTAAATGGGCGACATGGTTGGCGTAACAGTTAGTGCAATGCCTTTACAGCACCAGTGATTGGGACTGGGTTCGAATCCCGCACTGTCTGTAAGGAGTTTGTACATTCTCCTCATGTCTGCGTAGGGTTTACCCGGGGACTCCGGTTTTCTCCCACCATTCGAAATGTACCAGGGGTGTAGGTAAATGGGTATATATTGGGCAGCACAGACTTGTGGGCAGAAATGGCCTTTTTCTGTCCTGTATGTCTAAATTAAAAAATTAAATTTAAAAAATTGAAAGGTCCCCTCTCATTCCTCGAAGGTTTAATGAATGAAGGCCCAATCACTCCCCATGTGCTCATCATGGTGCTAGGAACGAACCTAGTGAACCTCATTTGAATTGTTCTAGTGTATTAAATAGGGAGATCAGTAGAGCAGGTATAGGGTCTCACCAAAGTCTTGAACATTTGTAAGTCTTCCCTACTTTTATGTTCATCCCTCATTGCAATAAAGGGTCATTTATCTTTCTGTACTGCACATTAACTTTTCATTTTTCTTGACGTCATTGTTTTATAATTTCTCCCCATTTAACAACATTTTATTTTTATTCCCTCTTACCAAAGTAGATAAACTTACATTTTCTGTTTATATTCTATCTATTTGCTCATTCATTTAACAGACTCTTTGTATTAGCTTCAGAACTTGCTTTCTAAACTCTTTGCAGCATTGTAATAAGGCAGGGAACCCACTGTAACCACTCTGGATGACAGTACAGCAACTAGCTTGAAACGTTCTAAATACCTACTCACAGAATTCATAACTTAGCACTACAACCTTCATGTGATGCGATCGCTCGCAGACACAAAGCAGGGAGTCAAAGGCTTTATTGATCAGAAGACCTAGACATGCCTCCACATGCTGCTGGTTCACGTCCAGAGCAGGTATGAGGGAGGAGACTAGGGCTCTCAGCCTTTATTAGGGGATCTTATGGGGAGGAGTTATCGGTGCAGAAGGCGGGCCAGCCTGCCCAGCCCAGTGAGGATACTTCATGTCTGCATATTTCTGCCTTAAAACTCCTCACAGCTCGGGCTTGAGGATTTCAGTTAGAATTACTCTATAACAAGAGCACAGTGGTGTACCTATCACCATAACTAGCCTAACAGTTTAGCTCTTGAAAACTATAGTGAGAGAGTAGGTGGTATTGCAATCCACCAGTAAATGACTACCAAGGCTCTTATGAGATTATGATTTTGCTTTTAGTTAAACACTGACGAACAAATAAATTTAAATTGATGATATCCTTCCACTAAATGAATTGCAATTCTTGCTAATTTTATCTAAATATACAGTCCATGAAAACATCCATTAAAATACAAAGCATTCACTCACCTGAATCACTCATTGATCTTGGCTCTACATGAGTAAAAAGCAGAGGAAAGAAGGAAAAAGTAAAAGCCCATTAGAACAACTACTTTACAAATAACAGGCAATGAGTTGTTATGTAAAGGATGAAACATAAATGTTGCAAGTAAAATGTAACAGAATTGGTTCAAGATTTGGGAATAATTTAAATGTCAGAAAACTAAAAATATTTTAACTTTCGTGAAAATTACATCCCTTAAGAATTTAGGATCATTGCTAAGTCGATGTGTTTCGGCAATGTCCACAATAAGTCAGCTGGTTTTGTTTTCAGTGGTTGTACTGCACAATGCTACAATTCTGCAAGCAATAATTTCCTTTTAAAGCAATAAATCCATTGATAGTCAACGGCAGCAGTCTCCACTCATCCGGAGATCATTGCAGAATTCAAGCACTTGGGGTTGGTTATCCATAGCAGAGCTCAACATGAAAGTAAATGCTTTGTTCTTTATATTCTTTTACATTTTCATTATTATTGCTTCAGGTTGGCATGGTTGGAGAGGCAGTTAGTGCAGCGCCTTTACAGCGCCAGCGATCGGGACTGGACTGGGGTTCGATTCCCATGCCATCTGTAAGGAGTTTCTACGTTCTCCCCGTATCTGCATGGGTTTTCTCTGGGGGCTCCAGTTTCCTCCCACCCTTCAAAAACTTAGCAGGGGATGTAGGTGAATGGGCTATAAATTGGGCGGCATGGACTCGTGGGCTAAAATGACCTGTTACCGCGCTGTATGCCTAAATTATTTAAAAATTTAAAAATTCTTTCAGCAAATAATTCTGTTAGAATGCAATTTGCTGCCATCTTATTTTTGACCTAACTGCATTTTTCACACAACTCTATACTTGATCCAAATAATTATGTCAGTTTAGTTTTACCTCTTCTTGGTCATAATGGCTGAACTTCTAAAACCTATTTTAATGGAGTAGGGGAGAATTCTTAGAGGTCCTAGAAATCATAATAAAAATTAGACAGAATATTTCACTTGTCACTATATCCATACACATAATGTAGTTAATTCTAAGAGTTAGAATCAGTTCCGTATATCTTGTCAACCTGCCAGATTTTGCTCACATCCTTATTAAAACATTGTTATGTCAGTTAGAAATGCTTTACAGATCCTCATCTTTATAGACAGAAGATCAATGGATAAAGATAAAAAGGATGTTTACAAACTATCAATTAATTTTCAAGCAATTGATCTGGAATTTGTCATTCTTCTATGAAGTGTTCAGTTTAAATCCAATGATTGAAACACTTCAGGCTTTAGCCATGGTGCCAAGGAAAATTACCAGAACGAAAGCAGGAATGGGGGCCTTCAGGTAACTGGAGATACTGGGGTGGCTCAAGTTGCCAATGAGGTTAAGGAGAAATACAATAGAAACTTTGAAGGCTTATGATGGAGCAGATCAGAAATTTGTTTGATTTAGTGGAGAGTTATTAATGAGAGAACCCAACTTTAGATCTTGAGATCTTGTCAGAATGGTCATCCGAAAAACACTATCTGAAACAATGTCAGAATCAGATTCAATATTAAATCCCTGAGAGAATTGGACTTGAAAAATTCACTGACACTGGGGTCTCCCTTCCCCCATTGATGTGATCTACTGAGATTATTGTCTGAAAAATTGTTAAGGACCCCTACAGCATCTTCCAGCACCACCAGGCTGAGAAACAGCTTCTTCCCACAGGCAGTGAGGCTGCTGAATGACTGATGAACTGTTAATACGGACCCTCCAAGACTACTATTAATCGTTTGTCTGTACGAATGTTTACGTTTTTGAACTGAGGACTGAAGAACGCTGTTTCATCCAGTGGTACTTATACAATTGACAATAGTAAACTTGAACTTGAAAAGAACATTTTTGCAAGACTATGGGGAAAGAGAAGAGGTGTGGGATTAATTGAATACGTAAAATTCTGCCTAATTATTTTCTCCAAATCTACACATACGATTTGGTTAAAAAAATTATGGCAACTAAACACCATTAAGAGGTATAATGGATTGAATGGGTTTTTTTAATGGACTATCATTCTAAACATCATTAAGAGGTAATAATGGATTGAATGGGTTTTTTAAATGGACTATCATTCTACTAATGATATTTGAAAAGGAAGGATACCCCAGGTTTCGTTGGTAAATCCTTTACTCCATTAAGTGTTCTCAGTTTCTGAACATCAGCATCAATTTGGAAATCCCCATGGTAGTTGATAAAGGGCTCAAACCTGAAACATTGGTTATGAACCTTTATCTTTGCCATATAAAGGACACTGCTTGACCTGCTGAGTTTCTCTGGCATTGTGTTTTTCCTTCAACTATGATGTCTGCAGACTTTCATTATGTTACAACCAGATATTTTCTAGCTGTGCATCTCTGGAGACGTTTACACTATGGAATCTGCTCTTAAACCTTACATATCATTAAGTAACATTTTTCTTCTTTTCCAGTCAGCAGGCTGCAAGACCAGTGGTTCAACAAGCCGCCTTTCAACTGCCTCCTTTTCAGCACCATTTGCAGGTGAAGCCAGTTACTATTGTAGTACCCAGAGCAATGAATCTCCCACCCTTGCAATGATAGATGACCCCCACATCAGTACACAAAGTTCCACCAAAGGTTTTGGCACTCTTGCTGCATTGATTGGCAGGTGCCTTTGGCTCAGATAAGGGTTCAGACCTATGGATCTTCCTGGATCTTGGGGATGAATGGGGGTGCAATGATGGGAGACACACACACTACAAGGCTTAGTTTAGTAAATTACTTGATGGGAAATCTAATAATGTGTATTTGATATGTATATTTATTAAAAAATGTAGACACACCACATGGTAACAGGTCATTTTGGCCCACAAGTCCGTGTAGCCCAATTTGCACCCAATTAACCTACACCTCCCCGGTACATTTTGAAAGGTTGGAAGAAACCAGAGCCCCTGAAGAAAACCCAGATAGACACGGGGAGAATGCCCAAACTCCTTACAGAGAATCCCGATTACCAGCACTGTAAAGGCTCCGCTAACCGTTCCGCCTCCATGTTAAATGTTAAAATGAGAAAAAAACATTTCCTGTTGGTTTCTTCCAACTTCTGAACCAAATCCTTTCCCAAGAATACCTAAGGGTAGGATAACTCTAAAGTCGAGATTATATTTCTGTTAACAAGTGCAATGAGTCTCCTTAGTGGATTGCAGATAAATTCCAATTTTCCATCTGCCGATCTTCTTTGTTGGAAGTACGACAATTATGAATATATATGGAAAACTTTTGAATTGCAATACTTCCATCAAAGAAGATCGGTAGATGGAAAATTGGAATTTATGTGCAATCCACGTAAGAGACTGGCTACTTTAAATATAGTTTCACCAGATGCAAGAAATAAAGGAAAATCAAGTGGGGAGAATTTAGGCCACTTACCTGAAGTACTATCCGTTAAGGAGATAAAAATGGAACGAATGATTTAGCACAGTGGTTCTCAACCTTTTTCTTTCCATTCACATCCCACTATAAGTAATCCCTCTGCCTTCAGTGCTCTGTGATTAGTAAGGGATTGCTTAAGGTGCTCTGTGAGTGGGAAGGGAAGGTGGAGAACTACTGCTTTAGACTCAATTGTTAATGAAATATTTTGCATGAGAAAAATTGTCATTGGCCCATTTCCTTTGGAGTTATGAAACTGTGCACATATTAAGTCAATTAGGTACAATTAAAACAATGGTTTTCAAACTTTTTCTTCCCACCCACATACCATTTTAAGCAATCCCTTACTAATCACAGAGCACCTATGGCACAGGGATTACTTAAAGTGGTATGTGAGTGAAAAGAAAAGGTTGAGAACCACTGATTTAGCATCTCCACTAAGGAGGTGTTCAACATGATAAGCATAGGAGTAATGAAATGCAAAGTCTGCACATGATATGATCATTATCCCTGTAGCTGCAAACATAAAAGGTGAGAGTGGTTTATTTTACTGTGGGGCAGAGAGAGACTACAAATGGAGCCCTCTAGAGGATTGGGAGAAGGCAGCTGAAAAGTGGGTTGGATAATTAATTGTGGGGGGGGGAGGGGGCTCAGCAGATGATAAAGATTTAAGATGGGAGGCCCTTGGCTAAATGAGGCTGCAAGAAAGAATTGGGTCGATGAATCTGTCCATGATTCTCCAGAGGGTGGGGTGGTGGGGGAGGGGGAGTAGCAATGGAGCTGAAGTAACTGCAGCTTCATTAATTGACATAATGGCCCTCATTTTATGTGTAAATTCACAGTCACTGGCATTTATTGTCTATCCCTAGTTACCCCTTGACCTGAGGAGGCAGTTCAGACTTGGGATTTGGTGGGTCTGCAATCATATAGCAAAAAGACCAGATAGGAACTGCACAATTCCATCCCTGTTCACTTAAGGACACAAGTAAACACTAGAAGTTTCAGTAACTGTAATTGAGACTCATTTTTTTAATTCTCAATTCATTTAATTTCTTTAACTTACCAGTGGCAGAAATTGATCTGTGCCTTTAGGTCAATGGTTCAGAACTCTGGACCATTAGTCAACCAGATCTCCTGGTCAATGTTTTGTAGGTTTGCTGGCTTATTCAATCAAAGAGTCTATGAAGGTTTATTTTTAGTGTTACCACTAACCTGAGATATGGCCAGCTAATAAGACAATAACTCTGAATGAAGTGGTGGCAAGGGGTGGAGGGGGTTACCAGTCTTTGCCCAATGCCTAAATACCCTTAGCAACTCTCAACTCTCAAACAAAGCAAGTTGCTTCTCGCCAGGTAATTGTGACGTGGAAATATGACTTTATTTTTGCTGAAAGGATGTGTTTGCTCTCTGTGCAACTTGGCACTGTTGGCTTTGTTTTGTTTGAAGGATCAACTGTGCAGTAATGCTCTGATGGGATTTGAAATGTGCAGAAATAGTACGCAGAGCCAGCGCTATCATTAGGCCAACTAGACAGCTGCCTAGAGCACAGACCTCAGAGGGGCACTGTTGAAGAGAGGTTCCAACTGCCCCTGCACCTCTACATCATGAATGATGTGGTTCTGACTAATGCTCTATAAGCAGGCAGAGGGAGGAAGTGGCACGGCCCACATCGAATGTCACATCAGGAATTGCACCCACCCACCGCTCAGCCTGGTCAGCACCCCCCTCCCCACACTCAACCCCGTCAGCACCCTCTCCTCCCCACAACCACCACCTCCCCCTGCCCATACTCAGAAAGGATTATATTGATTCCAACCATGATGCAGAGTGACAGAGGAGCTGGCATCTGTCACTTTGCACAATTTGGATTTATAGCCAAAAATTAGTTGCCTAAACTTTGGAAACTGCAGTCACAGTGGCCAAATGCCATATACATAGGACATGATGATGTATCAAAACAATCAGGGGTTAAATTTCAGCTCTCCACAAGGCACAACTGCTTCTTTCTTTTCAGTTTAATAAGCATTCATTCAGCCATGTTTTCTGATTTCTGCTTCTCAGCAAATTTTCTGCCCACACACGTATTCTCCCTTTAATTCTTGCTACTTTGTCAAATGCCATAGGTAAGGGTTAAAACCTTGTGTTTTTGATTTTTGTTAATTTTATAACTATCCCTTTAAGAAAGGTTGTTGTTTTTGTAGTGTTAACTATAGTTATTACGACATCATATGTTGAAATATCCGAGCAAACTGAGAGTTTTGTTTCTCATTCTTCGGAGAACCATAGAAGATGTGTGAGATCTAAATCTTTTCCATTGGATTTGTCGTCTTATCTCATCATCTTATTTCATTTTAATCATCTTAATTTTGGATTAACTGTTTAAAGAAGAATATCGCTCTCATTGTCCAGTATGTTTTATTTACTCAAGGTATGACAATCTTGGTGCAAAATTATGCAAAATGTTCATATCAACCAACTAAAGCTACTTACAGCTGAAAATACTAGATTTGATTTATTGGAGTGATAAGGTTGTAATTCAGAATATTGAAGCTTACGTTTCTTAAAAGACGAGATGTTTTGAAATGGAAAATTACTAGAACTTGTGAAAGTTCATCTACATGGGAACTGCATGACCTTCATCAAACTTTTTCAATGTTTCATCGAAGAACTTGAGGCCAAATAAAAAGCACTTCAGAAAAAAAACTTACAACTTGTTATCCAGAAAACATCACCAATGTAAAATTACAAACTTGAGCAGTTAAAACATTAATCAGCCTACTGATTAATTAGAAATTAATCCAGAATGGGGAGTTGAGATTCAATTAATTGCTTGCTTCCAGTATAGATAAGACATACTTTTCTGCAGGATTCGGAACTCAGGAGAATCTTCTATTAAAGTTTCCTCTCTGTACCATTCTATTTTCGGGAAAGGTACTCCTTTTATCCTGCTTTCCAGCACGACCAACTGCCCCTCCATCGCTGTCACATCTTGCAGCGGCTGAAAATCATGTAAACATCAATTTATCAGTCTCAGTCAGTTCTTGGCTATATTCTTCCTTTTACCAAGAGGCCAAGTGTTCCTCAGGTGCCCTTTCACCATCGTCATCTATAAAGCAATCTACTTATTGGAATTATTAGCCGATGTCAGCATCGGACAAAATGCAGATAAAAATAATGCCATGCTTTATTCAAATAAATATCGATCGATGAATGAAAGATGCACCCAGATTTTGGGAAGCAGATTATGAATAAAGATACAACCTTTATATAATACTGGATTTCCAGAGCATTTGTTTTCCATTTTATTATCTCTTAATTATTTATTTAAGTAATTCTCCTACTGAAAGTTTTGATTAATCACCTTATATCAAGGAAGAGAGAGAGTGCAGAGAAGATTTATGAATATGTTACCTGGGTTTCAGAATGTAGATTACAAAGAAATATTGAGCAGATTAGGTCTTTATTCTTAAGAGTAGAAGGTTGAGGGGGGATTTGACAAATGTATTTAAGATTATAAGGGGGATAGATAGAGTTGATGTGGATAGGCTTTTTCCCTTGAGGGTAGGAGAGATTGAAACAAGAGGTCATGAGTTAAGGGGCAAAAGTTTAGAATTAACATGAGGGGGAACTTCTTCACTCAGAGAGTGGTGGCTGTGTGGAATGAGCTTCGGGAGAAGTAGTGGAGGCAGAATCAATTTTGTCATTTAAGGAAAAATTGGACAGGTATATGGATGGGAGAGGAATGGAGGGTTATGGCCAGGGTGCAGGTAGGTAGGACTAGAGGAGAGCACTTGGTTCAGTGTGGACTAGAAGGGCTGAGATGGGCTGTTTCCGTGCTGTAATATGGTTATATAGTTACATGTTTCAATATGTAGGCACTTAATAGTTATTTTCCTTCTAAATCTTGAATTTACTAAATGGTCACTAGGGACCATTTAAGAACCTCCACCATTCAACAAAATCATCACTGTATTTTGACCTTTTTCATCTTTTTCAAAATAAAAAGAAACCCAATCCACCTCAGTTTTGAATTAACTCAATATTCCACTGGACCCAAAAACTGCCGGTGGTAGAGTCATAGAGTTAGAGTTTCACAACACAGCAGCAGGCTCTTTGGTTTGATGAAGGACTCAGGCCGAAAACCTGTGGACACTGCAGGACGTGCTGAGTTTCTCCACCACTTTTATGTATTAGAGTCAATTTTATTTTTCTGGATGAGATTGATTCTGAAGTATTATAACCATATAACAATTACAGTACAGAAACAGGCCATCTCGGCTCCTCTAGTCCACACCATTTTAAGTGAACTCCTCTAGTCCCATCGACCTGCTCCTTGTCCATAACCCTCCAACCCCCTCACACCCATGCACTCATCCAACCTTATCTTAAATGACAAAATTGACCCTGCTGCAACCACCTCTTCCAGAAGGTCATTCCACTCAGCCACCACTCTGAGTGAAGAAGCTTCCTCTCATGTAACTTCTAAACTTTTGCCCCCAACCCTTAACTTATGACCCCTCATTCCAATCTCACCTACCCTCAAGGAGAAGAGCCTATTCACATCTATTCTATCAATCCCCCTCATAATTTTAAATAGCTCTATCAGATTTCCCCTCATCCTTCTACGCTCCAATGATTAAAGACCCAGTCAACTCAATCTTTCTTTGTATTCTAAATACTACAATCTATAGGTTTGATTCCGACAAATGGTTAAGGGGGTATGATGAAAATTCTGGGATGAAACATTTATCCTATGAGAAGAGATTAAACTGACCAGGCCTGTACTTCCTGTTTGGAATAGTAAAAGGTGATCCCATTGAAAAGCAAAGGTCTTATGGGGCAAGACAAGATAGAACTAAGTATGAAAGTTCCCTGGCTAGGATGCTTAGTAACAGGCCTTAAATTAAGGAGTTAATAATTTTGGATAACGATGAGTGGAAATTTCTTCACTTAAGTCAGTGGAACTCGGCAAAAAAAATGTTTCTGCACAAACTAGAAGGGCCAAAGGGGCCTGTTTCTGTCCTGTAGTGTTTGATGGTTCTATGCTTCTAAGTGCAGTGTATCTTTTGCCACTGAATATATTCAAGACTGAAATCAATAGATTTTTAGATTTTAAGAGAAATGGGATTAGTGCACGAAAATGGTGCTGCGGTAAAAGGTTGGTCATGATCTGACTGAAAAGTGGAGCTGGCATTGTTTACTTCTGCTTCTATGTCATGGTTATCTACAAAACTCACCACAGTTACTAGCAACTTCCGCAGCATCTCTCAAGCCGATCTCCATCATCAAGTAGAATAAGGGCATCGGTCACATAGACATTTTCCACTTTCCCAGCTCCATGTTCTCCCCATCCCCTGAGTTGCACAGCATAGGGACTTGGAAATATTTTGCCATTTGTTCTCACTGCTAGGTCTAAACTTTCAAATACCCAACCAAACAGCATAATGGGAGTATCTTCATCAGAAATATGGCAACAATTTAAGAAGGTGGCAACTATGCATTTTCTTCTGGGCAGTGATTCTCAACCTTTTTCCTTCCACTCACATACCACTTTAAGTATTCCCTATGCCATTGGTGCTCTGTGATTAGTAAGGGATTGCTAAGGTGGTATGTGAGTGGAAAGAAAAAGTTTGAAACCCACTGTTTAAATCATTCCTAATTGACTCGTTATGTGCACAGTTTCATAACTCCAAAGGAAATGGGCCGATGACAATTTTTCTCAAGAAAAATATTTCAGTAACAATTGGGTTTGGAGCAACCTTCCCTTCCCACCCACATACTACCTTAAGCAATCTCTTACTAATCACAGAGCACCAATGGCATAGGGATTACTTAAGGTGGTATGTGAGTGGAAAGAAAAAGGTTGAAAGCTACCGCTCTAAGGCAATTTTGGATGGGCAAATAAATGTTGGCCTGACTAGCAATACTCAAACCCTTTAAACAGAGACATTGGTAAAAAGGCTCTGTCAATCACTTTTATCGATCAACGTATTTGTGTAAGATCACGAATGTCACTATTTTGTTGACAGGTGTACAATTGCAAGATGAACCTCAGAATCCTCATTCACAATGAAATGAACCTGGTGCAGGATTAAACTGACTTCCTCAGTCATATGTGCACCAGGCAGTGGGAGGAAACCAGAGTACCTGGAGGAAATCCACGCAGACATGAGGGAGAACGTTCAAACTCCTTACAGTCAGTGTGGAATACGAAACCTGGTCCCGATCACTGGCACTGTAACTACAGTATCCGTGCCACCCCAATAGTTGAATCATTCAGAGTTCTTCCGTGGTTTCACCCCTGAAGAGAATGGCTTGATTTCCCATTTGACAATACACATGATGCACGATCTGTCCTGAGACCTGCACAATCAGTGAATCTTTGTTGAGGAGTTACGTGTAGAGACGGTGTCCTCTCTGCCATCCAGCTTCTCCACATAGGTGTAAATGGGATTGGTGTGGAGCAGTTTCACCCTTTCCACTGGGGGGGGGTTGGTCTTGCTTCTCCTCACGTGCTTCTTGAGAAGGACTGGACCAGAAGTGGAGAGCCAGGTTGGAAGTGTAGTTCCCGATGTCGACCTTCTTTCGAAATTAAATAGGAGCTTGCTAGGCATAGCATTGGTCATGGTGCATAGTAACAACTGGTTGGAATGGAGCGCCATGGGGAGGACTTCCTTCCAGCTTGTGTCCAGAAGACCTTTTGACTTCAGGGCTAGTCTGATGAGCTGCCAGATCGTGGCGTTCTCCTTTTCAACCTGCCCATTCCCACGGTGGGTGTAGCTAGTAGTCCTGCTGGATGCGATGACCCTCACCATCATAAAGAATGAGCCCCAGTCACTATGAATATAGCTGGGATATCCAAACAGAGTGAAAATGGAGTCTAGGGCCTTTATGACTGATGAAATGGATGTGTCTGGGCATGGAATGGTGAATGGGAGATGGGAGTACTCGTCAATGACAGAGAGGAAGAAGATGTTCCCATTCGATGGCCGCCCTCCTTCCTCCTCTGACAATGATGGCATCGAGTTTGAATTTGAGTCAAGGCAAGATGGCCACCAAAACTTTTCATGCCACTTCCTCACTGCCCACCCTCCGTCAATGTGTCGTGTAGCAAGTGGATTCGGGTGAATTCGTGGCAGATGACTTTGGGCTGGAATCGGATCTGGGAGCAGTGTAGGCCGTGGAGTTCCCCGGGCTTCCCCTCGCGTGGCAAATCCACGCCCAATGTCCTTTCTTGCCGCAGCTGGAACTCACTGGGTCTTTAGCCAGGGAAGGAGATCAGGGATGGCTCTTGCTGCAGATAAAGCACTCCCTAGCATGGGAACCCTCAGCCATTAGGGCAGGGGTAACGGGAGCAGCCGGTCCTTGAAAGGTGTCACCTGGTTGAGCAAGCTCGCTGGCTTCGAGGTCATCATTCTCGAACTTGGCCTGTTCCAGCGATTTGGCCAGTTTGACGTGACTAGCCAGGTTCTTCTTAACTGACTTGAGCCGTCGCTGTACCTTGAATTGACCCCTGTGACTAGAGTGTCCCGGATCTGTCCTTCTTCACGAACACAGCCCGTAGCCGCTTCTTACCTGCACTTCTTGGCAAGTGTCCGCAGATCCAGCAGGTAGCCATTGATGGTCTCTTCTGGCTATTAGCGACATAGAGCGAGTCGGTGGACCACGTTTTGTGACTTCAGGTACCTAGTCATTTATCCTGTGAATACATCTCATAGTTTCATTTATTTCCATCAAGCCACCCTCTCAGCCGATGGTACAGAGAAACATAACTGGTTTGTACAACTTCTCCTTCTAGCAAGTATTTCCCAAGCAACATCCTGGTGAACTTTTTTTGTGCCTTCTTCAAAGCTTCTACATTTATCCTATCAAAATTGAGCACGACACTCCAAATTTGGCATGATGAAAATTTTACATAGCTGCAAAGTGACTCACCAACTTAATGCCAAATACGAGTGACAAGTGCAAATCATATTCCCAATCACTCTTAATCTTAACTAATGAAACTATTCTCAAGTCCATCAGGTTACTATAAATAATTGACTTAGAATTGTCATTTCTGATATTTATCCATTCTGTGACAAATGTAAAATTTTGAAGGCTTCAATAGCGGGAGCACGGAGAGCTTCATTCACCCTGACACGGTGCAGTGCTACTTCCTCGGGATAAGGCCAATAAGCCACAAAGTCTCTTTGGCCTTGAAGGCTGATGTAGTGCAGTGACTCTAACTGTGTGGGGTACAGACTACAAAGGCTTTAATCTCCTGGTGATGCCACAGCTCTGTGCTGCTGTGCAGCATGGGGCTGGTCTTCCAATACCACCTTAAAAGTGTGATGATGGAATTCAATGGGCCCCACACCCCCTCCTCACTGTCTGTAACCAACAGTTTTTTTAAACTGTCCACTATGCTTCACCTGCACACACCCCACCCCCACCCTCTTCCCTCACTGTTTCCAGCCAGCAACCCGAGATTTCCCACCGCGTATGACCTGTGGATTTTTAACCCTAAGGTTCACCCCGCCACCACTGTTCACTAAACTCACCTCTGGCTGTAAACCTGTTGCCACCAAAAGTAGGCAATACAGTGCTGGGGACAGAACCTGTTTTAGGTTGGAGGTACAGCAGCTACTGAATGAGGGGATCATTGAAGCCAGCACCAGCCCCTAGAGAGCCCAAGTGGTGGGGGTAAAGAATGGGGAGAAATACAGAATGGTTATTGACTACAGTCAGACCATTAACAGATACACACAGCTGGACGTGTACCCTCTCCCACACATATCCAACATGGTAAATCAAATCACTCAATATCAGATATTCTCCACTATTGATTTAAAGTCGGTGTATCACCAGCTCCCTATCTACCCAGAGGACCACAAATATACTGCTTTTGACGCAGATGGCCACTTCTACCATTTCCTGAGGGTTCCCTTTGGGATCACCAACGAGGTCTCAGTCTTCCAAAGGAGATGAACCAAATGGTGGATCAGTATGAGCTGTAGACCACATTCCCAACGTCACCTTTTGCAACCATCACCTGCAGGATCATGACGCCAATCTCCAAAATCTCCAAAAATTCCTCCAGTTCGCCAAACTCCTTAACCTTACATCTCTTTGGCTTGGCTTCGCGGACGAAGATTTATGGAGGGGGTAAATGTCCACGTCAGCTGCAGGCTCGTTTGTGGCTGACAAGTCCGATGCAGGACAGGCAGACACGGTTGCAGCGGATTGCAGGGGAAAATTGGTTGGTTGGGGTTAGGTGTTGGGTTTTTCCTCCTTTGCCTTTTGTCAGTAAGGTGGGCTCTGCAGTCTTCTTCAAAGGAGGTTGCTGCCCGCCAAACTGTGAGGCGCCTAAATGCATATTTTGCACAACCTGCCTTGGCAGGTTGAATGTGACCACTTTTGGAACTCCCCCCCCCCCCCCCCCCACCTCCTCACAGCCTCAAAGCCATGAAAAGGCATCTGGGCCTCTTCTCCCATTATGCCCATTGGGTCCCCCTCATCAAATCTACCTCTTTTCCTCTGGCATCAGAGGACCATGTGGCCTTCAGCCGCATCAAGGCAGACATTGCCAAGGCCACAATGCACACTGTGAATGAACCCACCCCATTCCAGGTGGATAGCGATGCATCCAACTTCACCCTGGCTGCCATCCTTAACCAGCCTTCTTTTCCCGAACCCTCCAGGGCCCCGAAATTCGACACTCCTCTGTCAAGAAGGAAGCCCAAGCTATTGTCAAGGCAGTATGGCACTGGAGACACTGCCTCGCCAGCAAATGATTTACCTTGCTGACTGACTAACGTGCAGTTTCCTTCATGTTCAACAACCAGCAGTGAGGTAAATTCAAAAACTAAAAAATATTGAGGTGGAGAATTGAAATTTCCACTTACAATTATGATACCTTGTACTGACCCGGGAAACTCAATGAACGTCCAGATGTTCTATCCTGTGGAACATGTGCCAGTGCACAAATAGACCGATTACAAGCCCTCCACGATGACCTCTGCCACTCTGGGGTCACCAGATTCTTCCACTTTATCAAAGCTCATAACCTACGTTACTCCATCAAGGAGATCAGGACCATGACTAGCAACTGCCAGGTCTATGTGGATTGCAAACTGCACTTCTATCAAAAAGACAGCTAAAGGCCACCCACCCCTTTGAACACTGAGTTAATTTCAAGGGACCCCTCCCCTCCTCTGACCTCAACATGTACCTCCTCAACATCATTGATGAGTATTCATGTTTCCCGTTCACTATCCCCTGCATGGACATGATCACTGCCAGTCACTAAGGCCTTGTGCAATCTCTTTATCCTATTCAAGTACACCTGCTATATCCATAGTGATCAGGGGGTCCTCTTTTATGAGTGATGAGCTGCGTCAGTACCTGCTGACCAGACACATCGCCACGAGCAGAACCACCAGTTACAACCCCGGAGGGAACTGGCAGGTGGAAAGGGAAATTGCTACCGTCTGGAAGACCATCCTCCTAGCCCTGAGATCTAAAGGCCTTCCAGTCTCCCACTGGCAAGATGTCCTCCCCAATGCACTCCATTCAATCAGATCGCTCCTATATACTGCTTCCACATGAAAGAATGTTTTCCTTCCCTAGGAAGTCCTCCTCAGAGACCATGCTGCCTCCCTGTTGATGTCCCCAGGGCTGGTCCTACTCTGGGAACATGTAAGGAGCCATAAATCTGACGTACTGGTCAAAAGGGTCCATCTCCTCCATGCCAACCCCCAATATGCCTATGTGGCATACACTGATAGTCATGAGGACATGATCTCTGTTCGGGACCTGGTGCCCTCAGGAGTCCCTGAGATCATTGCCAACCACCCAGCAAACTCTTTATCTACCGCTACCCATGATGCACCAGGGCCAGGGCATGTTACTCCAGCCTCCTGCATCACCAAGTTGATGCTGACGGCAACATATAGGTGTTCCAGACCATCCAGGATTCAACAGCTGCATCGCATCAGTACTATGGTGGCCGCATTGGCAGACCAGACCACCCAAAAAGCTCAATTTGTAAGAACATTTAATTCACTTCGCCCTGGCGGACTCTTTCTAAAACATATATGTTTTGGCTGTGTTAGTCTTGTTGTAGTATGTCTGGACATGCCTTTTGCTGACTGTGCCTGTAGCTACACCCACAGACCCCTGAGGAAAGGCAACTGTACCACAGCTCCCTCCTCAGTTCAGGACAGTGGACCAGCATGGACGTATTTCCACTCTATTGTCAATAAAAGCTTATCAGTTTCAATATAACTTCTAGTCTTTTGAAGTAATTGATGGTGCATCAAAACTCCATCTTTGAGTTCATGAATATACAAGGGAAAAATACTGAAGTGGTTTTCCGTTGCCTTCTTCAGTTGCAGTGTCCATACTGGATGGGTTACCCTGGCCATTGATCAGCAGATTCACCTCCCCAGCGTTTTTAGTTTCACAACAATAAATTCCAATTTGTAGAATCTGCTTGTAAAAACCATCCACTGTCTGCAATCCGTGGCTTCACATTCCCTGATTGGGAGGCTAAACAGGTTCTACACCTTGCCCAAGGGTAGGCTATCGAAGGAAAGGAGCACTTTCACTGAGCAATTGCGCAGCACCGATACTGACAATGTGTAAATAATGATTTATATGGTTCCTCCATGATCTTCCTAGTCTTATGTTCTAAGCCTCGGACAATAAAGGAAAATTAGCCATTTACCTAGACACCTTGTCATACAAAGTACCTCTGAGGCTACTATTTTCAGTAAACTTCCAAGACCAGTAAGAGCTAATATCTGCATGAGCCAGACTTGGCAGGTGCATACTGAAACATTATGCCTAAGTGCTGCATCCACATACATTTTCTCAATCTTTCTAAAACGTCAGTTATTAGAGTGTGGCAAATTGTAAAATATTCAACAACAATGTTTTTATCATATTGTTTCCTTGTCAATCTTACACTCTCCAAGACAATTCTTGGAACTTAATTGAGTTATCACTTTGCTGCTTGCTAGACCCTACAATCTTCCCGCAACCTTCAGCTTTCTTTCTGCTAACTAAAGGGCCAATTTTTGTATCATCTGCCAATTTGGCTGCTAATTTTTTTTTCCAAATTCTTGATATTCAAAGTGAAAATCAAGTGATGTGCCCCAGCCCCACAGAATACCACTGGAAACCCCATACCATTCACCAACTCCCAAAGATCCTTTGAATACTGTCACTGAGACAATTTTGACTCTAGGGAATACAGGAAAATGCAATGAAATATTAATATTTTCTGAAAGCATGATCAGTGAAGCGGTTAGCTCAACGCTAATGCAACGCCAGCAACCTGGTTTTGAATCCAGTGCTGTCTGTAAGGAATTTGCATATCCTCCTTGTTGTGGGTTTCCCCTCACCCACTAAAATGCATGGGCATTGTAGGGGGTTGTATTTTGGGGTGACGGGCTCATGGGATAGAAAGGCCCTTTACCATGCTCGTCATCTAAATTAAAATTAAAATATTCTTCATTCGCTTTCCAAGGTCTCCTGATAAAATTGAATTTCTTAATTAACAAATTTCAAATTGATTATCTGGTTAACGGGAACATTTGAATCACTGTTCCAATGTTCCACAACTTCAAAAGTATTTCAATGAGATATCTGTAAGAAGGCATCAGTGTTTTGCATGTGCAAGTCTTCCTTTTTAATTAAGAATACAAAGAAAGATTGAATAGACTGGAGCGTAGAAGGTTGAGGGGGATTTGATAGAGGTATATAAAATTATAAGATTGAACACACTGGAGCGCAGAAGGTTGAGGGGGGATTTGATAGAGGTATATAAAATTATAAGATTGAATAGGCTGGAGCGTAGAAGGTTGAGGGGGATTTGATAGAGGTATATAAAATTATAAGATTGAATAGACTGGAGTGTAGAAGGTTGAGGGGGGATTTGATAGAGGTATATAAAATTATAAGATTGAATAGACTGGAGCGTAGAAGGTTGAGGGGGGATTTGATAGAGGTATATAAAATTATAAGATTGAATAGACTGGAGTGTAGAAGGTTGAGGGGGGATTTGATAGAGGTATATAAATTATAAGATTGAATAGACTGGAGTGTAGAAGGTTGAGGGGGGATTTGATAGAGGTATATAAAATTATAAGATTGAATAGACTGGAGTGTAGAAGGTTGAGGGGGGATTTGATAGAGGTATATAAAATTATGAGGGGAATAGACAGAGTAGATGTGAGTAGGCTCTTCCCCTTGAGGGTAGATAAGTTTGAAACGAGGGTTCTTAAGTTAAGGGTTAAGAGGGCAAACATGAGAGGAAGCTTCTTCATTCAGAGAGTGGAGGCTGAGTGGAATGACCTTCCGGAAGAGATGGTTGCAGCAGGGTCAATTTTGTCATTTAAGAGAAGGTTGAATGAGTGCATGGATATGAGGGGATTGGAGAGTTATGGACAGGGAGTGGGTAGGTGGGACTAGTGGAGTTCTCTTCAATCGGTGCAGACTAGAGGGGCCGAGATGGCCTGTTTCTGTACTTTAATTGTTACATGGTTATATCAGATAGATTAAAGATTTAACAAACAACTGTGGTGACCTGCTGTACACTCCTTAATCTGGCTCCGTCCTGTTCTGTTACGGTACCCGTGGCTCCTCCCTCTTGACCCTGCATAAAGGTCCCAACACCATAACCCCTCCTCAGAAAGCCTAGGTCACAGCACAGGACAACCTTCAAGCTTATTGTAAATAAAAACCAATAGTTCTGTAACTCTAGTCTTTTGAGTTATTGATAGTGCATCAACAGCCATTTTACAAGAAGAATGGGCCATAAAAATTAAATTGGAAATTGGAATACAGTGTGTGGCCAAATTATAAAATTCTTGGAGCTTTATAATTTCTTGAAGTTCAAATCTCTCTGCAGTGCGAGGATACACTTAACTGTCCCAATGATTCAGTGCTTGTGTTTGAAGTATCAGAGTGTCTGAGTATAAACCCGTATGCATCTGGATTTGGAACGCAGTGTCTTTCCCAAGTCCCCACTTTTGCCGAGTGCACGATGTCCCCGCTCCTGCTGGGATCATTTGCTTGCTTAAATTAAAAAGTTTCACTAAACGTGTGATAGTACAGATTCTATCACCAATGTGTATATGTACAGATTGCAGTGCAGGATGACTGTGATTGGCTGAGAGTGTAGCCACACCTACTGGCAGGTCTTAAAGGATTGCTCCTAGCCAGACCAGGTCATTCTGGACTGGTCGACCTACTTGTGATATGCTCTAGTCTTTTAGTTAATAAAAGCCTTGGTTTGGATCAACAAGTCTTTGCTTCTTTCGACGCGCATCACACTCTGGAAATGTGTTGCTACATCCTCACTGGTCAGTTTAACAGTCAAAATTAGTCTAATAAAAATTGTCTGCACCATTTCCCTGGCATTAAAACGCAAGCATCAATCACTGTGACCTTGTTTTAAAAAGCTCCAAAGAAATATACTGGTATCTGCAATCCCCAGAGAGCCCTCATTTGTTTCTGGAACAGCAGGTGATAGTGGATGAATTTCCGGCATTAGCAGCACCACCCTCTGATGACACCAACCAGCAATGGAGAGGCCTTCATTGTGATGGAGAGTGTTGGCAACAAATGGGTGTAATTCACATTCTACTATGGTGGGGGCAGGGTTGGGGGGGGGGGGAAAGCATCCTATCATGGAGATACAGATACATAGAGGAGGCAGCTTCTTTGTGCAGCGGATTCCAGGGCAGGAAGGTGCAAGGGCAAGTGTATGCAAGGGCATGGGTGCTCACTTTGAGCACATATATATCCCTGAAACTGCAGTCAAATGTGAATGACAAAGGATTTCCACCCTGATGAATGCTTTTTTTTTACTGCTTATTGCTGCAGTGTAAAGGTAGCGTGTGCCATATCTTGGGGCGGCCACCCCTAAGGACCTTCTGACACTGAGGACGACTCTGGCTTTGAGGCACTGTTGAGAGCTGTGACGGGCCTACCTTGTTGACAAACATTATAGGAAGTGATCATTTAAAGGCTGCTTGCCTTTGAAGAAGGACTTTGGCCCAACAGTGTTTGCCAGTTACGAGTACAGGGAGTAAAAGAGCAGACAACATTCCAAGATGAAGGGGGCTCCAATTGAAAATGCCGGCAGCTCTTTACTTCTCACTGATGCTGCTTGACCAGCTGAGTTTCTCCAAAAGGCTGTTTCTTGCTCCAGATTCCAGTCCCTTGTGCTCACCTGATGATCATGGAACACATTTCTCTTCTTACATGATTTTCTTTGGCAATTCTGATCAGCAAACTTGGAGGGGGAACTATCTGGAGAAGGATTGGCTCCAACCTGCCGGTCTTTATTTTGAAGACAGCTGCATGAGTGTACAGTCTTCTTTTCTTCTTTGGCTTGGCTTCGCGGACGAAGATTTATGGAGGGGGTAAAAAGTCCACGTCAGCTGCAGGCTCGTTTGTGGCTGACCAGTCCGATGCGGGACAGGCAGACACGATTGCAGCGGTTGCAAGGGAAAATTGGTTGGTTGGGGTTGGGTGTTGGGTTTTTCCTCCTTTGCCTTTTGTCAGTGAGGTGGGCTCTGCGGTCTTCTTCAAAGGAGGCTGCTGCCCGCCAAACTGTGAGGCGCCAAGATGCACGGTTTGAGGCGTTATCAGCCCACTGGCGGTGGTCAATGTGGCAGGCACCAAGAGATTTCTTTAGGCAGTCCTTGTACCTTTTCTTTGGTGCACCTCTGTCACGGTGGCCAGTGGAGAGCTCGCCATATAATACGATCTTGGGAAGGCGATGGTCCTCCATTCTGGAGACGTGACGCATCCAGCGCAGCTGGATCTTCAGCAGCGTGGACTCGATGCTGTCGACCTCTGCCATCTCGAGTACCTCGACGTTAGGGGTGTGAGCGCTCCAATGGATGTTGAGGATGGAGCGGAGACAACGCTGGTGGAAGCGTTCTAGGAGCCGTAGGTGGTGCCGGTAGAGGACCCATGATTCGGAGCCGAACAGGAGTGTGGGTATGACAACGGCTCTGTATACGCTTATCTTTGTGAGGTTTTTCAGTTGGTTGTTTTTCCAGACTCTTTTGTGTAGTCTTCCAAAGGCGCTATTTGCCTTGGCGAGTCTGTTGTCTATCTCATTGTACAGTGTGGCCCCGTTATAATGCAGAAGTTGGGCTCCATAAAATCTTATCGGGGTGGCGCTAATTTGGGGTTTCGATAAACCTTTGTTGTTAAAGTTAAAATACAAATGAATTTTTAGTAAACCTGAAGAGTCAATTTTGCCAGCAGGGAAGAAAAAAATTGTGCGACGCTGAACACTCACAGCTTAACACTGCTCAGCAGCATGTTTAAGTGCGTTTCCAAGTAGCAAGGACTATCTCCGTGGAGAGAGCACTTTCAACTCTGCCCCATAATTGGTCAGAGTAACAGGTGGGTGAATTCAACCCTCGCTGAGTTGAGACACTTTTGGGTTGCAGTGTTTCAATCTCTCTGCAGTACGAGGATAGACTTATCTGTCCCAAAGATCCAGTGCTTGTGTTTGAAGTATCAGTGTCTGAGTATAAAACCGTGTACATCTGTGTTTGGAACTGCCGTGTCTTTCTCGATGTCCCCACTCTTGCCGAGAGCACGATGAGCTCCTGCTGGGATCACTTGCTTGCTTAATTTACCCTATAATGGATGAGCATCTGCAGATTTTGGTATCTGAGGGGTTCCAGAAACCAATCCCACGTGGATACTGAGGGCCTACGAAAAACAGCACGAGTCCAATGACTCATCGCATCCTATGCGAATTTGCATTAAATCGGGGTGCATAAAATTGGGGTTTCACTGTATGAGCCTATGAGTTCAGGAGAAATATCCAGGGTGTCACCATCTCTGAAGATCTGACTGGTTGCGTCACTGTCTAGTATGCAGGAGCCAATGAACAGCAAAGGAAAAGACTACAAAGGGTTGTAAACTTATGGGCATCATGGGCATTAGTCAACACTCCATTAAGGACATTTTTAAAGGATGGTGTCTCCAGAAAGCAGCCGCTGTCATCAAGGACTCTCACTACCCTGGCCAGTTAGGAGGTACAGGACCCTCAAGGCAAACACCCAGCATCACAAAAACAGCTTCTTCCCCTCCGCCGTCATATTTCTGTATGGATAATGAAGCCCAGGAAAACCTCACTTTTTTCTCTTCTTTTGCACTAATTATTTATTTTTAAATAGGGTTTTTAAGAAAGTGGAGTTATCACAATGTTATCACCTGTTATGCACAATACAGCTGCTGCAGAATAACAAATCTCATGTCAATAAACCTGGTTCTGATTCTGTCCGACCCTCTTCCAACGAAGATGTTTACTAGTAATGTCATTTGCACAAAAAGGACTTGAAGAAAATGGTGTTAGATCAATTTAAAATTGGGCTCCACAAAGTCTTTTCACTAGAAATGAAATAAATTCATAAATTAAATGAATGAATTCTCTCAATAATGTGAAACAAAAATCAATAAAAATCAGCGGCACACGATTTTCATCTGTGCCCTGCTACTCTGGCACAGTACAGATGAATTTCTAGGTTGTTATCTGCAAGTGGCAAACAATACCTTTATGAAAACTGGAGCAGCCATGAGGGGAAGCCCATCCAGTCCTTGGAGGAATTTTGTAGGACTTTGTATCTGGAAATAGAGTAACAGCTTGAATGAGCAGATGTTAAAACCAAAGAATAAAATCATACCCTCTGTGTTTATCCAACAACAAGATGGATGCTTTAAGATACTAAAATCAGAATTTTGCAAATACAGGCCGAGTACCCCTTATTTGAAGATCCAAAAACCATAAAGATCCAAAAACTGGAATTTTTTTAGCACCGACATAATGTCACAAGTGGAAAAAAATTCAACCCCTGACTTGTCTGTGTGGGGTTTTGGCTCTCTGTTGGCACCAGTTTTGTTAAAGTGACTGTTAAAAAAAACGTGAACTCTTTGCTTCTGGCCGGGAAGGTGCCAACTGGAGCTGGGCACGAGTCTTCAGCATTCGCTGCAGCCGGACTCGGTGACGGCGATTCCATTCTCAACATCAGGTGTGGTGCCATCCGCTTTGAAGAAGTCACCTCAGGCTCCAGGGCAGGAGTGGGACCTCGGCTCCCGGGCAGGAGCAAGGACTATAGTCGGGGTCCAGCGGCAGCAGAGGGGAGGTGTTAGGGGTCAGTGGTGGCGGTGGTGGGGAGGTGGTCTTCTTTTGTAGTTAGGGATCGAGTTTTTTTTTGGTTAAGTACTAAACATTATTTCACGTGAATTTTCCACTTGTGGCGTCGTGTCAGCTGTTTTACCACTGGTACAGATATTCTGCTGATGCTACTGGGCTGATATCTGGCTCCAAGCATTTTGGATAAGGGATACTCGACCTGTACTCAACAGATCAGAAAACATTGATAGAGAGTGAAACAAACTGCCATGTAAAATGGGTTAACGGGGCAATTTGCCTGGTGAGCGCCCCAGTTACACGGCAGTTAGAAAGGGTCAGACCCGGTCAACCCCATCGGAATCCAACCGGGTCCCTGACCTACCTTAGAGGTAGATATTTTCTATTCTTATTTCCATCCTCCAACATGATTTATTTTTGTCGACTTGTCAGCATTTCAGGAATTTACAAGTCCCGGCATCCCACGACATCCAGTAGTTCTAGGAAAACCTTTGATTCATCCTTCCGTAGATAGTGACCAAAATTTTTCTACCTGAGCTCCTTTCAAGTGTATCTCATAGGAAGCTCCGTGCAAAGTTTATGAGAGACAGCCCAGTCTCTAACGTGCCCATGGACTGCCCAGTGAAATATAAAAAAACATGGACCTGACTGAAATCTAATAAAGGACAGAGACCTAACTGTCATGATAATGAATATGTATGAGATTTTCCAGAAGTCACGTGGTATGAGAGAGAGATAAGAACACAAGCAAGAGAACAAAGGGAAACTGGAAAATAAAAAGCCACTGAGAAGTTTACCTGATAAAACTTGTGTTTAATGTTTCATTAACTTCACATTTTGGGCCACAAATGTGACATTGGCGATGAGGATGAAAGAAGCTTGAAGAAAATTAAAGACTAAACAAGATTACAGAGGATTACAGACAACTTCAAGGTGATAAGAATTTTCTCTTTGTCTCAGTACTTTTGGGGCTGGAATATTTCCTCATGGCTGGTGCAGACGGTGACTTTCTAACATAGTGGAATTGCTCATTTTGACCCGACGGGTGATGCAAGCACTGTAAGTGTGAAGTGGAAGGCTTGTCTGGAAGAATTTGAATCCTACGCCGACAGTCGTGGCCTATTTCTAGATACCGGTACAGTTGAACAAAAAGCGCAGAGAAGGGTGTTACTTCTTTTCACCGCAGGACCCGCAGTTCGGGAAACATTTAAGACACTTTTGAATACTGGAAGAAGGGATGAGTACCAGAAAGCGGTAGATGCATTAAATGCAAACTATGTAGTGACACCGAATGCTACATTTCAACGCCATTTGTTTCGGAGAACGAGACAAGAAGATGGCCAGACAATTGCTCAGTACGTGACGAGACTACGCCAGCTAGCTGTTGGATGCAATTACATGCCAGCTGATTTGGACAACCAATTATTGGATCAAGTCGTACAGCACTGCAGATCAGATAAACTCAGAAGACGTCTACTGGAAAGAGGGAGTGAGTTGGAACTCACCGATGCTTTAACCATTGCTGCTGCATTAGAGGCTGTTGAAGGGCAATTTCATACCATGACCCTGAAAGACAGCTCAAGCCAGCAAATTAAGAGGCTCTCACATCGCCATAACCAGCCAAGATATACGTTGACACAGGACGTGGAATGTTATCAATGTGGAAACCGAGGTCACTTTGGAAAAGACCCATATTGCCCGGCCAAAGGCAAAGTTTGCAGAAAGTGTGGAGGTAAGGACCACTTTGCAAAGAAGTGCAAAAGCAAGTCCAATGCAGACCAGAAGAGGAAGAGTACAACTTCCAAAGGCAAAGCCTGGGGGAAAGGAAAATATCCTGGAAAGAAAGATACCATTCGCCAGATAGACGGTGACGATGATGATACCCAGGAGGAACAGAGTTGTTACCAATTTACGTTGAATGAAGTACATCATGAGAAGGTCCCAGTGATCATTGGTGGAGTGACAGTGCAAGGTCACTCAGGCAGCGACAGTAATGTGATTGATCGACATTTATGGGAGAAGTTGAAAAAGAAAAAGATCATCTGTACTTCAAAGAAGTGTTCCAAGAAACTGTATCCACACACAGCAACCAAGCCATTGCAGACCATTGGATGTTTTACTGCAACTGTTGAAGCTGGAGATAAGTACACCGAAGCAGAGTTTATGGTCATAGAAGAGAGGGGAGAACCATTGCTGAGTAGAAGCACAGCGCATGACCTGGCAATACTTCATATTGGAGCTTGTGTCAATTCAATTCAGTCATACGAGGATATGAAGCAAGAATTCCCCGCAGTCTTCCAAGGAGTAGGAAAGCTGAAAGGTCGACAATTGAAGCTAGCGGTAGATGAAACGGTCAAACCCAAGGCACAACCAATGCGCCGAACTCCGTTTGGACTTCGTGGGAAAGTCGAAGCCAAAATTAAAGAATTGATCGAACAAGACATTATTGAACCGGTGGAACATTCGACACAATGGGTCAGTCCCGTAGTGATTGTGCCCAAACCAAAGGGTGACATAAGACTATGTGTTGACATGAGAATGGCCAATGAAGCTATAATTAGAGAATGACATCCTATACCAACAGTGGAGGAAGTACTTCAAGAACTAACTACCAGCAAGGTATTCTCAAAAATTGATTTGAAATGGGGCTATCATCAATTAGAGCTGGATCCAGGTTCCCGAGATGTAACAACATTTGTGACTCACTGTGGATTGTATCGTTACAAGAGACTATCATTTGGAATTAATGCAGCTTCTGAGATCTACCAGTATGAAATCCATCGAGTGATTCAAGGCATTCCTGGAGTTGCAAACATTTCTGACGACATCATAGTCCATGCACCAACGAAGGAAGAGCATGACAAACGGTTGAGGCGTGTACTAACTAGACTACAGGAGGCAGGCCTTACCGTGAATGGAAACAGTGCCAGTTTGGTGTGTCAGAAATGGACTTCATGGGACACAGACTTACATGGGAAGGACTAAACCCTGCAGAGGCCAAGGTGAAAGCTATTGCAGAGGCACGTGCACCTCAGAACGCAACAGATGTGAGGAGTTTCCTGGGATTGGTCAATTTTTGTGCAAAGTTCATTCCTAATTTTGCTACAGTGGCAGAACCACTAAGGAAACTAACCAGGAAAGGTGTACCATTTCATTTTGGATCTGAGCAGAAGAAAACGTTCACAGCGCTGAAGCAAAGCCTGACAGATGCAAAAACTCTGGGATATTACGATCCAGCGGCATCAACCAAAGTCATAGCGGATGCCAGCCCAGTTGGTTTAGGAGCCGTGTTGGTCCAGATGCATGATGGAGGACCAAGAATCATTGCCTATGCCAGCAGATTGTTATCAGATGTGGAAAGAAGATACTCTCAGACAGAGAAAGAAGCACTCGGACTTGTATGGGCCTGTGAGAGGTTCCATGCATATTTATACGGCATTGAATTTGAACTCATCACAGATCATAAGCCATTAGAGGTGATCTATGCACCCTGATCCAAACCATGTGCCAGAATAGAGAGATGGGTACTCAGACTACAACCCTACAAATATAAAGTAATCCACATTGCAGGGAAAACAAACATTGCAGATCCGCTGTCCAGATTGGTGAAGGATGGTGGTCCACAATCCAAGTCAGAATTGGGAACAGAAACAGAGAGCTTTGTATGCTTCGTAGCTATTCAGGCGACACCGAAAGCTGTGACTATGAAGGAAGTCGAGAGAGAATCCGAACGTGATCCAGAACTCATGGAAGTAAGAGAATGCATACAGAGTGGACAATGGGACAAGTGTACTCACAAGGCTTACATTCCCATTAGAGTCGAACTTTGTTGCATCGGACAGTGTGTATTAAGAGGTTGCAGATTGGTGATTCCGCAAAGATTGAGACCGAAGATCGTATCCTTAGCGTATGAAGGACACCTAGGCATTGTTGGTACCAAGCAAAACCTCAGGACCAAGGTATGGTGGCCAAGTTGTGATAAAGACGCAGAGAAATTTGTTAAAACTTGTCATGGATGTCAAATCACAAGTAGGAGTAATCCGCCAGAACCGATCCGGAGTACGCAACTCCCGACAGGACCATGGATCGACGTAGCTGTTGATTTTCTTGGACCTTTACCGACGGGTGAATCAATTATGGTACTGATAGACCACTGCCAGTGGGCTGATATCGCCTCAAACCGTGCATCTTGACGCCTCACAGTTTGGCGGGCAGCAACCTCCTTTGAAGAAGACTGCAGAGCCCACCTCACTGACAAAAGGCAAAGGAGGAAAAACCCAACACCCAACCCCAACCAACCAATTTCCCCCTGCAACTGCTGCAACTGTGTCTGCCTGTCCCGCATCGGACTTGTCAGCCACAAACGAGCCTGCAGCTGACATGGACATTTACCCCCTCCATAAATCTTCGTCCACGAAGCCAAGCCAAAGAAGAAAGAGATTACTACAGCAGATACTATGAGTACGTGGTGTTAAAGTCCACAACCACTGAAAAAACAATGCAAGCGTTAGCAGAGATATTCGCAAGATATGGATTACCTGTTACATTATACTCTGACAATAGTCCACAATTCATTTCAGAGACATTTGCAGAATACATGAGGACCACAGGTATCCACCATCATAAAGTAACTCCAAAATGGCCGCAAGCCAACGGAGAAGTAGAGAGACAAAATCAGTCCATTGAAAAACGATTGAGGATTGCACACGCAGAAGGACAAAATTGGCGAGAAGCATTGCTATCTTATGTGGCTGTCTATCGAGCAACGCCTCATGCAACCACTGGAAAAAGTCCTGCAGAAGCATTTTTTGGGAGAAAAATCCGCACAAAAATGCCAGAAAGAAAGGAAATCCGAGACGACCAGGAGATGAGGGACCATGATGCTGAAAAGAAAGGTGCAGCAAAGCTGTACACAGATTCAAAACGTGGAGCCAAGTACTCAGACATCATGCCAGGAGATAATGTTCTAGTGAGGCATGAAACTGGTGGTAAGCTAGACACACCTTATTACCATCAACCCTATACTGTCGTATCCAGAAGTGGCAGTATGGTGACAGTCAAGTCTCCAACTGGAGTCCTGTATAAGAGAAATGTATCAAGTGTAAAAAGGTACCAGTCCAGAGATACATCGAGCGAAGAGGTTGAAAGGCCAATACGAGATGCTGAAACTGAGAGACCTGATGTTCCAGAAGCAGTTACCAGCACTCCTGATGAAGTGACTAGAGCGCCAGAAACACCCGAAGCCGTGGCGAGCAGTATGTCCGACGCCGAGAGTGAACAACCGAGAAGCGACGACAATATCGCAGGCAGGCCGAAACGAAACCGGAAAGCGCCCAAACAATACGAAGACTTTGTGCCATAGTTTTAATAAGAACTTTGGGACAGTATTTAATCTTATATCATAAAGTGCATGTATGAGTGCTGTAGGAAGTAAATTTTATGTAGTTGAGTTATAGTATTACCATTAGTTACGATGTTTGTATGTTTCCGAGGGATATTGGTAAGTGAAGGTAAAGTTTATTTCTGATTAAAGGAGGAATGTCATGATAATGAATATGTATGAGATGTACCGGAAGTCACGTGGTATGAGAGAGAGATAAGAACACAAGCAAGAGAACAAAGGGAAAGTGGAAAATAAAAAGCCACTGAGAAGTTTACCTGATAAAACTTGTGTTTAATGTTTCGTTAACTTCACATTTCGGGCCAAAAATGTGACACTAACTATTTACAGGTGCCAGCAAACCATGAAAAAAGTTGGGTGTTTATTTTATTTCTGCTTTAGTGATTTTAAAAAATTCAACACTGTCAAAGGCAATTCGACACACACTGAAAACAAAATGAGCTTCTATAATTAAAATTGCTTCAGTAGTTAGGAAGAAACCGGACAAAAAGTCAACAATGAAATGAAGAAATTGCCATCTGTCTTCCTTTAGAAAATTAGCTCTTTAGTGGAAAAATCTGTTTGCACTGGCCAGCTCTGCAGCGGTCTGGAGTTTAACCCTTCGCTTGTTAATTACATCACAATTGCATAACAGGTATCAAAACTTTCAGAGAGCACATCATATTTAATCAGAATAAATATTTTAAATAGTGCAGGAATTCTCATATATAGAGATATTGTTAAAATAGCAGTGATGGTCAAAAATTCAGACACATGCTTTAATATCGATCCATCCATGCCACACTGAAAACAAGACTGATCTGACAATACCTGTTGTACAGATTGTACTGGTGACTGGACACTGGGACAATGCAACTGGTGAAATTCTGAGTGGGTATTTGGAGGACTGTGTGGAGGAGATGAATCGACAGCTGCAATGGGAATCTTATCCGGAATCCTAAAAATTTTAAAAAAGATCAAAATGACACCATTTTGATTTTAAATTTCATTTTGCTTGATGCAATGTGGAGTTTAAAAACTGCAGAATAAAATATCATTATACATCACACATTGGAGTATTAATTAAATAATGAAATATCGTATTTCAGGATACTGTGTTATTAATCTGTGTACAACTGCTCAATGGAACCTATACTCATGGTTACCCTTCTAAAGTGGGTATGTTTGCAGTCAGCCAACTCATTCAAGTGAAAAATGTTATTCCATGAAGACCATGCAACCTTTATATGTTACATTGTGGTCACTGTCATTTGCTTATAAAGGAATAGATGACGTGCACGTCAACAACTAGAAAAAATACATTTACTGTTTGTATCCAAAACAAAGCAGGCCTGGAATTACTATAAATCTATGTCGATAAGTAAATGTCCAGATACTAGAATGTATCCAGGACAGAGCAGTGTTCCAAGAACAAGGTTTGGTTGACAAGTGGTAAGTGCAGGACTGCAGTGATTAATCTATTTAAAGACTAACTAATACTACGTGAAAAAGATATTAAAATTGACACTACACACAAGGACGTTCTGAGCAGTTGGAATAATTTGAACCACCATGTTTGAACATTGTTCTGCTGTTTTCATTGTTTCCCCCCCCACCCAGACAAAAGAAGCAGCTTGTATTTTATATTCTAGCAGTTTAGTGATTTGCAATTAAGTTAGGCCCAATTTGTGAATTCCACAAGAAAACACGATTCACAGCAAAGCACAAAAAGGTTCATTGCGTATTTTTTAGACGTTCAGCTAGAACATGGACTTGGGAAGAGATTAAAAAATAAGCAGGAATTTATTTTGATTTAAAAAATATTTTCAGATTTCCTGATTTCTATATTTTCTCACAAAATAAATACTGAATTATTACAAGCTACTAGTATCTGGTTGAGTGTAATGTGCATTTTTTATTCTGCTCTGAACATGTGGTTGCTCAAGAAAATTTAATTGATCCTTCTTGGAAAGTTAAATGGACAGGCACTAAAGTGGCCAATCTAAATTTTTAAAATCCAAATGTAGGCGTACAGCACAGTTACATGCCCTTCCCGCCCACAAACCCGTGCTGCCCAAGCACACCCAGTTAGCCTACACCTTTTATACGTTTTGGAGGGAGGAAACTGGAGCTCCCGGGGAAAACCCACGCAGACACGGGGAGAACATACAAACAGTCAGCGCAGTATTCAAACCCCGGTCCTGATCGCTGGCGCGATAACTGCATGGCACTAACCAGTGTGACGCCCAACTAATTTGATGATTTCAGAATGTATAACATTTTCCTGTTGAATCACAAATGTTTCTAAGGAAAGATGGATTTTGCTTAACAGAAATGATAGAAATAAATTAAATGCAATATTTAGGTTATGAAATGCAAAGTAATATTCCTTTTGGAGAAGTAATTACAGCATTATCTGGTCATCTGGAATTTATCATTGCTTACAGGATAGTTCAAATGTTGTGATACCAAAACAAATGCATCCACAAAATGTTCACAAAAAGAAAATCAAGCTCATAAAATAATCTGGGTGCAATTTTTGGTCGTTCAGTTAGTGAACAAATGATATATGCTAGACAGGTTGTTTCATGCATCCTCTGGATTGACAATGATCCCTGAGGCCATATAACAGGTTACAATCGATGTAAAAGAGTCATTAACTCTCCCCTCTTTTTCTCATCTACATGCTGCCCTCAGTAACATTACCTAAAAATATGGTATCATTCTTCTCTAATATACTAACAAAATCTAGGTTGATCTCAATCCCTTCATGCTTTCTAAATTAACAGATTTCTTAATCAACATATAGTGTTAAATAAACTGAGATTTTCCCCAACTAAATATAAGTAAGGCTAAAGCTGCCGACTTCAGACCCATATTCTGTCCTTTAGAATCAATTCCATTGCTTACTTTCTACCTAAGGCCAAACCAAACCTTTGGCCTGTTTAGTGTCATATCTGGAATATGCTTTCTGAGTGCATTTTCATGCCACTTTTAAAATGCACTTTTCCAAAAGGTGTAACATCGTTTGCCTCTGCTCTGACCTCAACCTTCTGCTGCTCTGACCTCAACCTTTTGCCAGCCTCTCTTCTCTGTTTTCCATGGATTAGAAGTTATCCCGAGTGTCACTTGAAGTCAGTTGCCTAATTTAGACCAAATCCCATTCACCAAGCTCCTGGCCATCTCCCCTCATAATTGCCTTCATGTGTTTCAATGTCAAATTTTGTCTGATAACTTGCAATCTTTCTTGTGTGCTGTTGTGTAAATGTTAGTTGACGATCGACAAAAGGAGTCAGAAATTAACAATTGTCAACTGTGACTGAGTTTTCATTGTACTTACTGACTCATTTCTTCCTTTGCAGAATCATGTTCGGATTCAGATGAAGTGAGACCTGTGCAATTTATAAAGAAACATTAAAACTAGTATGTTTAATAGATATTTCCCATAGCAGAACCATTCATTTAGAAAAACAGAATGACGTGTCTTTAGAAAAACAGAATGATGTGCCTTTAAGCAAATGAATGAGTGGTTGATCAATGAGAGCTGCAACATCCTTCCAAAAGAGGCAAAGTGGAAGACCTCTGGGAAACATGAATAGAGCTGAGAGATTCCTAGGGCCCAAAGGGTGATCAGTTGTGATCTCCGTTGTTGATTTTAAGGAATCAGTTGAAATGCCTGCTTTACCATACATCTTCAGACAGATCGTTGACAGACACAAAGAAAGATTCCAGATTTAATTTATTTTAAATGTTTAAAATAAATTTAGACATACAGCATGCTAACGGGCCAATTCAGCCCTAGGAGTCCATGCTGCCCAATTTATACCTCATTAACCTACACCCCGGCACATTTTTTTGAAGGATGGGAGGAAACTGGAGCCCCTAGAGAGAAAACCCACGCAGACACGGGAGAATGTGTGAACTCTTGACAGACACGTGGGATTTGAACCCCAGTTCCGATTGATGGTGCTGTAAAGCTGTTGCACTAACTGCTACACCCACCATGCCGCTCTGCTGGAACACTGGACATCAGCTGGTCGGGCAAAATCCCTGGAAGGCAGGAGACAGTCAATGTTTCTGGCCGAAGCCCCTTCCTAGGAACTGATGAGAGGTGAGTGTCGTACGCTGCAATATTTTCAGTCACTTTCAGAGAAGTGCAGAGAAAGGAAGCTGTCACTGTGGGTTTGTAGAGACACTCAGGAGAGCTGTGAGCCCAAAGGAATATCCTTGCTCTTCTAGGAAGCTTTAGGAAAACTATCAATCTTGCTGACAGCTGCTTGCACAGCTGCATCTCCTCCTGGAAGTGCTGAGTAAAGCAGGTCTAGTATCCGCTTTCCAATGAGCAAACAATAAATTAACAAGCCCGAAACAGAATGAATGCCTATATTTGCACTTGGAAAGAGCCAAGCCCTTCTTTAAGAACAAGATCAAAACTTAATCTACAGCACCCAAACAAAAATGACACGTGGACAACAGATAGTGAGGAAGAAACACATCTCATCTTCAATTGAGGCATTTTGGAACATTGTTGAATGAACAATAAGTGTTTTCCTATTATCATGCTTGTTCCTTTCTCACCTCAGAGTCGTTCAGTTATGCTCGCCATGTAATCCACTACATCCACGGTGGAGACTGGGGACCCATCCATTGATTATCTTATCCTCCAGCACTTGGCCCAGTGCTCACCAAACACATTCCTTCACACATTTATTTATTGCTCCCATCACCACATTCCCTCTAAATCTCTTACCCCCCTCGCCCTAAATTTATGTCCTTGAATTTTATCTACCTTGTTTGTGATTAATATCTCCCAATTGTATGAACCTCATTCCTATTTCCACACCACTTCCTCCTCCCCAGGGACTCTTCAGTGTCTCCTCACAACTCCATCACTCTGTCAATATCCTGATGAATCCTGTTCCCTCTTTAGTACCATTTCACCTCCACAGTGTAGTGGCCTCTGTTAATGTTTGACCAATGTTTTATAAAGTTGGGCCACTTGTATTCAATGCCCTGACTAATGAAAACCAGCATCCTATATACCTCCCTACAAATGTTATCTACTTGTGCTGTTATCTTCAAGGATCTTTCAGCTTGTGAACCAAAGTCCCTCTGTTTCTCAAAGCCCCCTAGGACGAGACCTTTCATGGTATATGACCTTGCCTTATTGGTTTTCCCCAAATGTGATATTGTCTGGATTTAACTCTGTCATTTCTCAGCCCATTTCATTACACATCAACTTCACCCTTCAGCACAAGATTACTCTTCACCCTATTAACAACCCTGTCAATCTCCATGTCTTTTGAAAATTTACTGATGTCACATATATTCAAATCATTCACATATATGACAGACAGCAAAGGTCCCATCACCACTCCGACAGCACACCACTACTCACAAAAACAACCTCCTTCCATCAGCCAGCATCATGATCAGGACGAGGTTTCCATTCTAGGATACCAGGGGTGTCCTGCTTCTTCACAAAACATGGCTTTCCCCCCCTCCAACTGGCAGTAATGCTGCCATTACCCACATTTTCTCCATTTCCTGCCTGTCTGCCCTCACCTCATACCTCCCCATCCCCCCAGAAAAAATTGAGATAGAATTCCCCTCGTTCTCACCTCCCTCCCCACCAGCCTCTGCATTTAATATATCAACCTCCGAAATTTCTGCCACTTACACTGAGTTCCCACTATCAACAGATCTTACCCTCTCCCATGCTGCTTTCTGTAGGGACCACTCTCTCTGCAGCTCCTTTGTTCACGTCACTTCTCACTAATCTCTGCACTCATCCCCCCCAGGTACTTACCCCTGTCACCATAAAATATTCTATACTTGCACATATACTCTGACTACAATTCAGAGCCCTAAACAGCCTTCCAGGTGAGGCCTCACTTCACCTGAGAATCAGTAAGGGGATCACATACTTCACTGGTGCTCCTGGAGCAGCCTATTCTACATCGGGGAAACTGGACATAAATTGGGAGACCGTTTCTTTGAGCACATTCCCTCTGTCCACTGCAACAACAAAGATCTCCCAGTGGCTAGCACCTTCAGTTCCACATCTCATTCCCACACTGTCCATGGTGTTCCCTATAATTCCAGGTTGAGGCCACGTACATTGGAGGAACAGCACCTTGTATTCTGTCTTGGCAGTCCCCAACTAGAGGGCATCAATATCGACCACAAATTTCCAGTCACGTCTGCTCTCAGTCTTCATCCTTTCTCTTTCACATCTCTCTGGCCCTTTTCCTCCTCCTTTTCCTTCCTCTACACCACCTTTCTATCAACCTCACCTTCCTTCTTCTAGCTCCCAGCACCCCTCCCTTCCTCCTATCAGAGTACGTCTTTCTCAGCCCCCGACCCCTTCGGCCTCTCACCTCTTAGCTCCTTTCCTTTCCTTCCCTCCCACCTGCACTCACCCATTTCCTGCCACAGCCTGTGTTCCCACTCCACTGTTCCGTCTAATCTACACGCTTAGCAACCAGCGCATAAAGGAAATTAATGTGCGCACAAAAGGTTCAAAATGTAGAATAAAATCTTAACTAAACAAGTGACTTCATAGAATGCAATCATACTTATATTATTTGTAAAACATTCCAGTAAAGTTTTATTAGTCGTAAGAGAAAGGCTGTGCCAAAATTATCTTGAAACAATTTCAAGTTTACATTTCCACGAACATTCAGGATGCACATACCTTTGTCAGGGGAAACAAAATTTGCACAACATAAGATTTTTGGCCACACTGACTACTAAAAATGAAAGGGAACATTGTCCCATGGCCAAATCATTTAAATCACTGTCGGGTATTCCCGATGAAGGGTTCCAGCGTGAAACATCAATGATCTATTTCAGTGGTTCTCAGCCCTTTTCCTTCCACTCACATGCCACTCTAAGTAATCCCTGTGCCATCGGTGCTCTGTGATTAGTAAGGGATTGCTTAAGGTGGTCTGTGAGTGGGAAGGTTGAGAATCACTGCTCTAAACCCAACTGTTATTGAAATATTTTGCTTGAAAAAAATTGTGACTGGCTCATTTCCTTTGGAGTTATGAAACCGTGCACATAACGAGTCAATTAGGGATGATTAAAACAGTGATTTTCAAACCTTTATCTTTCCACCCACGTACCACCTTAAGCAATCCCTTACTAATCACAGAGCACCTATGGCATAGGGATTACTTGAAGTGGTATGTGAGTGGAAAGAAAAAGGTTGAGAACCACTGATCTATTTCTTTCCATAATTGCTGCCTAACCCACTGAGTTCCCTCACATTTTTGTCTATCATTTCAGCTTTCCATCATCTACAAACATCATGTTTACCTCTCCCATCAGTCTATCTCTTATTGACAGACCAATGTCAGATTCAGTTTGCTAGCTCAGAGATCCCAAGGGTCTTAACCTTTTGGACCAGACCTCCATAGTTCACATAAATCACATCTACTGCAGTGCCCTCGATGATGCTTCTAAAAATAAATGGAGGATTTTGTTTTCCCGATTCCTGTTTCACTACTTCTAAAAAAATTCAGATTGGTCAGACAAGATCAGTCTTGGCAACCTCCGATTAGCCTCTGCTGCTACAAATAATCATTAATCCTAACTTTTTTTTACAAAACGCTTCCCTATAATTGGCTTTAGTGATTACCAAGCATTTCGCTTCTGCTCTTCTGAAAAGGTAACCACATTCAATGCCCATCAGTCACGAGGAACCTCACATCTGTACAGCAAAGATTTTAAAATTCTTTTCTTTTAAATGCTTTGTTAGGGGCCACGTGCTCATACTCCTGATGATGTGATCCGGTTTAACCAGTCTCTGTCGGATGTGCCCAGTTCTGTTTACCTTTCCACACATGTGGCTGGACCAACAGAATCCTCTAGGATTTCTGCTTTTGTTATGGAAGTCAGGAGGAAGCCAGGGGAACATGACCCAGTCTTCATCGAGAACTCAGTAATAGAGAGGGTCAAGAACTTCAAACTCCTGTGTGTTAACATCTGTCCTGGAGCCTTCATCTTGATGCATTCACATAGAAGGGTCGCCAGCGACTATACTTTGTGAGGTGTCTGAGGCGGTTTGATATATCACCAAAGACTCTCATAAACTTCTACAGGTGTACCGTGGAGAGCATTCTGCTTATTTGCATCACTGCCTGGTACGGAGGCACTGACTCTCAGGACAAGAATGAACTACAGAGTTAACTCAGCCTGCGACATTACTAAATCAAGAACATCTACATGAGGCGGTTTCTTAAAAAAGCAGCCTCTATCCTCAATGACTCCACCACCAAGGCCATGCCTGCTTCACTCTGTTAGCACTAGGTAAAAGGTACAGGAGCCTAAAGACAAGCGTTCAGTGGCACAAGGACAGCTTCTTCCCTGCTGCCGTCAGATTCCTGAATGATCAATGAACCAAAGACACTGCCTGACTTTTCATGCTCTATTATTGATATTAATATTTTATTTTTTAATTTTGTAAAATGGTTATAATATGAATGTTTGCACCATGACGCTGCCGCAAAAAAAACAAATTTCACTATTTGTTCATGACAATAAATCCTGATTCTGATTCTGAAAATGACAAGTCTTGCTTCTGATTTTATTTAGTGATGTACCTGTGGTTTTCAGATGGAAAAAAAAGGGCAAGTCCAATTTTAAACCAACCTTCTTTATCTTTAAGGCCAAAATGTAGAGTGGACATCATTCCCAAACTCATTTCTTATAGTCACAGAATTCTTATGGCGTAGAAGCAGGCCCTCCTACTCAACTTGTCAATGCCAATAAAGTTAGTAAAACACACACAGAAACACTGGAGGAACCCAGCCCAGTCTTGTAGCATTCATAGGAGGTAAAAATATATTCCCGATGTTTTGGGCCTGAGCCCTTCTTCAAGGCATAAGCAAAAACCAGGCAGGTGTCCAAATTAAAGTCTAGGAGAGAAAAGGGAGGAGTAGGAGGAGGAGGAATCCAGACCAACAGACAAAAGATGTTAATTGAATCTGATATGAGAAAAGATGAGAAGTGCTTTTGGCTGTAACAACACTGAATTACCAAAGCTTACAAACAAATAAAGAATACCCTATCTCTCCTCATTCTACACCCGAGATCCAGCATCTGTATACTGGCGTTTAACACCTCCGCACAAGCACGCTATTAATCATGTGCATCACATCACTTACATCATCGTCAGCGACCGGCTATGTTCCCGAAGAAGGTAAGTACACGACAGCAACAGCCCCCCCCCCCCCACCTTAGCATCGAGTCTCTGAAACAATAAGATAAGGAGGCGCTTGTGCTTGCGAACAGAATATCTCGATGTAAGTGAGGCCAGCAAGTACGTGGTCCATAAACCAATGAGCTGCATTCCATAAACTGAAAGGCATTGGCAGAAACTCAAATGTGCCGAGAGGGAGAATTACTGCCATTTTGGAGAGATTCGAAGGCTTAGCTGGAATCTGATAGGAGGCATCGTATAGATGTATTTTTGCAAAAACATGTTTACTGTAGAGGTTCACTGAGAAGTCTTGTAAATTGGGAATGCATCAGTCAGGCACGGTGGAATTGTTCCGTGCTCGATGATCACTACAAGGCCGCCAATCCTCAGGAGATTATTTTGGAACCATATATAATAGTGAAGCCCAGAAACTATCAGATCTGTAGACTATGACCAACTCTTGCATGTGGTGGAATTCTGATTTTGTAATTTTAAGATGATCCAGGGGTAATCTACAAGCCCAGGCTACAACAGGAGGACCCTGAGACTCTATACGGTGGATTACTGTATGTTTAACATCTGTATTATGATACGATGTGTTCACTAGGTGTGCAAGGCTCCGAAAGAGAAGGAGCCATGTTGAAGGCTCGTCAGATGGCTGACAATATCGAGGGACAACAGATGCAACTCACTTGCACATAAGAGCTGCAGTCCACGATGCAGTGATTTTTCAACTCCGCCAACAAAGAAAAATGTGACAAGAAATCCATTTCCAAAATGGAATTGAGACCAAAATCTAACGTGAGTGACCTCTGGCCATACATCTGAATATGAGAATCATTCACGGCCGAAAGAACACATGAAATATTGGGGTGGCTGCGTCCCTCCCTGGTTGGAGGGATGTACTGAAATCTTCACACCGGAATCATCAAAAAATTGAACACCTGAGATATGGTCTTTGAGGAAGAGATGGTGGCCAATGAGCCCATGGGCAGCAGTTGCATCTACTGTTGGGCCTGGTCGTTTCCCAACTACCTTTTGTAGAATTGGAAGGTGGCATTCAGGACCAGGCAGCAGCACCAAATCTCCAGTGCTTCCAACAAATACATCATCCAAAGCCTCTACCACATCCTCGACCACCACGATTCCAACCAAGTCCACGGAAGGAATTCCTTTTCACGTCCAAAGCCTGAACTGCGTAGTCAGTGCTGCCATTTGCAGCTCCAACTCAGTTATCTTCGATTGATAAGGTCCTGGCACTTCAGTGAGCAGTTGTTCCAGTTCCATTTGCTCTTGTCGACTAGGGGAACAAGCCAATCCTATCTTCAATGTGCAGGTTGTGGACAAACGAGGTTGGCATGATCTGCCAGCTGATCAAGTGTGGACGTTCAAAAGACACTTACTAAATGCTCTTGAAAGTGATGTGGTAAACATCAAAGGAACCTCTGGGTCCAAAAATCATCTTTGACAGGGTCTGTTCCAGCTATCCTGTGCCACCTCCTCAACATCTTTGACTGTTGCCTATTGCCTAGGCTGTCATCAGCTCGTAATTGGCCAATACAAGTCCCCCTAGATGGGAGAAATGGAGGTGTCTTAGTGGATCCGGATGGTAATCTCCCATACAATGTCCTCCACTTCACAGGCAATCTGCTCTGGAAGATGGTCCACAAGTAAATCATACTTTGTCTTCTGACTTGCCACATTGATGGCAGTCACCATGAACCACGCTGGCGCATTATGAATAAAAAGGTGGGCGAATCCCTCCACCTGCTACTGTAAGGGGTTTATCCTCATCACTATCCATTTTAAATTTAAACAGAAATTTCTGTGAACTTGTGGATTCCCATTCGGTCGGTGGAGCATGCAAAATGACGACACCCAAACTTTCGAACTGCTCAGATTAATTTATTCTGAAGAATTTTCGAAGTCAGAGAGAGTCTCTCACTAGTTTCTTACAACTTTCCTTTGTTCGGCCTTCACTTGGGTTAGGTTATATTTGGCCCAATCAAAAGTTAACATGCTACATTTTTACCCAATACAATTACTTATACATACACATTAGGTTACAACATAAGATTGGCAGCCTCTTATCAAACATTGCTCAAGCTGTTTGGTTCAAAATAAATTCCTGTGATTAGTCTTCGAGCTGATTGGTCCTTTTGAATTGCCACATTATTATAATGCTACAAAGTCTAGCGATGCTCTCATTTGCTTTTAACCCCTTACTTCCTCAAACTCACAGGGTCACCATTTGTAACACACCTGATGTACCACAACTTACATGCATATAAAGAATACACTCACTCACTCTCCTCCTGCATCCGAGATCTTAACACACTTGCACATGCGTGATATTATCCCTGCACATCGTATTGCTTATGTCATCATCAGCGACACCAATCCCAATGAAGGTAAATATGTGACCGCAACATGGCTATGTGAAAGGAAACAGAGGGAAATGGGAAGAGAGGGAGAGAGAGAAAACTGGGTGAAAGGAGACAGAGGGAAGAAGGGGAGGGGGGGATTTAATGCAAACTGGAGGTTGATGTTAATGCTATCTGGTTGGAGGGTGCCCAGGCAGAAGATGAGGTGTTGTTCCTTCAAATTGTGGGTGATCTTAGTCTGGCAGTGAATGAAACCATGGACAGACAGGTCTGCAAAGGGAAGAAATGGGGAATTGAAATTGGTGGCCACAGGGAGATCCAAGGTATTGTGGTGGATTTAGCCGAGGTGCTCAATGAAGCGATCTCCCAGTCTGCATCCAAATCTCACCTTTCCTTTCCAATTAGCACCTTTTGTCTGTTGGTCTGGACTCCACCCCCTCTATTCCTCCCCCTTTATCCCCCCCCAGCCTTTAATTCAGACATCTGTCTGCTTTTTTTCTTATATGTTGAAGAAGAGCTCAGGCCTGAAATGTCAGTAATATGTCTTTACCTCCTATGGATGCTGCGAGACCATCCAGCATTTCTGTGTATTTTTGCTACAATCACAACATCTACAGACTTTCATGTTTATACACCAATCAAGTGTCTACCTAAGCTATTCCCATTTGCCCAAGAATGGCTCATATCCCTCTAATCACAGGATAGCTGCCTCTATCACTTCCTCTGACAACCCATTCTGCATACCTATCACCCTCTATGTCAGGGGTCTCCAAAGTGGTGAATATTGACCCTTGGGGTCAATGGGCAATTCAAGGGGTCAATAAATGCCAGGGGGTCGAAAGAGGGTCATTAAATGGCATGAGGTGAGTCAGTTGATTGAACCTTTGTGGTCGAAAGCAGGGGCGTGATATGGAAAATAGCGCCTATAGCAGGGGTGTCCAACCTCTCGCTAGCTTGGCTGCCATTTTGTATTTGGCTTTGGCCTCTTAATAAGTATAGAGTGAAGGACTGATGGAGCAGAGAGGGAGGTACACTGCTGCTACCCCCCACCCCCACCGATCCAGTGCTGTCACCTTCCCCTGACCCACACTGCCAGCACCCTAATCAAGGATCAAGGACACCATGAAAGGGAGGATGGTCTAAAAAATTTGGGGACCCCTACTCTCCGTGAAACAGATGCCCTTTTAATTCTTTCTCCCTTACATGAAATATATGTTCTATAGCTTTAGGTTCCCTTATCCTGAAAAAAAGGTCACCATTCACATTATATGCTCCTTATGATTTTACAAGGCACTAAGGCATTGGTGGAAGTTCTTCATTAACTCTTTTTTTAACCTTTAACATACATTGACTTTCTGAAATATTGCTATTCTTTGTGCATTTCGTTGCAAAAAAGTTGAGAATCTTATAAGATTTGAATGCCATATATAAAATATCCACTTTTAGCTAGGTACCAAAAATCAACATTTAAAAAAAAATCCTTTAAAATAATATCATCCAAAGAAATTCTGAATGTAAAAATTCTTCCCAACCATACTATTAGAAATTCGGGCATGCTGAAAGTTTCCATCGTACAAGGTACATTAATAAATACAAAACCAATACCGTTAAATCTCAAATACCCTTCCTTAGAAAGGAATATATAGAAGCAGTGTAGTTTATACCAAGAATAAAATATGAGGAAAAATGTATGAGGAATTCAGAAGGAAGGCAGGGGAACACAACCCACTCCTCATCAGAGGGTTGAGTAGTGGAGAGGATCAAGACCTTGAAATTCCTGAGTGTCACCATCTCCAAGGATCTGTCCTGGAGCCTCCACGTTGATGCAATCACAAAGAAGGCTCACCAGTGACCACACTTTGTGACCTGTTTGAGGAGATTTGGTATGTCAACGAAGACACTCGTTGACATAAATGTGGAGAACATTCTGGCGGGCTGCTTTACTGTCTGCTATGGAGACGGCAACTCTCAGGACAAGAATAAACTCCAGAGGGTTGTTAACTCGGTCTGCAACATCACAGGCGCCAGACTTCACTCCATCGAGGACATCTACATGAGGCGGTGTCTTAAAAAAACAGCCTATGGTAAACCACTGTTATACCGTGATTGGGTACTACCAACTGGACGTGCCTCCCGAATCCGATCCTTCCCATAGCCCCCTGCAGGCCACCCTTTTACTTTTGCTCTGATCAGTCAAGGAGGTGGAGAGTTGTTTGATTGTGTTCTGGTCTCTTGCTATTAAAAGCCTGATTGTTTCACTCCAACTTTATGTGAATTATTGATGGTATACCACAGCCTCTATCCTCAAAGACCCCACCACCTAGTCCACACCCTCTTCACTCTGTTACCATCATAGAAAAGATACAGGAGCCTAATGATGAGCACTCAACGACACAAAGACAGTTTCTTCCCCGCTGCCATCAGATTCCTGAATAATCAGTGAATCTGCCTTACTTTTCATGCTCTAATATTATTATTATTTTATTTTTTATAGTAATGTTATTAGATGATTATAATATGTATGTTTGCACTATGATGTTGCCATAAAACATTCAGGACTTGTTCATGACAATAAATTCTGAAAATGCATATTTAAAATTGCTTTTCATTATTCTACAATAGAATATAATTTTTCCACTTCACATTATTTTCTAAGGATAATTAGCAGAAATTAGAAATAAGACTGTGTGTTATTTGTAACAGAATTTTGACTTGGCAAGAGTTTTTAACATCAATCGTAAGAAATCAATTTCTTTCACAGCTAAATGAGGAATCCCTCTGATAATGGATATCCGAAGGATCATAACATGCCCGTGTCCTTCACCAAATGTGTTCAAGCATGACAATAGGGGCCAGAAACCTCCATTCCAGAAAGAATTTTCTTTCCTCCACCGAATTGTCTCATTTTACCCAAGGTGGTCAAGCTATCAACTTTCTACCAGTCAAAGATTACATGTGGTGAGTCTGGAAGGATTCTCTCTCTGCACCATCAAGATTTGAGTGAAATGTCACTTCTTTCTTGCATTAACTGCAACTGTGAATATACTTATTTATCTCTCCTTTGATATTCATGATCTTTTTTATTGTCCTGGCAAAATGTGGTAATTCTTGGTGTATCTTATGTACCTACTTGGTTGAAGCAAGTTCGAATTTTTGGGCATCTGTACATGACAGTAAACTCACATTAAATATTTCTTACAGGAGAAATAGATGCAAGTGCACCATTTACCTTCCTTGCTAGATTTTAAATTTATCACCATTGAATTGTCTCTGAATGGACAAGAGAACCTCTCAGAAACCAGAAGTTTTAGAATTTTTTTTTTACCTTCTATGTAAAGTTCTGCAGATGTTGCATCTGATCCATGTATATTAGAAGCCAAGCAAGTGTACCGGCCCGTATCCTCCTCAAAGGCTTCAGAAATGATCAGTGAGCACTGATTACCGTCATATGCAATCTGAATATCAGGCGAATTCTTGAGTTCCTTTCCTTCACAGAACCACCTACAAAATAAATGATACATTACAGACACAAGATAAAATAACAGAAAAATGTCGATTGTTACCTTTTACGGTTCACCTTTGGTAAAGGCATTTGGCACGAATATAATCCTGTTCAATATTTGTTGAAATGTCATTTTGTTGAATTTCAGTTGGTCAGTTGCACTAAATATATGGGGACATGAAACCATTGAAAAGTTGATGCATTCCTCCAAGAAAATTGATAGTAATGTTGATCCATTTGTATGCATGTAATTTAGTGGTGAAATCCACAAGTTCATGTTTGTGATCCAGTGTATACATAGATTGGGTGGTTTTTAGTGCCTTTTTGAATGGAATCGAGAGAAAAAACTTGAACACCTTTGAATTTCCATTAATATACACCAGCTCTGCCTCAAAAATTCACATTTAGTTATGATGTTGTTCTTGTGTCCAGAAAATTATATACTGAATATTAATTGCCCAATAGTAAAATCTAAAATTAGGTAATGCCATACCACCATCCTTTTTCAATTTCTGTAGATATTTCTTACATAACCTAGGGTCCTTATTCTGCCATATATATGAAGAAATTCGAGAATCAATAAAATTTAAAAAAAACTTAGAGATGAAGGATAGAACCACCTGAGATAGATACAAGAATTTTGGTAAAATAATCATTTTAACTGCGTTAATTTGACCGATCAATGATAAGGACAATGGTGGCCATTTAGTAAACAATTGTTTAATGTGGTTTGCATATTTAATAGAAAAACTCACTTTTATTGAGGTTCAGTTTATAATCAGAAACACCACTGAATTGAGTGAGTAATAACATAGAAACATAGAAGATAGGAGCAGGAGTAGGTCATTCGACCCTTCGAGCCTGCTCCGCCATTCAACGAGATCATGGCTGATCTTAAAGTTCAGTACCCCGTCCCCGCCTTCTCTCCGTAACCTTTAATACCCTTATACTGAAGAAATATATCTAATTCCCTCTTAAATATATTTAATGAACCTGCCTCTACTGCCCTCTGTGGCAATGCATTCCACAGATTCACCACCCTCTGGGTATAGAAATTCCTCCTCATCTCGGTCCTAAATGATTTGCCTATTATCCTCAAACCATGGCCCCATGTTCTGGATTTTCCCATCATTGGAAACATCCCATCTGCATCCATTCTGTCCAGTCCTGCCAGAATTTTATATGTCTCTATGAGATCCCCTCTCAATCTTCTAAACTCCAGGGAGCACAATCCCAATTTGCGCAATCTTTCCTCATAAGTCATTCCTGCCATTCCAGGTATCAGCCTGGTGAATCGCCTCTGCACTCCCTCCATTGCAAGAACATCCTTCCTTAGATAAGGTGACCAAAACTGCACACAATACTCCAGGTGTGGTCTCACCAAGGCCCTGTACAGCTGCAGTAAGGTATCCTTGTTCCTATACTCAAAGCCTCTTGATATGAAGGCCAACATACCATTTGCCTTTTTAACTGCCTGCTGTACCTGCATGCTCGCCTTCAAAGACTGATGTACAAGTACCCCTAGGTCTTCTGCACTTCCCCATCTCTTAATCTATTGCCATTCAAATAGTAATCTGCCCTCCGGTTTGTATTACCAAAGTGGATAACCTCACATTTATCCACATTGTAGTGCATTTGCCATGTATCTGCCCAGTCCCTCAATTTATCCAAATCACACTGGAGCTTCCTGACCCCCTCTTCTGTGAACACAACCCCTCCTAGCTTAGTGTCATCTGCAAATTTGGAGATATTACATTCAATCCCCTCATCCAGATCATTAATGTAAATTGTGAACAGCTGGGGTCCCAGTACAGATCCCTGTGGTACCCCACTGGTCACCGCCTGCCACTCAGAAAACGAGCCATTTATCCCAACTCTCTGTCTTCTACCTGCCAGCCAGTTCTCAATCCACATCAATACTTTTCCCCCAATCCCATGAGCCTTGATTTTGTAAGCCAGTCGTTTATGCGGGACCTTATCGAAGGCCACATCCACTGGCTCTCCCCCATCTATTTTACCTGTCACCATCTCAAAGAATTCCAATAGATTTGTCAAGCACGATTTACCTTTTGTAAATCCATGTTGACTCTGTCCGATCCCTTCTCTGCTAGTCATATGCTCCGCTATTACATCCTTAATAATGGATTCCATCATTTTGCCCATTACTGATGTAAGGCTCACCGGCCGATAATTCCCCGCTTTTTCTCTACCCCCCTTTTTAAATAGTGGGGTAACATTAGCTACCCTCTAATCCATGGGTACTGATCCTGAGTCTATTGAGTTCTGGAAAATAATTCTTAAAGCATCTGCTATCTGAATGGCCACTTCCTTGAGTACCCTAGGATGTAGATTATCAGGCCCTTGGGATTTATCTGCCTTCAATCCCATCAATTTCCCCAAGACCATGTCCTTAGAGATACTGATTTCTTTCAGTTCCTCCCTTGCATTAGTCTCTATGTTTCCCAACATCCTTGGGAGGTTATTTGTATCCTCTCTTGTAAAAACAGAACTTAAGTAAGAATTTAATTAACGGTACTGCAGGGATAGATTTCTCAGGGTTAGAAATATATAGTAACAAGTCATCTGCATGTAGTGGTACCTTATGTATCCCCATCCCCATGAATAATGCCAAATATATTTGGTGAGTCACAAAAAGTGGTCGGCAGAGGTTTCAGGCCGATGCCAAATAATAAAGGGTTCAAAGGACAACCAAAAGCCAAAGGTGAACGATATGTCGATTTTTATCCAAGAGATGAATTTTGGACTAAAATTAAATTTCTCAAGTGTATTAAATAAATATTCCCATGCTGAACTTCATTACTTTCGGGTAGTTTTAGGGAAGAGCAAGGAGGGGCCTAAAGTTGAGGATCTGGATTGGAGAAGAGCAAATTTCGAAGGAATAAGAAGGGATTTGGGGAGTATTGAGTGGGACAGGATATTTTCAGGTAAGGATGTAAATGAAAAATGGAGGATATTCAAAAAAGAAATTTTGAGCGTACAGGGTAGATATGTCCCAGAGAGGATCAAAGGAAAGGCTGGAAGTTATAGGGAGGCTTGGTTTTTGAGGAATATTGGAAATTTGGTTAGAAGAAAAAGGGAGGTGTACAAGAGGTATAAAGAGCTGAATGGATTCAGCTCTCAAGGCTGAGAGTTTGAAGGAGGACTACAAGGAGTGTAAAAGGAATCTTAAGAAAGAAATTAGTAAGGCCAAAAACAGGCACGAAGCGGCTTTGGCAGACAGAGTAAAAATAAATCCAAAGGGTTTCTATAGGTACATTAAAAGTAAAAGATTAGTGAGGGATAAAATTGGACCCCTTGTAGATAGTGAAGAAGTGAGAAGTGAGGCTGAGTGAGAAGTCAGAGGAAATGGGGGAAATTTTGAATGATTTCTTTGCCTCGGTATTCACTAGGGAAAAAAATATTGAACCAGTTGAAATAAAGAAAAATAGTGGGGAGGTCATGAAGCATATAAGGATAACCGAGGAGGTAGTGATGGCTGTGTTGAAAAAGATAAAGGTGGATAAATCTCTGGGACCGGACAAAATATTCCCAAGGACATTCAGGGAGGCTTGTGGACAGATAGTGGGGCCATTAACAGAGATATTTAGGATGTCACTGGTCACGGGGGTAGTGCCAAAGGATTGGAGGGTGGCGCATGTGGTTCCACTGTTTAAGAAAGGGTCCAAATGTAAACCTGGGAATTATAGGCCCGTGAGTCTGAGGTGGGTAAGTTGATGGAAAGTGTTCTGAAGGATGGTATTTACAAATATTTGGAGGTACAGGGAGTAATCAGCATGGTTTTGTCAGGGGTAGATCATGCTTGACAAACCTGATTGAGTTTTTCGAGGGGGTTACAAAAAAGGTTGATGAAGGGAAAGCTGTGGATGTTGTCTATTTAGACTTTAGTAAAGCTTTTGACAAAGTTCTCCACAGGAGGTTAGGAAAAAAGGTGGGGGCATTAGGTATAAATAAGGAGGTAGTGAAATGGATTCAGCAGTGGTTAGATGGGAGGTGTCAGAGAGTAGTGGTAGAAAATTGTTTGTCCAATTGGAGGCCAGTGACTAGTGGAGTTCCTCAGGGATCGGTCCTCGGTCCACTATTGTTTGTTATATATATTAACGATCTGGAAGTAGGGGAAGAGAGTTGGATAAGCAAGTTTGCAGATGATACAAAGATTGGTGGTGTTGTGGACAGTGAAGAAGATTACCATAAATTTAAAGGTGATTTAGGAAGGCTGGAGATGTGGGCTGAGAAATGGCTGATGGAATTTAATACAGATAAGTGTGAGGTGTTACATTTTGGAAAGGCAAATCTAAATAGGTCATATGCATTAAATGGTAGGTTATTGAGATGTGCAGAGCAACAAAGGGATTTAGGAGTGATGGTAAATAGTACCCTCAAGGCTGATACTGAGGTAGATGGTGTGGTGAAGAAGGCAGTTGGAATGTTGGCCTTCATAAATCGGAGTATTGAATTCAAGAGGAGGTAGGTTATGATGAAATTGTACAAGGCATTGGTGAGGCCAAATTTGGAGTACTGTGTACAGTTTTGGTCACCAAATTATAGGAAAGATATAAACAAGATAGAGAGAGTACAGAGAAGGTTCACAAGAATGTTGACAGGATTTCAAGGTTTGAGTTACAGGGAAAGGTTGTGCAGATTAGGGCTTTTTTCTCTGGAGCATAGAAGATTGAGGGGGGACTTGATAAAGGTGTTTAAGATTTTAAAAGGGACAGACAGATTAAATGTGGATAGGCTTTTTCAATTAAGAGTGGGGGAGATTCAAACTAGAGGGCATGGTTTAAGATTGAAGGGGGAAAATTATAAGGGGAACTGAGAGGAAATTTCTTTATGCAAAGGGTGGTAGGGATGTGGAATGAGCTTCCGGCAGATGTGGTTGAGGCGGGATCATTGGTTACATTTAAGGAAAGACTGGATAGTTACATGGATAGGAGAGGACTGGAGGGGTATGGACCGGGTGCTGGTCAGTGGGACTAGGAGGGTGGGGATTTGTTATGGCATGGACTAGTAGGGCCGAACTGGCCTGTTCTGTGCTGTAAGTGGTTATATGGTTATAAGGTTATAAAATAGATGCATAAATTATTCCAGCCATACTGTTCATACATAGGTCTTGCCACCACTCTTTGTTAATTTTTGTATCTATGTCCGACTCCCATCTCTCCCTAGATCTATGTAAGTTTGGTTTCAGACTCTCACTTTGGAATATGTCAGACATTCTAGATATAAATTTATATATATCCCTTGTCAAATTAGAATCCAGTTCTAATTTTCCATTTAAGAAAGATTTTAGTTGTAGGTGGCAGAAGACAAATCATATTTATTTCTTAATTATTTAAATGTCATAAACTGCCTTTGTATATAACAATCCTCGATATATCTGATCCCTTTCTGGCACCAGTTGTCCGGGATCTCAATACCCAGAATCAAAGTTATTAAATTATTTTGGATCAAAGGCTTTTTTGATATCCCAATTTTTAATCCAATACATGGATTTTTTTTCAAAATTTGCAGTATATGTTTTAGTATAAGGTTATTTGATTTCTTTGAAATTAATTTAGTATTCCATTTGTAAATAAATTCTTCTGCTATCTTTTCATCTATCAAATATAGGCCAATTTGTGCCCAGGACTGGATAGTCTACTCCATCAAAAAATGATGCAATAAACTTTGTCTGGGCTGTCCAATGATATATTTTTTTAAAATCAGGTAATTTTAGACCCTTCTAAATTATAATCCCATGTTAATTTCTAGCCCCCCTTCCCATTCTAGCCCCCCTTCCCATTCCATGGGAACCTCCTAACACCTTCATTAAGTATCTTAAAAAAGCTCTGGCATAATGAAATGGGCAATGATTGAAAAAGATATTGAAGTCTTGGCATCACCATCATTTTGAGATAGTTAACCCTCCCCATCAATGTTACAGGCAGAGCTCTTCATCTAGCTGCGTCCTCCTCAATCTTCCAGAGCAAGGAGAGGTAATTAAGTTTGTACAAATTACATACATTTTTATCTTCTTTTTTTCTTAAATATTTTATGCCTTCTTCTGGCCACCTGAACTGGCTTCCTTGCTGATATTGTTTTTGTTAAAGGCATAATTTTACTTATCCAAATTCACTTATAACCCAAAACTTTCCCATAATCTTCCATTGTGGTCCTTAACTTAGTAACATTATTAATTATATTATACTATTTAAAATTAACATTAATACCAGATATAAATTGGTGCAATATAATTTCTTCCATCAGTTATACCTCACACCACAAAAATCACATCAATCAAAATCTGATTTTTCAGAAATGTGTTTTAGATGTGGTGTAGACATTGGAACTTTTGTCCACTCCACCTGGTTATGCGCAAAGGTAAGGCCATTTAGGGTGAATTTGGGGGACATTCTTCAGAAAATTACAAAAGTGGATTTTCCATAAGATCAGGAGTGTGTCTTTTGGGAGATATTGGCAACATGAGTCTTGTTTTCATAACATCAAATTTCTTTTGTGAAGGTTGCCTCAGCTGTAGCCTGGAAGTGTTTAGCGGTTTCATGGAAGTCCGACTCCCAGTTAACCATCTCACAGTCGAATATAGAAATGCAGAGTTACATTCTCCTCGACAAGATCGCTTACAATATAAGGAAGAATTATGACACATTTATTAAACCTTATTTGAATTATATTAGCACCCAGTTTAATTAATTCCCACCTACTTGCAAAGAAGATGATGCAGACATCGTGTGGGTGTGGTTTTTTTAATGAAGAAAGGTAGTTAATTGATTCTGTATTAATATGTTGATTGATTGCTTCATCAATTGTATAGGGAAGAGGGGTAGGAGGGAAGTAAGTACTGTGTGTGTGTGTGTGTGTGTGTGTGTGTGTGTGTGTGTGTGTGTGTGTGTGTGTGTGTGTGTGTGTGTGTGTGTGTGTGTGTGTGTGTGTGTGTCTGTGTCTGTGTTGCAGTTTGCCCACACGACAGGCAAAGCAGCTCACGGAGACGCGGGCAAGTCCATGGCAGATCTGACTGTGAGAGCTCTGCGTGCAGGGCAAGCCCAAAGCCTGGTGGCTGATGTCATAAAGGTCCCAGGAGTTGCAATTGTCATTGGTTTCCGAGGGATTTTTCGTGTGAGAGTTCTATTAAAATCAGTTGGTTCAATTTATTTTTGCGTGGTTCTTTTGCTCGCTGTGTGGCTAGTGCAACACACACACACACACACACACACACACACACACACACATCAAGTTGATTTGTTCATGGTTTATTGAGTCTATAAAAATCAAAAATAAATTTTTTTTTAAAAAGTAGATGCATTGTCACACTGTCTTGACAGTTGCATCAATGTGTTTGTCCCAGGTCTGGGTATTGGAGATATTTATTCCTATGGACTTGAAGCTATTTACTCTCTCCGCTTCATTGCATTAATGTAGACTGGGGTGTGGACTGCACCCCCTCTCCTAAGGTCAGTGACCATCTCTATCTTATAGACATTGAGAGAGAGGTTGTTGGTTGGCACCATGCCACTAAACATTCAATCATTTTTCAGTGTTCCTTCTGATATCTGGCATCCAATGTAGTGCAGATAGTAAAAATAACTCCTATGAAGTGAAATTATTTTATATAACCCTGCTATTTAAAAGAAAGGATCTCTGAATACAAGCTAGTGCACTTGACATTGTAAATGTTCATTTGATACTTCTCTCCACAGTTGTTGCTTGACTTGCTGAATTGACTTGACGGCTCCATACAGGCTTTCAATGGCTTGCGAAAGGTGCCGACACTGTTTTATTTAAGATTCTGTGATGGTGGGGTCTGGGCCCAAAATGGCAGTTCTTGTGTTCAGCAATGGCCACAAAGGGTTACAGACTCCAGGGGAGCAGGAGACCGGCCCATGGCACCAGTCACAGGGAAAACACCACCCGTTGAGAAGGAGAAGCAGAGAAAATGATCTTAAGGATAATTTCTGCAGTGGCGAACTAGTGAGGGTTTCAGGAGTTGAGAGACCCATACAGGTGCCGGGCTGCTGGTCAAGTGAAATCAAAGGACTCAGACCAGGCTGCCGGCTGCTGGAGCCTGCCTCATGAACCAAGTAGTGGAACTGGAACTTGAGAGGATGCTAAGTGCAAAAAAGGCTCCCAAGGGCCCTGAGCATTGAAAGTTTCCTCATCGTGTCCAAGGTTTGGATTGGGGCTTGTGTTGTTGATGGTTTGAAGTGAACTGGAGTCTGTGGGGTGGCAGAGGGCACAGGAGCACTGGAGGTGAATCCACAGACACTCGTGACTCATGGGGGGAGGGGGTCTTTTTTGGTAATGACTGTAAGGGGTGCTGGGCAAAGCTAATGTGAATGGCTTGTTTATGGCAAGTTTGTGGAACATTACATTTCTCTTTTATTACATAACAATAAATAGTATCTGGTCTATTTACAGCATTTTCTGTTTTTATTTCAGGAGATGAGTCATCCATCTGGTTGTTTTACCCCTGAATTTATATGACTGGTCCTTTTAACTTTGGCTTGGAAGCATCGGCAGGCTAATGCTCATAATGAGTCCGAAAATGTATCATCCATAAATCTATCACTTACAGCCTTGGATAAGTGATATCTCTAGTACTCATTTTTTTGGGGAAAAAAAATTCAAATGATACACAATCCTCTGGGTTAAAAAAAATGTCTCAATTTGGAATGCTTAAACTCAAATCCTCATTTACAATTCGAGACACCTCGTCTGGAGGAAACAATCTCTGAGCATTAATCCCCATCTGAATCGTGTGTGTCTTCCTAAGATAACCTTTCATTTTGTAAGCGTCAAAGAGTCTTCCTTGATCTATCACACCTCGGACACAGTCTCTTCCCCCCCACCCCCTCCTATCCATCAGCAGGAAGGCTTAAGACTGTAAAATCTTGCACTAACAGGCTGAAAGTTTCTTTCCATCAGCCATCAGAGTCTTAAATTAACCCCTCAATTGTGTTATTGCACTCTCCTTACTTTGTACTATTGATCTTTCTCATTGTATCTCTATATTCTGAAATTGTGATCCTGCCTTTCTACACTTTACAGGGGTATGAATGTTGAAGTTTATCTGTTAGACTGCTCATGGAAGAACCTTTCTCATTATATCAATTATAGTGACAAACTTGGGGGGGGTGGGGGGAAAGAACTTTTCATCTGAGGAATAAACACTGCCCCCTATTCCAAGGCAAGTTGATCTCTTTATTTTGAGACCAAAACACCACACAATTCTAGATATGGTCTAACCAAATGCCTGTAGGATCTCGGCAATACCTCCTTGCCTTTATAACCCAACTACCTTGCAATATAGGATATGATATGACAATATGCAAATGATTGGGGTGAATTTGATGTGCATTATGCAATTGAATTTCAAGGAGAAGGAGACACTTGCCGCTTGAAATGTGTGTGATACAAATGCTGTATATCACTTACCTGTCCTGGCTGGATCACACACAAGCAGACAGGAATGGCTTCCTTCACAAAGGGCCATAAATAAATCTGAACATTTTATAATGATCATCAAACTCTTCCATTTTGGACCTTGTATTGGAGGAAAGATTTAGTATTTTAAAATGGCTAGGTCCAAGACATTCTCCATGACAAGCATTTCTGACACTTCATAAGACTGAACTAATTAGTGACAGCCAACTCTCGTTGTGCTGGTAGGCAGCTTCATAGAATTTATCCTACTCTTTGTGAACAGACATCAACAGAAATAGATGCAGTTAATCATTAATGTCTATAACTGCTGGGACAAATGCAATGCAGAAATATGAGGGAGAAACTCAGCAGATAATGCAGTATCCATGGGAAGTAAAGGACCATCAACATTTTGGGCCTAAGCTCTTCTTCAGAAATGTGGCTAAAGAGGTAGATGCCTGGATAAAAAGGATGGGGGAAGGGGAAGAGAAGAGATGGGAGGATGGGGAAAAGGGAGGGGGAGGAGGAGGAGGAGGAGAGCAGGCTAATGGTAAGAGGTGAATGTAGGTGGGAGGGGAGAACAGAAAGAAGCTGAGAAGTGACAGGGAGAAAGGGGAGTGGGCTAAGGAGGGTAGTTCTCTGATAGGAGAAGGGAAGGGGATGGGGACCTACAACCAGATGGCTTCAATATCAAATTTCTATTAACTTCTTCCCTCTGTCTCTCTCTTTCACCACCCCCTTCGCCAGCTCCACCCCCTTCTCCTACCCTTCTCTGCCACTTCTCTGCTTCTTTCTCTTCTCCCCTCCCACCTGGATCAACCTATTACCACTTACCTCTCCTTTCTATTTTTCTCCTCCTCTCCCTTCCATTCCCCCCCCCCCCCCCGCCACCGTTTTACCGTTTTAGTCAGGCATCTACCTGTTTTTCCACATTTCCAAGGAAGGGCTCAGGCCCAAAACACTGATTGCTTATGGATGGTACATGAACTGTGAGTTTCTTCAGCACTTTAATGTATTACAACAGGAATAAATGAACCTGACATTGATTTAAGGTTAATTTTATATCTCAATATGCAAATTACCTTTAAACTCTTAAGCACTTCAAAGTGTGAAAAACTAAGGGAAGTGTTTCTCTCCTGCCCTCCTATCCGTGATAACCTGTGGCTTCTTGGCTGTTGCCCTGTGCTCATTCCACTGCCTCTTCTTCCCTCCTTTCCCCATCACCTTTTATTCAGGCCCCTGCCAGCTTTTTGCTCATCCCTTGATGAAGGGCTCAGGTCCGATATGTTGGTTATATGTCTTTGCCTCCGACGGATGCTGTGGGATCTGCTGAGTTTCTCCAGTGTTTTTGTGTATTTAATCGGAACTATTACTTGTCAATGAGGTGCAATATAAAAAAATACTGTGCCTTGGCACTCAGCCAGTTACTGGCTGTGCAGTTTCCTAGTTGTGTCAATAAATTGGATTCAGATCCATGCCTGACAGTTTTAAAAATCCATTGGCATTCTCCCATTTAATTCCCTTCATATCATTAACAAAATCATGCAAACACTCCCCTGTAAAATCTGTTCCCTTGATTCATTGAAAATTTAGCCTGTTGGCCCATTCTGTCCTGAACTGCGGACTGATAATTCCCTGACAAAATGCTAGTCCACAATTCTTAAGTTTTCTGCTCTTGCCCTCATTAAGCAGTGGGGCCAATATGACCGAGTGTATGATTAATTTTCCCAGTCGAGAGAACTTTGGAATATTATTAACCAGGGCATCTGCAATGTTCTTGCTGGCTTCTTTCAAAAGCTGATTCTGCTGGTTTGGTCACTATTTTTATCATTGTTATTCTGCACTTTTTTTGAAAGATAAAAACTGGCTGCGAGTTTTCACAGGATTCCTCGATTGCTTCCCTCTGCTGCAAACCCTGTTTATAGGTAATCAATTAAAAAGTCTGACATTTTCTTAATTTTATTTACAGTAACACCACTGGCTGTCTTCGAACAGCTTGCCAGACTTTTAACCCTTTTTTGCAATATAAATTAGGGATTTGACATCCTTTGCAATTTTTTTCTCTTTTTGGGACTCTGCACTTTAATTCTCTTTTACATGTTCACTCGTTTAACACTGCTCTTACTCATTGGGATAAATGAAGCCACTTTCTTTTTTTTAATAATTTTTAATTTTTCACACTGTGAACCATATCAACGAAAATATATACAAACGTTTCTCATTAAATATACACAGTGGCATTTTCTCCCCTTTTTTCCTCCCTACCCTCACTCACCCCTTCCCACCCCCTCCAAAACCAATAAATATTCAACATATACAATACAATAAAACCATAAAACAATGTCTTCATACAATGAAAAATAAACAAGAAAAATGTGTAATCTGTTTTTACACAATGAATCAAATAGTTTTGTCTTCTTATCATTTTAGGGGATGGAGGTCTGAGGCAAACTCTCTCTGTGCTGTTCCATGTATGGTTCCCAAATTTGTTCAAATAATGTGACTTTATCCTTCAAATTATATGTTATTTTTACAGTGGAATACATTCATTCATTTCCATGTACCATTGCTGTACTCTCAGGCTTTCGTCTATTTTCCAAGTTGACATTATACAGTTTTTTGCGCTTTATCCAATTTGAGGCCTAACTCATTATTTCTTATGTTACTTAAAAGAAAGATCTCTGGATTTTTTGCTATGTTATTTTTTGTGATTTTATTTAATATCTGATTTAGATCTTCCCAAATCGAATTCACTTTCATACATGCTCAAATTAAATGTATTTTTCCATTACCTTCTTACAGCGAAAACATCTATCTGATAATGTTGGATCCCATTCTTTTAACTTTTGAGGCGTGATATATAACCTGTGTAACCAATTATATTGTATCAAGCATAACCTTGTGTTTATTGTATTCTTCATAGTTCCAGAACATAACTTGTCCCATGCTTCATTTTTTATCTTTATATTTAAATCCTTTTCCCACTTTTGTTTGGGTTTATAGCTTATTTCATCATTTTCCTTATCTTGCAGCTTAATGTACATGTTCATTATAAATCTTTTAATTATCATTGTGTCTGTAATCACATATTCAAAGCTGCTTCCTTCTGGTAATCTCAGTCTATTTCCCAGTTTGTCCTTTAAGTAGGTTTTCAGTTGATGATATGCAAACATTGTACTGTGAGTTATTCCATATTTGTACTTCAACTGTTCAAATGTTAATAAATTATTTCCCAAAAAACAATTTTCTATTATTTTGATTCCTTTTCTCTCCCATTCTCTCTGGTAAAAGTCTGATAAATACTTTAATTGTGCGGCTCTATAATAATTTTTAAAGTTTGGTAAATGCAAACCACCTTGGTTATACCTTTCTGTTAATTTATCTAACACTACCCTTGGTTTCCCCCCTTTCTCCTGCTGCTGCTCCTCTTACCATTCACCCCATCGACTTTCTTCCTCACCTGGATCCTCACTCCCTCTCCTGCCGCCTTCCTCATCTTTCAGCTGAGAGCCCTGGTGTCGGGCGTCCCGCAGCTGGTTGCACCATGGTTGCCTGCTCCTCGGCTAAGCCCCCCTCCCGTTGGTGTTTCATTTTACCTTTGATTGCGCACTGTGGATGCGCAACTCCTCCACGTGCGCGGTTGCACACTTTTGTTTAGCTCAGAGAGCCATTTTTGCAGTCCACTGGTCGGGGGGTCACGACTCCACAGGGACGGCACCAACCTCGGAGATTGGGCGCTCTTCGCCACCACGGCTCCCTGTTCCTTCGTGCAGGTAAGGCCTTCTTCTTTCTTTTCCGGTGACTTTTCTTTTTTTCCCCGTTTTTACTTTTTCCTTCTTGGTGCCATCTTCTTTCTCTTCTCTGCAACTTTATCTTCTATTTCTTAAATTTTATATTTGTTGAAGTTTGTCTTTTCTTGACTTTTTTTCTTTTTTTCTGGAGAAGGCTGGTTTTACCCTACCGGCCACTACTCCATCACGTGTTTCCTCTATGAAGTCTCTTTCTTCAGGGTGATATTATGGGTGGTATGGTTGGCGTAGTGTTTTGTGCAAAACTGTTACAACGCCATCAATCGGGATTGCGGTTTGAAACCTGTGCTTTCTGTAAGGAATTTGTACATTCGCCCCATGTTGTGTGAGTTTTCCCCCAGGGGTTCTGTTTTCCTCCCACCATTCAAAATGCATCAGGGGTTGTAGGTTAATTGTGTGTAATTGGGTGGTGTTATGTCTCTTGAGTTACTTAAATAACTTAGAGATGCAAGATACAAGATGCCCACAAAAAATATTTGAGAATGACTGTTCTAGAGGAAGTTTAAGAGAGCAGTATGGGGCAAATATTTTACACAGAGAGTGGTAGATGCCTGGAGCAGGCTTCCAGGAATAGTGGTGGTGGAAGCAGATACAATGGTAACATTTAGGAGGTTAATTGATAGGCACACAGATAAGATGGAGATGTAATCTACCAGGAGAACGCAGCAGATTTTTAATTTGATTTGGGCACATGGGCTGAAGGGCATGCCCCATGCCGCACTCCTCTATGTACTATAGATGCCATAGAGATCAGTGCTTGGGGCCCAGCTACTCACAATAAATATTAATGGGTTGGCACCATAGGACAATGAAACAATTACAGCTCAGAAACAGCCCAACTTGGCTCCTCTAGTCTGTGCCGAACCATTTTTTTCCCATAGTCCCAATGACCTGCACCCAGTCCGTCACTCTCCCTACCTCTCCCATCTATGTACCTGTCCAAATTCTTCTCAAATGTTAAAATTGAGCCCATATTTACCACTTGAGTTGGAAACTCATTTCACATTCCCACCACTCTCTGTGTGAAGAAGTTCCCCTTCATTTTCTCCCTAAACTTTTCTCCTTTCACTCTTAACCCATGTTCTTTGGTTTTTATCTCACCTTCCCTCAATGGAAAAAGCCTGTCTACATCTACTCTGTCTATCCCCCTCATAATTTTAAATACCTCCATCAAATCTCCCCTCAATCTACAATTCCCCAGGGAATAAAGTCCTAACCATTTTAACCTTTCCCTGTAACTCAGTTCCTGAAGCCAGGGCAGCGTCCTAGTAACACCCTTCTCTGCACTCTTTCCAACTTATTGATATCTTTTTAATGGTTGGAACCAAATGCAAATTTACAGATAACACAAAGCTTTGACAGCGGGGGTTGGGGCAGTGGGCTGTGAATGTTAGGACGAAAAATTGCTTTAATCAGATGTAGCCACTGTGCTAAATATATGGCAGATATACCATCATGTGATTACATGTAAAAGTTATCTGCTTAAAGTGGAAAAAACAGATTACCTGAATGAGATAGGATGGAACACAAGGGGTCATGCAATGAGAACTGGGTGTCTTTGTAATCAGCTGCTGGCAGGTTCAGAATGCATGAGGAAAGCAAAGAGTAGGTAGTAAGGATTCTTGTTGCAGCTCTACAGGTCCTTGGCGACAACCCATCTGAAGTTTTATCTACACCTCAGAGCTTATAGGACAGAAAACATATTTGTCATGAAAGAACGGCAGTGAAGGGATTCTACACTGATTTGTAAGATGGCAGGTCTAACGGATGAGGAGAGATTGGGGCCTGCATTCACTGGAGGTCAAAAGAGTGAGAAGGAGCCCCACAGAAACCAGCAATGTTGGAAGAGGATATACTGACTTTGGAGGCAGTTCAGAGGATGTTCACCAGATTGATTCTAGAAATGAAGGAGTTAGATTACAAGGTGAGATAAGTCACCTAGGTCTATACTCATGGGGAGTTTAAAAGGATGAGTGCAGATCTTGTAGAGACATAATTTTATAACAGAAATAAATAAGGGAGAAGCAGGGAGGTTGATTGCCCTGATATTTCCTCAAGATTCGGGCGAGTAGATAAAAGAGAGAGATCAGGAGGGACTACTTCTTCCACAGAGTAGTAAATCTGAGGAATTCTCTGACCAAAGGAATGGGAATGGTAAAGGCTGGCTCATTAAATTAATTTAAGACAGATAGAAGATCTGTCAAAGTAATCCTTTTGCTTTTATTTCTGTTGTTCTTTGAATTTCCTCACTTTCTCCCCCTCTTTTGTTTTTAGGAAGTTCTCCTGAATGGGTAGGTTTGATCTTAGTCTACGTCCCAGAAGGAGTTGTGCTGGTGGCATACCACACTTGAGCGGTGGGGTTGTGCGGTATATACTAGCGTGCCCTGGTAGAAACCTGCTCCACTGTCTTTTGCCTTGTTCATCAGTCTTTTCACTGTCTGTACCAATTTTTCCACTAGACCATTGGACTGTGGAAAATGAGGACTTGACATGGTGTGTACAAAGTCCCACTCTTTGGCAAACTGTCGGAACTTTAAATTGAAAAACTGGGGTCTATTGTCTGTGAAGACTTCGCTTGTCATGCCATGACTGGAGACTATGGCTTTCATACCTGTTATTACAGCATCTGAAATGGTGGTGTTCAATCTGCACAACTTTGGATACAGGGAGTAATAGTCTGTGACTACAAGATAGTCCTTGCCTTGACATTCGAATAGGCCAGCGCCTTCTGGTAAGGTCTGTATGGTGCTGAATGTGGCTTTAGTGGTTCTGCAGGATTGCTTGCTTGATATTTCTGGCATATTGTACAGTTTCACACTTCATTTGTTATATAATTGTTGATTCTTGGCCAGTATATCACCTCTTGGCCTCTTTTCTTACACTTTTTGATTCCGAGATGTCCTCTATGGATCCTTTTTAGCATCCCTTTTCTCAGACTCTTTGGGAAAAGGATTTTACTTCCTTTGTAAATGATGTCTTCAACCACTGATAGTTCCACCCTGCAGTTCCAGTACTCTGAAAGGTCAGGTGAGTAGTCCTGCTTCATGTTGGGCCATCCATCCAAGATGTTTTTTCTCAGTTGTCTTGGTGTTTCATCTTTGTTTGTCTCTGACTTTATGAGCTTCATTTATGCATCTGGTATGTGCCATGCACTTGTGATCATGTCCACAAAGGCATTCACATCTTTATCCATTTTGGAGTTTGTGGGATCTCTCGTATCAACAGCTCTAGACAATGCGTCTGCTGTGTCCATTAGCTTACCCGGAGTGTACACCACATTCAGTGTATAGTGCTGCAGCCTAATCATCATTCTTTGTATTCTCAGTGGACATTCATTTAATGGCTTTTGGAACAATGAAATCAAAGGCTTATGGTCAGTCTCTGCACTGATTGCTTGTCCTGACACAAATGATGTATGCGACGCTGAGCATACAATTTGAGCATATCATGTCTCCGTGTCAGTCATTGAGTGTGATGCATACGCAGTGGGTTGCCAGTCATCATATTTTTGCAGAACTGCATCGAGCCCACTATGTGATGCATCTGATGATATCTTGATGGGTCTCACTGGGTCGTAAAACCCCTGAAATGGTTCCTCTGTGAGCAGTTTCTTTAGTTCGCTCCATGACTTTTCATGCTCAAGATTCCACTCCCATTCAATGTTCTTTTCTGTTAGTCTTCTCAATGGAGCCATCTTTTGTGAGAGGTTGGATATGAATTTACCCAAATAGTTGAACATACCATTAAACCTCTGTACATCCTTTTTGCATTGTGGCCTTGGCATTTTCCCAATGGCGGACACCTTTCTGGGATTTCGTCTGATGCCCTCACTCCCAATAATATCTCCTATAAATGAGAGTTCTGTCACCCTGAGCTGGCATTTCTCTCTATTCAGCTTCAGGTTTGCTTTCCTTGTTGCTTCCAGCACTTTGCATAATGTCTCATCATGCTCCATTCTCGTGGTTCCCCAGACTATGATGTCATCCATTGAGGTATCAACTCCGTCCAGGTGCTCATAGACCATGTGGATAGTTTTATGATCCACTTCAGGAGCTGAGGCAATTCCGAATAGTCACCTTAGGAATCTGTATCTGCCAAATGGACTATTGAATGTGCACAGTCTTAAACTTGCTTCATCCAATTTTAACTGCCAAAATCCTGATGATGCATCCAACTTGCTGAAAAACTTTGCATTTGCAAACTGTGACATGATTTCTTCATGCATCGGAAGCTTAAAATGTTCTCTCTTTATTGCTCTGTTTAGATCTCTTGGATCCAAGCAAATTCTAAGCTTTCCATTCTTTTTGTCCACAATGACGAGTGAACTCACCCACTCCATTGGCTCATCTATCTTCTGAATCACGCTCAGGCTTTCCATCCTGTCCAACTCTGCTCTTAGTTACTTTTGAAGTGTAAATGGAATTTTTCTGCATGAATGTATTATCGGTGGCACATGTTTATCTACTCTGGTCATGTGTTCTCCTGGAAGGCAGCCTAGACCCTGAAATAGGTCATTGTACTCCTGAATGAGTTCATCATAGACTGTCTCTCCTTCACTTTCCACAACAAAGATTCTTTTTACCAGGTTCAGTTTCTCACAGGCTGTTAAACCTAGTATGGCCTGTACATCCTTTGGTTCCACGATGAATGCTAGCATGTGCTCTTTGTCCTTGTGTTTCACTTTGACCATGCAGTCTCCATGCACTGCTCTATCGGTACCTGAATATCCTGTCACCTTCACTTTTGTTCCATACATCTTCAGTCTCGGTCTAACCTTCTTAAAATCAGTCTCTGATATTACATTAATTTGTGCTCCAGTATCCAATTTAACTGAAATGTATATGTCATTCACTTTTAATCCCAACATCCAGTCTCTGATTTCTTTTTTATTTTCAGTCACAATATCTACATAGAATTCCTCTATCTCACTTTCATCTACTGCATGAACCTTGCTTTGTTGCCCTTGGGGGTTCCTACAGCAATGGGCATAATGGTTGTTTATGTTGCACATATTGCATGTTTTACCCTATGTTTTTGGTAGGTTCTTTACTTTAAAGTTGTTGTAAACAGCACCATGAGGCCATGAGGCTGCAAGTCTCCATTATAGATCTCACATACTGTGTGTTAGCCCCCTACTGGCAGCCAAGTCTAATCAATCAGTAAAGCATTGCTAGTTGCCTTGCAACCATGAACACTGTCATTATACTCACCTCAGACCACATTAAGTGAAGAGTGGTAAGAACATCTCCTCCACAATCTCCATCAGTATGACTGTGTGGTTCGGTATGACAATAACGCCATCTACAAATTTGCCAACGATACTATAGTAGTAGGTTGTATAAATGAAGGGTTGAGTCAGCAGACAGGACGGAGATTAAAAACTTGGCTCAATGGGGCAATAATAACAACCTCACACTCAATGACACCTGGACTAAGGAGCTGATCATTGAATTCAAGAAAGGAAAGCCAAAGGTTTACAATCCAGTGATCATTGGGGGATCAGAGGTGGAGAGGGTGAATAAATTTAGGTTCTTGGAATCATTACCTCAGAGTTTAGTTCCAGGACCAACATATCAGTGCCTCAACTTCCTCAGGAGTTTGCGGAAGTTTGGTACACCAGAAACCCTGGCAAATTTCTACAGAGGTGTGGTGGAAAGTTTGCTGACCGGCTGCATCATGGCCTGGTATGGGGACACCAATACCCCTGAGCGTAAAGCTCTCCAAAAGATAGTGGACACAGCCCAGGACATCACAGGCAAAACCCTCCCCAATATTGAGTACATCTACATGGAATGCTGCCATTGGAGAGCAGCAGCAATCATCAAAGTCCCTACCACATAGCACACGCTCTGTTCTCACTGCTGCCATCAGGAAAGAAGTATAGGTTCCACAAGATTCTCACCACCAGGTTCAGAAACAGCTGCTACCACTCCACCATCAGACTCCTCAATGACAAACTCAATCAGAGACTTGTTTAAGGACTCTTACGCACACTTTATTGATTTTCATTTTGTTCTTCCTGTACTGTACAGTTTGTTTACATTCATTATCTGTGTACAGTTCTTTCTTTGTGTACATGTATACATTGCGTACAGCTTATTTTTTGCACTACCAGTTCGTGGTGATTCTGCTGCGCCCACAGGAAAAAGGAATCTCAAGGTTATATATAATGTCATGTATGTACTCTGACAATAAATCTGAAATCGGAATCTGAAAACGAACAGGCCATTTTAGCCCATGATCCCGTGCTGCCCAATTACTCTCAATTAACCTACACCCCCAGTACCTTTGGAACAGTAGGAGGAAACTGGAGTTCCTGGGGAAAACCCATACATACATGGGGAGAATATATCCACTCCTTACAAACAGCGTGGAATTTGAACCCTGGTCCCGATCATTGGCGCTGTAACAGTGTTGCACTAACTGCTACACCAACCCCCGTACTGCCAGCATACAATTCCTAGTCAGGATGCTGTTGACCATGTATTGTCTTTAGATAGGTGGTATTCAGAGATGAAGTTTTGTTTGGTTATGGAAAGAATATCTTTTTCTATACAAGATAAGATGTCTTTTTATGAGTTAAAGGGGACCCCATTTATTGATTATATACAATTTAAATAAGTTTGAATTAATCATTTTTTTTCTTTAAAAAACTTTTTTTTATTGTATATTTTTTCTATATATATGTTTTCTTTCTTTCTTTCTTTTTCTTTTTTTTAGTTTTTTTTTATTAGTTGTTTTTTTTTGTTTAAGTTCTTTTTGTTTTTGTTTTTTTCATATATATTCTTATATAATAAAAAAATTTTGATTAATAATTAATACTTAATTAATTTTTTTGTTTTTTTATATATATCGATCTTTTTTTTAAGATATATATTTTTAATTTTTTTTATTATACTAATAGTATTAATTCTTCACTCTTCATCATGGGGGTGGGGAGGGGGGGGTTTAGGGGTTAAAAATAGCTTTTTTTAGTCTTAGTTTTTAGTTGTTAGGGGGAGATGCCGAGATTGGTATTGTATTAACTATGTTACTTTGTACTTGTATTACTTTATTTTGTATTTTTTCTGTATGTGAATTACTTACTTTCTTCATATGTTAAAATTAATAAATAAAGTTTCGAAAAAAAAAGGATGCTATTGACTTGGAAGTGAATTTGATTTGCAGAAAAAACACCCAATGAATTTGTAGATTACATATGCTACAGCCACAGTGCACCATGAGTGAAGATTCAGAATGAGATTCCAACAATTATCACCTTCCTGTTCCTCATCTTATTGCACAGAACTGTTCAAAGGTGATGCATTTTTGGCTGCATTTTCAGATTTTAGCTTGACAAACCAATTCTGTAAGCAATTAACAACCTCTTACACCAGGTGGAAGTTGAACAATCTGGGGGCCCACGACTCTGCACTCTCAGAAGGAATTACTTTCTCCGAGGATTTGTCTTCTGCAAAATCTAGCAACATTGCAAAGATGCAAATGAAGAGAAAATATATCTATTAACATTGATATAGTAACTATGCTACAACTGGGTCATATGTAACTCAGTGCTGTAAATAACCCAACACAACTGATTCAGATTTCAGATCATTGTCCGAGTACCTACATGACTTTGCATACAACCCTGAGATTCTTTTTCCTGTGGACCAGGCAGAATAACCATTAATGGGTAGTGCAAAAAAAACTGTACATAGTGCAAACATGTAAACAAATAAAAGAATTGTAATCTGATAATGAATGTGAACAAACTGACTACAGTACAGAGAGAACAAAAAGAAAATCAATAAAGTGCACAAGTAAGAGTCCTTAAATGAGTCTCTAGCTGCTTTCAGATGGCCACAATACCCGACTGTAAAGCCGCACATTATACTCCAGTGCGCCTGTTGGGTGGCCACCTGAAATGGGAAAAGCCGGCCAGGAGGTCAACTCACCCGACCCTTCTCCAGTAGGTATAATATCCTGCTCAGAGTATTCCCACTGCAGCTGAAAGCAGCTCAGGCAAAGCTGTTGACAGCCACCCTCTCCGCTGGTAACCCAGCTACCCTCCCCGCTGCCGACACCTACCCTCCCCGCTGCCTGACAGTCCCCAGGCATGGGACTACAAGGCTGGGGCGGCCGGCGGGGAACTACGTGGCTTACGCATGCACATAAAATCCTGCTAAATTTAAAAGGTGAGAGCTTTTGATGTCAGGACTCTCGGGGACGGCCATCCCAGCCCCATACTCCCCCACCCCAGCCACCCCAGCCCCACAGTCCCCTACTGGCCACCCCAGCCCCATATTCCCCCCCCCCCACGGCCACCCAGCCCCGTACTCCCCCCCGGCCGCCCCAGCCCCGAACTCCCCCTGCTCTTCGCTGCCCCAGCCCCACAGTCCCCCGCCGGCGCCCCAGCTCCATACTTTCCCACCCCCAGCCACCCCAGTCCGTACTTCCCCCCAGCTGCCCCAGTCCCCTACTCCTCCGCTGGCTGCCCCAGCCCCGCACCGGGGGCTTCAGGCAGCAGGGAGGGGGCTGACAGGCAGCAGGGAAGCGAGCTGTCAGACTGCTGTCCCGAGTAGCCAGCTTTTGCTGCTAGAAAGCTGTCCATTCCGTGGCCACCTAAACGTGCTAGCTGAACTCCATTAGCCATGCCTGCAGGCGCCTAATCTTCTTTGGAACACCTAAAAGCGGCTTCTGATTGAGTTTGTCATTGAGGAGTCTAATAGTGAAGGGGTAGCAGATGTTCCTGAACTTTGTGGCACCTATACCTCTTTCCTGATGGCAGCAGCGAGAACAGAGTGTGTTCTGGGGCAGTGTGGGTCTTTGATGATTGCTGCTGCTCTCTGATCGCAGCTTTCCCTGTAGATGTTCTCAATAGTGGTGAGGATTTTGCTTGTGATGTCCTGGGCTGTGCCCACTTTCTTTTGGAGGGCTTTATGTTCAGGGGTATTGGTTCCCCTATAGATCCTGATGTAGCCAGTTAGCACACTTTCTACCATGCATCTGTAGAACTTTGCCAGGGTTTCTGGTGTCATACCAAACCTCCTCAAACTCCTGAGGAAGTCGAGATGCCATTACTGTGTTGGATCTAGGAAAGATCTTCTGAGTTAGTGACTGCTGTGCGGCTTGCTAATATCATTCTGTTATCATTTAACTGCAAGGTCCTTATCTCAGAGGCTCTGAAGGACATAGATAAAAAATCATCACTGGCTACACACAAGGTGCTGAAGATGCTGGAATCCAGCAAATAAAAATCTGCTGGAGGGACTTAGTTGGTCAAGCAACTACAGTTGGCGAAAAAGAATGGTCAACATTTTGAGTCGGAACCCTTCATCCAGACTCGATGAAGCGTTTTGACCTGAAAAATCAACCATTCTTTTTCGCCAATTGTTGCCACTTGACTTACTAAGCTCCTCCAGCAGATTTTTTTCTCTCTCCAGATCATCACTAATTTTCAGCCCTTCATTCCCACTAGAAAACTTGAACACGATTCTGGTTCTTCCCCTGAACTTTCTTCCCCAGAATGGGAAAAGAGTCACAAAGATGAATGACTGGAATGGAACATCTTTTGAAAGGAGTGCATTTAAAGCTAAAGGTTCCATTGTTGTCACATAATACTCTATTTAGAATATAACATACATGAAATTCTTTAACTTTTGTCTTCTGTAAGGCTGCTTTGTCCAGTGCCCCTCACAAAAACCTACAGCACCTGGTGTTCATGGGTGGTCTTCCCTCCAAGTACTGACCAGCCATGAGTCTGCATAGCTTCTGAGATCAGTCAATCTCGGGTTTATGAAGTGATGATGCTGTCTCTCAGAAAGCATAAAAGTGCCGATGGAAAGTCCCACTGATTAATGACAAAATGGGGCTCTGAGGCAGTGCAGAAAAAAGAGAATGATGGGTGCATTTGCAGTGGAAATATATTTGAGAAGTGATGTGATTGTTTGGCAAAGCAGAGTGAGGAGTTGGAAAGACACTGGAACGATGGAATTAGATGTGGATGATGGGTGCAACTAAAAATAACTTTGCCCGTCTGATTAAGTCAAAGTTTTCTCGGTTCTGAATTCAAAGGCAGAATGCAATACTCTTGCTGGTAACTACCTTGGACCTTAAGGTCAAGATGAATAACTCTTTTTCTTCTATTTCTCCACCCATTTGAGAGAAATTTTCTCAAGTAAGTCGAGTAACCTCCAAAGGATTGAAATTTCAATATATTAAATGTTGCTGCAGTTTTAATGAAGCCATTAAACAATTTTTTTTGTAAACAGGCTCATAAATTTGTTAAATTACCCACATAGGAATTTTATAGACACTAAAAATAGGACAGGCTTGACTTAATACGCTGCTCAGTGGAATTTCTATGCCATTAGTTTCTCAAAATGGTGCAAAGCCCAGAAATACAACTGTTACTTGAAATTCTAAAAAATATTCAACTCCTATGCCACAAACCTGAAAGAAACAACATTAAACTTTAAAATGTGTATCGACTGTCACTGAATTTCACACCCAAATGCCTTTTGCTGACACCATAGAATACAGCTGGTACTGCCACTGTTCAAACACTTGTAGCCTTAGCATGAATAAAATCAGGTTTATTGCTCTCTGATTATACAAGTACAACCCGACAAAACAATGTTCCCCGGTCACTGGTGCAAAACACACAGACACACAACCCAACAAAACAGACAAACAGACAAACAATACATATGCAGGACAAGTATTTTAGCGATACAAATAAATAAATATTGTTTCATGAATATGAGAGTCTCGGGTGGTTAGTGTGAGCCGTTCCTTTGGTCATTCAGCGTTCTCGCTGCCCGTGGAGCAGCTGAAAGATGCTGTGCATGGGATGGAAGGGGTCCTCAATGATTTTGTACACTTCACAGTATAATCTCACAGAATAATTTGTTCATTATAGATAAATAATATTAAGGGTATATTACACAAATAAAAGTGCACGAATAAGAGCTTCAAGGGATAGCAATCAAGTCAAATCACCTTTATTTATCATTCATACCATGCTCACACAGTAAAGACGTGATAGCATTTCTCTTGGACCATGGAGCATATTTATATAAACAGAAGTTAAACACATTAGATCTATTTCTGCTGGTTGCTCGTTCAACGTTAGCAAGACTCTTTGGCAGGTAGCTTCTGCACAGGCACTGCATATTCTGAGGGAGCAAGGGAAATTTTAAAAATTAATTATTTAAAACTGGATTTTCCCCTGTCACCCATTTGAAATTGACAGAGTGACCAGAATAAAGCTTAAATAGTTTTTTGTGCTGCAATTGTTTCAAAGCCTGTTTTAGATACTACGTTGATCCTATCCATAAAAGTATATTCCCCACTGAAATTTACCGCATTTTCACTCGTATAACACGCACACGCATATGACATGGACACGGATATATCCACAGAAAATCTTAAACTAATTTTAAATATTTTCATATACCATGCACACACATATACCATAGTAGTTCTGTCCAGTACCATCATAAAATGTCCTATAAAAATCACAAAAAGCAAAGAGACACATGTGCAGATAGCATTATCATCCTGTGTAGCTATCCCCTGCATTCGATCTAGCCTAATCAGTATAAAAGGCCCTTGCATTTAGTGCTACCTTTGAGATTTAGTGCACTGGTAGTTGTGACAATGCAAGGAGCCAAATGCAAATCTTACACCACTAATTTCAAACTGAAAGTTATTACCAAAACAGAAGAAACTGGCAGCAAGAGAGTATGAAGTTGGCGAATTATCCATTCATGAATGGAGGGAAGAGAAGGATGTGATTAAGAGGATGAATCCACGAAAACGTGCATGTCAAGGCCCCAAAGCTAAATGGCCCCAGTGAGAGTCTGACTTGAAGGTGTGAGTTCTTAGTCGAAGAGAACAAAATCAGGCTGTATCTACAGTTGCCATGCAGATGTAAGTAAGACTATTGACATGTGAAAGAGGCTTCCTGGATTTCAAGGCGGGTTTACCCTGGATATTGGTTTATGAAGTGAAACGGATTGTCGGTAAGAACTAGAACAACTGTAGGTCAGTGACTTTGAGAAGATTGGGAACAAAAGAATTGATTTTCGCAGCTTTATCGCCAATTAAATTTGCAAACTTAAAATCACACCTGCGGACGTCATTAATTAGTCCCAATTGACAAGAACTGCGACTGATTCTGGAACAAAAGCTGCGGCCATAACCATGACCAGAGAGGAAAGGTCGTCCTTTATTGTAGTCCTTGGCTGCACTGCAAGTGTTGCTAAATTTAAGCCAATGACTACATTTAAAAGAGCAACATTGCCTTGAGAAATACTGCGATTGTGCAATGCAACAAGAAAGGTTGGATGGGACTCCAATGTTATGAAACTGTGGGTGTAAAAATGTTAGAGGTCTAGACCAGGCAGTTTTCTTTTGAAATAAATCATTTATATTTGATTCCATGGCAGCTCACAAAGAGCATTCAACAAAGAGACTATAAATTCTGTCGGTGCCCACATTGCAGTCATTCCAGGTGGGTTGACATGCAAACTGCAGCCACTCAATATTTCCATTAATCATCCATTCAAACCGTCCATCAGATCAGAGGAATGGATGCAGAACAGCACTCATGGATTCACCCCACCAGATGGTTGAAAAGAGTGAAGTTTGCGGATGAATTGCCAAAACTCTCCGCAGTGGATTCAGAAAAGCCGGCATAGTCTATAATGATGAGGTTGATTCCACCACTGAGGATGATGTGTCAGTATCAACTATAGTAATGGAAGAACACTTGCAGGCTGTCCTAACATATTTTAATGAAGAGAGAGAGCAATCCAACTTTGAGGAATTCGAAGGGGTTATGGAAGATGATGAAGAAGATTAACACAGACAGACAGATCCCTCGGTGCCTCCTTCTAAAATGAACAATGAGCTCCTTTGGGCGGCATGGTTAGTGCTGCAGTTACCATAGTGATATTACAGCACCAGTTACACAGGTTCAGTAATCGTTGCTGTCTCCCTGTGTCTGAATGGGTTTCCTCAAGGTGCTCTGGTTTCCTCCCACCCTCCAAGAATGTACAGCAGTTTATGGGCTAATTGGTGTATTTTTAGTTGTTAATTTTTTTTTAACTTTAACATGTTGTCCAGCTTTTTCACTTGTTATATGGTTATTTAAAATTAAGGCAATTAAAAAACAATTTAATTTAGAACCAGTGGCTGCTCAATTAAGTTCACTTTAATATTCAACGTGTAAAAAAATTCTTGTATAGCATGCACACACATACAACGTGCAGTGGGTAAGCTGGTTTGTAAAAAACATATATAGCATGCACATTATTTATGGAAAAATTCAGTTTTTGCTGTCAAGCTTGGCTTATGCATCGTGAACAATGCCCCAGATCTTATTAGCTTCTCCTGGCAACTCTACATGGAACAGCTGGTGATACTCAATAAAAATGCCTAAAAACTTTCAGTTTGCTGCCCAAACTTATTGGCAGTTTCTCAGAGATTGTTAAGATTCCTAGAATTTACAAGAACGTACCAGCTCCAATATCATATCAATCGCAAAAACAGCCAAGAATCATTAGCCCTTGCCTCGAAAGATCAAATTTGTCCCTCTTTCTTGAATCCCCAGGTTTTTATTGTTTTTAGTGAGACTATCACATGAGTGCTTTGCTATAATCCACCTTGATTATATTAAGGGCACCAAACTGATGCCCTACTTTGTACCTACTCTGCTAAAAGCCAATTTGCTATCATGCTTTTGGTCCTCCAGTCTGAATGCTCATAAATACATACTCACTACTATAAACAATACACATTCAGGCTCTGCTGTCATCGAGGGAGTGGCCATTGTTGGAGTGGACTGAGTCAGAGTGGTAAGGCTTTGCCTCAACTGGCTTTGGCAAGAACAGGTAAGAGGCGAGGGATAGTAGGAGTTGAAGTGAGAAAGGGCCACCCTATTCAAGGAACATAAAGGATTCAGCAAGTTGACACAGGACAGGGCAGGTTTTAGATATAATATATTTTGTGGCTCTAGTCATAGGCAGTGGGCATGGCAGCCAAGACAGGGGAATGCTCCTGCAGCAGAATGTGGGCCATCAGGGAAGCCAGCAGAATCCCTGCTGACTTTCTCTGCAAGGTGCATCCAGCTGCAGCTTCTGACAAGCCAAGTTAAGGAAATGGAGCTGGAGTTGGATGAACTTCAGATCATTCAGGAGGCAGTGGGGTGATAGACAGGAGTTACAGGGACACTAACACACCTAGGAGGCAGGAAGGTGGTAGATGGGTGACAGTCAGGAGAGGGAAAGGGAACAGGCAGGTAATGCCTAACACCCCTGTGGCTGTCCCCCTCAATAACGGGAATACCATTTTGGATACTGTTGGGGGGGAACCTACCATGGGACAAGCCACGACGATCAGGTCTCTGGCATGAAGTCTGGTCCTGTGGCTATTAAGGGAAGGGAAGAGAAGAGGTGAGCTGAGAAAGGATTCCATAGTTAGGGCGACAGATAAGAATTTCTGTGGAAGAGATCGAATATCCTGGATGGTATGGTGCCTCCATGGTTCTATGGTCCTAGACCTTTCAGATTGAGTTCATGGCATTCTGAGGAGGGAGGGTGAGCAGTCAGATGTTGTGGTCCATGTAGGGACCAATGACGTCGGTAAGAAGGGTGAGGATGTCCTGCAAGGAGAGTTCAGGGAGTTTTGGGTCCAGTGATCATAATGCCATTAGTTTCAAGTTAATTATGGAGAAGGACAGGACCTCTAGGATAGTGATCTCAGGATTGCTACCCGGGTCATGTGCTAGTGAGGTTAGAAATAGGAGGATAATGCACCTTAACATGTGGCTAAAGACATGGTGCAGGAGGGAGGGCTTCAGGTTTCTGGATTAATGGGAGCTCTTTTCCAGAGAAGGTTGGACCTGTTCCAATGGGATGGTTTACATCTGAACTGGAAGTGGACTAATATTCTTGTGGGAAGGTCTGCTAGTGTTGCTCTGGTGGGTTTAAACTAGATTTGCAGGTGGGTGGGAACTAGAGTGCCAGAGCAGATAGAGCAGTGGAGGAAGGAAAAGATGATGTTGAAATTGCATGTACCATTAGAAGTCAACAGGTTTAACATGGTAGAAATGTTCTCAGGTGCATCTATTTCAATGCAAGGTGTTTTATAGGAAAGGCAGATGAGCTTGAAGCATGGAATAGCATAAGAAAATAATGACATTGTGGCCTTTAGTGAACTTGGTTTCAGGAGGGGCAGCTCAATGTTCCAGGCTACTGTTGTTTTAGGTATGATAGAATGGGAAGGATGAAAAGGGGAGGAGTGGGATTGCTTGTCAGGGAAAATATCACAGTTGTGCTCAGACAGGACAGACCAGAGGGCTCGTCTACTGAGGCTATATGGGTGGAGCTGAGGAATGGGAAAGGTATAACACTCATGGGGTTGTATTATGGACTGACCAATTATCAGTGAGAATTGGAGGGGTAAATCTGTAGAAAGATAGCAGGCATCTGCTGGAAACAGAAAGATGAGATGGTAGGGTATTTTAACTTTCCACATATTGACTGAGACTCCTTTACTGTAAGTAAAGGAGGTTGTCAAATGTGTTCAGGAAAGTTTTCTAAATCAATATATAGAAGAAATAACGAGAGAGAGAGAGCAATACTGGATCACCTATTAGGGAATGAGTTAGGACAGGTGACAGAAGTGTGTGTAAAATTTTGGGTCCAGTGATCATAATGCCATTAGTTTCAGGTTGATTATGGAGAAGGATAGGTCTGGTCTGGGTTGAGGATCTAAATTGGAGAAAGGCCAATTTTGAAGAAATGAGAAAGGATCTAGAATGGGTGGATTGGGATAAGTTGTTTTCGGCATGGATGTGCAAGGAAAGTGGGGGACTTTCAAAGCTGAAATTTTGAGAGTACGGAATTTGTATGTTCCAGTCAGGATCAAAGGCAAAGTTAGAATGCAGAGGGAACCTTGGTTTTCAAGGGATATGAGGATCTGGTTTGAAAGGTATAAGCAGCAGGGAGCAAATTAGGTATTTGAGGAGTATAAAAAATGCAAGAAAAGCCTTGAGAAGAAATCAGAAAAACTAAAAGAAGACATGAGGTTGCATTAGCAGACAATGTGAAGGAAAATCCATAGGATTTCTACAGGTATATTAAGAACAAAAGGAAAGAAAAGAACAATATTGGTCCCCTTGAAGATCATAGAGATCAGATCTATATGGAGACAAAAGAGATGTGGGAGATCTTAAATGTTTTTTTAATCAGTATTTGCTCAGGAAACTGGCGCAGAGTTGTGGGAAGTAAGGAAAACAAGCAGCGAGGTCTTGAAACCTATACAGATTAAAGAGGAAAATGTGCTTGCTGTCTTAAAGCCAATAAGGGTGGATATGTCCCCAGGGTCTGACAAAATATTCCCTCAGACCTTGTGGGGGGCTAGTGTAGAAATTCCAGTGGCTCTGGCAGAAATATTCATAATGTCCTTAGCCACAGGATTGTGGTGCCAGAGGATTGGAGGATAACTCACATTGTTCTGTTGTTTAAAAAAGGTTTCAAAAGTAACCCTGGAAATTATAGACCAGTGAGCCTGATATCAAAAGTAGGTAAATTATTGGAAGGTTTTTTAAGAAATCAGATATACAATTATTTGGATCATCAGGGACTGATTAGGGATATTCAACATGGCTTTGTGCGTGGTAGATTGTGTTTAACCAATCTCATAGAGATTTCGAGGAGGTTATCAGGAAAGTCGATGAAGGAAAAGCTCTGGATGTTGTCTACATGGACTTTAGTAAGGCCTTTGACAAGGATCCGCATGGGAGGTTAGTCAGAAAGGTTCAGACATTAGGTGGTCATGGTGAAGTAATGAACTACGTTTGACAATGGCTAATGGGAGAAGCCAGGGTGTAGTGGTGAATGATTACTTCTCAGCATGGAGGTCTGTGTCTAGTGGTGTGCCTCACGAATCAGTGCTGGAACCATTGTTTGTCCTCTATATCAATGGGAGTTGACACCCCATTGTGTAATTTGATCATGGATTTCCTCACCTCCAGACCACTATTAGTGAAGATTGGTTAGAACATCTCCTCCACAATTTCCATCAGTACTGTGTTCTTAGCCCCCTGCTCAACTCACTTTACACCTACAACTGTGTGGCTCAGTACAACAATAACACCATCTACAAATTTGCCGATGATACCCATGGTAGTGGGTTGTATAAAGGAAGTGATGTATCAGCAGACAGAATGGAGATTGAAAACTTGGGTTAATGGTGCAGCAACAACAACCTTGCACTCAATATCACCAAAATCAAGGAGCTGATTGTTGACCAGGAAGGGAAAGCCAGAGTCCATATTTACAATATGTTGGATTCAAAATTTGAAGTACTCTCTGAAAGCCCGGCCTGTTGGTAACCCTCATTTCCATTACTATTTGTATGGAGTTTTATATTTCTTTTTGACATACTCCTAACTTATTTTCTTTTTATATTCTTTCTTTCATTACTTTGATACTTTAGGGGAGAGTTGGTAGGTGGGGAGGGGGTGGGAAGGGAGGGATGGAGGGGTTTCAGATTTCACTTTGTACTTAAGTTTTTTTTTAGTTTTATTGATATGTATACATGGATGTGGTTTTTAAAATTCTTAAATAAAATGTTAAAAAAAAGGAAAGGAAAGCACAATTAGTTTACTTACATTTGTTATTTGTTTACAGTTCTTTGTTCGTTTACATGTTTACACTGCGTATTTTTTTTGCACCACCTATTAGTGGTAATTCTGCCGCTTCCTCCCTCCCTCCTCCCCCGCAGTAAAAATCTCAGGGTTGTAGGTAATGTCATGTGTGTACTCTGAAAATAAATCTGAAATCTGAAATATGATCTGGATGATAATGTGGTAAATTGGATCAACAAGTTTGAAGATGACACTAAGATTGGACATGCTGTGGACAGCGAGGAGAGAATAAGGTTGTCAAAGCTTGTAGAGAGCTGGTAAAATGGGCTGAAAAATGGCATATCGAATTTAATGCAGACAAGTGTGAGGTGTTGCATTTATGGAAGGACAAACCAAGAAAGGACATACACAGTAAATGGTAGGGCACTGAGGAGAGTGATAGAACAGAGGGATCTGGGAATGCAGATACATAATTCCCTGAAAGTGGTGTCACAGGTGGATAGGGTTGTAAAGAGAGCTTTTGGCATATTGGCCTTCATAAATTAAAGTATTGAGTGCAGGAGTTGGGATGTTATGTTAAAATTGTATAAGACATTGGTGAGGGCAAATTTGGAGGATTGTGTGCAAGTGTTGGTCACTTCACTATAGGAAAGATATCAATAAGAAAGAAAGAATGCAGAGAAAATTTGCAAGGGTATTGACCAGACTTTAGGAACTGAGTTACAGGGAAAGGTTAAACAGGTTAGGACATTATTTCCTGGAGAGTAGAAGAATGAGGGGAGATTTAATAGAGGTATTTAAAATTATGAGGGGGATAGACAGAGTTAATACAGATAAGCTTTTCCACTGAGGGTAGATGAGATACAAACCAGAGGACATGGGTTAAGGGTGAAGGGGGAAAAGTTTAGACACAGATCCATGGGCTGAAATGGTCTGTTACTGTACTGTATGTCTAAATTTTAAAAATTAATAATCCTTTGTCTGCTTGGAGGTAACTACACCCTCACCTTTATGGCCAGCCTTTTAATTTTAATTTTCTTTGTTTCAATATGCAAAGTATCATTCGATTATTCTTCTTACATATTGTGCATTCTCACCACTGGAATTGTTTTTTTTTTAAATATTGCCATCCATTTTTTTTGTCATCTGAAACCCTATAACAAGGAAATCAATGTTTTTCTTGTTCCTCTTTAAGCCATGCCAATAATATCACTATACAGTAAAATTTCCATTATCTGGATTTCAAGCAACCGGCAAAAAAAATCACAGAAAATAAATGGGTAAAAAATATGAATGTTTAAAATCATCATCCCTAGTGGTCAGCTCACCAATCTACTCAACAAGCATTCTCAAGCAACCACCAAATTCACTTATCTCGCATCTACCAATCCCCATAGGTGCCAGATACTTGGGTGCGGGTCGGGCGGTGTTTTAGTGTATCATTCTTCTGTATCTAACTGCAATTTCGGATCATCTGCAGATCATGTGCATTGTTCATGATGCTTCATTGTATCAATTCTGATGAAAGATCACCCAGTCTCACATTTACTAGACCATGTGTTGAATATTTTCCAACAACTTGTTTTAAGTTTGGAATTTCAGCATCCACAGATACTTGCTTTTATATTTACTGGCAAAGACCACTAGGTCCCACTTCTTAATGTAATTTCCCTCTAAATCCTTAAAAATCTTGCAGAGTTTACTCTTTCAGGGAGAGAATCATTCCCAAATGTCAGGAGGCAGGAAGCTGGGTGACTGCTTTGAGAGGGAAGGGAAATATGCAGACAGTACAGAGCATCCCTGTGGCTGTTCCCCTCAAAAATAAGTATACTGTTTTGGATACTATTGGGGAGCGGGGACGTTGATCTACCGGGGAGACAAGTTGTGGTGGTCACGTCTCTGGTGCAGAGGCAGGCCTGTTGGCTCAGAAGGGAAGGGGGGAGAAGAGGAGAGCTATGGTGATTGGGGACTCGTTGTTTAGGAGAGCGGATAGGAGGTTCTGTGAGTGAGATCGAGGCTCCAGGATGGTATGTTGCCTCCCAGGTGCCAGGGTCAGGGATGTCTCTGATCAAGTTCATAGCACTCTGGAGGGGGATAGCAAGCAGCTGGATGTCATGGACCACCTGGGGACCAATGATATAGATAGGAGTAGTGATGAGGGAATATAGGGAGTTAGGAAAGAAGTTTAAAAGAAGGACCTCAAGGGTGGTAATCTCAGAATCATATGTCAGGGAGGGTAGGAATAGGAAGTGAGGGATCATGTAAGCTAGCAACAAGGAAAGACATGCAAATGTGAGCTCCCTAGAGTGCCTCTATAGTTGGGTGACATTTACGTCAGTGATCATTGGACGGACTGCTGTGATCCTGATATGGGTACATGAGCAAGTTTTATAACATGGATTCTTTCCCACCTAGCTCTTATGGAAAATGCATTTCTTTAATCTTGGACTCAACACTTTGTCACACACTAGTGCTTTAAGATATTTTTGATTCATGATATTTCCTTTACTAAACTTTTGCATATGTTTTAAACTAAGTTCTATTCATGTTGCTTTACCAGATTTTATGTACATGTTCCTTGGCGTTGATTGTTTAGAGGCTGTAAAACTCAGAATTCTTAATGAATGTGGTTTAATGCTTATTACATTTTTTGGTGACTGTTGAGAACTCTTGTATATTTTGAGAGAGTAGCCTACTCCCTGGGGATGTTCAGTTTAGGGGCCGTTAATGTCTCACTCAGGGATATGGTCCGGTTCTGTATTTTAATTACTCTCATTCGCATAGTTCTCACTCTATCTCTAAGCTCTGAGGTACCTATTATGTTTTTTTTCTTTAAGGTATGATTAATCACCTTAAAATAATCTCCTTGAATGTAAGGGGAATTAATTCTCCAATTAAGAGGAAAAAAATTCTTCCATATTTAAAAATATTTAAATTCCTCATTTACCACAAAAGCAAGGGGAGTATCTCTCTCGTTAATAAAGACGCAAGGTTTAAACTAATATCAGCAGAAAAAGACGAGAATGACAGACTTTCAGTTAATTGTGAACTGAATAGGAACAGGGTCACACTGATTAATGTAAATGGCCCCAACCATGATGATCCCACTTTTTTTAATGATTTGGTATTAAAACAGACCACTGTCTGTTTGGTGGTGACTTCAATTTAATCCTAGACCCAGCAAAGGAGTAATTCAAGATCTTTTAATCGTTCAAGGGCTGCATCCATCCTGGGTCAGAATATGAGGGACTGGAGTTATGCAATATTTGGGATCAACTTAATCCAAAGGTAAAGGACTTTTCCTTCTTTTCAAATTCCACAGCTCCTATTCTAGAATTGACTTGTTTTTAATATCCCAGAGAATGGTATCTAGGGTTACGGAATGCTTCTCTCTATTGGCCAAACTTTCTGACCATAATCCAGTAAAGATGACTTGGAGGATGGATATTATACAATCATATTATAGTTGGAGATTTAAAACATATATGCTTCATGATCCTGAATTTCTCAGATTTATTTATGGAATCCAATTCAAATCCTTCTTCCTACGCAAATATATGGGAGGCTTTAAAAGCATATATTAGAGGACAAGACCTTTCCTATAGTATAAGAGAAAAAAGAAAAACTCTTGCATCTGTGGAGGAAGAGGTTAGAAATCTTGAACATGAACATGATTTTACTAAAAGTGAAGAAGTACTTCATACATTGTGCAAGTAAAGCTGAGGCAGATATGGCCAGGACTAATTATCACTATTTACCAGTTCAGAAACGAAGCTAGTAAGTTACTTGCCTGACAAATAAAAAGGGGAAGAACCCGATAGATTTATCCAATCTATTGTTACGGATGATGGCAGATCCCTCATTAATCCACAGGAAATAAATCAAGAATTTAGAAAGTTTTATGAAACACCATACAAGACAGATCATGATTATGGAAAGCAACACGTTTCTTGAACTCTTTAAATCTGCGTAAGATCATCTTGACACTGATATATCTGAAGAAGAGGTTCTTGGTGCTGTGAAGTCACTACAGAAAGCCTTTTCAGATAACGCCTTTAACAAATTTCTTTAAGGAAATACTGACTAAGGAGGCTCTGCTTAGGTCTTTGGAATTGGCTACAATAAAATCACTTCCAAAACCTGAGAAGGACCATCAAAAATGTACTTCTTACTGGCCCCTTAGTCTTTTGAATTCAGATTACAAAATCTTATCAAAATTAAATGCATTAAGAATAGATAACATCATCCCTAAAATTATAAATGCTAATCAGACAGGCTTTATCAGCAACTGATATGAATCTGACAATGTATGGAGACTTTTCACATAATGGAAGCAGCTCATATGCAAAATGATCCCATGTTGATGAATGCAGAGAAGGCGTTCGACAGGACTTAGCTTCCTTTTGCAAACTCTTAAAGCAATGAATTTTGGAGAGAGACTTTTCAAAACATTGAAACATTTTTTGCTGGTCCTAAAGCTCAAATTCTAACTAATGGAGTCCTATCGGATACCTTCCTACTATCCAGAAGCATCCGCCAAGGTTGCACAGCTTCATTGCTGTTCTCAATAGGTATTGAGCTGTTGGTTAATGATCTTCGTTCTAATCCCACCATTACCAAAATTAAATTTGGCTCAAATGAACACAAACTAGCCCTTTACGCTGACGATGTTTTAATTTTTCTGTCTGATCCAACAGAATCATTACCCTCCCTTCCCCAATGTTTCCAACAATACAATGCTGCATCTGGATATAAATTAAATCTTTTAAAAAGTGAAGTCATGCATTTTAATATACATGATAATAACATCAAGAACCTAGTCAAACCCTTGCAATGGTGCCTGAATGGATTTAAATATTTAGGCATAGAATTTAGGAGATTGGCAGACAACATCCTTAAAGATAAGCGCATCAAATTATTGAATTAGATCCACAGAAATGGAAGGAGCTGCTATTAACTATAATTGGAAGAGTGAATTTAATTAAAACTAATATACTCCCCAAATTTCTATATTTATTTGAATGTGTCCCATTTAAAAATTCCCAAAAGTCTATTTAATGAATGTCCAGCTCCTTATGGAAATGTAAAGTCCCTAGACTCAAACTCTCAACCCTTCAGGTCCCTTAAGCCAAGAAAGGATTAAATCTTCCTAATTTTAAATGTTACTACCTTGCAGCTCAATTCCGTCCAATATGGTGTTGGCTGCCCTCTGAGGACAATGAGGTGAGATGGCTTCCGAATGAACAACATCAACTAAAGGATGATCCCTTAAAAGTTCTTCCTTTATTAACAGCTAAGAAAGCACTCTTAAATATTACTAACAACTCTATAATTCTAAATTATTTGCAGTATGGCAAGAAGCTCAAGCAGTTATTGGTAAAAATACCTCATTATTTTGGAAAAACTCCTCTGTGGAATAACCCCAATATCCCCAACTTGGAATTTTTAAAAATTGGATTAATAGTGGTATAAAAACAATTGAAGATTTATATAGCTGAGGGAAGTCACGTGATGGAGTAGTGGCCGGACGGTGAACTCCAGCCCTCTCCAGAAAAGTTGAAAAAAATAAAGGAAAGCACAAAGGCACAAAAATAAAAATTAAAGCAAAGTGAATATAAAGGTGGAAAGAAGATGGCAACGAAAAAAGAAAAATCGAAACCAATGGTAAGAAGAGAGGAAGAGATGACAACAGAAGAAGAAGGAGAAGGCCTTACCTGTTCGAAGAGGCCCGCGGTGGAGAGAGAAACCCGCTCCCTCAGGTCGGTAGAAAGTGGACTACAAAAATGGCTCACTGAGCCGAGTAAAAGTGCGCAATGCGCATGCAAAAAAACACACCGACGGGAGGGGCGACCAGCTGGGAGGTCGATCTCCACAGCCAGCAATGACAGCTACAGAACAGCAGCAGCAAGAGGAGAACATAGAAGACAACGAAAACAAGAAAGAAGAGAAGAAAAAGAAAACAAAGAAACAACAGATGGCCAACCCAGAGGAAGAAGAAGAGGAAGAGGAAGAGTACAGTGAAATGGAAGAAGAAGGGAAAGGCAAGACACTGGAAATACTTTCTCTTATTAAAGAATACATGGATTCATTTAAAGAATGGCAAGCACAAGAATTTAGTGATTTAAGAAGAAGAATAAACAATACAGAAGAGAAAGTGAATAAAATAGATATGACCATATCAGAAATAGGAAAAAGAATGGACAAGGTGGAAGAACGAGAAGCAGCAGTAGAAATGGAGGTAGAGGACTTAAAAAAGAAATTAGAAGAATCTAATAAAAAAGTTAAAGAGACACAAGAGCTGTTAGCTCAGAAAATAGATATAATAGAAAATTATAACAGAAAATAATATAAAGATAGTGGGCCTTAAGGAAGATGAAGGAGGCAAGAATATGAGAGAGTTTATAAAAGATTGGATCCCCAGGATCTTAGGATGTCCAGAACTACAGCAAGAAATGGAAATAGAAAGGGCACATAGAGCATTAGCCTTTAAACCACAACCACAACAAAAGCCAAGATCCATTTTAGTAAAATTCCTAAGACATACTACAAGAGAAAAAGGTACTGGAGAAAACAATGGAGAAAGTAAGAGAGGACAACAAGCCACTGGAGTACAAAGGGCAAAACATTTTTATTTATCCAGATATAAGTTTTGAACTCCTGAAGAAGAGAAAGGAGTTCAATACAGCAAAGGCGATTTTATGGAAGAAAGGGTATAAATTTATACTAAAGCATCCAGCGGTATTGAATATATTTATTCCAGGACAGCAAAACAGACTATTCTCGGATCCAGAGGAAGCACGAAAATTTGCAGAACAATTACAAAATAGACTGAGAGATGAAGGCGTGTAATGAGAGTACAAAAGACTGTGAACTAAAAAGACGTGTGTATAGGACTATCTTTCTTCTTTTTTCTTTGGCTTGGCTTCGCGGGCGAAGACATATATTACATAAGTGTATGTGCATTTAAAAGAAAATATATAGTGTATAGAGAAGAATTAATGAGGGAAAAAAAGGGGAAGAGAGGAGTAAAGAGGGAATTTAGAGAGTGACCTTTGTTGTATATAAAAATTGAAATCTTTTCTGGGGGGCTGGGTAGGGAGAAATTATGGTCACTGCAAAATCAGTTGACGCTTGCGAGTGAATTCGCAAATCCAAATGGAGAGGGGAGATGTGGTTGCCCGACAAGGGATAATGGGCAACTCAGGAAGGGGAGGGGACAATGGGGTTAAAGAAATATTAGGTAGGAGAATAAGGGGAATGTTTGATGTGTTAAAAATGTTGTCTTATAAACTGTTCAAAGAAAGAAAGCAGAAATGGATGAGAAGGAAAGGTGATGATGAGGAAACGGAAGGGAAAGATAAACAAAGTATAAAATGGCTACATTAAACTATATGACTTTAAATATTAATGGAATACATAACCAAATCAAAAGGAAGAAACTGCTAAATTTACTGAAAAAAGAAAAAATTGATATTGCATTTGTGCAAGAAACTGAAGTGGAGCGCAAGAAATTAAAGAGAGATTGGATAGGACATGTAACGGCAGCGTCATATAACTCAAAAGCTAGAGGAGTGGCTATATTAATCAGTAAAAATGTATCAATTAAAATAGAAGAGGAAATAATAGATCCAGCAGGAAGATATGTAATGATAAAATGTCAGATATATTCGGAGTTTTGGAATTTACTTAATATATATTCGCCTAATGAAGAAGATCAAAAATTTATGCAGGATATTTTTCTGAAGATAGCAGATATGCAAGGGAATATATTAATAGGAGGGGATTTCAATCTCAATTTGGATTCAAACATAGATAAAACGGGGAAAAAAATTAACAGAAAGAATAAAGTAACCAAATTTATAATTAAATCGATGCAAGAAATGCAACTTTTGGATATATGAAGGAAACAACACCCAAAGGAAAAGGAATATTCATATTATTCGGATAGACATAAAACATATTCAAGAATAGATTTATTCCTGTTATCAGCTTGTATACAAGATAGAGTTAGGAAAACAGAATATAAAGCTAGAATATTATCGGACCATTCACCCTTGATATTGACAATAGAGTTAGAGGATATCCCTCCAAAAATGTATAGATGGAGATTAAACCCCATGCTACTTAAAAGACAGGATTTTAGAGAATTCATAGAAAGACAAATTAAAATGTATTTTGAAATAAATACGGAATCAGTGAAGGATAAGTTTATATTATGGGACGCAATGAAAGCGTTCATCAGAGGGCAAATAATAAGTTACGTAACTAAGATGAAGAAGGATTACAATCAGGAAACAGAACAGTTGGAAAAGGAAATAGCAGATATAGAGAAAGAATTAACAAGGAAGGAAGACACTACTAAAAGAAGGGAATTGGTAGATAAAAAAATAAAATATGAAACATTTCAAACATATAAGGTGGAGAAAAATATAATGAAGACAAAGCAGAAATATTATGTACTAGGAGAAAAAAAGCACAAAATTTTAGCGTGGCAGCTTAAGACAGAACAAACTAAAAGAATGGTATTGGCATCAAGGAAAAAAGACAAACAGATCACATATAATCCAAAAGAAATTAATGAAAATTTCAGAGAATTCTACGAACAATTATACCAAACTGAAAACGAAGGGAAAGAAGGCAAAATAGATGAATTCTTAACTAAAATTTAACTACTGAAATTACAAACAGAGGAACAAAATAAATTAACAGAACCATTTGAAATAGTAGAAATACAAGAGACAATAAAAAATCTGCTGAATAATAAAACACCAGGAGAGGATGGTCTCCCAATAGAATTCTATACAACATTTAAAGATTTATTAATTCCTCCCCTCCTGGAAGTAATCAACCAGATTGATAAAACACAAAGCTTACCAGATTCGTGCAAAACAGCAATAATTACAGTAATACCAAAGGCAGGGAAAGATCCACTTGCACCAGCATCATATCGACCAATATCTCTACTTAACACAGATTACAAGATAATAGCTAAATTATTAGCAAACAGATTAGCTGATTATGTACCAAAAATAGTAAGTCTAGACCAAACTGGATTCATAAAAAAAAGACGAACAACAGATAATATTTGTAAGTTTATCAACTTAATTCATGCAGTAGAAGGAAATAAAACTCCAACAGTAGCGGTTGCTTTGGACGCAGAGAAGGCCTTCGACAGAGTAGAATGGAATTATTTATTCAAGGTACTACAAAAATTTAGTTTACCAGAGAAATATATTAATTGGATTAAAGCATTATATAAGGGGCCATTGGCAAGAGTGACAGTAAATGGATATGTATCAAAACATTTTAACTTAAGCAGATCAACAAGACAGGGATGCCCACTATCGCCCTTATTGTTCGCGTTAGCCATAGAACCACTTGCAGAACTGATAAGAACAGAAAATAAAATAAAAGGGATAAAAAATACAAAATCAGTTTATTTGCAGATGATGTTATAGTATACCTAACGGAACCAGAAACATCAATAAAAGAATTACATAAGAAATTGAAGGAGTATGGAGAAGTGTTGGGATACAAGATTAATGCAAATAAAAGTGAAGCAATGCCAATGAATAATGCGGATTTCTCAAAATTCAAGAAAGAATCACCGTTTAGATGACAAATGCAAACAATACGATACCTAGGTATACAAATAAATAAAAACCTCAGCCAGCTATATAAACTTAATTATTATCCACTAATGAAAAAAATACAGGAAGATTTAGGGCATTGGAAAGACTAATAACACTAATAGGAAGGATAAACTGTATTAAAATGAACATTTTTCCAAGGATACAATACCTATTTCAGGCACTGCCAATACACTTGACAGAAAAATTCTTTAAGGAGTTAAAGAAAATAATAAGGAAATTCTTCTGGAAAGGGGGGATACCGAGGATAGCACTAGATAAATTAACAGAATGGTATAGACAAGGAGGCTTACAACTGACAAATTTTAAAAATTATTATAGAGCCGCACAATTAAGATATCTATCAGATTTTTACCAAACAAAAGAAAAGCCAGATTGGACTAGATTAGAGCTAGACAAAATAGGGGAGAAGATACCTGAACATATATTATATAAATGGGATGAAAAATTGGTAAAACATAGGAATTCTCCAGTATTGCACCATTTGCTTAATATTTGGAAGAAGATTCATGTAGAAAGAAATAAAACAAACTACCAATTATCAAAACTAATACTGACGCAAAATCAGCTAATCCCTTTTACGGTAGATAACCTGTCTTTTAGAGAATGGGAGATAAAAGGGATTAAAAGAATAGAAAATTGTTTTTCGGGGAATAAATTATTATCCTTTGAACAAATGAAGGATAAATATAATATAACTCAAGATACAGTGCTGGCATATTACCAATTGAAATCCTATTTAAAGGATAAATTGGGAAGTAGTCTGAAGTTACCAGAAGGAAGCAATTTTGAATATCTGATTACAGACACAATGGTAATTAAAAAATGTATAACAAACATGTATATCAAATTACAAGAAAAGGAGAATGAGGAAATAAATGATAAAACTAAACAAAAGTGGGAACAAGATCTAAACATAAAGATAAAAAAGGAAACATGGGAGAGGTTATATTTAGGAACTATGAAAAATACAATAAATACGAGATTACGTATGGTACAATATAATTGGATACATAGGTTATATATCACTCCTCAAAAGTTAAATAAATGGGATCCAACAGTATCTGACAGATGTTTTCATTGTAAAAAAGAAATAGGAACAACAATTCATGCAATCTGGACTTGTGAAAAGGTGAAAAAATTTTGGGAAGATCTAAACCAGATATTAAATAAAATTACAGAAAGCAATATACCAAAAAACCCAGAGATCTTCCTCCTAAGTAACATAAAAAATAAAGAATTTGGACTTGATTTGGAGGGTGTACAAAAAAGATTTGTTAAGATAGCCCTAGCTGTAGCGAAAAAATGTATTATGTCAAACTGGAAATTAGAAGATAATTTGAAAATACAGCAATGGTATATAGAAATGAATAAATGTATTCCATTAGAAAAAATAACATATAGTTTAAGAAATAATATAACATTATTTGAACAAATATGGGAGCCGTACATGGAATATAATAGAGAAAACCTACCGGGACATCTATCACCTAAAATGACAAAAGGAAAAGAGAATGGAAAGAATTGACTCAGTGGAAGTTATTGTTCGTTATTGTTGAGTGACAACATTGTTTGATGGGTTTGATGTATCTTGGACTAAGAGTTTTGAATGGATGGAGGGGGAGGTGGGGAGGGGAGGGGAGGAGGGGGGGAGAAAACAACACTGTATATATTTGAAAGGAGAAATGTGTATATCTTGAATAATGTGATCCATAGTGTGAAAAATAAAAAAAATTTTAAAAAAAGATTTATATAGCTGAGATAACTTTGCCAGTTTTCAACAATTGTCTGGTAAATTCAATCTACCAAATCATAATTTATTCAAATATTTTCAGATTTGACACTGGGTCCATAACAGTTATACAGCCTATTGTTACGTACCAGACAGCAGCCAGACTGTGTTATATTTAAAATTATATATTTAATTATAAATAAACAATAATATAACACCTTATCTAATTTAATTAACTTATCTAAGCTTATCCAAACGTATCTACACTTAGATTAACCCCAACTATGTGCGAATATAAGGATGTGTATGTGTGGAGTACCCCAAGCCACTACAGCTCAGGGCACAATTTTCAGAAGGCAGTTCAAAATTCAGTTTCAGAAATTCAATGTTGACCTAAAGCTTGAAATTGATGTGACACGCAGGCTTTAGATGGATGAGACACGTAGGCCTTAAATAGATGTGACACAGAGGCTTTCCATGAAGTGAGCAGTTCATGAAGAAGATAGAAAAGACCAGGGATGTCAGAATGTTTATAACTTATGAAACCCTTGTTGAGGTGCTTCCAGCGAAATGTCCTCTTTAAATGAGTGCCAATCAAAATTCCCCTATTCTTTGGCATAGGGGTCACGAAGCAAGTGATGCTCACAAAGCTTCCAGATCTCTTTTTGTGGGTCAGCTGAACTTGAGTGTCTCTTAATCTTATCATTATCCAAGTTCTGTCTTCAAAACCCTTTCCATAGGTTAGCTGAACAAAAAGTGTACACTTTTTTTTGTCACAGAGTGGTCTTCTCATTTCTCTATAATAGACAGGACAAAATTAGGTGAATTGTCTATGAGGTCAATCCAGCACAATATTTCTTCCAAGAGCTGTTTGCTCCTGTGCTGTCTCCTTAAAATGGCCCCTGAGCTAAACTGTGTGTTCAGTTTTAATCTGTTGGTAACATGGTCTCTGCACATGGGTTTCAGGGACACTGCCTTGCTTCTCTTCAAAAGTATCCAATGTTATCAAAGTATCCAAAGTATCCATTGAAGGATGCAATGTCTTCAGCAGCCAGCTCAGTTTCACACACACCCTGAAGACTGCAAGGTTTGTTAAATCTGTTATTTTTAAGTGGCTGTCCCACACAAAGTCTATTACATGATGATATAAACCCCAACCACCTCCACCCACTAAACTAACTCCAAGAGAAGAAAGAGAAAGGAGGAAAGAAAAGAAATAAGGAAGAAAACAAAAATAAAGGAAAGTAAGAAACTCGAATAGAAACCTAGTTACCAGTTATCCCTCACCACATGGAATTAATCATTTATAACTTTTAATACTTTCAAGGAGGTTAATAAAGTTTGAAGCTTAAGGAAGAGGTCTATAAATTAATTCCTTCAATTCCTAAGTATGGGTGCCTGATTTTCAAAGTGACACAGCTCTGCATTTCTAAATTCCAACGTTCCACACCCTGTGCCTGATTTCCATGTCACTGCTATACATTTTCTTGTACTGCTAAAAATTGTTTCAATTTTGGTGTTATCCCTTCAATATAACCTAATAAAATTAACATTGTAATTAGATCTTGAATGCAATTACGATGATGCTGATTGGTGTAATATTCTGCAAATGTCTCAAACTGTGTTAATCTCAACCAAACATTGAAAAATACAGTTTAATATTTTTAATAAGACCTACCACATAGACTGCACAAAATATATTATAACCCCTCTTCCAATTGTCAGAGATGTAAAACTTGTGATGGAATTTACTTCGGAATTGCTCCCATCTGGAAGACTTTTCAGATATAAATTGTTAGAGTACATATAAAAAGTGAAATTTCATTTGACCCTAGGGTCTGGATTTGAGGAGATCTACAAAGTCATAATGTGAATCACAATTTAAAAAATTTTTATATTGCCTGTGGCCACAGCTGGGAAAAAGTGTATCCCACAGAACTGCAAATCTGAACATCCTCCTTCACAGAGGAAATGTTTAAATGAGTTAACATCCTATAGTACACCTGAAAAAGATCTTATACAGTTTGAGTAGCATATGGAAAAATATGGCACTGTAGTCAAGCTAGCCATGAAGTGAGTAAAAAAACCACACAGAGTCGAAGGTGAGTTGAACCAACCGGTTTACTGATTCACAAACTGCATGCTTAAGAACCCTCTCCCAGCAGCCCCTGTGATCTGCGGGGCAGAAATGATGTCAGCTGCCAGGCTGTGGGCTTACCCCGTGTAATGCACGTCAAAAGAACCAAAGACTTGTTGATCCAAACCAAGGCTTTTATTAACTAAAAGACTGGAGCATATCACAAGTAGGTTGACCAGTCCAGAATGACCTGGTCTTGCTCGGAGCCATCCTTTAAGACCTGCCAGTAGGTGTGGCTACACTATCAGCCAATCACAGTCATCCTACATTACCATCTGTACATATGTACATATACACATTGGTGATAGAATCTGTACTATCACATTCACCCATTCTTTGAGAACCAACCCCAGGGTGGATGGAGGTTAGGGGCTGTACCAGTTAGGGGTCTGACCATCCGGCGTGACCGCTGTGGAGCTGGGATTGGCGTTGCCGGAGTCGTGCGCCAGGTGCGGCCACTGCTTCGCTCAATTCCCCAATGGCGTTGTCGACAGACTAGCCTGAGCTGGTGGGGTGGTGCTGGTCCCTCTGTTCAAGCACATGACCTGTTCAACCCGAGTTAAACAGGATTACAATATTTAGGAATAGGGGGAGGTTGGGTTAAAAGCAGTGCTGCGCCTGATCCGGCTTGGGCTAGGTCCCTTACTGAGTCTGTGTCCTCCTGCCCATCCGGGTACTCAACGTAAGCATAATGTGGGTTCGCATGGAGCAGAGTCAGTCGGTCAACCAAGGGGTCGTTCTTAGAGTACCGGACGTGGCATCATAAGAGGACCGGACCGGGAACCATGACCCACGCCGGTATGGTTGTTCTCGATTTGGATTTCCTCAGGAAAGAGAACATCCTTTCATGCGGGGTGGAATTGGTTGTGGTGCATAGGAGGGAGCGGATAGAGTGTAGGGCACTAGTGAGCACGTCCTGCCAGTGAGAGGTGGGGAGACCTTTGGAACGGAGGGCAAGCGTAACCGCTTTCCAGACCATGGCATTCTTTCTTTCGACTTGCCCATTACCGTGTGGATTATAGCTGGTGGTATCTGACCCGACCTTGTTGGTTTTTGTGTAGTTGGATAACCATGTTGACGAACTTGGGGGGGCATCCGAGGCACTCTAGTATTTGCCAAAGCCCTTTCCTGCTCACGGTGTCAAAGGCTTTGGTGAGGTCAACAAAGGTGATGTAGAGTCCTTTGTTTTGTTCTCTGCTCTTTTCTTGGAGCTGTCTGAGGGCAAAGACCATGTCAGTAGTTCCTCTGTTTGCGTGAAAGCCACACTGTGATTCTGGGAGGACGTTTTCGGCAACACTAGGTATTAGTCTATTAAGGAGAATCCTAGCGAAGATTTTGCCTGCAATGGAGAGCAGCGTGATTCCCCTGTAGTTTGAGCAGTCTGATTTCTCGCCTTTGTTTTTGTACAGGGTGATGATGATGGCATCACGAAGGTCCTGAGGCAGCTTTCCTTGGTCCCAGCAGAGCATGAAAAACTCATGCAGTTTGGTATGCAGAGCTTTGCCGCCAGCCTTCCAGACCTCTGGGGGGGGGCGATTTCTTCCATACCTGCTGCTTTGCCATTTTTCAGTTGTTCAATTGCCTTGTATGTCTCTTCCCGGGTAAGGACCTCATCCAGCTCTAGACTCAAGGGTTGTTGAAGGAGCTGGAGCAATGAGCTCTCCGAACCCTTCTCCATTGACAACGGCATGAAGCAAGGCTGCGTCCTCGCACCAACCCTCTTTACTATCTTCTTCAGCATGATGCTGAAACAAGCCATGAAAGACCTCAACAATGATGACGCTGTTTACATCTGGTACCGCACAGATGGCAGTCTCTTCAATCTGAGGCGCCTGCAAGTTCACACGAAGACACAAGAGCAACTTGTCCGTGAACTACTCTTTGCAGATGATGCCACTTTAGTTGCCCATTCAGAGCCAGCTCTCCAGCGCATGACGTCCTGTTTTGCAGAAACTGCCAAAATGTTTGGCCTGGAAGTCAGCCTGAAGAAAACTGAGGTCCTCCATCAGCCAGCTCCCCACCATGACTACCAGCCCCCCCACATCTCCATCGGGCATACAGAACTCAAAACGGTCAACCAGTTTACCTACCTTGGCTGCACCATTTCATCTGATGCAAGGATCGACAAAGAGATAGATAACAGACACGCCAAGGCAAATATCGCTTTTGGAAGACTACACAAAAGAGTCTGGAAAAACAACCAGCTGAAGAAATACACAAAGATCAGTGTGTACAGAGCCGTTGTCATACCCACGCTCCTGTTCGGCTCCGAATCATGGGTCCTCTACCGGCATCACCTACGGCTCCTAGAACATTTCCATCAGCGCTGTCTCTGCTCCATCCTCAACATTCATTGGAATGACTTCATCACCAACATCGAAGTACTCAAGCTGGCAGAGTCCGCAAGCATCGAATCCATGCTGCTGAAGATCCAACTGCGCTGGGTGGGTCACATCTCCAGAATGGAGGGCCATCGCCTTCCCAAGATCATGTTATATGGTGAGCTCTCCACTGGCCACCGAGACAGAGGTGTGCCAAAGAAGAGGTACAAGGACTGCTTAAAGAAATCTCTTGGTGCCTGCCACATTGACCACCGCCAGTGGGCTGATATCACCTCAAACCGTGCATCTTGGCGCCTCACAGTTCGGCGTTACAGGACTCACCGGGCTGTTGCCTCCTTGTAGTGAGTTTGTACCGAGCAGAGACCCTTTTCACCGGTCGCTCGTAGAGCCCTTTCAGCACCTTCATGGCTGCGGCATAAGTGATCGCGTCCTGAACACTCTGGTAGACTCTCGCGGACACCATAGTCATCAATATTAGTAGTCGACGGCTGTCATGGTAGGATCAGAGAGCTGTAAGTATGTTTCAAAGCACCTCACCCAGTGCTTAAAGTCATTCGAGGCTCTAACTGACTGTGGGTCAATGTTGAGGTGTTCCAGCCGTAGCATACGCTCCATCCCATCAAAATTTATTTTTAGTTAATAAAATTGGAATGCGCGTTGAAAGAACCGAAGACTTGTTGATCCAAACCAAGGCTTTCATTAACTAAAAGACGAGCATATCACAAGTAGGTCGACCAGTCCAGAATGACCTGGTCTGGCTAGGAGCAATCCTTTGTGTGATTACACTCTCAGCCAATCACAGTCATCCTACACTACCATCTGTACATATGTACATATACACATTGGTGATAGAATCTGTACTATCACACCCCGCACCTGGAGCTCTCACACTCAGGTCTGTGGTGGGCTTGCCTGTGGCTCCGTGAGCCTGTTCACCTGTCATTACATCTCCTTGGCTACTGAATTAGTATGGATATCTGTTCTCCTGTACACCTACTATCTGCTTAATGTAGTAATATATACCATATATATATATATATATATATATATATATACTTTAAGACCTTATACCTTACTTGATTGAATTTTATTTTTGGTATTTTTCAGTTGTGAAGGTGGGAGAAATTTATACCATCCCAGGGTTGTGGGTGAGGGGGCGGGTGGGAGGGAGCACTTTGTTTGGTCGCTTGTTTTTTTTAATGTGCATCTGTTTATAAAAAAAATATATTTTGCTTTAATAAAAATATCTTTTAAAAAAATGAATCGGAAGTTGTGGCAGATGAATGCGTGGCTGAAGGGTTAGTGCAGGGGGCAGGGGGGTCAGTGACTCGTGGTGTACCACAAGAATTTGTTCTGGGACCCCGTTCTTCGTGATTTTTATAGATGAAGAAGCAGATGAATGGGTCAGTAAGTTTGCGGATTACACAAAGGTTGTGGAGTTGTACATGGTGCTGAAGGTTGTCAAAGATTACAACAAGATTTAGACAAGATGCAGAGTTGGATGGTAAAGTGGTAGATGGTAAAGTGCAAAATGATGCATTTTGGAAGGACTAACCAAAGGGTTGTGTACAGGGTTAATAGTCAATTAGTGTGGATGAACAGAGGAAATTTGGGGTCCAAATCCATACATCACTCAAATTTGCCAAACAGGTTGATAGGATATTTAAGAAGGCTGATGGGATGTTGGGCTTTCATTAATAGGGAATTGAGTTCAGCATTCGAGAGGTAATGTGGCAGCTCTACAAATCTCTGGTGAGACCACACTTAGAGTATTGTGTTCAGTTCTGGTCCCCCCATTACAGGAAGGATGTGAAAGCTACGGAGAGGATGCAGAGGAGATTTATCAAGATGTTATCTGGATTGGAAATTGTCTTATGACACAAGGTTAGCAGAGCTAGGACTTCTCTCTTTGGAGCGTAAAAGGATTAACAAAGACTTAATAGAGGTCTACAAGATTATAGGATGGACAGTCAGCACCTGTTTTCCAGGGCAGGAATAGCAAACACCAGAGGACATGTGTACAAAGTGAAGGGAGGGTAGAGGAGACATCAGGGGTAGGTTTTTCACACAGAAAGGATGTAGATGACTGGAATGCATTGCCAGGGATGATGGTGGAGGCTGAAACATTAGGGGCATTTAAGAAACTCAGGCACATGGGTGGAAGAAAAATAGAGGATTACAGGATAGGGAGAGTTTCATAATTTTTTAAGGAATATTTGGGTTGGCACAACATCAAGGGCCAAAGGGCCTGTACTGTGCTGTAGTGTTCTATGTTTATAAAGTTATGCTGTTGGTACCAGTGCAGATTGTGACCTCTGACTATTCACCATCCCCCATCAGAATGTTTTGCAGCTGCTAGGTGAAATCCTTGACCCCACCACCATCAAGGCAGCATACATACCATGTTGCAATCAGAGAAACTTGTGTTCTGCTCTAAACATAGAATCCCCTACAACCATTCCTCCCTTGGCCTTTCTCCTCCATCACTGGCATGCTTGCCTTGGCTCTGGTTGTATTCCCCAGTAATTACCTTTTTTACAATCAACATTCAGAACTAGTCATCAAGTAAGATCTGCTGTATGAGCTGCCGGCTCTGTTTTACTTGCCTGACTAGCAGTCACCTGGTCCTTCTCTGATCGCGCTCATGAGTGGCAGGGTGCTGACCTCCTGAGAAGTGCACTGCTCAGCCTCACAACAGCCTCAGCTGTTGCTCAAGCTGCAAAACCCAGGGATCAAATACCTCCAGTTGACAATACTTCCTGCACCTGTCATTGTCCAGGATGTGGATAACCTCCTGAAGATCCTACATGACACATGGAGTGCTTGCTATGTTTTTATTTATTTTATCTCCTTCAGAAATTAAAGTCACAAAACACCTTATTTTTTTCCTTTCACATTGGAGAATGGTCCCCCCCATCCTTCCCCCAACCCGATTAGTCCTGTTTTCTTCTCTATAGAAACTATAGTCCATGTAACTCAACTCAACCTACTTATCCTGCACTTGAACTAAATCTTCCTGTATTTGTACTGCTTAAAATTCCAAGGATCAATCTCAGCTCCTCTTGGTAATAATGACTAATCTAGCTAGTCACCTGATTAAGTGTGCACGAACACAAACAAGCTAGTTATTCATCACTAACTAAAGCAGTGGTTCTCAACCTTTTTCTTTCCACTTACCTTATCACTTTAAGTAATCCCTATGCCATCGGTGTTCTGTGATTAGTAAGGGATTGCTTAAGGTGGTATGTGAGTGGGAAGGGAAGGTTGAGAATCACTGCTCTAGACCCAATTGTTACTGAAATATTTGGCTTGAGAAAAATTGTTATTGGCCCATTTCCTTTGGAGTTATGAAACCCTGCACATAACAAGTCGATGAGGGACGATTAAAGCAATGGTCTTCAACCTTTTTCTTTCCACCCACAGACCACCTTAAGAAATCACAGGGCACCAATGGCATTGGGAATACTTAAAGTGGTCTGTGAGTGGAAAGAAAAAGGTTGAGAACCACTGAACTAAAGCCTTCATTAAAAACAGAAAATTGTTAAAGTTAAGTGAAATGCCAAACATTAACTGTGAAAGTTCACTAAATTTGAAATAGAGATGTTAAAGCTTCTGTCACATGCCAATTTCAAAAGTTTTATCATTTGTAGAAGCAGTATTGTTGGTATTATCAAATAATATCCTCCTGGATTATTCAGGTTCTTGTAAAGGTATAGGTTCCATTATTGTCACATAATGCTACCTTTAGAATGTAACATTCATGAAATTCTTTAACTTTTGTCTACTGTAAGGCAGGCAGAGAGTTGCCACTTTGTCCAATGCCCCTCACTGAAACCTACAGTACCTGGTGTTCCTGGGCGCTCTCCCCTCCAAGTACTGACCAATTCTGAGCCTGCTTTGCTTCTGAGATCAGACAATCTCAGGTGTATTCAGGCTATTATGTGCTTTAGCTTATATCAGACAACTATGCCAGCTTACCCTAAAATAAATCCAAGTAAGCATTCAGAAACGAATGGAAAATTAAATGAATCCCAGGCTGTGAGGAAAAGCAATGGAAGAGGCTTTATGAGGCTCTGACTGAGATTGTTATACCTTCAATAACCACAGGGGAGGTGCCAGATAACCAGAAGAATGTAACTGTGAAATCTTTGTTCACGAAGGGCAGCAAGAATAAAACAGGGATTTGCAGCCTGTCACCCTCAAGTACTGGTCATTTGGTTTAATCTGCACTTTGAAAAGGTCGGGGTTAAGCAATGATAGATAACATGGTTTTGTTGGTGGGAGATCCTGTCTAATCAATTTGATTGAATCTTTCAGAGTATTGATGAGGTCAGCACTGCTGATGTAACCTGCCTGAACATCATAAGGCCTTTGTTCATCTGAGGGATTGGTCCAGAAGATTAGAACCCGTAGGATAGAGAGCAAATGGCAATTTGGATCAAAAATTGTTTAGGTACCAGGAAGCAAAGGATGATGTTCTTTGTAATTTCATACCAGTGCATTGCACTGATCAGGATTGAACTTCACTGTTGATAGATGTTAATGATTTGATGTGAATGTAGCTCATTAGTAAATTTGCAAATTTATTAATTGGTAAGATGAGCAGAGGAAAGGGAGATGGAATTTAACGCTGATAAATGTGAGGTAATGTATTTTCAGAGAGTTCGTGAAGCTAGAACATGCACTACGAATGGCCGAGGTTTGAGGAGGACTGATGAACGGGGACTCCTTTGGAGTACATATCTAGGGATCACTGAGGATAGAAGCAACAGATAGATAAGACAATACTGGATACTTGAGGCATAGAGAAAGAGAGGCATGCATGGAACTTTATGAAACATAGGTTAGACCATTGGGAGAGGGGTAGGGGGGAGGGAGGAGTACTGCACACAGTTCTCGGCAGTGCGCTGTAGGAATGGTACCATGATGCAGAAGAGATTCTCTAGCGATGGAGGGATTCAGTCATGGATAGGGTGGGTTTGTTTCCCTTGTCAGGGAGGATTCTGAGGGAGGATCAGATTGAAGCATGCAAATTTATAAGAGGCACAGACAGGCAAATAATGAGAAATATTTTCCCATAGCAGAAATGTCTAGAACTGGATAAAGGGGTGAATAGGGATCTGAGGGAGTAGATGGAATCAAACAACTGAGGAGATTGGTGGAGGCAGAAGCTCCTGCAACATTTAAGAAGTATCACTAAGGCATGGAAGACGACATGCTGAAAATGGAATAATATGGATGGATACTCATGGTCAGTGTGCACTTGGGGACAAAGGTCATATTTCTGTACTGTATCCCAGACTGATTTCCATCAAATTGATTAAACAATACAAAGGCAAACTTTAATTTGTGTCATGTATTAAATTATTTCCTCAACTATACACTTTTCTTTTAAATCCAGTCTTTATTTTAAAGTTGGAAATGTGGCCAATAAATTTTCACAAAACGCTGATTATTTTGTACAGTTATTTGAAGGATAATATACACGGAGACACGGACCATCCCATAAAATGGCCAATGAATGCAGTGACCGTGCGGAACTGGGGGTGTCACCAGCCATCGTCCCAGGTGACCTCCGCATGGCGGGAAGATGGGAAACTCTGGCAGGAACGCTGGCTAATCCCAGGCCAATGCTCCGATGATGGGGGGCCTTGACATCAGCACCTTGGTCCCATATAAGCGTGATGGCCAGAGCAATAAACCAGTCCATGCCCACGTAGCGCGAATGCTATGACTAGGACACCAAGATCCTCTATTCTTTTTTCTCAAAATAACATGTTGGTTTCTTTTGACTCAACCTGAGATAGGGTCTTGCTTCAAGATCTAATTGAAAGGCAGCTCGGGACCATCAGCCTGAACTTCTGTATCATGTCTCTGGAAAGATTCAAATTTCAACGCATTACTGGCTGAAGCCTGACTGTCATTATGTAATGATCAAATTAATCATTTAACATTTCTAAAACCAGGGATTTTCTAATTCAGGTGGGATCAGGAAAGGGGAATCAAAAATATCTAAGCTTCTTCTGAGTCAGCATATTTGGGAATCACCTGAAAGTTGACCGCCACATTGGATCGGCCGTAAAGAAGGCGAATGCTATGTTGGGATTTGTTTCAAAGGGGATTGTCTATAAGAATAAAGAGGTGTTGATGAAACTCTGGGGCATTGGCGAGACCTTATTTGGAGAACTGTGTGCAGTTTTGGGACCCATATCTTAGAAAGGATGTAGCAAGGTTGGAGAGGGTACAGAGGAGGTTTACCAGAATGTTTCTAAGAATGAGAAGGATAACATATGAGGAATGCCTAGCAGCTCTTGGACTCTATTCATTAGAATATAGAAGAATGAGAGGAATCTCATTGAAATATTTTGAATAATGAATGGATTGGACAGAATAGATGTAAATAAGATGTTTCCCCTGTTGGGTGATTCCAGGACAAGAGGGCACAGTCTTAGAATTAAATAGTACCAATTTACAACAGAGATGAGGAGAAATGTCTTTAGTGAATTAATGGCATTCGTTGCCACTTGCAGCTGGGGAGGCAGGACCATTGGGGGAATTGAAAGGGGAAATTGATAGGTATATAATTAGTCAGGGTATCTAATTAGCCAGGGGACAAGGCCGGAACTTGGAACTAGATGCGAGAACAGTTTAGCTCAGGGATATTTCACAGAGAAAACTCGATGGGCCAAATGGCCTGCTTCTATTCCTTTTTCTTGTGATCTTGTGAATCAAAAGAAGATAATATATTTTATATTTCCATCAAAGACATTCTTTTACTTAAGATGCAGTAATCTGGTCTAATTTTATTGACAACACAAAAGAGTCATAGACCCATACAGCATAGAAGCAGGGCCTTTGACTCACTGTGGCTATGGTGACAGTCATGCTATGTACAGGTTACCCCCCACCCCCTCCTGCCGACTTGCAGCAAATGTGACTTATGTCCATTCACACATACAATCAAAATTTTTAGGAAAATAAAAATATATATAAAACTTTCATGATTATGGTGACAATCAGGCCTATCTATGGTGACCGCCATGTTGGCTGGTGTCCAACCTCTCACAAGAGTTGGCCTTGGTGGCCACCATGTTGGCTGGTGTCCAACCTTTCTCAAGAGCTGGCCTTGGTGGCTGCCATATTGAGATATTTCACTGCATTTTAACTCATTGAGTCATTTTTTTTCTAATTCTGTTGCTCAATATTCTGATGGTCAGACAGATTTTATAGGCCAGTAGAGTCCGCAGGGTGCTCAGGGTCCGCAGCAACAGAGAGAAGGAGAAGGTTTCAGAGATAGAGAATGGAAAGAAGTTAATTGTTTTACTCTTCAGTATCTCAGGTAGGGCAATTCCCCACATACATCCATTTTGAGATATGACCAGTCATCCAGAACAGAACACACACGTAGGTCGGGGAGTACTTGTATACCAATCCCATTTTCCTGATTGGTTCCATAGCCCACTGTGCACTGCTTACTCAGTATCTGGAGGCACACAGCAGACTGCCAATGCTGGAATCTGGGGCAATAAACAATCCGCTGTAGAAACTTAAAAACTGCTGAAGACAGGTCCATGTTTTGGGCCAGGATCATGCATCAAGATTGATGAAGGGTTCCACCCAAAATATTGACCTTTTATTTCTCCCACTAATGTTGCTTGAACCACTGAGTTCCTCTAGCAGACTGCATGTTGTTCACTCAAGTGCCTGTCCAAATGCCTTTTAAATGTTCTTAATTGTTCCTGCCTCCGCCACTCTCTCCAGCATAGACAAATCATCAAAAGTAGTATTTTTATTAATATTCTCTCATTCACATATGTAATCTGACAAAAAGAATCACATTTCAAAAATTGGACTTAGAACTCCTCCCACACTCAGCAATTATATCAGTATGGTTCCAAATCCATATGGCAAAACAGGTAAAGTAACCTACTAACTCATAAGGACACAGAAATAGGCACAGGAGTAGACCATCGGCCCCATTGAGACTGCTCTGCTATTCAATAAGATCATAGCCGATCTGGCCATGCACTCAGCTCCATTTACCAGCCTTTTCCCCATAACCCTTAATTCCACTATGATGCAACAATGTCTATGTCTCTGAATCTTCAAGGTCTGACAGATTATGTAATATTTTATATTGCACATAGATATGTTTTAAAGGTGATAAATAGTGGCAGGTTTTTTAGTGTAGGTCACAAAAAGATACAAACACTTCAACACAGGTCTCATTTAAAATGCCAGAGCTCTGCTCAAGCCAGACAGTCCAGGTTCCAGGTGCCTTGGTGAAAACTTTGAAGGATGCCTATTAGAACTTCACAAGTAGGTGTTAATTGGACATGTTGTGGAGTAATGGATTATTGTTTTGGAAAGCAACAGATAAATGGACTTGAAAGTTTGGGTCTGGTGCCGTAGTCTGTCTGAATCCAGTTTGCTGTTCTAGGAAGGTCAGGTGGTTTTGCAAGCAGAGAGAGTCAAACAGGCTTTTCTCTGAGAGAGAAAATTCAGTTCTACAGTTCAGCAGCAGCAGCTGGGACTTGAACAGGACGAGATGGCAAGCTTGTGGAAAAACCCCATTTTGAAGTTCTTAGTTCAGCCTGGTCAAAGCCCTTGTAGTCCATACAAGAGGAGATGGCTGGCTGTTTAATGTTTCACTTGAAATAAGGGAAACAAAAAGGAACTCTGTGGTGATCTGAAAGAAAGAGGTTATCATCTGGAAAACCCTGATGGGGCAAGTTTCTTTGGCAAGACACTGAAGTAGCTGATTGGAAGGAATCAGTTTGTGTGTGTGTCCAACAAGCAACAAATCTCTCTGAAAACTGACAAGAATCTTCCTGAGTGGTAACCATTTACCTTTCAAGCATCAAAGCATGTTAAAATTCATAAATGTTAAATTTTGTGCACAGTGTAAGAATTGCCTGATACTGGTGAACTTGGAGAAGTGAGAAGTAAGATTGGACTGTGAATCAAAGAACTTTTCTGAAATTATAAATGCATTATATACACCTGTGCTTAGAATTAGTAGGGGGTTAAGTTAGTTTAAGTTAATAGTAATAAGTTGAAATTTGATCCTGTTTTCATCTTTAAAGATAATTAAAAGAATTTTTTTGTTTAAATAACCATTTGTCTTGGTGAATTTCTATTGCTGTTGGGTTTTGGGGTTCTCTGGGCCCATAACAAAGGTATGTAGCCTTGTTCTACTAGGTTCCAGCTATGGTACTAACTCACATACACTTAAGAAAATTGGCAACAGTAAAGATTTTTTAAATAATTCCACAAAATCAACAGTTCCATTCACTTAAATTCTCCTTCACTGTTGTTATGGCCCGCTTCAGATTTTTTTTAACATGCAGTTACTTTCAAAATAATTTTCTGATGTTCATTGAGTTGAATGAATTTGACTCCACATTTTTCATATTAATTCCACATTGAGCCTAATTTGAAACGCAATTTTAACCAACTTTTCTATTTTCTCTTCAAAATAAATGGATTGCATTCTTTTTTTCAAGTGGAAGTATACATGAACTAAATTTACACCACAAAATTTTAAAGATCAGAAATCAACTTTGAGATCCAAAAATAGGTTCTGAATATTTGTCAATGCTATGTTCTTTCATTATGTCCTACTTCACTTTAAAATCAGTTAGGATTAAAAAAATGTGAAAAAAATTATTTCTCACAATGTACTAAATCTGTCATTGTTCTGAATTATTTCCTTATTTGATTGTGCCATGAGCTCTCACTCTCTGCTTAATAAATTCATCAAATTCCATAGCTACCTTTGAAAGAAAGCTTTCTCTCCCACCCCATACCAAGGCACAATTAGTTAAACATCAAAAGCACACAAATGTCAAACTTGGGGAGGGGGGTGCGCGGTTGGTGCTGCGTTTAGTGCAATGCCTTTCCTCACCAGCGATCAGGACTGGGGTTCGAATCCTGCACTGTCAGTAAGGAGTTGGCCCATGTCTGTGTAGGTTTTTTCTGGGGTGTCTGGTTTCCTCCCACCGTTCAAAATGTATTAGGGGTGTAGGTTAATTGGGTGTGGGTCGAAATGGCCTGTTACTATGCTGTAGGTCGAAACTTAAATTTAAATTTAAAACTTCTCAACTGAGGTTTGGCTTTGGCCTGTGAAGTATTACCTCGATAAACCACAGCACTTCCAGTTGGTACCAATTCTTATTTCAGTCATGCTGTGGATTTACCAATTAAAGATTTGCAGCTGTCAAATTCATCAAAATTTAATCAATCCCCACCACATTTAAAATGTTAATATTCACTAAAGAAGAAAACTGTTCAATTACAGAAGAATTAAACATACAAGGTTCATTGAACCTTTACGAAGAATTGTTGAGAACTTTGCATTGTACATGAAACTCTGCCAGAGTCCACACAGTCCCAACTGATGGAGCTGTTAGAAACTCTCTGGAGACCTAGACTCAGATTGGTATTGAGCTCATGTTGAAGGTCAGATTTACTGACTGTGCTGGGTATTTTTCTCCGATGTTTCAGCTTTAGTGACTCACAGCACCCTTATAAGCTTCACCAAGAACAGTTTAAATTAATTTGATAACTCTTCCAAAGTATAATTATTTTAGTTCGATGGAGCATTAATTTAGTCTCGATGCATTAGATTTCGTCCCTTACGTTTTTGTCTGCATCCTTCCTTGCTGGAAGTAATTAATGTCATGGTCTCTCCAGCACCTTGATAGAATATTGGTCCTGTGGATGACAGATATCTTCTAGAACTTATCGAATTAATGCTGAGATATGTAAAACCCAACAAGTTTCAAGTCCTGTGCTTGATTATTCTTTATTACACTTAGTCCTGAACATAATAGTTCACTACATTGGGTGAAGGATCCCACGGATAGGCGGCAGTTAGCGTAGCACTGTAACGGCGCCAGCGACCCAGTTTCGAATCCGGCGGCTCTCTGTAAGGACTTTGTTGATTTCCCTGTGTCCACATGAGTTTTCCCTGGGTCCTCTAGTTTCCTCCCAGCCTCCAAAAAACACATGGGGTTGTTCATTAATTTGGGTGAAATTGGGCTGCACGGGTTTAAATGGCCAGAATTAGCTTGTACCTTGCTGTTGTAGTGTGTTGTGCGTGAGCGCCGCGAAAAGACTGAGGCAATAGGCTGTGAGCTCATTTAGCACAACTGATTTACTTTGAAGTTCACGCTGCAACCTTTAAGGCCTTCCTTGTCCCATCCCTCGCGTTCCGGAACTTATGTCACACTGACGAAAGCGCGCACGCGCTCTTCCAGTCTGGACTGGAAGAGAAGTCTCTGCGACGCCATCTTTATCGCGGCTGCCCCGTTGACTGCGCATAACAAGCGGACCAGTTCACCGCTACAACTATGTGCGTTCCCACACTGTAAATAAATAAATAGACATTTTAACCAAATATAAATTAACCTATTCTTGACAGGTGTACTTATGATAAAATATTGTAAATTTAGAAAACCATTCTGTGCTCAAAGCTTAGTGGATCAGTGCTTTGCCGAACTAAAGAGAAGTAGTTCCAACTACCTTTTCCAAAATATTATCATCTCTTTCCAGTCGGGACAACTGGTAAACATGGTAACAGGTTCGCTTAGAAAAGCAATGACAATAAAAGTTCAAACAGTTAAAACACAAGTAATAAAAATGCAGGATCTTCTAATTTACAGAAAAGGAGAATCAGTAAAAAATAGAATTGATCTCCCCAAAGCAAAGGCTCGAAAAATATAATATAGAAATCAAATATTTCGAATTTGTCTCCAATGTAATAAATTCAACACCTGTAGCAGAAACGTTTAGGAACCAATGAACAAGAAATTCAAATGCATGACATTTTGTTCACCATTACAAAATTTAAAATAGATTTCCTTTAATGGAGTGTAATATTATAAACCAAGGAGTTTGGAGACATATGGGATCCACATAATGACAGATTGCTCAGGTGGAAATCATCTGCGACGGTCCCAGAGGCAGAACCATTTCCAAAGTTTGCTGATTGCTTGTAGGAAGGTGTTTACAATAGTTGGCAGGCTCATATTTTTGGCCTTTTGTGCATAGAATACCAGCTATAGCTGTGAACCATGTGTGAAGGGGATAACCTTTAAAACAAACAGCCAGCCTACAACTTGGTATTCCACCAGCTGTACGTTGAGAGGACAAAATTCCTCTGGCTGACAAAAATACCAGTCTAGTTAGAGGGAGCATTTAATGCCTGTGGACCAGAATATTCTAAGGACAGCCAGTGTGTCCAAAAGAGAACAGTGCACACAGCCGTGTGCTCCAGACTTCCATTACCACGCATTGCATCATGGAAAATGGAACAGACTAGAAGCAAGGCCTGACTTCACCCTCTGCCGCTCGCCTCAACATTTAATCCTTCAGGCTGAAGGGGCTGGTTACATTTTGTGCGAAGGCCTTGTGATCAATGCCAGCCATGGCTGAATCATCGACATAGGCCGTTTCATTTGAATGCTGAGCTTTGAGACAACGGACTGATTTTTGTTTACTTTTCTTTATTTGGCTCTGTATTGGCAATTTAATGAATTTTTAGATCAATGTAACTTTTTGAATTATTTAATTTCTTTCATTTTTGTTCTGAAAGGGCTTCTGACATCAGACGCACTCACACTCCACTTTGCAGAGCAGATGCAGCAATGTGTCTACCCAACTACTAATGTTCGGTGCTGGCTCAAAGGACAATCTGGAGCAATGGGCTTATAATCAGTGGTAGCTTGCAAGCATCCATGAATGGAAAATCAAAAGATCTTTCTACCTTCCTCATTCTATTGGCCAGAATGTATTTATCCTGGCGTGGAAAGCTTTGGTGGATTACCGTATATTTCGGCGTACGTCGAGTCTTGGAACCCTCAAAAATCAAGGGGTTGATTTATATGCCAGATACAAAAAATGAGACCTTAAATTCAACTCAAAAATTAAAAAAAACACTCGAACAGATTCACCAAAAAAGACCCCAACCTACAACAAATTTTCATGCTACCAGTACATAAGAATGAAATTTCTGGATTTCTTGGCCACTTCTATCACTCTTTAACTTAAAACTCACCTCATACTTTTGTCATTTTGCTGGAGGCTCCATGATAAGAACCACCCAACAGATCAGTCAACATGATTTTTGCAGGGGGAGGTGTCAACTTATACGCCTAATAAAGCCATGAAAATGGGGATCCAACTTATCTGAAGGTCAACTTATACACCAAAATACACAGTGTCATCTAGATTATTAATCTTGTAACAGCAACTCTATCACTACATTAGTGATTCAGATTCCAATCCACCGCTTCCTACAAGGAGTTAGTACTTTCTCTCCATGACTACGTGGGTTTCCTCCAGGTGCTCTGGTTTCCTCCCACACTCCAAAACATCTTTAGGAGTGAGTGGTGTTTGGAGGTTAATTGGTGTATTTGGCACAGGCTTGTGGGCTGGAATGGAATCAGCAAAAAAAGGCCGAGAGCAATGGTGATCCTAATCGGCACAGGCCATTGACTTGGTCCGAAGGTGTGGCTGCAGAAGGTGACAATCTTTGTGAAGCCGGGAACCTCAGAGAGTGACCCTCAGCCAAGTTGCGCAAAATGGCTTGTCAAAGATGCTCTCCTGACGATTTCATTCTGTGCAAAGCTCCCCCTAAGCTCAGTAAAAACACAATGCTGGAGAAACACAGCAGGTCAAACAGTGTCCTTTATACAAAAAAGATAAAGATACAGAACCAACGTTTCGGGCTGGAGCCCTTCATCGAGATATGGAAAAATGAAGTACCACATAAACTTCCCTGTTTGACCTGCTGAGTTGGTCCAGCATTGAGATTTTACTTCAACTGCTGCAGACTTTCATGTTTTATTGCCTCCTGATCTAAGGTGCTTTCCTGAAGCTCCCCATTGTATTTAAATATAAATCCAGCCCTGTGACCTGTTTACAAACAGACTTTTTGTGAAGCAACTAGCAGCGACAGTGATATGATGAAGTTTTCAGAATGATACAATGTGGAAGAATGGTCAGCCGGAAATAAAACAGGGGTCATAAAACTAATCGTACACCTAACGAGTAGATTTCACAAAGCATCTCTCAATCATGCTGGTGAGAGTGCATGCCTCGCTGAACGGCACCCCCTTGTTGAACAAAATCAGTACGTGAAGCTCTGGGCTTTTTATGCATAGGGAGTCCTCTGGTTATGAACGTCCAACTTATAGAGAGCTCATACTTAAGAACAAATTGGTCCCCAATTTGCAGACGTGCCTAAATGTTACCCCAAGACATTGATGGAACGAGAGTAAGTGTTAACTTTTAATCATGATTTTTTTTCTATCTAAACTGTTTCTTTAATTTTTTTTTACAATACTAAGACAAACTGATGTTAAATAAGAACCGTATGTACCTCTTCTGACTTATCTACAAATTCAACTTAAAGACAGGCATAGGAATGGATCTCGTTCGTAGCCCAGGGACTCTCTGCACTGGAAACAATTCATGTAAACTGCACAGGATGCTAATTTAAGTAAATGATTTAGATCCTAGAATGATACTGGTATTCCAGTCTACTGGCTTCCTCTATCCACATAGCGTACTCTCATCCAGATATGTGTGTGTGCTGCCTGGCTATTTTGATGAGAGTTTAACAATGTGCTCAAAATTGATCTGTAAACATTAACTCGAGGCATGCTGAAGCCCTTTGGTCCAATGTTCAAACCAGTCATCAAGTATCTATTGGCATGAGTCAGTTTCCACCACTCAGCCTGTAACCTGTGGGTTTGACTCACAGGCCTGGCTTAGCACCTGTTGCCCTTCTTGAATGAAGGTACCATAATTAGATGTCCTCCAATCATCTGACCCTTACTCTGTGGCCAAAAGAAAAGGATTTGAAAATGTCTTTCAGAGCCCCAACAATGTCCTTCCTTGCAACCCATATCAGTCTGGAATACATCTCAGCAAGCCCTGGGTATGTATCCACTATTAAGTCTAATAAGTCATCATATACTTCCTCTTTTTCAACAGTAATTCGCTGGATAATTCCGCAGTCTTCCTCCCTAAATTTTCCAAACACAATGTTCTTCTCTATAGTGAACAGAGATGGGAAGAATCCAGGCATAGATTTCTACTTTAGTCCCCAGTGTCTGTTCCTGGTTAGCCTCTTTACCCTTAATGTACTCATAAAATATTTTGGGATTTTTTTCCGAATTATACATACCAGTAAAATTCCCAACACTTGTTGTTAAATAAGTCCCTACACAATCGAGACCTGTTTTCAATCCTCTATACCTCCATAACCTGTTTTCAGTTCTCTGTAACTACTCTCTTTGAAGAAATTTGTTTGATTGATAATGTAAAATTTAATCTTTTTTCCTCATCATTCTGGTATAATTTTTTTTAGGTGTAAGTGTAAAATGTCGTCTACTCCATTTCAAAAACTGTGACATTGTTTGCTGATGTGTCAAACAGAATTTGAGACAGCTTAGACCTATGCAGTGATTTCTAAAAGTTTAACTTAAAACGTTTGCTTGCCTTGGAATCTTGAACATTACTGAAATAGTGTCAGGAACTTGTGTTGTCACCTTCAAAGATCGTTTCTTGCTACCTAAAAAAACTTGAACAATCATTTCTTTCAAAAGCAGCTTATTATTCTTAATTCTCAATACAGAAACTGTAAAAGGTACACCACTGTTGTATTTTATCTTCTTAGTCACAGAGTCAGAGTTGTATGGCACAGAAACAGACTTGTCCAGCCAAATGTCCATGCAGGCAAGTTAAGATCATCCTATCCGCCTGCATTTGGCTCTTAACCCTCTAAACCTTTCCTATCCATGTTCCTTGTCTAATGTATTTGAAGTATTGAGATTATACCTGCCTCTACAGCTTCTTCTGGCAGCTTGTTCCATATACCCACAATCGTCTCTGTGAAAAAGTTGTCTCTCAGGTCCCTTCCCCTTCTCACCCTAGACCGGTTCCCTCTAGTTTGAGACCTCCCCAACCAGACTATGACCATTCACTCTATATGTGTCTCTCATGACTTTATATATATTGTCACCCCTCAGCCCCCGACACTTCAGGGAAATTAGTCCTAGCCTGTCTTGATAACTCAAGCCCTCCAGTCCAAGCAATACCTTTGTGAATCTTTGCAGCCCTTCTAAATAGAGGCGTAACAGTATCCATCATCCAATATTCTGGTACCTCACCTGTAGTTAAGGAAGATTCAACTATCTCTGACAGGCCCCCAGCAATTTCTTTCCAAGCTTCCCACCCATGTCCTAAGATACATTTGGTCAGTCCCTGGGCTTTATCTGGCTTTATATACTTGAACACCAACAGCAGCTCCTCTTTTGTAATGTGAATTTGTTCCAAGACATCCTATGATTGCTTAGCTTCCATGACCTTCTCCTCAGTAAATACAGATGATACATTTAATATCCCACCCTGTGGCTCCACACACATCGACAACCACACTGATCCTAACAAGACCTGATATCTCCCCACTTACCCTCTTGCTCTCAGTATACTTGAAGAATCTCCTAGGATTCTTCTTTACCTTTTGGACTAGACCTTCCTGAGGTCCTCTTTTGGCCTTCTTGATTTCCCTCTTACGTTGATACACCCACTGAGGAGACTTGGAAATAAGAATCCATAATTTTTCAAGTTATAGAATTTCCATTAGTAAATAAAGATTGTCAGGTGAGCATAAAATAAATCTTAGAACTGTCTGGGTTGCAGAAGATCCCTCAGAGGCGTGATGGAATGTCCGTTTATTTTATTGTACGGTGCTGAAATTATTGAGAATACAGTGTGGGGCCTGAAGTAAATGTTCTCCAAAATGTGTCACTTTCCTCACAGATGAGTTAGATGATAAAACTATATTAACTAGAGTGCTTCAGTTAGAATTAAACTGAAAGTTGCAACAGAGTGGCTCGCAAAAAGGTGCGTTTCTTGTGAAATATTAAGTAATACCTCTGACACAGAATTAAATATTCCACGGAATGGTGAAATTGTAGAAACATAAACGTAGGGTGAAACAAAAAACATAGTAAGGATTCCATGACAGCCATTTCAGTCGATTCTATTCATCATTTTAGCCTGAGAAACAAAATGAAGCTCAGAAATATTATGCAATCTGCAGGTTAGGATAACTTTGTCATCATTCTCTGCAAGCTCTGGCTCAAGAATTCAAAGGTTCCTTTCATTCTCATGTAATAATACATAAAAAATGTAATTGATACGATATCCTTCAACTTTTGTCTGCTGTAAGGCAAACAAAGAGCCATCATGACCACTGCCTGGCGCTCCGAACAATAGGAGAATGAGAAGCAAAGGAGAGCCCCTTCAGAGACACCAGAGATTGCAAGCCCTCATGGTACCCAGCACAGACACCTCCCGCTTGGGCACAGATCCTGTTGGCTCCTTTAACAGGTCATTTAGAGCCTGTACAGAGCTGTCAGCATTAGGACTGGACAGAGGACCCTATAGGGCAGCTATGTGTCTCTCCTCCCTGCTCTCCTGAGTCTGTGCTGCTGTTACACGATCCCCAGCAATCTATTTTTTTTTTGTTGCCTTGAACATTGGTAGTTATTTTGAAGGACACCCCACTTCTATTTACTTCCCACCCCCCACTCCCTCTCCTCCATCTGGCGATCATTCCCTGCCTCAGCTGGTTTATCCTATCAGCCTGTCTCATGCCTCCCTCTCATCTCTGTATATGTTCCCTCTTGTCAGTTTCCTCACAGGTGAGATAGTAAAATATAAAGAAAATCAGCGGGTTGTTCAGTTAAAGTTAAACCCCTGGTCCTGCTGCAGAGTCACGATGATCTCTTTAGGACCTTTTCTAGAGTAAAAGAAATGTGAACATAAAGGTGGAAATTCTCCGCCCTTAGGTCACAGAACTTACCTTCAATAATGCGCCCCGACTGGCTCCGAGGCACCATCTCCAATCCCTCTTCAACCTAGTGTCCACGGAGGAGCGCTGCGCTCTGCCACACATCGTGACTGTACTGCCGCTACAAGCAGCTGGCTAGGGGCAGGGTAATGACGCCGGGGTGAGACACAGGAGCAGGATTTTAAAAATGCTAACAATGCGCAGGATTTCTGCCTGGACACTAAGACTGGTTGCAAATATCACAATCAACTTTCCTACCTGCTCTGGGTCGCCATTCTCCATTACAGGGCTCTTTTTGCGCTGGACGCATGTGCCTGATGTCGACTTGGCGGGGTGGCAGAATGGCACCAGTCATCCCGCCTCCGTTGGCTCTGGAGAACGCTATGAGGCGCCGCTCTTCATAAATGTGGCACAAGAGCAGCTTTTTAGGGCTGTTCCGTAAAAAGGTAAGTTTGTTCTTCTCCACAAAATTAGCCGGCCTTGAAGTGGAAGCTCGATATAAAACACCTTTTGCCTCCATGGATGCTGCCTGACCCTTTGTGCTCCTCCAACAATTTGCTTGTTGACCCAGATTACAGCAACTATAGTCTTGTGTCACTTTTTATTTTCACTGCTGACAGGCAGACACTTTATGAAGTCAACATAGAAGACAAGTCAGAGAAACATCACTAATGATAACCATTGTCACACAAACAGCATTCATAGAAGATGGATGAAGCAGGAGGCAGGCAAATTCAAATAATCATTAATGAGACTGACAACATCCCTGTGCATATTGTGTGTCTACTCAGTATGCATCTCCAAAATCAATCACATTTTCAAATGCATGTACCTCATTAGACATTTGACAAGAGCAGTCGAAATCGAAGACTGGTTTATTGCAGTGGTAGCTCTACTGGCGTCGGGAGTGATGTCACGGCAGCGCTGATATCTGAATGGGTGGGGTTCCGCCATTGCTCGCTGGTTCCCGCCATGCAGGTGGTCACCTGGGACGTGCGGTCTGAGCGGTCATTCCATTCGTCGGCCATTTTGTGTACTTGGTCACGTCCCGGTTAGTGGGCTGCTACAGTATAATGATTAGGTACAATTTAAACCATGGAGCTACCAGACTGTCATTGAGAAAATGTTCTGCAAAAGGAGAAAAATCTACCATTCTTATCTCATCTGAGTCAAATAGAGCTTTATATGCCATTTGATTTTAACAGCCCTTTGAATGGTTCAGCAAGTATCAAGTTCCAAACCATTTCAGGATAAATTCTGGCCATATCATTGATAACCATAGCCTGCAAAGATCTAAAACTATTGTTTAAAAATTATTAACCAGCATGAAGATTTTAGGACAAAAATATTGGAATTACTGCTCTATTCAGCATATGTAACAGCAGGAACTCAATAAACCTCTTCAGAAGACTCCGTTCAATAAAATAAGGATTTAAATAATTCATTGCAGAGTCACAAAGAAATATAACCATTGCACCAGTCCTACAATAATCATTTTTGTAAAATCTCCCTGCATTCTCTTCATCTGCCCCCAGGTTCAAATCACTCATCTGTACACCAGGGGGAATTTACAGTAGATACTTAACCCATTGAATGCAGGAGGATACTAACTTGCCCGGAGGAAATCCACGTACTCACACAAAGAATGTGCGGACTCTGTGAAGAATGATCTAAGATTGAACCTGGGACCCTGACTTTGAGAGGCAATGGTTCTACTGGCTTTTGCCCTGTGCCTCTGTTGGATCTCAAGAAACCAGTTAAAGAACTGATATGGTTAATTATTGTCTTTCATTACTTGTTATGTTTTACAATATTTTTAATTTATCATATTAGTCTAATTATATTGAATTTAATGCTGCTTATGTGATTTATATTATCAGGTGGAATAACTTGTTATTTCCAGTAAATTGCTGAAAATAAACTGCATGTCAATCTTTATAATCGGAAAGGCCATCATAATTGGTGAAGAGCTCACTTCAGAACTAAAAACTATCAGATAAATTCTCCCCTAAAGTAAAATAGGAGAAAGAAAACAGCCCCTAAACGGATGTTCATGGATAGAATGATCCTGTTCAATGAAGTGCATGAGGAAATTTGTCTTTGAAAGCAAACAAATTCCACTTGTGTGCAGAGTACAGATTGAAACTGTCTGAAGAGCTGTTCATTTTTTGGATGGAGTGAAATGTCAAGCCATATTTATCCTTTAAGATGAGTGTAAAAGCTTCTGTTCTATTGTTCTGAAGAAGAACAGACAAATTCAGCTCTAAAGTTTACAATTTACTGTTGAAATGCTGGTTATACTGAATGTTGCCAATTAAAGTCAAATAAATATCTCATTACTTCATAGCCTGAGCCTCCACCTGGCAGCGTGCACTTTTTTTTGCCTTCCAAAGTTCAGGAGATTGGGTGTCAGCATGTGATATGATTCATAAGCCCAATCGCTACAGCTAGAATTTGGTGTTGAACCACTCACGCTCATGTTATCAGCATGGTATTGGGCACAACTTAAGGGGTGAGCATTGACAATGAACCCATGAGGATTGCAGATGTAAATCTCCAAAGCTCAGATAATATAATTAAAGTATCTAAAAGGATTTTCAGACACTTCAAAATTTAAACGCCAAGAACCGTTTTAGTAAACATAGCTTCAGTTAGTCTTCCAGGTATCAGACGAATCAGAGGAAATAATAACTGCATTTTCTTTTGGTCTGAAGGCGCCAATAGAAGAAAGGAAAGGTCAATGCTAAGAAAGGGAATGATAAATAGAGGTTAAAGACACCCTAAGAACTTCAAAATTGATTAATATAAATAGAGATTTGAACTTAAGGCAAAGGAACACAAAATAGAGCGACAAGTATCAAGTAGCTGGAGAAAAGGGCATCATTATCCCTTAATGTGAGGGGAGTCATGCTGGCAGTTTGCCTTATAAAAAAGGCACATTTTTCTTAATTCCAGATTGATGTCAAATTTTAAAGGGAATGACACTGAGGCACCAGTAACTCACCAAATGGAGCAAATATCTTCAGGCAGAACAATTCATAAATTCAGTCATGAATCTGATAAATATTGTTGAACTGTCACTGCTTGCCACATGAAGCTCTTGGATAGTTTTCCTCTATCTACAGTATCAGGTCCCATTTCGGAAATCTGAATGTGTAATTTACGCAACATTGAAGGAGTGTAAATTTTGGAAATTACAGGGGCTTTGGCTTTGAGATGATAAATTCAACTGAGGTCATTCCTACTCTCTAAGACAGAACTGTGGCATTTTTGAAAGAGAGAATAGGAAAGAGTTCTACTGTTTAGGTGAATACATTCCTCAACAAATATCATGAAAAGTGATTTAGTCATTCTCTTCAGTGGGACAACATTGGGCTTTGACTCTTTTGTAGTTATATCATAAGGACACAATACCAGACAGACTCAGTAAATGATTCAAAGACATCCTCCAAACCATCTTTAAAAAAAGGAAATTAATCACAAAATTTTGTAGACACTGTGGTTGAAGTTAAAAAATACAAACTGCTGGAGAAGCTCAGCAGGTCAGCAGTGTCCTTTATGTAGCAAAGGTAAAGATACGTCAGCGAAATTTTAGGCTTGAGCCCTTCCTCAAAGTATGAGAGAATGCCGACAGGCATCCGAACAAAAGGATGAGGAAGGGGAGGGCATTGGCAAAGGCAGGAGGTGATAGCTGGAGAAAGGAGGGAGGGGACAGCAGCATTGAAGGGGAGAAGGGATGGCTGGATGGTGGAAGAACTGGAAAGACAGGAAAGGGGGAGGGGGAAAGAAAAGGTGAGCGGGTTTACTGGAAAGCTATAAAATCATGGTTTTTTTAATTTGTTTTATTTTTCACACTATGAACCATATTAATCAAAATATACACAAACATTTCCCTCTTGAATATACACAGTGTCATTTTCTCCCCTTTTCCCCCTCCCTTTCCTCCCTCCTTCCTACCCCCCTCCAAACCCATTAAATGTTCAACATATACAATACAATAAACCCATTAAACAATGTCATCACACAATGAAAATAAACAAGAAAATTGTGTCATCTACTTTTACACACTGGGTCAATTAATTTTGTCTTCTTCTCATTCTACCATTTTAGGGGGTGGAGGTCTGCGCTAGGCCCTCTCTGTTGTGTTCCATGTACGATTCCCAAATTTGTTCAAATAATGTGACTTTATTTTTTAAATTATATGTTATTTTTTCCAATGGAATACATTTATTCATTTCCACGTACCATTGCTGAACTCTCAGGCTCTATTCTGATTTCCAAGTTGACATTATACATTTTTTTTGCTATAGCTAAGGCTATTATAATAAATCTTTTTTGCACTTCATCCAGTTTGAGGCCTAATTCTTTACTTCTTATATTTCTTAGAAGAAAGATCTTTGGATTTTTTGGTATGTTGCTTTTTGTGATTTTATTTAATACCTGATTTAGATCTTCCCAAAACTTTTCCACTTTCTCACATGCCCAAATTGCATGTACTGTTGTTCCCGTTTCCTTCTTACAGCGAAAACATCTATCTGATACTGTTGGGTCCCATTTATTTAACTTTTGGGGCCTGCGTAACCAATTATATTGTATCATGCGTAACCTTGTGTTTATTGTATTTCTCATAGTTCCGGAGCATAGGCTTTTCCCATATTTCATTTTTTATCTTTATGCTTAGATCTTGTTCCCACTTTTGTTTGGGTTTATAGCTTATTTCATCATTTTCTTTCTCTTGCAATTTGATGTACATGTTTGTTATAAATCTTTTAATTATCATTGTGTCTGTAATCTCATATTCAAAGCTGCTTCCTTCTGGTAATCTCAGTCTGCTTCCCAATTTGTCCTTTAAGTAGGTTTTCAGTTGATGGTATGCAAACATTGTACCGTGAGTTATTCCATATTTGTACTTCATTTGTTCAAATGATAATAAATTATTTCCCAAAAAACAATTTTCTATTCTTTCAATCCCTTTTCTCTCCCATTCTCTAAAGGAAAGGTTATCTATTGTGAAAGGGATTAGTTGATTTTGCGATAATAATAATGGTAATTGATAATTTGTTTTTTTCCTTTCTACTTGAATCTTCTTCCACACATTGAGCAGATGGTGCCGTACTGGTGAACTTCTATATTGCACCAGTTTTTCATTCCACTTATAAAGTATATGTTCTGGTACCTTCTTCCCTATTTCATCTAGCTCTATCCTGGTCCAATCTGGTTTTTCCCTTGTTTGATAAAAATCTGATAGATATCTTAATTATGCTGCTCTTTTTTGGTAGCTGCAAACCACCTTGTTTGTACCATTCTGTTAATTTATCTAGTGCTATCCTCGGTTTACCCCCTTTCCATAAGAATTTCCTTATTATTTTCTTCACCTCATTAAAGAATTTCTCTGTTAAGGGAATTGGTAATGATTGAAATAGGTATTGTATCCTTGGGAAGATATTAATTTTAATGTAATTTACCCTTCCTATCAGTGTTTGTGGTAAATCTTTCCAATGTTCTGTCATCTTGTAATTTCTTCATTAATGTCTGATTATTTAATTTGTATAGATGGCCTACATTATTATCTAGTCTAATACGTAGGATTGCTTGTGTTTGCCATTTAAATGGTGATTCTTTTTTAAACTTTGTGAAATCTGCATTATTCATTAGCATCGCTTCATTTTCGTTTGCGTTGATCTTGTACCCCGATATTTCTCCATATTCCTTCAATTTCTTATGTAGATTTTTTAATGATATTTCTGGTTCTGTTAAGTATACTATGATGTCATCTGCAAATAGACTGATTTTATATTCCTTCTCTTTTATTTTTATCCCTTTTATTTTATTTTCTGTTCTTACCAGTTCTGCTAATGGTTCTATTGCTAAAGCGAAGAGTGAGGGAGATAGTGGACATCCCTGCCTAGTTGACCTGCTTAATTTAAATTGGTTTGATATATATCCATTTACTATCACCTTCACCATTGGACCCTTATATAATGCTTTAATCCAATTAATATATTTCTCTGGTAGGTTGAACCTCTGTAATACTTTGAATAAATAATTCCATTCTACCCTGTCAAAGGCTTTCTCTGCGTGAAAAGCAACAGCTACTGTTGGCGTCTTATTTCCTTGTACTACATGGATTAAGTTAATGAATTTACAAACATTGTCCATTGTTTGCTAATAGTTTTGCTATTATCTTATAATCTGAGTTAAGTAGAGATATTGGTCTATACAATGCTGATGTTAGTGGATCTTTTCCCCGTCTTTGGTATTATTGTAATTATTGTTGTTTTATATGAATCTGGCAAGTTTTGTGTTTCTTCTATCTGGTTCATTACTTCCAGGAGAGGAGAAATTAGTAACTCTTTAAATGTTTTATAGAATTCTATTGGGAGTCTGTCCTCCCCAGGCATTTTATTGTTTGGTAGTTTTTTTTTAATATATTTTGTATTTCCTCTATTTCAAATGGTTTTATCAATTTCGGTAGTTCAATTTTAGATAGAAACTCATCTATTTTGTCTTCTTTCCCTTCGTTCTCAGTTCGGTATAATTGTTCGTAGAATTCCTTAAAGTTTTCATTAATCTCTGTTGGGTTTAATGTAATTTGTTTGTCCTTTTTCCTTGATGCCAATACAGTTATTTTAGCTTGTTCTGTTTTAAGTTGCCAGGCTAGTATTTTGTGGGTTTTTTCTCCTAGCTTATAATACTTCTGCTTTGTCTTCATTATGTTCTTCTCCACCTTATACGTTTGTAATGTTTTGTATTTTGTTTTTTTGTCTGCCAATTCTCTTCTTTTCATTGTATCTTCCCTTGTTGCTAGTTCTTTTTCTGTACTTACTATTTCTCTTTCCAGCTGTTCTATTTCCCGATTGTAGTCCTTTTTCATCTTAGTTACACAACTTATTATCTGCCCTCTGATCAAGGCTTCCATAATATAAATTTTTCTTTCACTGATTCCATATTTATTTCAAAGTACATTTTAATTTGGTGCTCAATGAATTCTCTAAAATCCTGTCTTTTAAGTAGCATGGAGTTTAATCTCCATCTATACGTTCTTGGTGGGATGTCCTCCAGTTCTATTGCTAATAACAGGGGTGAGTGATCAGATGACAATCTAGCTTTATATTCTGTTTTCCTAACTCTCCCTTGGATATGGGCTGACAACAAGAACAGGTCAATCCTTGAGTATGTTTTATGTCTACTCGAATAATATGAGTATTCCTTCTCCTTTGGGTGTTGTCTCCTCCATATATCCAAAAGTTGCATTTCCTGCATTGATTTAACCATAAATTTGGCTACTTTGTTCTTTCTGCTAATCTTTTGTCCAGTTTTATCCATCTTGGAATCAAAATTAAGGTTAAAGTCCCCTCCTATCAATATATTCCCCTGTATATCTACAATCTTCATAAAAGTATCTTGCATAAACTTTTGATCCTCTTCATTAGGTGCATATATATAGAGCAAATTCCAGAATTCTGAATATATCTGACACTTTATCATTACATATCTCCCTGCTGGATCTATAATTTCCTCCTCTATTTTGATTGGTACATTTTTTATTGATTAATATAGCTACACCTCTGGCTTTTGAATTATATGATGTTGCCATTATGTGCCCTACCCAGTCTCTCCTTTTTATTATGTTCCACTTCAGTTAGATGCATTTCCTGCACGAATGCTATATCTATTTTTTCTTTTTTCAGTAAATTTAATAGCCTCTTCCTTTTGATTTGGTTATATACTTCGTTAGTATTTATAGTCATTTAGTTCAACATGGCCATCTCATATTCTGTTTACATCTCATTTCCTTTTCCTCACCACCACCTTTCCCCTTTTCCCCATTTTATTTTCTCAGTTTTCTTTTTTTGAACGCACTGTATGACAACATTTCTAAAACATAAAATATTTCAACCATTCCCACATCTAAAATTCCCTTAACCCCAAGTGTCCCCCCCCCCCATTCTCTGAGTCGCCCCTTGTCCCTTGCCGGGCAACCACAACTCCCCTCTCCATTCGGACCATGAACCCGTTCACAAGTGTCAACTGATTTCGCAGTAACTGTTATTCTCTCCCACCCAACCCCCTCCAGAAAAGACTTTTATCTTCACCTTACAACAAAGCTCCCCTCTTTTCTTCTCTTTTTCTTTTTCTTTTATTTATTTGTTTTTTAACCCCTCCTCTTCCCTCCCCCTTCTCCCTTACTTCCCTCCTTTAATTCTTACTTATACATTATTTTTACATCTTCATATGTAGTTTGTCGTCATTCTTTGTTCTTGTTACATCTCTTCATCTCTCAGGCATTCTGCGAATTCTTGTACTTTCTCCGAATCCGAGAACAGTCTGTTTTGCTGCCCCAGGATAACTATTTTAAGCACCGCTGGATATCTTAACATAAATTTATAGCCTTTTTTCCACAGGATTGATTTTGCTGCATTAAATTCCTTCCTCTTCTTGAGGAGCTCAAAACTTATGTCTGGGTAGAAAAAATGTTTTGACCTTTGTATTCCAGTGGTTTTTTGTCTTCTCTAATTTTATTCATTGCCTTCTCCAATATATTTTCTCTTGTCGTGTATCTCAGAAATTTTACTAAAACGGATCTGGTTTTTGTTGTGACTGTGGTTTCGGGCTAATGTTCTGTGTGCCCTTTCTATTTCCATTCCTTTCTGCATTTCTGGCATTCCCAGGACTTTTGGGATCCATTCTTTTATAAATTCTTTCATATCTTTGCCTTCTTCATCTTCCTTAAGGCCTACTATCTTTATATTGTTTTGCCTACTATAGTTTTCCATTATATCCATCTTCTAAGCTAACAACTCCTGTGTTTCTTTAATGTTCTTGTCACTTTCTTCCAATTTTCTTTTTAAGTCATTCACTTCCATTTCTACTGCCATTACTCATTCTTCCACATTTTCTAGTCTTTTCCCTGCATCTGTTATGACCAGCTCTATTCTACTCACTTTTCTTCTATACTTTTCATTTTTCTTTTAATTTTACTAAATTCTAGTGTCAACCATTCTTTTAATGCTTTCATTTGTTCTTGAAATTTTTTTTTATCTATGTACTGACCATTCATTTTACCTCCTATTCCTCTGTGCAGAACTTGGTGTTCTCCATCTTCTTCTTCTGTGTCTGCTCTTGGGTTTGTGTCTTCTATTTCTCTTCCTTATATCTGTGTCTCTTCTGACTTTCTTGTTGAGCTGCTTGTCCCTGTTGGGTTTTTTTTTTCCATGGTTTCTTGATGTGGAACAGGAAAATGGCCAACCTGCTTATTCTGATGATGTCAGCGCTTGCGTATGTGCATCACCGGGCAGCCAGCATCCGATCATCTGGCAGTACTTCTGGTGAGTACGTGATGTGTCATTGCAGGGGCAGGATTTCCCCTTAAATTGCCATGTTGGCGATTTAATAGGTCAATCCCCCGCAATTTAAAAGGTGCTTCCAGCACCTTTGCCCCAGTATTGGCACCCAGGTCCCAGAAGGGCTACGCAGGGGCTGCAATTTGAAAGGGGCTATTGACTTTACTGCCTTCCATTAAACCTGCTCGCCTTCTCTTCCCCTTCCCCTTCCTGTCCTTCCAGATCTTCTACCCACCCAGCCATCTCTGCTGTCCCTTCCCTCCTTCCTCAACCTATCATCTCCTGCCTTTGCTATCTCCCTTCACCCTCCCCACACTTTTTTTCCAACACCTGTCAGTATTTTCTCATACTTTGATGAAGGGTTCAAGACCGAAACATGTATCTTTAGTTTTTCTACATAAATGCACCTGTTTGACCTGGTATGTTTCTCCAACATTTTGTGTTTAAAAAAAGGAACATGCCAACTAACTCTTGAGAATTCCTGCCTTTTCACTATTCAAAATAAAGGAAGAGGGTTTGGAATAGTATTGAGAACTCTGGGTCAATGCAACAGGAGTAAGTAGCAAAAGAGAAAACCATCTTGCAAACTACCTTCTCACCTGTCCTGTCAGGATGATCTGCTCCATCTGGTCCTACACTGGCATAATCGGCCACCTTGGAGCCCACAGAATCAGACTGGAAGCAAGATCACCTTCAATCCCATGGCACTGGCTAGGATGTTTCCCCACAACAGCTACTATTTTTTAAACAAGTATTATTTTGCTCCAACATTTCCTGAGGACATGAACAACATAAATGATCTCTTCATAGTTTGATACCAAAGATTTAGGAAGCTGTGGAAAATCCTATGACGTACTTAAGAAATTAATTAATAACCTAAGAACTAGGAGCAGAGGCCGGCCATCCTGCCCATCGGGCCTGCTCTGCCATTCATCTGGCCACAATCTCAGCTCCACCAAACTGCACTCACCCACCAACACCTTAATTGTCGTACTATGCTAAAATCTATCTAAATGTGTCTTAAATGTGTTTAAGGAGGCATAAGAACTCCACAGCGGAGGACTATCTAAAGATTGACCAATTATATAAAATGATACTCTTTTTTTTAAATTTCACATTAACAGGCCCTTTCAGCCCATGAGCCTGTGACGCCCAATATTGCTACAACCCCGTTACATTTGGAACAGTGGGAGCACCCAAAGGAAACCCACACAGACATGGGGAGAATGTACAAACTCCTAACAGACAACACCGGATTCAAACCCAGTCGATGGTGTGTTGCACTGGATCCATGCTAATTGACCAATTTGCAGATGCAGTTCAATTAGACCTTGATCACTTAACAAGTTCAAGACCCAAGAAAAACAGAAGAATCACAGATACTGGAATACAAGAGCAAATATGTAGAGCAACTCAGTGGATCAGACAGAATCTATGGATAGAAATGGTGAGTCAGCATTTCAGATCGCGACCTTTTATCGTGACGTAACTCTAAACCAATGAAGTTACAATGTTGACTTTGAATTTGATATAAGACCATAAGATAAAGGAGCAGAAATAGGCTGGTCAGCCCATTGAGTCTGCCCTACATATAATCATGAGCTGATCCTTTTTCCCACTCAGCCCCATTGCCCTGCCTTTTCCCCATATCCTTGGATGCCCTGGCTAAGCAAGAACCTATCAATCTCTGCCTTAAATACACCCAATGACTTGACCTCCATAACTGCCTGTACCAACAAATACCACAGATTTACCGCCCTCTGGAAAAAGAAATTCCCTGTTCTAAGTGGATGCCCTTCAATCCTGAAGGTGACCCTTCTTGACCTCGACTCTTTCATCATGGGAAACTACCATTCTGCATCAACTCTGTCCATGACTTTCATGTTCTAGTTTATGACAGGTGATTGATCAGAAAAACTTAGTGAGCTATTCCAATGAGAATGTATTCTTTTGTCTGAAAAATATCGTTAGTTTCAACATTATGCTAACATGTAAATACTAGGCACAATTTTCTTTAGTTTCAGTATATTTGATCTGGAGATTGGGTCGTCAATGGTTTGGACTGAAGTCTGTGTGACTGCAGAGGCTACGGGAGGGCTGGTGGAGAATCCACGAACACTCAGTGACTCTGGGGGGTAATTCTGATGGCAAATCTTTCCCTGCCTTGCAGTAGACTAAAGGATATGTCATGTAATATTACATTTTCTGTTTTATTACATGACAATAAAAAGAATCTTGAACCTTGAAGGTGCCCAGTTCATGGACTTTGGGTGCTCTATCATTTTGTATATTGAGCTGTAAAAAAAAACTAGCGATAATGCCGGAACTGCTGCGATGGCAACGCTACCACTGGTGTGAACCCATGGTGAGTGGGGAGCAGAGGCACAGCGCTCCTCCAAAGGTTTCTACCACCCAGTCTATCTTCCAATGCCTCCATTCAGGCTTTAAACACCCTGTTAAAGGAGCTGGCAGCATGTGATTTTAAAATCCTATGACTGCGAGATCTGGACCCAAGGTGGCAGCACCTATATTCATCCACAGCTTCAAAGCTTCACCATCTCTGGGAAAGCAGAAGACTGGTGCTGAGCATCTGAAAATGGGGAGACCACCTTCCATTTGAGAAAAGGGATGATGGTCACAGCAGTGGACCAGTGAAGAACCGGCTCAAAGTGTGGAACCCACGCAGGCTGTGGGCTGCTAGAGACTTGCTGAAGGAGGACAATGCTCCCTGTGTCCACGTCAGCTGGGGCTCTGGTTTCCTCGCACTTTGCAAAGACTTAAGGGGTTAGTAGGTTAATTGGTCACATGGATGTATTTGGGCAGTGCGAGCTGTAAGAGCTTTTTCACCACTGTATAAATTAAATTTTTTTATTAAAATTTAATTTTTTTAAAAAATTTAGACATACAGCACAATAACAGGCTCTTTCGGCCCAAGAGCCCGTGCCGCCCAATTGACCTACAAGCTCCGGTACATTTTGAAAGGTAGGAGGAAACCCACACAGACACAGGGAGAATGTACAAACTCCGGACAGATAACGCGGGATTTGGAAGCAGGATGCAGGAAGCCAAAGGCTTCCTGATCAGGAGTGTGCATTTGGAGTTCAGATTGCTTATGGTTTGGACTGAAATCTTTGTGGCCGCAGAGACTGCGGGAGCACTGGAGGTGAATCCACGGACACTCAGTGACTCTGAGGGGACTCTCCTTTGCTTCTCTTTCTCTGACTTTAAGGGGTGCCCAGTAATTTCTGCTGATGACGAATCTTTGTCTGTCTTACGGCAGACTAAATGCAATTTTGTTTAATCTGTTTTACTACATGAAAATAAAAGAATCTTTTTTAAAAATATTTTATTTATCAGAAAACAAAGTAATAACCACAATTACTTAACTGAAATGTAAACAAATTGTCAAAATCATTCATGGTTACAGAAAAATAAACTAAAAGGAACTACAGAAAATCCTTAAAGAAACCCACAAACCTCCCCTCCCCACCAAACATTACCCCTTCCTCTATCATAACTCTAATCCCCCACCCCCATAAATAAATAAAAAATAGCTAAAGAAAAGAAGTATAAAAGGAGAATATCTAACATCATTCATTTACTATATGATATGGAGAAACAGCAGCATTGAACACCATCCCTAAATTTTCAAATTAAAATTGTCCGCACCGCCCAAATACATCCATGTGACCAATTAACCTACTAACCCCTTAAGTCTTTGCAAAATGCGAGGAAACCAGAGCCCCAGCTGACGTGGACACAGGGAGCATCGTCCTCCTTCAGCCAATCTCTTTTTAAATATATAATATTTATCCTTTAAATTATGTTATCTTCTCCATTGGTATACACAACTTCATTTCCGAATGCCATCTTTGTAAATGAAGCTCCATTTGATCTTTCCATGAAATGGCTATACATTTCCTCGCTACTGCTAAAGCAAATCACAAAAACACCATCTGAAATTTATCCAGTGTATACACCAAATAAAAGAATCTTGAGTCTGAACTTCAGGTGAATGACAAGGTTGGATACACTGACTGAGCAATCCTGCACTTGTGGGGCAGTTCTACACACGAGCATCCCCAGCTCCAAATGTTCCTGCTCAAGGAATACTGCATGTGCAATCACCTAGTGAAATCTTCATAGCTGATCCTAGAGTACCTCCTTGATCATTATGGCATTATTGTTTGAAAACTTCCTACTTACTTTCTGCAAACTTACTTGATGAAAATCAGTTCGGAGTATGCTCAGGGGCAGATTGACCATTAGGCTGAGTAAGGCTGAAGTCTCGAGGCCAGGAGCGTCGCGGGCCCGAGCCCTGAAGCTTCAGCCTACTCAGTAAAGGGTAGCCTGGTCTTGGTTTATTGTTTCACACATACTGTGCAGGTGAACCCGATGGCTGAGGGCCAGAGTAGGAGCCATGCCGTTGCCGGGGGTGATGCGCGTGGTGGTTTCTGGGAGTTGGTGGCAGCGGCATGAAGATTTTCCTCTGCGGCATGTGCGATCCTCCTCCTTCCCATCAAACTCTTCGATTTTTAACATCCAATTCGTTTGGAGAGATGTTAAAAGTCAAAGAGTTTGGTGGGAAGGTGGAAGATGATTGGGGGGGGGCGGTGGGGGTTAGGGTTGAATTAAAGCAGCTTGCCCAGAGTACGCGGAGACAGTGTCCTCACTGTCGCTGAGTCCTGGGATCTCTTCCAGTGGCTTGCACACTACTGACATGGTGGAGGGGAGTGGTGGAGGGATGTGACAAACACTCTGAACTTGCACTGAGCTCAGCAGAGGTGAGGTGAGGTTCACCCAGACTCCATGTTGCAGCTCAGGCTCTGAGTGCTGAAGCAGAGCCAGATTAGATGCTGGGCTTTGGGGGATGAGTTTTTGTTCAAATTTCTTAGAGCCCGCGACTTAGATGTCGACCTGGCGCTGATGGCAGGATCATTTAAACGGATAAACCAAGGGTCGGGGGAGGGAACAACCATCCACATGATGGAGGAAAACTCAGAAGAATGTATGTGTGGCTCACAGTCCAACCTTTCCGTGGTTCACTGGCTCCGTGGGCTAAGGCAGTGGGGTAAAAGCAAAGTATGAACAGAAAACATTTCAGGAAGCAGTGAAGGTGGGATGGTTGGCTGGTACAAACCAGGGGAGTGTTGTGCAGCAGAAAAGGGACCGGACAAACTGCCCCAAATGCAACTCTGTGTTAGAGCCCGACAATGAGATCCCCGCCAACAGCCGGCACCAAGGCACCCCACTACCGGCCTAAGCCCTCACCTCCTCATGCTCCCCTCTCCACCACCACCCGGCCCATCATATCTATCCTGCCATCGCCGAGCACAGCATACACACGCACACCCCAAGTACATACCCAGCGGATAAATTTAGAGTATGTGGGGGAGGGCATCACCCGGATTTAATGCCCATTGAGGCCAATAGGATACCATATACATAGATCCAAAGCCTAGCTAAGACCAAAGGAAGGTCAAAATAAACTGCAGATGGTGAATGCCTGAAATAAACATAGAAAATGGTGGAAAAATCCAGTAGCTTAGACTGCAGCTTAGGTAAAAGAAACCGAGTTTGTCTAATGATAACGATCTGTTTTCACAGGCTAGTGAACAAAAGTCTCAATGATACCTCGTGCATACATTCATCTTAGCACACTCAGTGGCATTTGCAGCCAGGTTCATCCACTATTTTCAGTTGTTCCATCCAGTCAGAGATAGATTGCACAATGCTTGGCTCCATTCATAACTCTTCACATAATTAGGCTGCCTATGCATGCAGATAAATCCAAACAAAATTCAAGGAAGAGTTAATAAATGGAAAGTAGTATTTGTACCACACAAATTCCAGGCAAATACCATTTTCAACCATCAAACCTGGGCATTTAATGACATCACTATATTCCCTCAATATCAACATCTGGGAATCATCAATTATCTAGAAACTTTAACCGCACCAGGCGCATAAATACTGACATACTGAAAGGTTAAAGGTTGGGTATTATCTGACAAATGCCTTATTTATTGGCAACCCACTACTATCTACAAGGGGTGCAATGCAATACTTGCTCGACTGAGTTTTCAAAAATATTCCGGAAATTTAACTCTGTCCAGGGCAAAGTTATCCAATGACCTGGTATCCTTGTGCAATTTTCTAAACATGAACTTTTTTCCACCATGCAGAAAGAGTGGAAGAAAGCTGAAGGGAGATCTTAGGAGGAAGTATACCTGATATATCAAGATCATAAACTTATTTGCAAATAGAGTCATAATCTGCTGCACTAAACATAAAGTGGAGCTTGTATATGCAGAACAGAAGGTTCACAAATGACCTTATGGGTCAAGAAAGTCGAACTTATATGCTATCATAAAAGTCTGATGCACTCTATCAGCCCGACAGCTATTACCAGTAACTAAATTAGCAGCATATCCACTCCAAGTTTAATTGTAATTAAACTGCAATCCTTCCAACACAATGAACTGCCGCTGAGGAATGTGGCTGACTGGTGCATTCCAGGCTGAGGGGTTGCCTGAGTCTTGGCACAGCCAATGCGAGGGTTTTGTGAGGAAGGGCAACATTTGAGGATCCTTCCACTACTGAGCATTGAGGGGCTAAGATTGGTGGGGAAGCTCCTCAAACAACAGAAGGAGTAACCCTGGAAGGGGGAGCCACATTTTAGCAACAGTGCTATAAATGGTTAATGCTACTAGAATTCAATAACAGAACATACAAACAAATGTAACACTAAGAATGTAAAAAGACTTTTCACTGTTTTTCTTTGTACATACTTTTTCATTGTGAATATTTTCATAGAAATAGCAAACTGAGAAGTGGAGCTTTTCTACAATGGACAGAGAATTGCTGGAAGAACTCAGCAGGTCAGAGAGATCCAAGAATAGAAATGGTTAGTCAAAGTCTCAGGATTTTATCAAGAACAAGATAAAATAGGTCAACTTCCATGCACAAGGGGGGAAAGAGCTGAGGGAGGGGCCCAGAGGTGATAGACAGTAGGTGTGGGAAATGAAGAAAAAGATAGAAGGAGAAATGGAGGAGAGAAAATTAGACAGGGAGAAATAAACAAGTACATCTAGAGGTAAAGAAAAGATGGAAACAGATGTGGGTGGAGTTACCTAAAATTATAAAAATCGACGTTCATGTTGCTAAGTTTTCAGCAGAATTCAGCGAGTTGTTCTTCAAGTTTAAAATTTTCTGTGTTAAAGCTTTTCTGTTTGTTATCAGAGTTGTGGAGACACATAGTGGAGAGATGTGTTAAATACATTTTATGCAACATTTTAGCATGTAAAATGTATATTTGCAGATAGCTGTGAAAATCAACTTTATTAGCCAATCTTGAGAGGTATTTGACCACTAACTCAAACATCTTGTCCTTAAAAATACTTTGTTCATGAAACAGGCAGTGTGGCAACATTTGCATTTCTATTAAGGATCTGTCACTGGAAGATGTTATTATGTTCAAGGCCAAGAGATCACAAGCAATTGACAAACTTTTTCAATTCCCAGCTGTTTGCCTTGGGAGGAGGAATGAGAGTCAGAGCATTGGGGGTGTCACATTCTGCTACCATGGTTGGGGTAGATAAGGGTTCTCACAGATGCAACTAGCTGTACTAGAGTTTCGGATCATGATCAGATCGGAAAAGTTAAAGTCCAAGATAGCATCGGATCCATCATCTCCTCAGCCAGAGCATTCCAGATTATCAACAGCTCTCTGTGTAACCATCAAAGTTACTTTTTCTTTCCACTCACACACCACCTTAAGCAATCCCTTACTAAGCACAAGGCATCTATGGCAGTTGTTCTCAACCTTTCTCTTTCCATCATAGCACCTTAAGTAATGCCTATGGCATTGGTGCTCTGTGATTAGTAAGGGATTGCTTAAGGTGGTATGTGGGTGGAAATAAAAAGTTAGAAAACTACTGTTTTAATCATACTTCATTGACTCGTTATGTGCACAGTTTCTTAACTCCAAAGGAAGTGAGCCAATGACAATTTTTCTCAAACAAAATATTTCAGACACAAATGGGTCTAGAGCAGTGGTTCTCAACCTTTCCTTCCCACTCACTGACCACCTTAAGCAATCCCTTACAGAGCACAGATGGCATAGGGATGACTTAAAGTGGGATGTGAGTGGAAAGAAAAAATTTGAAAACCACTGGGTTAAGGTGAAAGAACAAAGTTTAAGCAGATTTGAGTGACAATTTTTAGATGGTAAAGAGCAAATCCTACAAAGAAGCTGGTCTAAAAGATGACAGATTTATTATTAAAAAGGCAGGAATATATCAACACGGTGAATGCTCCAGCAGAAGGATCAGAGCCAGCTCCATCAGGCTGAGGAACAGCTTCTTCCCACGGGCAGTGAGAATGCTGGAAGACCAAATGAACTGCTGTCACATTCACCAAACAAGACTCTCTCTTGTTTAAAAAAAATTAGACATACAGCACGATAAACTGGCCATTTCAGCCCATGCCACCCAATTTACACCCAATTGACCTTCCCCCCAGCACATTTCAAATGGTAGGAGGAAAACCCACGCAGACATGGGGAGAGTTTACAAACTCGTTACAGGTAGCACGGGATTCAAACCCCAGACCCGATGGCTGGTGTTGCGCAAACCGCTAACAAACTGCTAACCGAGAACAAAACAATATCCATCTATTTATTTGTACAGATAAAATACTTGTCCTGAATATGTATTATTCATCTATATGTACGTTATGTCTGGTTGGTGTGTCTGCATGTTTTGCACTGAGGACCGGAAAACAATGTTTCGTCGGGTTGCACTTGTACAATCAGATGACAATAAACTTGACTTGAGTCAAAAAAGATGAAGTTGTCACTTTTTTAAAGAAGATTACTTTAGTGCTGTATGGTAAAGATTGGAGAGATTCAAAAGTGAAACTACCTAAAAGATGTACATGAAATTAGTTGAAGATGAAGTAGCAAAGACAGATACTGTCACTATTTCTCCTAAGGATTTAATATTTATTAAATATATGCTCCATATCATCTCTCCAGCATTGTCAACAGCTGTATGAATTGTGAACTTGCCTCGTCACTTTGATGGCACTCTTCTGTATACTACTTGTCTTCCCACCTTTGCAGTGGTTTGGAAAATAATTCAACGTCGTGCATTTCTGGTATTCCTTGCCATGAGCTGTTTATTCTTCTTCTGCCCTCATGCCGTTTGCCACCATGTCAGCAGGCTTTAAAACTGTTGCTGTATTTTCCTTCTCCGCTTCTATTTATTTGCATGGAAAGAATTACATTCTCTGTCAGCTGTGGTGATACACCACTGTATATATTGTCACTTGGTTACTGGCATGGTCCATATGTATGGCTGGCCCGCCTTTCCTTGCTGACTCCACCCCCGGAACCCCCCAATATAGGTGGTTACGCCAAGTCCCTCCCTCAGTACAAGTCCTGGGATTGAGCCAGAACAGGAGCAGGGTCCAAGTCCTGCAGATCCATCCTTTTGGTATTATTGATCGTGTATCACCAGCTAACACAACAATCCTGGCTTCGGACGGCTCTGAGGCTCTGTAGGATTTGGCCATTTTTTTCCACCAAGTTTAAGTTTATTTCTCTCAATAATCCTGCAACCCAAATTTTGCATTCAATCTTGCACCACAAATTTCATAAAATTCCTGTCACTTTCAAAACTCCCTCAGATTGTTTTATTCAACTACTGTTACTATTACATATGCGACAAATTCATTCAGTCATAGAACCCAATGCAGAAACAGACCCTTCAACCCTGTTGATTCCACACCAACCAGCGAACACTCACTCACACTAATCCAGATCTCTTTTTTTCTCTCAGATTCTGCAAGTTACTGTAATGGAAGATTCTATCCTGTTTTTTTAAACTTGCAGCTCTGGGTTCTGCAAGGCTGAGAGCCTGCTTGTGTTTTAGAATCAGCAGACATAAGCTAAATTCCACCAAGGGGCCAGAGATTCTGTTATCTGACGAAAGGACATCTATGTACCAAGAACATTTAATCTTTCTGCTTGTTTTGGTCACAGACTGTCAGAGGCCTAGCCTTGATGCAAAATAAACCATTGTATTCAAAGTGATAAGCTGAAAATTATGTTATTCATTAGAAGCCTAGCATGCTAGCTTGCTCGCTTATCTTTCTTGCTGTGCTGGGAATAGGTGCTTGGGTAATATAAGCCATGGTCCCGCTGCTGAAGTTTGAGACTCTCCGAGAGGTGGCAACATGTCTCAGCAAGAAGAAGAACTTTTGGAGTCCAGCCAACGTCCCGGTCAGGGGAGGTGGAGAAGCTGCTACCGGCGCCCTGACAACCTACTGCAAGTGTGCAGTCGTTGCCTCGCTTCGGCAGTTGGGACCAGTCCAAGCGTTGATAAGTATAGTTGGGAAGGGCTTACATATTGTATTGTGAAATCAGCTTTTGAATTTGTAATAAACATTTGTATAATCTGAACTGCTCTCGGTGTGGGTGTCTATTTTCTTTCGGTAGCTCAAACACTGTGACCAATCTAAAACGAACAAAATGAGAGGTATAAGTTTATCCAAGACAGTTACCCTCAGGACAGTTTATGTTGACCAATCAACCTACCAACTCTTTGGGTCATGGGAGAGAACTGGAGCACCAGGATGAAACCCCAATCAGATTGAGAACATGCAAACTCCATACAGACACCATCAGAGGTGAGGATTGAACTCAGATTACTGGGGCCATGAACCAACTGCTCTATTCTACACCACAATAGTGTCACTAACACCTCCGAATATATCCAATGTCTCGCTGTGCAGAGAGTTGAAGTAGATCTCTTCCAGATTCTCATCAATGGTACGTCCTGCTTGGCAGAACCCTTTATACATGCAATCAACCAGATATATACAGCAAATTCACTTTTGCTTTCTTTCCATTTTATTGGTCATTGAAAACTCAAAATAAAGGGAAGAAATCCTTCTTCCTCCTTTCTGTTGCTTGATAAGTTGCACCTTCAAATCCATCTGATGATGTGACTTTACCTACTCCAGCATTCACTCTACACATCAATGTTGTACAACTGAATGGATTGCATTTATGTCAAATGCCTAGCTTTTGCTACCTCATTGGGGTCATATCTTTGCACTATCTGATCATATTGAAAAAGAGTCTAAAATATTTATTTCTAGCTTTGCCTTACCCTATAGGAACAACTGAGAATGTCAGCAAAGGAATGGCAGATGGAATGTAATGCAGACAAGTGTGAAGTGGTGCATTTTTGGAAGTTAAATCAGGGCAGGACATGGTACAGTAAATGGTGGTATCATAGCATGTGTGGAAGAACAGAGAGGCTCAGGGATACAAGTACATAGTTTCTGGAAAGAGATGACACAGTTAGAGGGTGTATGCCTTCATAGGACAAGGTGGCACAGTACAACTCTCAATATCCGAAATTGGATTATCCAAAATTATTTGAACCTGGAAGTGACATCTGTTCAGCTCTGAACATTTTTTTGGATAACAGATTTCAGAAAAATCAGAAATCCTCATTTATCTGAAAAATGTCGAAGCCAAAAAGACATAATTTTGCCTCCAGATAAATGAGGATATCCGAAACAATCAGAAATTCTCAATGGTCTGAAATTTTTTGGAACTGAATTGATATCACAGGTTGAAAAATTTTGGAATTTAGGAAAACCCTCTGAGTAGAATTTTGAGTTTTTGGTGATGGATTTATCTTATTTGTTTCAGGTTGTTTTTTGGGGAGAATGAAACATTATTTCATGCTTTAAAAGCCTTCCCTTGTTGTTTGTTGTTGTTTAAACACTGTTACATGTGATTTGCTGTTGCTACTGGACTGTTTTTAAAAAAATGACCGGTTCTCCGAAAATATCGTTTATCCAAAATAGGCCCGGTCCTGACCATTTGGATAATCGGAGTTGTACTCTAAGTACAAGAGTTGGGGAAACCATACCTGGAGTACTCATTACAGTCCTAGTCATCAAACAATAGGAAGGATGTGATTAAGCTATAGTACAGGGGAAAAAAAAATCAAGGATATTGCTGGAGCTGGAGGGCTTGAATTATAAGGAAAGAGTGGAAAAGCTGGGCTGTTTTCTCTGGTGTGAGGGAGGCTGAGGGGTGATCTTAAAGAAATTAATTAATCTCGATGGGAATTGATAAGGTGGGTGGTCAAGTCTTTTTCCCAGGATAGAAGATTTTATAACTGGAGGACATAGGCTTAAGCTGAGGCAGGAAGGATTTAAAGGGGATTTGAAAAGCAAGATTTCCACATAGAGGATGGTCAGTAAAATGGACTAAGCTGCCAGACGATATGAGAGCATAAGCTCTCATGAGAGCATAAGAAACAGAAGCAGGAGTGACCCATCTAGACCATTGATCATGGCTGATTTGACCTTGGATAGTTCAACCTACTTGCCTTTTGCCCATCACTTTTAATTTTTCTACTATGCAAAAATTTACCTAGGTTTTAAATATATTTAATGAGCCAGCCTCTACTGCTTCCTTGAACAGAGAATTCTATAGACTCCCTACTCTTCGAAAATCCTCATCTCCACCTCAAATCTACTCCCTCAAATCTTGAGGCTATGCCCCCTTGTTCTTGCCTCCATCATAAATGTATGTTTCTATAAAGTTCCCCTCTCATTCTTCTGAATTTCAGCGAGTATAGTCCCAGGCAACTCAAGATTTCCTTGGCAACTAATCTTCTCATCTCCGGAATCAACTGGGTGTTCCTCCTCTGCATCACCTCCAAAGTATCTTTTCTGAAGTGAGGAGACCACTGTACCCTGCACAGTTGTAGCACAACCTCCCTGCTCTTAAATTCAATCCCTCTAGAAAATGAAGGCCAACATTGCACCTGCAAACCAACCTCTTGTGAAATGGTTGAGGCAGATACAGTTACAATGTTTAAAAGAAGTTGGTGCAGTCACATGGATAGGAAAGGTTTCAAATGGTATGGACCAAATGCAGTCAAGCAGGACTAACTTAGGAAGACATGGCAAGTTCCACGATGTACAACTCCATGACTATAATTGTAAATAATATTCTGTAAGGAATTTGTATGTTCTCCCTGTGTAAATATGGGTTTTTCCCAGGGGTTTCTTCTCACCGTTTAAAATGTACCAGGGGTGTAGGTTAATTGGACAGCACAGACTAATGGGCTGAAATGGCCTGTTACTGTGCTGTACGTCTAAATTTTTTTTTAAATACATTTTTAAATTTAAACATATCTCAAACGCACATTAGTGTCCATTGCTCTAAATAAAGTAGTCTTTGGCACATTCTGTTGGTTCTTGGTGAGTCATGCCAAAAAAATTATTTCTGAATTGCTCACAAAACTAAAATGTAGTCATACTCTATCTTGGCAGCAACTTCTGATTTGAAAATATTTGATGTTTACAATTGCTGTCTTACAAAGAGATGACACTCCATCTTTTAGGAAAAGTCAGATGGAGAATGGTTGCTTTTGAGAAGGAAATGAAAGCAACAGGGTTCTCTATGGAGGTCAGTGTGGTGCGCTGAGGAGGCAGCAAGCAAGCACAAAACTCGAAAGGTTGTACAACTGCCTTTATTCCAGTAAAAGACTGAACACTAGTTCATGCCTAGCTCTCCGTGTCACTGGCTCAGGAGAGGCCAGCTCAGGACTATATTCAGATCTGCTGATTGACAGCTGGCCAGGAGGAGTCAGCCCCTTAGGTGGTCTTCCTGCAGGTACAGAGATCGCCCCCTTCAGTAGGCAGGGGGCTGTATCACCAGTGAGCAGAATCTGCGAAGGTGGATCCATTCGCAATCCATATAATCAAGACCAAGAATGGAACTGGATGGTCGACAGGAATTAAAGGGAACGGATGGTTGTTAGATGATCAAGATGAGAAATGCAGATGTTAGAGGGGGCTGAAGAAAAATTAGAATAGGATGTCATATTGGACTATGGACATGCAAAGTCAAGTGGAGGATTGGCTTGCTGTGCTAAGAAACAAGAGGGCTGAGCACAGAAACAACTGAATTTTGATAACAAAAGAAATAGAAACATAGAAACATAGAAGATAGGAGCAGGAGTAGGTCATTCGGTCCTTTGAGCCTGCTCCACCAATCAATGAGATCATGGCTGATCTTAAAGTTCAGTACCCCGTCCCCGCCTTCTCTCTGTAACCCTTAATTCCCTTATACTGAAGAAATATATCTAATTCCCTCTTAAATATATTCAATGAACCTGCCTCTACTGCCCTCTGTGGCAATGAATTCCACAGATTCACCACCCTCTGGGTAAAGAAATTCCTCCTCATTTCGGTCCTAAATGTTTTGCTATTATCCTCGAACCATGGCTCCGGGTTCTGGACTCCCCCAACATTGGAAACATCCCTTCCGCATCCATTCTGTCCAGTCCTGCCAGAATTTTATATGTCTCTATGAGATCCCCTCTCAGTCTTCTAAACTCCAGTGAGTACAATCCCAAATTGCACAATCTTTCCTCATAAGTTATTCCTACCATTCCAGGTATCAGCCTGGTGATGGCCTTTGCACTCCCTCCATTGCAAGAACATCCTTCTTCAGATAAGGCAACCAAAACTGCACACAATACTCCAGGTGTGGTCTCACCAAGGCGTGCAGCTGCAGTAAGGTATCCTTATTCCTATACTCAAACCCTCTTGATATGAAGGCCAACATACCATTTGCCTTTTTAACTGCCTGCTGTACCTGCATGCTCGCCTTCAGTGACTGGTGCACAAGAACCCCTAGGTCTCTCTGCACTTCCCCATCTCCCAATCTATTGCCATTCAAATAGTAATCTGCCCTCCAGTTTGTATTATCAAAGTGGATAACCTCACATTTATTGACATTGTAGTGCATTTGCCATGTATCTGCCCAGTCCCCCAATTTATCCAAATCACACTGGAGCTTCCTGACCCCCTCTTCAGTGCACACAACCTCTCCTAGCTTAGTGTCATCTGCAAATTTGGAGATATTACATCCAATCCTCTCATCTAGATCATTAATGTAAATTGTGAACAGCTGGGGTCCCAGTACAGATCCCTGTATCACCCCACTGGTCACCGCCTGCCACTCAGAAAATGAGCTATTTATCCCAACTCTCTGCCTTCTATCTGCCAGCCAGTTCTCAATCCACATCAATACCTTACCCCCAATCCCATGAGCCTTGATTTTGCATGCCAGTCATTTATGTGGGTCATTATCGAAGGCCTTTTGGAAGTCCAGGTACACCACATCTATTGGCTCTCCCCCATCTATTTTACCTGTCACCATCTCAAAGAATTCCAATAGATTTGTCAAGCACAATTTACCTTTTGTAAATCCATGTTGACTCTGTCCGATCCCTTCTCTGCTAGTCATATGCTCCGCTATTACATCCTTAATAATGGATTCCATCATTTTGCCCACTACTGATGTAAGGCTCACCGGCCTATAATTCCCCGCTTTTTCTCTACCCCCCTTTTTAAATAGTGGGGTAACATTAGCTACCCTCCAATCCATGGGTACTTATCCTGAGTCTATCGAGTTCTGGAAAATAATTCTTAAAGCATCTGCTATCTGAATGTCCACTTCCTTAAGTACCCTAGGATGTAGATTATCAGGCCCTTGGGATTTATTGGCCTTCAATCCCTTCAATTTCCCCAAGACCATGTCCTTAGAGATACTGATTTCTTTCAGCTCCCTTGCATTCGTCTCTATGTTTCCCAACATCCTTGAGAGGTTATTTCTATCCTCTCTTGTGAAAACAGAACTAAAGTAAGAATTTAATTGGTCTGCCATTTCCTTATTCCCCATTATATATTCCCCTGATTCTGACTGCAAGGGACCTACTCTGGATTTCACCAATCTTTTCCTCTTGACATATCAAAAAAGCTTTTGCAGTTGGTTTCAAGATCTCCTCTCAATAGTCTCTGATCAATCAGCCAGATCGATAAATAAACCCAAGCATTCCGTCTCTCTCTTTGCATTTATTAATTTGAGGGTGTGTCACAAAGGCATATTTGAGAACTATCTAATTTGAGTGAGAATACAGAAATGTAACAAAAAGATTCAACACACTGCAGAAAAATCAGTTGTTATATTATCAGCAGTAGAACCAAAAGCCTCAACTTCCGCAGGAAGAAAGAATCAGCCGCCTAAAAAATCACATTTGCTCCCCTCCAAGTCATACACAAGCTTGGTTTGAATTTATATTGCTGCTCCTGTAGTGGGTTGGGAGTGAGTGCAGTGAAGAGACTGAGACAACAGGCTTGTGAACTCAAATATCACAACTGGCTTATTTTGAATGCCGCGCTGCAGCCTTTAAGCCCGTCCTCGGTCCCGCCCCTAATGTCCTGATGACACAAGCACAAGAGCGATCTTCTAGTCTGGACCTGAAGAGACAGTCCCGGGATGCCATCCTTGCTGCAGCTGCCCCGTCGACCACATGTGACCACTCCTTCATTATTGCTGGGTCTAAGTCTCAGCAATCTCAGCTCTCTTGCGCTGTGGGAAGATCTTCATCAAGAGGCAGTTCACTACCAACCAAGTGGCTAGTGTGTTTATGGATATGTTCAACATCTCACTCCAACAGGGCATGGTACCCACCTGTTTCAAACAGGCTTCAATTATACCGGTGCCCAAGAAAATTGTGGCAACCTGCCTAAACACCAGCCACAGTGACTATGTGTTTGGAAGGCTGGTGTTGAATCATTTAAGCTCCTATCTGAGCGACGACATGAATCTGTTCCAATTTACCTACCGCAGCAACAAGTCTATGGCAGATGCCATTCCACTGGTTCTACACAAAACCCTAGATCACCTGGTCAGCAAAGATGCATTCATAAGGATGTTCTTTATTGACTACAGCTCGGCATTCAACATCATCCCCTCAAAACTAATCAGCAAACACCAAGACCTGAGCCTCACTGTGCAATTTGATCATGGATTTCCTCATCTCTAGATCCCAATCATTGTGGATTGGTAAGAACATGTCCATCAGCATCAGGAGCACCACAGGTTTGCTTACTTAGACTCCTTATCTACTCTCTCTACACTTATGACTGTGTACTTGGTATAACAACACCATATACAAATTTTCTATTGATAACACTGCATTAGGTTGTATGAAAAGGGGGCGATGAGAGAGCATAGAGGAGGGAGATTGACATCTTGGCTGAGTGGTGCACCAACAACCACCTTGCACTTAATGTCACCAAAACCAGGAAGTTGATTGTTGACTTCAGGAAGGGAAAACCAGAAGTGTACAATCCAGTGATTGGGGGATCCAAGGTGGAGAGGGTGAGTAAATTTAAATTCCTGGGAACCACTATCTCAGAGGATCTTTCCTGGATCCACCCTACTCTCACCATTATGAAGAAAGCACATCACCCCCTCTACTTCTTCTGGAGTTTGAGGAGGTTTGGTGTGCAATTGTAAACCTTGGCAACTTCTATAGATACATAGAGGAAAGTGTGTTGGAATGGGGCACCAAAACCTCAAAGCAGAAAGCCCTAGAAAAGTCATGGACACAGCCCAGTACATTATGGGCAAAACTCTCCCCACCATTGAGAACATTTACATGGAACACTGCTGAGGGAGAGCAGCGAAAGTCATCAAGGATCCTCAGAAGCCAGGACATGCATTGTTCTCACAGATGCCATCAGGAAAAGGGTACCTCTAGATTCAGAAATAGCTGTTACTTCTCAGCCATCAGACTCCTAAATTACAAACTCATTCAGAGATTCATTTAAGGACTCTTACTTGCTCATTATTTATTCCGGAATATTTAGTTTCTGCATTTGCCCAATCAGTTTAGGTTGAAGACATTTCTTTCTTCTTGAACATAGTTTACGGTTTCTGGTAATTGGCAATACTGCCATGCCTGCAGGAAAAAGAATCTCAAGGTTGTATGTGAAGTCATGTATGTACTCTGGCCATAAATTTGATCTTTGAACTTTTTAACTAATTAGAGATAAGCAACAAATAAGTCTTCCCACCAACAGCCACATGTCATCACTAAGTCATAAGAAAGCAGACATGGACAAGGGATGGATTTTAGAATTCTATTTTCTCTCACTTTTGCCTTAACGTATCTTTTCTTTTAAAAATATTTTAATAATATTTAAAGTATAAACAATTCAACAATATAATTATACAATATGCAATATAATTAAAATAAAAGGAATTTATTTTAAAATATGAATACAATTCAAAAATCCAGCGTACATTTGTAATAATATCTCAAAGCCCTACTCAAAAAAAAACCCAACCCAAAGGAGGATAAAAAGAAAAGAAAGATGAAATTATTAATTCTTTTCAAAAGAGTTATAAAATTTATTTTTATAAAGAAAGTTTACAATTCTCTTTCCTTCTCTTCTCCTTCTATAATATTTTATCAATATTTACATTATTCACAGTTGAACAAAAGTTATCTAACATATCATCAAAGCCCAAAAGAAAGAAAAAAAAAGAAAATCCTGAACAAAAGATGAAACCTTATAAGTCCAAACCCCTACCATTAAGCAAGAGTAAAACACATCAAACTGAAGATTATTTTACACTTAGTGTGAAGTATTAATTGTTGTTGATTCTTTTGATGCAGTAAATTCTGTTTGATTTTATTTTTGGATCTGATAAATATTTGGTGTGTTTCCCTAATTAGGTACTCTTTAGAAAGGTGCTGCACATAGATGTTAATTGTGAAGCTGCACGTTCACCTAGCCTGAAGTTCAAACATTTGAAATGGATTATTTTGCTCAGATGAGCAGCAATCCCCAGTATGGTGCCCATTGACTTTACTCAGAGTTTCCCCCCCCCCCCCCCCCCGCCCTCCAAGTTAGTGCATTGCTAAACTGCTGTTATTTAATCCATCAACAGAATTATAGAAAACAACAACCAGATAATAATTAATAGGTGCATTGCTGCTTTCCAGGGAGTTGTAATTAATGAAGGAGTTAATCCAGACAAAAATAATTTTGTTTATAACTTCAACGAAAAGTTCTCAACTATTTTACTGGATTAGATTTCAACTTGCATTGGATTTCAATGTAATAGGGGCATCCAGGGTGCAGGGAAGTCCTATTATACTGTGTTAACAAGAAGGCTGTAATTCAATTCTGGTTTGGCTCTGAAGTGCAACATCAGATTGTCTGTAAATGCAATTTGCATGTAAACAAACCTAAACCCAAACTGGAATGGAAGACTTTGCCCAAATAGATTTTGCCAGTCATGTGAAATATTGAATGGGGAATACTGTTAATCTTTCCCCACCATTTCTGTTTCATCAAATATGATAAATTCGACCAAAATGTATTATCTCTGCAAGCGCAAAAAGAATCAAAGGGAGAATAAAAAAATTATGCAAAGGTTGGTGAAGACAGTAAACTTGTGATGTAAGATCATAAATTATTTAACAGTGATCAATGTAATATAAAATAAAAAAGGGGTTCATGTAAGACTGAGAGCGTAATATAGTGAGGAAGTCTTGAAGAACATAGAAAGTGCAGCAGTGAAAGTTCAAAGGAAATCTAGAAAAATTTAAGATTGAGTACAAATAACAATGAGCAAATAAGACCAAAGAAAATGACTTATTTATACATAAGAAATGAGTGGAGCCAATTATGGGGCCAAAATGTCTCCCCATCCTATGGAGATAGAGGTCGGAGATAAATATAACACTTTACAGTTACCTTCCTAAGAGGGATAAAGTATAATGTGGTTAATGAGGATGTCTGTAAAATATTAAATAGCATGAACAAAGGTAAACAAAAAGTTGTTTGAGGGATTTTTTTGCACTTTTGAAAGTAGACAGGCCCCAATTGAACATATCCCAGTGTATGAAAAGGAAAAAAACTGCAGAGGATGTGACCATCATTTATTTCATGATCCCTGGTCCCACACATCTGTAGGACTACTCACAGTGTACTGAGGTTTTGAAAAAGAAAGAAAGGGAGAGTCAAAAGATAAGGCAGTTGGCTTAAGTGTGGTTTATCAAGTATTGGAATCCATTCCAAGGGAGAAAATAAATGTTCTATCAGAATAATTAGGAACAATAAACATGGGTAAGAAGCTCTTCAGGCAATTTCTGCTGATGGCGACTCTGTCTGCCTTACAACAGGCAAAAGCAATTTCATGTAATATGCCACTGTTTTATTACAACCTCAATAAGTTGAATCTTGAAGATTCAAAATCCAGGAGACAGATATTAAAATACTTCTTATCAGGATTAGAGAGGAAATAAGGACCATCTTTCATTCAGACGATGATATAGATTTGGAAGATAAGCTGAGAGAAATCCTCATCACATATGGAACAATTAATGAGGTATACAGGGCTATAGATCTAGCTGGAAAATGAGATGAAGCTGGGTATCATTTCTTCTACTAGCATGGGCACTGCGGTCACTGTTGTAAATAAGAGAGAGAGGGAGCCAGGGAAGGAACCTAACGGAAACTCTCTCTCTCTCTGTCTCTCTCTCTTTCCCTATCGCTCTGCCTCCTTTCCTCCCATGACCTTTCCTCTCCATTGAGAAAACTATCCCTTCCTCATTAAAAGGAAGAGAATTAGGCTATTTGGCCCATCAAGTCTGCTCTGCAAATCCACCCTGAGCAAAACTGTTCTCACATCCTGTTCCAAATTCCAGTCTTTTTCCCATATCCCTTGATACCTTGACAATCTCCCCCTTAAACTTTGCAAATGATCGACCCTCCACATCTGTATGTGGCAACGAATTCCACAAATCCACGACCCTTTGGCTGAAGAAATTTCTCCTCATCTCAGTTTTAAATGGGTTCCTTCTAATTTTAAGACATGCCCTCTTGTTCTGGATTCACCCACCAAGGGTAACATCCTATTCACATCTACTCTGTCCAATCCTTTCAGCATTTGATATGTTTTTATGAGATCTCCTCTCATTCTTCTATATTCCAATGAATATAGTCCAAGAGCTTCTAAATGTTCCTCATATGTTAGCCCCTGCATTCCAGGAACCATGCTGGTAAATCTTCTCTGTACTCTCTCCAACATTATTACACCCCTTCTAAGGGGCCCAAAATTGTACACAGTAGTCCAAATAATGTCTCACCAGTGCTCCATAACTTCTGCGTTTTTCTCTTCTGCCCCCACCACCATATCCAACTGTTGACCTGTGGTCCTCCCCCTGCCTCTTCCTTCCTTCCTCTCCCCACCTTTTTATTCAGGCACCTACCTGCTTTCCGCTCATGCCTTGAAAAAGGGCTCAGGCCCAAAATGTTGGTTGTACACCTTTGATTTTTCAGGATACTGTGTGACCTGCTGTGCTCCTCCAGCACTTTTGTGTATCACACGACAATCACAGCATCTGCAGACATTTCTGTTTGACACCATGTTTCCCAATATTTTTAAACATTGCACATTTGTAGATTTCCCCAGATTTTAAGCTTCTTTAAGTTCGGTACTTGGGCTCCACATTTGACTCAGCACCCAATTATGAATATGAAACCCTTGCACGCCCTGAATATAAAGATAATATGTGACCAGCCACAAAAAATCCACTGTCAATCCCCTGAATCCAGAAAGTTTGCATGGCACATTTATCCTGAGACAGCCACCTGCACACCATGTATTTTAGCTGATCTTTTGAACAAACAAGTGTTCTTTTTCGGAAGATGATGGCTATTACATTATGAAGTCTTATCAGTCTGCTAAAAAAACAAACTTAAAGGAATTCAACAGGTCAACATTTCTGTTCGAGACCTTGCGGCAGAATTGGTGCACCACCTTAATGCAGGGTGCACCAGACCTCGGCCTCCACCTGACCTACTGAGTTATTCCAGCAGTTGTTTTTTTTTTTAACCATTGCATTTATCCTTGGCTCCTTATTCCAAATCAGACTGATTGTCATGCAGGAGAACATGACTGCAATCATAATTATGGTGTAAGTAGAGTGTAATCAAGGACGTCAAGATGGGACAATGCGACCTTGATCTCTAAGGAAATACGCTAATCTTCTGACATTTTGTCATTATCTACTGAAAGTTGCATACACTAAGCATTGACAGCCTCTTACCACAACAGCCCTGTCTTACCCCCTCGGAGTTTGAACGCCCTATCCTTCTCTCCCCACTGTGAAACATTAACTCTGCTCCTCTTTATAGACGACACTTTCCAAGTTCAAGTATTTCCCAATTTCAAAACGTGCAAGGAAACGTGAGCGATGATATTCCGAATTACTATCTTATTAATCCAATAAATCAAACTTCGTAGTTAGAGCTGTAAGTATCTTTAATTCATTGATAAAACAGATAAACAATTTGCATCACCGCATTGAGATTTTCATAATGATGAATAATCAAAGTTTACTGTATAATGTCTGTTACATTGGGAAGGTAACCATACCTCTGATATTAGAAGCCACCAGTCGGAGTACACACTGTCATTGGCTGGCCCTGTACATCATAGACGCTGCTCAGCAGAGTGGATATTTAAACCACGTGGTCAGGTCCTGCACTCATTCCAGGTCATTGTTGCCACAGTGGACACCATCTGCAGGTAAGGGGCTAGTAACCCTTAGGCTGACCAGGGTATCACTGGCAACCCAGTAGATACCAGCATTGTAGCCACAGTCCTCTGTTTACGTGGGGTTAGAGGCTGTGTTTCTTCCCTGTAGGTAGCCAATTAGGGCACCTCATCAGGTGTCAGAACCCCCTGCCCATGGGTCATTAGTCCCAGGCTAGGTGAGGGTTCGAACACATTCCTTTGTCACTTATCCCTTCCTTCAGCCAGGACTAAAGTAGAAGAGAATCGAGTCATTGAGAAGTGTGCAGCACAGAAGAGGACCCTTCAGCCCTATATCTCTCATCATTTTGAAAACCTCTATCAGCAAACTCAGTCCATCCAATCTCTCCAATAATTAGAATCCTCCAATCCAGGCAACGTCCTTTTGCACTCTCTAAAGCAGTGGTTCTCAACTTTTTTCTTTCCACTCAGAGACCACTTTAAGTAATCCCTATGCCACCGTGCTCTGTGATTAGTAAGGGATTACTTAAGGTGGTCTGTGAATGGGAAGGAAAGGTTGAGAATCACTACTCTAGACCCAATTGTTACTGAAATATTTTGCTTTGGAAAACTTGTCATTGACCCATTTCCTCTGGTGTTGTGAAACTGTGCACATAATGAGTCAATTTGGGATGATTAAAACAGTGGTTTTCAAACTTTTTCTTTCCACCCACAGACCACCTTAACGAATCCGTTACTAAGCACAGAACATCTACAGCACAGGGAATACTTAAAGTGGTATGTGAATGGAAAGAAAAAGGTTGAGAACCACTGATCTAAAGCAAATCATATCCTTCCTTTACTGTGGCAGCCAGAACTGTACACAATAATTCAGGTGTTTTGTCAGGTTGGATCAAAATGTACTTTTATATTGTATACTTTGATCTATGAAAGCAAAGTCACTACCCTAAATGCCTGTGTTGCCACTTTCAGGGAACCATGGACTTCAACCCCAACATCCATTAACGTCCCCAAGTATACCATTTATAATGTATGTCCTATTCTTATTTGATTTCTTGAAATACATCACTCTGGACTCCTGGGATTGAATTCCATCTGCCAACCCTTTGCACACCTTTCCATCTGATCTATATCTGATCTGCCTTAGACAACCTTCCTCATTTTCCTCAAGATCACTAACATTCTCAATCTTACTAACTGTATCGCCTTAACAAGATGTTAATATGCATGACAGAGGTCCCAGCAACAATTCCTGTGGTTCACACTCAAATCAGAAAAGTTTCCTTCTAAAATACTTACTGTCTTCAATCACTAAACCAATTTCGAATCCAATTAGCTGGTTCACCTTAGATTACTGTAACTTTTTGGACCAACCTTATAGAATGTCTTAAAGTACATACAGACAACATCTAACATCCTTCCTTTATCAATCTTTATTTCCTCATCAAAACTCAGTCAAATTAGAGAGTTGGGGTTTCATCCAGCACAAATCGTGACGATCACTAATTAGACCGTACTTCCAAGGATAAATAAATCCTATCCTTTAAGATTTACTTCAATAATTTTGTGATCTCTACAACAATTTTGTTGTCACCTTACTTAACACTGCAGCTCCTCATACATAAAGGAACATCATTAGCTTTCTTAGTGTTCTGGCATTCTCTACGTCGGAGAGACCGGTTGCAGACTGGGAGGTCACTTTGCTCTGCACCTCTGCTCCATCACAACCACAGCGACCTCCCAATTGCCAACCCTTTCAACTCCTGCGCTCACATGTCTGTCCATGCCCTTTTGTATTGCCTCACCCTGACCACCTGCAGATTGGAGGAGCAACACCTTATTTTCCAGCTGGGCACCCCTCAGCCTCATGACATTTAACATTGACTTCACTGCTTTCCATTAAACCTGCTCACCTTTTTTTTCTCCTCCCCCTTTCCTGTCCTTGCAGTTATTTTACCTACACATCCCTACCATCCTCCCTCCCCCTCATTGCTGCTGTCTCCTCCCTTCTTTCTCCACCTATCATCCCTTCCCCCCATCCCCACCCTTTTGTTCGGATGCTTGCCGGCATTTTCTCACACCTTGATGAAGGGATCAAGCCCAAAACATTGGTGATGTATCTTTACCTTTGCTACATAAAGGACATATTCAAGCAGAGTCCAACACAGCAACATGAAATATAGAAACAATAGACATATCGTATTTTTTTAAATACTGGGCAGCATGGTGAGCACAGCACTATCACAGTTCCAGCGACCCAGGTTTGAATCGAGCACTGTCTGTGTGGTAAACCACTGTCTGTATATTTATCAATTGGGGCACACCCATTGGCTGATTGTACCTGTGGCTCCACCCACAGACTCCTGAATAAAGGTGACTGTCCCACAGCCCCCTTCCCAGTTCAGGACAGTCGACCAGCATGGAGGAGCCTCCATTCTATTGTGAATAAAAACCCGTCCATTTTGCATAACTTCCAGTCTTTCGGAGTTACTGATGGTGGATCAGTCTGTAAGGAGTTTGTACATTCTCCCTGTGTCTGCAGGTGCTCTAGTTTCCACCTACCCTCCAAAAATGTACGAAGATTGTAGGTTACATGGTGGTGTGTGGGCTGCTGGGCCGGAAGGGCCTGTTACTGAACTCTATGTCTAAATCGGGATATAATGGTGTACACTAAAACTTGGACATTCATTATGCAAGTTACCAAAAGCTATCATAAAGGTGCAGCAGGCAGTTAGAAATGCAAATGCTTCACTGGAAGAGAATGGGAATACAAGGGTAAAGATATCTTAAAATTTGTGTACAATGTTGGGCTCCTTATGAAAAAAATACTCTTCATTTTCAAATGGCAGGAAGGTTGGAGATGTTGTGGATAGAGTAGACCAGTAGTTTTCAAACTTTTTCTTCCCACTCACATACCACTTTAAGTATTCCCTATGCCATAGGTCCTCTGTGATTAGTTAAGGTAGTATGTGGGTGGAAAGAAAAAGTTTGAAAACCAGTGTTTTAATCATACTTCATTGACTCGTTATGTGCATGGTTTCATACCTCCAAAGGAAATGGGCCAATGACAATTTTTCTCAAGCAAAATATTTCAGTAACAATTGGATCTAGAGCAGTGATTCTCAACCTTCCCTTTCCATTCACATGCCACCTTAAGCAATCCCTTACTAATCACAGAGTACCGATGGCATAGGAATTACAAAGTGGCATGTGAGTGGAATAAAAAGGTTTGAAAACCACTGGTTTAGAAGATTGTCATTGGTTACAACAGGATATAGACTGAATGAAGAGTTGGGCAAAGGTGATAAATGGAGTTCAATCTGAAGAAGTGGGAGTGTGGGAGTGATACATTTGGAAGATCAAACCAAGGTGGAGTACATGGTTAATGGCAAGATTCTTAGCAGTGTGGAGTAACAGAGGGATCTTGGGGTCGAGGTCCATACAAGTTGATAAGAAGGTTAAGAAGGTGTTTGACAGGGGTGGCCAATCTCGGCTCATAGGCCACATGTGGCTCTTTGACATATAATGTGCAGTTCGCGGAAATATGTTGACTGAGACAGGAATTGTACGGTCTTTATCATGGTAGTTTTATGAGCATGACTTGTGATTGAAAATATTTGGTTTGTATACCGTGTAATAGTCCATACCATATAAAAGTTGACCCCACAATTTTTGGCCTTGCCCACCCACCCATCCGAGTTCCCGATGCCCAGGCTGCCGTATCTCACTAAGGTCCCAGCTGCACACCCTCTGGAGCTCCCGATGCCTTTATTGTGGGTTCTCATGGAGGCTCAGGCTTCCTGTCCCATGGAGCTCCCATGACTATGGACTCTTGCCTAGGCCCAAGCCGCCCGCCCACTGGAGCTCCCATTGCCTCGACCACAGACTCTTGCCTAGGTCCAGGCCACCTAGCTACTAGAGCTGCTGACATCCTGACTGTGGACTCTGGCCTCAGCCCCGGCCGCCCACCCATTCAAGCTCAAGACATCCCAGCTGCCTGCCTATCTGACCTCTCAATGATCCAAACGCAGACTTACCACCCAGTCACATCCTAAGTCCCAACCCCCAAACACGGACTTGCAACCACCTGCGCATCTGAGCTTCTGACGCCCCAAACGACGTAAGTACTTAACACGGTCAAAAGTAGAAGGTGTGTTCACCCCCTGAAATTTACCCAAAAAATTGGTCCATTATGTTTGACTATTACATGGTATGTGTACTTTTTCATTGTTTAAACTAATACAAATTAGCAATTTAAAAACTACATACATGAATAAATATTATTATGTACATATATTTCTTAATATTTGTATACATTTTTGTAACAAAATGTGCATGTAAGTGTAAAAACATTTATGTAGTATATTTTCATGTCTGCAATTCTCAAACATATGAAGTTTATTGTATGTGGCTCTTACCTTAAACAAATTTGTTCCCCCTGGTGTATGGTGTGCTGACTGAGGATACACACTGAAGATCCACAGTCAGCTTTGCAATACCAGTGACACCAGGTGCATGTGGCAAGGGTTCAAGACTATTACGGATCAAGTCAAGTTATCTTAATTTTTCATTCATACCATGCTCACATGGAAAGACAAGATAGCGTTTCTCCAGGACCACGGAGCATATTTACATAGATCATTGACTTCAGCTCAGCATTTAATACAATCATTCCCCAGAGGTTGGTGGAGAAACTGTCCTTGCTGGGACTCAACACCCCTCTCTGTAACTGGATTCTGGAGTTCCTAATGGAAAGACCATAGTCTGTCCAAGTCGCTAGCAGAATATTGAGCACCATCATGCTGAGTACTGGCGCACCTCAGGGCTGTGTGCTCAGCCCGCTCCTGTTCACTCTACTGAGCCATGACTGCATCACCAGATCAAGTTCCAACAGTGTCATCAAGTTTGCAGATGACACAATAATATTTGGTCTCATCAGCAACAACAATGAATTACACTACAGAGAAGAGGTGAAAAATCTCATGAAACCTGAGTTTCAACATGAACAAGATGAAGGAGATGATCATGGACTTCAGGAGGACCGGCAATGAATACCCACCACTACACATCAACAACTCTGTAATGGAAAGAGTGGAGAGCACCAAGTTTCTTGGAGTTCATTTAACAAGTTATTTATTGTGGACATTCAACATCTTCTCACTTTTCAAGAAGGTACAAGAGTACTGGACTTCCTGAGAAGACTGAAACGGGCAAAGCTACCGGCCACTATTATCTCAATCTTCAATAGAAGCTCTATCAAGAGTATCCTGGCCAGCTGCATCACACTGTGGTACGGTTCTTTCAGAGAAATAGATAAGAGGTCAATCCACAGGACCATAAAGGTGGCAGAGAGGATCCCTGGAGTCTCCCTCCCTCCACATCGACACAATCTACCATGTCTAAAGAAGGCATGTAAAATCATTTAAGACCCCTTCCACCTTGCACACAGCATCTTTCAGCTGCTCCCATTGAGAAAGAGATACAGGAGGATCAGAGCCAGCACCACCAGGCTGAGGAACAGCTTCTTCCCACGGGCAGTGAGAATGCTGAATGACCAAAGGAACTGCTCACACTGACCATCTGAGACTTTTATTTGTACAAACCAAAATGTATTGATTTATTTTTATAGATAAAATGCTTGTCCTTCATATGTATTGTTTGTCTGTACGAGTGTCATGTCTGGTTGTGTTGCTGCATGTTTTGTACCGAGGACCGGAGAATGCAGTTTTGTTTGGTTGTACTTGTGCAAACAGATGACAATTGACTTGTCTTGACTTCATTAGTCAGGCAGTTAAGCTCAAGAGCCATGAAGGAATGTTGCAACTCTATAAAACTCTGGTTTAGAATATTGGGGGTAAAGCACAGGATTCTGTTGACACTGTGGTTAAGTGAAAAAAACACACAAATGCTGGAGAATCTCAGCAGGTCAAAAAGTGCCTTTATGTAGCAAAGGTAAAGATACATCACCGACGTTTTGGGTTTGAGCCCATACACCTTGATGAAGGGCTCAAACCCGAAATGTCGGTGATGTATCTTTATCTTCGCTACATAAAGGCACTTTTTGACCTGCTGAGATTTTCCAGCATTTGTGTGTTTTTCACCCTTAGAATATTGTTTTCTGTTCTGGTCACCTCCGTACAGGAAGGGTATGGAAGCTTTAAAAAAGGTGCAGAGGAGATTTAACAAGATGCTGCCTGGAATGGAAAACATGTCATGAAGCAAGACTGTGTGGCAACATGGGATGAAAGATGATTTAATAAAGGTGTATAAGATTATGAGAGGCATATAAAGGGTGAACAGCCAAAATCATTTTAATGGGGCGGCAATGGCCAATACCAGAGGACATCTATTTAAGGGGAGTGGATGAAAGTTTAAGGGAGACAAGGATTCTTGCACAGAGAGCGGAGAGTGCCTGGAATGCATTGCCAGGAATGGTGGTGGAGGCCAGAACAATAGTGACATTTTCAAAATCTTGTTTTTTAAATGTAGTTATTAGTTTAAAACCATACATTAAAACATAATTAAAGATAATTCAAAACAATACAAATATATGTGGTATATAAAAGAAAACAAAATATAAGAAACCACCCCCTTCCCCATCCCCCTACAAAAGAAGAAAACAAAAAGAAGAGTAAGAACAGGACCAGAGACCCTCAACAGGGAGTCTATTACTTTAAAGTCTCTTATAATATACTGAGACCTTAAGGAGAAGGGAATGTCAGAGCTTCATTTAAATATTAACACTCACATTTTGTAAATAAGGACTCCAGATCTTCCAAAATATATAATGTGTCTCTTAAATTATAAGTAATTTTCTGAAGTGGTATGCAACTGCAAACTTCAGTGAGCCATTTTTCAATACCCAGATCCACACCAGACTTCCAAGTTATGGCAATACATTTCTTTGCTTGAGCTAATGCAATTTGAACAAACTTCTTTTGATACATATTCAATTTCAACATAGGTTGAATATACTTAATATCACCCAATAAAGATAACATTGAATCCTGGGGGAATTTAATCCCAATTATTCATTCCAATAATTTACCCATTTCTAACCAAAAAGGTTTAACTGCCAAGTAGAATGAAAAATTGCCAATCTCCTGTCCACATCTAAAACATAAATCTGAAAGAGTCTAATTCTTTTTTTTCATTTATATGGTGTTAAATATAAATAAAATTATATTGCACCATTCTATATCTCACATTTATTGTACTTTTCATATTCTCTCTACATGCCCTAATCCAAACTAATTAATCTGTTTATTCAAATCTACATTCATCTTTGTCTAGAATTATGAAGCCCTATTTTTTGACTTTTCTTTTATTTAAAAATCTCTTAGATGGGCACATGGATGTAGGAAAACTGGAGGGATATGAGAGGCAAGGAAGGAAAGGGTTAGGTTGATGTGGAGTTGGTTCATATAGGGTCAGTACAACCTTGAGGGATGAAGGGCCCATACTGCACTGTATTATTCTGTGTTGGTATAAAGGGAGTGTGGCAAAGGTTCATCAGCCTAGTTGCAGGGAAGATGGTGAGAAGTTAAGTAGGCCACCCCCTCTACTCCAGTATTTAGAAGAATGAGAGATGACCTCATTGAAACTCCTTCGAGGGCTTATCAGGGTAGATATGGGAGCGATGATTCTCCTGACTGAAGAGACAAGAATTAGAGATTACAGTCTGAAAATAAAAGCTGGATATTTAGGACTGAAGTTTAACAAAAAATCTTCAGAGGCTGAAGAATCATTGGAATTCTCCACCCCAGAGCATTCTAGAAGCATGATTGCATTCAAATCAGATATCAATATCTAATGGTAATGAAGGCATACATGTGTTTGCCTTCATTAGACAAGAGCAGGGAGGTCTTGTGTCAACTTTATAAAACACTGGAGACACGAGACTGCAGAAGCTAAAAATCAAAAGCAATAAACAAACAGCTAGAGCAGTGGTCCTCAACCTTTTTCTTTCCTCTCACACACGACCATAAGTAATCCCGATGCTGTCTGTGCTCTGTGATTATTAAGAGATTGCTTAAGGTGAAAAAAAAAGTTTGAAACCCACAGTTTTAATTGACTCGTTATGTGTACGGTTTCATAACTCCTAAGGAAATGGGCCAATGACATTTTTTCTCAAGCAAAATATTTCAGTAACAAAAGGACTAGAGCAGTGATTCTCAACCTTCCTTTCCCAATCACATCCCACCTTAAGCAATCCTTTACTAATCACAGAGCACTGATGGCATAGGGATTACTTAAAGTGGGATGTGAGTGGAAAGAAAAAGGTTGAGAACCACTGTCCTTGAGAAACTCAAAGATATGGGCAGTTCCTGTAGAAACATCTGAAAATGTTCTTCGTGAAACAAGATGTGCCCTTATGTGTGCACCTATGCACCATTTAAACTAGGGTTGTTTTTCTGGTTGAATGAGAGATATTGTAGTTAGGAGGACTTAAGGTAGGTCCTCGTTTGATCTTCTATTATCTATTCTAAATCTATCCTGTTTAGAATAGTTGTGATGAACTGTAATATAAAATAGGAAAGGATTTCTAATCAGCCTACGGTAAGCTCTAAATCTTAGGTCACTGATTACGTGGAGGCCCTGAAGTAAGACCAAACAAAACCCGACAACAAGAGAGAAAATCAATGGTGGGAGTGGACAATTTGTCTGGAATTACAGGTTTGGTCACTATTGGTCAGACAAGGAATAATTTAACACAGCTTACTTCCTGGATGCCAATTTTTACTTGATTCCAAAAGGAAGGGAAAACACTTATGTGCAATCAAATGTCTGAATAATATCAATGATACATTTATAGACATAATGATATTCAATGAAGAAAGGTACAAAATGAAATACCATGAAAACAGTTGTGCTTAGCTGGGACACTCAGCTAGAAGCAACAACACAGCTCAATGCAAGGGCACTCTAAACAAACAAGTTGCTCGGGTGAGTGGGAGTGAGCTTCACATCAAGGCAGTATGGAGCGTAGCATCGAGCATCCCTGGCAAAAACCTGTCATTGAATAACAGGAGGAAATTCTCCACCAGAAGGATATTTGTAGATTTTCAAGGTAAATTATCCAGAAAAAATGCCCACTGTTATTGCTCAGGGAAATGCTCTAGGTCAATGACCTTCATTTGTTTCATCAATAAAATTCTACCCACCATTAATTTTGAAATTGAAATGTTTACTGATAATTCAATATGGTTTAACGTCACCTACAAACCCTCAGAAAGCAAGCAATCCCTACCAGCTTGTAGCAAGCCCTTGACAACATTAACCTGTGGCCTGATCATTGGCAAGTTACATCTGCACCACACAAGTGCCAGGCAATGACCATCTTCCATCTGCCTTTGATAGTCAATACATGACCATTACCAAGTCCCAAAGCACTGGGGAGAAATGCAACTGGGCCAGCCACATAAATGAGCAGGCTGAGTTTTCGACAGCAGGTAGCTTTCTGTTTGAAAGTGGGCAAACTCAGTCAATTTCCCATCATAAATATTTGTCTCTCGCCCCACCAATACATTCACCCATGTCATCCACATCACCCCTCATTACAAATATAATTTACTCGATCAAATATGCTATTTTGCAAAATCCATGATGTAGGTTCAAATATAAATAGGACAGTCTCTTTTCACACAGCTTGCCCTAGCCTCTCCAGTTGCAACCCAGGCTGCAATTAAGCTCAAGATGCAAGTTTCCATACATTTAATTTTATGTCAAGTTATTCACAATGGAATATTTTGACAAGTAAAGCTGTAAGCTTAAAGAACAAAGTAAAAATATAGGACAGTTACCTCACTTCTGGTTTTGGTAATCCTGTCACAACGCATTCAAGCTGGACTCTGCTTCCTTCTGTTGCTTCTCTGCTCTTCAGTCGCTGACTGAATCGTGGTGGATCTCCTTTGGTATCTTCTTTAGGTAAAGGCCTTGATTGAGCTTCACTGTTTTCAGCTTCTGTTGTTATTTTTTTAATAGATCCGGATGGAACTGGAGCCTGTTCTACTTCTGGGGATTCTTCTTTTGGTGTGCTTTCATTGTACACCTGTGTAGAAAATGGAACATGCACCCTCTCCCTCTCATCAACAGACCAGCTTGAATGTTGAGTTTGTGGACGAGGCTTGGCTTGTGCCCTACTTCGAGCACTTTTACAGGTTCTAGGTTTAATTCGTTTTGAACTGTTTGTTTTAAAGAGCGAAGATAACTCCTCAATGAAATCTGCAGCTTTACTCAAGTAATCTTTTTTAGACTCTGTTTCACTGCAGTAAGGAGTATTCTTTGGCTGCTTTCTTAATTCTTTGCAATTCTCTTTCGAATTGCTGGCGCTTCTGATTAAGTTCTCCTGCTGATAAGATAGGTTATTTGATTTCTCTGGGAGACTTGAGGAGTTTGTAGATTCTAAAACTTTTTTGTTCCCAGATGGTTTCTGGATGTTGGGGCAATTTAAATTGGTCTGCTTTTCTTCTTTATTCACTTCATGTGAACAAAGGCCAATCGCTTGCTGAGCCAAGTTAACACTTTTGTCCAATTCTTCCTGGTTCAAAAATGCAGACAGGTCAGGAGATTCATCCTGGCCGTCCATATCCTGGGAAACCCCAGATTTACTGCTGTAATGAAAATGCTGTGAGAGACCTTCTAAACGGCTTTTTTCACCGTGCTCTTGTTGTATTCGGACTTCAGCTAAATAGCTCTCCCTCAGAAGCTGAGTTATGGATGTGGAGGCTTCGCAGTTATCTTCTTGCATTCTATCACGAATAAGAAAAACTCACGTTATAATTTCAGTTTCTGTCTTAATAAATGAATGCTGCTAAGTGAAGCAAAACCCCTTTAAATTTGTACTGTCATTATAACAGATTGTGTGGCATGTTATCATTAGGCATGTTCCAATCATTCTTTGTGTCTTTTTAATGGTGCATTCACAGACTTATCTTGAGGTGAGGTGAGATCTAATTAAGCATTCTTGAAGCAGTGAAAGTGAAACCAACACACTTCTTCCCCTTGTTGCCTTTCTCCCAGGTCTGTCTCCCTTTTCCTTTCACAGAACAAAATTAATTCTCATCTCTCCTTTCATCATATCAAATTAACACCTTTTGTTGGTCTTTATTCCTCCCCCAGCCAGTCTTCAGTCTCTTTATTCTTATGCCTTCCTGTTCTTTGCTTATTCCTTGAAGAAGGGCTCAAATCAACACACACACACACACACACACACACACACACACACACACACACACACACACACACACACACATGTGTGTGTGTGTGTGTGTTTGTGTATATTTATATTTTTATATATATATATGATATACTATATATATTTTTATATATTCTTATATATAATGCACATATATAATATATCTTTACCTCTAATGGATGCTGCGAGAGTGGCTGAGTTCCTCTAGCATCTCTGTGTATTTTTACTTCAATCACAAGATCTGCAGACTTTTGTTTTCACTACCGCACCGATACAGCAGGTTGCAAGTGACAATGTGAATGCAGTCTTTTGCACTCTGCAGAAGGCTAAGAATCAGGTGGATAAATAACTTTTGTTAATGAATGTAATAGAAATGTTTTAACAGCAAGCTATCAAATTTTAGAATCATGGTGAATTAAACTCAACTATCCGAGTATCTGAAACATAATTTCTTGTCATCTGTGTTAATGTTATAGAGCAGGATTCCAACTCTCCCATATAGAAGGCAACAGACTCCCATTGGTGATCTTTGAGTGACATTATTATGACTAATTCAAGTAATCACATCTGAAATGGTGAATCAGAGATAAAAATCCTCATAAGGGCTTCAGCTGCATGCTGAAACTGAGGCAAACTTGGTGAGCCTGTGCAGCAGCTCCTTGCCCACTAGAAAGCTATTTCCAGGGAATTTGCTACAACTGGAAAACTTCTGCTCACTCGTACTTGGTATCTTAAGACATGTAGAACATCTATTATTTTTTAAAATTCATCTGGGAGGGGGCAGTCTCTTTGTGGAGCTTCGGAATAACTAATCCTATTGCAGAGCCTCTTCTGAGCTCCCTTCTTGAAGGCCATTGAGAAGGACTTACAGGAAATATAAAAGGCTTAAGAATTGGGATAGCACTTAAGATAGTCAAGTTCTTCCCAGTGATTTATAAATAGGTTAAAATATTATACATCACCATGTCTCTTAATCTGACAGTGCTATGAAGATGGGTAGTTGGCCCTCAGTTTTAGTCTTCTAAGTACTCTTTGTTGTCCTGAGCTGCAATGATACCAAGTGACTACCTTTTCTAAAGGACAATGTGGATTTTTGTGGAGCTTCTTTTTGTGAAGTCGATTCTAAAAAGGGGTAGAAGCAAAAGGGAATCTGATTGAAGAAATGAACCAAGAAGAGAGTGCTAAACCAGGCTCAAAATTGCAATGGGATCTAGATCTGACAATTCTCTAAACACACAGTATCCAGGATTTACTTAGTGCTGGCCAGGAAGAACGTCCATATTTGCCTTGATCTCCTACCAAGATCACCAAACGTCAGAAAGGTAGGGGCCTTTCCATGACTCAGGATGATTCAATTTCTCATTGCACTAATCCGGAAGGCACATGCAACTTTAATTTAAGAAGCATATTCAAGTTTCAAATCAGGCTGCAGCTGACAAGTTAAAATCTATGCTTTCAGGAGATATTTGCATCTTGCTTCAAATATACAAAGTAACACCCCCCCCCCCCACAACCCAGAGCAAATCATTTTGAACTGATGGCCTTCCTAGTGTCGTTTGATATCTAGTGGGTTAAGAAGACCAGGAATGATTTTCTAGATGCAATGGCATTCTCCCACCCTAGGTTCCTTCATTACACTTATCACTGTTGGTTTCAACCCCACAATTCTTTCTTATTCACTTACATAACACAAGAAAGGAGGGCATCGGGACAATTGGGTCCATGTCCACTCCCATCAATCTCATTCCCCATCTCTTTACTTCAACTTAAAACCTATCAACTTAATAACCCCTCTGATTATACCCTTCTGTTTCCACCGATCTGTTTCGACCCACCTGATTCAAGACCTCTGTTTCGACACCTGTTCCCACCCCTCTGTTTCCACCCCTCTGTTTCCACCCTTCTGTTTCCACCCCCTGTGTTTAGAAGCCTCTGGTTATAACCCCTCTGTTTCCATCCCTCTTTGACCACTCTGTTTCAAACCATCTGTTTCATGACCTCTGTTTCTAACCATCTGTTTCCACCCCTCTGTTTATAACCATAACCATATAACCATATAACCACTTACAGCACAGAACAGGCCAGTTCAGCCCTACTAGTCCATGCCGTAACAAATTCCCACCCTCCTAGTCCCACTGACCAGCACCCGGTCCATACCCCTCCAGTCCTCTCCTCTCCATGTAACTATCCAGTCTTTCCTTAAATGTAACTAATGATCCCGCCTCGACCACGTCTGCCGGAAGCTCATTCCACATCCCTACCACCTTTTGCGTAAAGAAATTTCCCCTCATGTTCCCTTTATAATTTTACCCCTTCAGTCTTAAACCATGTCCTCTAGTATGAATCTCCCCCACTCTTAATTGAAAAAGCCTATCCACATTTACTCTGTCTGTCCCTTTTAAAATCTTAAACACCTCTATCAAATCCCCCCTCAATTTTCTACGCTCTAGAGAAAAAAAGCCCTAATCTGCACAACCTTTCCCTGTAACTCAAACCTTGAAATCCTGTCAACATTCTTGTGAACCTTCTCTGTACTTTCTCTATTTTGTTTATATCCTTCCTATAATTTGGTGACCAAAACTGTACACAGTACTCCAAATTTGGCCTCACCAATGCCTTGTACAATTTCATCATAACCTCCCTACACTTGAATTCAATACTCCGATTTATGAAGGCCAACATTCCAAATGCCTTCTTCACCCCACCATCTACCTGAGTATCAGCCTTGAGGGTACTATTTACCATCACTCCTAAATCCCTTTGTTGCTCTGCACATCTCAATAGCCTACCATTTAATGTATATGACCTATTTAGATTTGCCTTTCCAAAATGTAACACCTCACTCTTATCTGTATTAAATTCCATCAGCCATTTCTCAGCCCACACCTCCAGCCTTCCTAAATCACCTTTTAATCTATGGTAATCTTCCTCACTGTCCACAACACCACCAATCTTTGTATCATCCGTAAACTTGCTTATCCAATTCTCCACCCCTACTTCCAGATCATTAATATATCATTAATTTAGTTCCACCTGCTTTGATCCCTCTGTTTAAACCCCTCTGTTTCGAGCACTCTGTTTTGACACACCTGATTTGAGACCTCTGTTTTGACCCATCTGTTTGCACCTCTGTTTCGACCCCTGTTTCCACCCCTCTTTTTAGACCTTTCTTTTTCCACCCATCTTTCAACCCCTCTGTTTAGTCCCCTCTGCTTCCACCTATGGCTATCGATGTTATTTTTGATTCTTTACCCTTTTACCAATGCTGAGTGGTAGTTTACATCAGCCAATTCAACCATCATCATGGACATGAGAATGTGTGAGGAAATCAAAGCACCTTGGGGAGACTCACAGCATCACAGGGAGAACAGGTAAACGCCGCATAACAGCACATGAGGTCGGGATCAAAACTGCATCCACAAAGCTGTGAGTCAGCAGGAATTCTTGAATAGAGGTTCTCGATAAGTAAAATTATGTTATCTGTTAACTGTGTACTGTGATTAGCTGGATGCCACCAGGCGTATAAATATATCAAGGTTTTTGGATCATTAGGATCTCTTCTGGGGAAAGTCGGGCCTGTACAAAAGGGATGGATTCCACTTGAACTGGAGGGTGACCAATATCCTGGCAAGCAGATTTGCTAGAGCTGTGGGGGAGGGTTTAAACTAGTTTGGCAGGGGGGTGGGGAGCAGAGTTTGCGAACAGTGTCGAGGGTGCATGGCCACCTAGTTAAGAATGATAAAGATAACAAAGGAAGGATGGAGGTTAAGGTAAAAGGTAGAATAGAGAATATATATAAGGGCCATTCTCTGAAATGCATGTACTTTAATGCAAGAAGCATAGTGAACAAGGTAGATGAACTTAGAGCATGGATTGGCACTTGGAATCATGATGTTGTGGCAATTAGTGAGACCTGGTTACAGGAGGGTCAGGACTGGCAACTAAATATCCAGAATATAAATGTTTTAGATGTGATCGAACAGGGGGTTAAGGAGGACATTACTGCCGTGAGGTGGCAGGATGGTTTGGAGGGATCATCCAGTGAGGCTGTTTGGGTGGAACTGAGGGGTGGAGGAGGCATGAGGGAACTAATGGGAGTGTATTATAGACCACCAAATTGGCCAAGAAAATTGGAAGAACAAATTTGTAAGGAGATAGCATATATGTGTAATAAACATAAGGTAGTGATCATGGGAGATGTTAACTTCCCTCACATTGATTGGGATACCCATACAGTAAGAGGGCTGGATGAGCTAGAGTTTGTCAAGTGTGTGCAAGATAGTTTTCTTAATCAATACGTAGAGGAACCGACTCGGGATGGTATAATACTGGATCTCCTGTTAGGAAATGAGATAGGTCAGATGTCTGAGGTTAATGTTGGAGAACAAATTGGGTCTAGTGATCACAACTCTATTAATTTTAGGTTAGTTTTAGGGAAGAGCAAAGAAGGGCCTAAAGTTGAGGTTCTGGATTGGAGAAAAGCAAATTTCGAAGGAATAAGAATGGATTTGGAGAGTATTGAGTGGGACATGATTTTTTTCAGGAAAGGATGTAAATGAAAAATGGAGAATATTCAAAGAAGAAATTTTGAGTACAGAGTAGATATGTCCCAGTGAGGATCAAAGGAAAGGCTGAAAGTCATAGGGAGCCTTGGTTTTCGAGGAATATTAGAAATTTGGTTAGGAGAAAGAGGGAGGTGTACAAGAGGTATAAACAGCAGGGTGATGAGAAATTGAAAGAGGACTACAAGGAGTGTAGAAAAAATCTTAAGAAAGAAATGAGAAAGGCCAAAAAGAGGCACGAAGAGGCTTTGGCAGGCAGAGTAAGAATAAATCGAAAGGGTTTCTATAGGGACATTAAAAGTAAAAGATTAGTGAGGGATAGAATTGGATCCTTTGTAGATAGGGAGAGTAGGCTATGTGAAAAGTCAGAGGAGATGGGAGAAATTTTAAATGATTTCTTTTCCTTCGTATTCACTAGGGAAAAAAAATATTGTACCAGCTGAAATAAAGAAAAATAGTGGGGAGGTAGTGATGGCAGTGTTAAAAAAGATAAAGGTGGACAAATCTCCGGGTCCAGACAATGTATTCCCAAGGACACTCAGGGAGACTAGTGTACAGATAGTGGGGCCATTAACAGAGATATTTAGGATGTCACTGGTCATGGGGGTAGTGCCAGAGGATTGGAGGGTGGCTCATGTTGTTCTGCTGTTTAAGAAAGGGTCCAAATTTAAACCTGGAAATTATAGACCTGTGAGTCTGACGTCTGTGGTGGGTAAGTTGATGGAAAGTGTTCTGAGGGATGGCATTTACAAATATTTGGAAGAACAGGGATTGATAGGTAGTAGTCAGCATGGTTTTGTCAGGGGTACATCATGCTTAACAAACCTTATAGAGTTTTTCGAGGGGGTTACAAAAAAGATTGATGAAGGGAAGGCTGTGGATGATGTCTATTTAGACTTTAGTAAAGCTTTTGACAAAGTTCCCCACAGGAGGTTAGGAAAAAAGGTGGAGGCATTAGGTATAAATAAGGAGGTAGTGAAATGGATTCAGCAATGGTTGGATGGGAGGTGTCAGAGAGTACTGGTAGAAAATTGTTTGTCAAATTGGAGGCCGGTGACTAGTGGAATTCCTCAGGGATCGGTCCTGGGTCCACTATTGTTTATTATATATATTAACGATCTGGAAGAAGGGATGGCGAATTGGATAAGTAAGTTTGCAGATGATACAAAGATTGGTGGTATTGTGGACAGTGAGGAAGATTACCGTAGCTTAAAAAGAGATATAGGAAAGCTAGAGGAGTGGGCTGAGAAATGGCTGATAGAATTTAATACGGATAAGTGTGAAGTGTTGCATTTTGGAAAGGCAAATCTAAATAGGTCATATACATTGAATGGTACACAATTGAGGAGTGCAGAGCAACAAAGTGATTTAGGAGTTATGGTAAATAGAGTGGTGAAGAAGGCATTTGGAATGTTGGCCTTCATAAATCGGAGTATTGAATTCAAAAGTTGGGATGTTATGATGAAATTGTACAAAGCATTGGTGAGGCCAAATTTGGAGTACTGTGTGCAGTTTTGGTCACCAAATTATAGGAAGGATATAAACAAAATAGAGAGAGTGCAGAGAAGGTTCACGAGAATGTTGACAGGATGTCAGGGTTTGAGTTACAGGGAAAGGTTGAGCAGCTTGGGGCTTTTTTCTCTGGAGCATAGAAGATTGAGGGGGGATTTGATGGAGGTGTTCAAGATTTTAAAAGGGACAGAAAGAGTCAACGTGGATAGGCTTTTTCAATTAAGAGTTGGGGATATTAAAACCAGAGGCCATGGTTTGAGATTGCAGGGGGAAAATTATAAGGGGAACATGAGAGGAAATTTCTTCACACAAAGGGTGGTTGGGATGTGGAATAAGCTTCCAGCAGAGATGGTTGAAGCAAGGACATTATTTACATTTAAGGAAAGACTGGATAATTACATGGAGGGGAGAGGATTGGAGGGGTATGGACCAGGTGCTGGTCAGTGGGACTAGGAGGGTGGGGATTTGTTCCGGCATGGACTAGTAGGGCCAAACTGGCCTGTTCTATATTGTATATGGTTATTAAAAAAAGCCAAGGCTGCAAACTGATGATGCTGTACAACTTCATTGCCATTTTAAGATTCAACTAGCTCACTAACAGCCTCAAATCTCGCTGGTAAAAGGTGACTTGGAGTTAAACCGGAGGGTGGGGTCTCAGGAAGTGAAATGATAAGACCGGAAAAGAAAACAAAGGACTTCCCTCCTCACCCAGTAGAAACTTGAGACAGAAAGTAAACAGACACCATCCCATGAGGTTTGAGTTGAGGTCTATGTAGTTGCCCAGATCTCCATCGTTATTCATTTTTAATCTTCAGAAAAAATAGATTTTAACGTCATTTTTTTTTGGTATTGATTTTAACTTTGTTCATTGCATCTAAATAGCTTTGCTTCATACGCCTGAGATTGTCTGATCTTGGAAACCAAGCAGGCTCAGGACGGTCAGTACTTGGAGGGGAGAGCACCCAGGAACACCTGGTGCTGTAGGTTTGTGTGAGGGGCACTGGACAAAGTGCTGACTCTCTGATTGCCTTACGGTGGACAAAAATTAAAGAATTTCATGTCTTTATCTTTGGCTTGGCTTCACGGACGAAGATTTATGGAGGGGTAATGTCCACGTCAGCTGCAGGCTCGTTTGTGGCTGACAGGTCCGATGCGGGACAGGCAGACACGGTTGCAGCGGTTGCAAGGGAAAATTGGTGGGTTGGGGTTGGGTGTTGGGTTTTTCCACCTTTGTCTTTTGTCAGTGAGGTGGGCTCTGAGAATTTCATATATGTTACATTCTAAATGTAGCATTACGTGACAACTCTGATTTCCATAAATTTCAGTTTTTTGGTCAGTTACTTTCATTTTTCATAAAAGTAATGAATTTATTCAGTAAGCAATTTTAATTTTAAAATGAATTGTAAACCCTAGTTGATCTACAGTCATTCACTTTTTAAATGGGCAACACAGTGGTGCAGATACTAGAGTCTCCTCCTCACCAGAGACCCAATCTGACTCACCACTACAAATTGCCCCTGGTGTGTTGGCATGCAGTGGAAATTGCGATGCGTTAAGGGAAAATCGGGAGAATAAAACACAAGACCAATGCAGAATTAGTGTGAATGGGTAGTCAAGGGCTCAAGTGTACTTGATGGGCAGAGAGGCCTGTTTCCTTGCTTTATGTCCCTATGACTCTAAATTATTAGAAATATACACTATCACAAACTGTAACCTTATCTGTAACCTTATGTCCCTGTAAATCAATTGCTCTAGTGTTGTAATCAACCAGAAGATCAATCTGCTTTGATGAGGAAGAGCGGCACAAGGCATAGTTAAAAATCAGGAGCTCATCTGGTGAAACAGCAACATAGCTCAGCTTGCATGTTAGCTAAGATACCATGCAAAATATCGACCAAAGCAATCCCACAACCAAATGGTCAGATCAAAATTCTGCAGGCCTCGGCAGTTGCGAATGGTGGTGGACAATTAAATAGCCAATGGAGGTAGGTGGCTCCAAGAACAACTCCATCCTCACCAAAAGGAACATCGAGTGCTAAACAAAAGAATCAAGCATTCCCAACCAAATTCAGCTAAGTGTGTCATATAGATACTCCTCCTTGGCTTCCTTGTTACTGTGGAAGATTCTCCTCCTGATATTAGGAAATGGTTGACGGCTATGGACGTCTATCCTATAATGTAAAACCTGGCCAGGTGTGTCAATATCACAAAAATCAGGTAAATCTAATCTAGCTAATTACCACCAAACCAGTAAATTTTCAATTATCCACATAGCATTAGAATATATCATCAAGTAGCATTTATTCTCCACTAACTTGTTCATTGATACCCAGTTTGGATTGTACCCAGGTTGACTCAATTCTATCGAAATATGGACCAGGGAATAGCAGATTTGAGGTGAGAATGACTATCTTTAATATCAAGGCAGCATTTGACAAATGTGTCGTCAAGGTACACTGGCAAAAATTAAGTCAAAGAGCATTAAGGGGAAAATGCCTCAATTTTTGGAATTGTATTTTGCATAACTGAAGGTAGTTAACCTTATTGTGAGTCGAGTGGCTCAGCCCCAGAACATGGCTGCAAGAATTCATGACGTCAGTGTCCTAGATCTATCCATCTTTATCTGCTTCAATGATTTTCCTTTTAATTGGTGTTGATGATTGCACAATGTTCAATTCCATTCACAACTGCTCGATAAATGAAGCAATTCATGCTGGCATGAAGCAAGACTCAAACAACATTCAGGCATGGGCTGATAAGTGCCAAGCTATGTCCACAAAAGTGTGGCCAATAACCATCTTTAATAAGACAAAGGCCATCTCCTCTCGATATTCAAATACATTACCTGAACTGAGTCCTCCACCAACAATATTATAAAAGAGTGGAGGTTATCATTTACTAGGGACACAACAAGCCTGGCCACAAAATACTGTGGCTCAAAAGTAGGTCAGAGGCTGAGAATGTTGGCACAAGTAAATTGCCTCTTAATACCCCGAAGACTTTCCACCATCCAAAAAGCACCATGCAGAAGCACAATCACATATTCTCCACTTGTTTGGATGTTTTCAGTTCCAACAGCACCCAAGAAGCTCAACCTCATCCAGGAAAAAGCAGCACACATGTCTGGCCCATCAATCATTCAAGGTAATTGTTCTTTCCACCAATAGCACATACTGGCTAGGCACAAAATGCACTGCCTTGACTCTGCTGGACTACTCTAATATCACCTCCCAAACCAACAACATCCACCTCCAGATTCCCCTCCAAATTTCTTATCATTCTAACTTTGAACTATATCTAAATCTTCATTCCTTAAGACTGCAGGAGTTAGAGAATATGGCTCACTACCATCTTCCCAAAGCCAATTCGAAACAGGCAATAACTTTTGGCTTTGCCCACAATGCCAACATTGCACAAATTATATACGTGGATAATGAAATCTTTGTTTCTGAATTCTATTAGCTTCTGTTTACTGATTACTTCAGTATCTATCCATGCTTTCAAACTGGTAGACTCTCACCTTCTACTATATACCTCCTATTTGATGCATCACCACATGAACTCCATTTTTAATGCTATTCTTTAGCTAACTTCAAAAACAAACAATTTGGAGATTTAAATTGTCAAACTAAAAATTGTTATATATAGGCAGGGTATAGGTGAGGCTTTTTTCAACATGACTGAAACTGAACATTGCGTATAGATTTATAGAAATGCAGACTGAGGACATAAGATATGTAGTTAGACTCTCAATTAATGTTACTAGTGTACAGAACTCATTGGGCTGGCCACATGTCACTGACACTCAAATCCCAGAGAAGCACAGAGGAAACATTGCCCTTCCAACAGAGCTCTTTCTGCAGCTGTTGTGTATGTAAATTCTGTGAGCAAATACCCTGAGCACTCATCTAAATATAGTCTGTGATCATTTTACTACACAAAAATCAAAGCAGTATCTGATTCATCTTGAAAATTTAAAGTAGTGATTTTAAAAAACTACATTGTAATAACACTAAATTTTTGAAATGGCCTTCACCATCTATTTGGAAATTTGATCTTTTTATAATAGCCATGATGTCACTGATATCTAAGGCATGTGTGACAGAACACAAAACAGCAAGAGTTTTACTCGCTCAACAAGATAAAAATATACCTCCGAACAAGTCCAGAGCTTAAGCCCCAATTAAATCCAATGGCAAAGTTTAAATAAGATTTCAACACAGGAAGCTAACACTTGAGTCTGTTAAGCAGACTGTGGCCTGGAAAATGTAATTCGTCATGTGAGTTATAATTCAAAGAACAATTTACTTTCAGTTCTATATTATAAATCATTTAAGACATTGATTCTGCATTAAATTAATGAAACAATACCTTCTGACTGGCCCAGTGGATGGTATGATGTGAAAATCTAGCAGTGGATGTTACCCTGTTGAAGTTGGAGATGAAAGGTGGGCAGTCCTGCAATCCTGCAGGCCCCTAGGACAAGAGAGACTAACAGTCCGGAGGTTGGTACAGAGTTAACCTTGACGTTGATGAGATAGTGGGGAGAAGCACTGGGTAACCTGTCACCACTGTACCAGTTACATTTGTCAGCATACTGAGTCGAAAGATATTTTAGGGAGGCCTAACCACGTGTCTGGCAAATGCTACACCTCATTGGATAGGATGGTGTGAGTAAAGTATAGCAGCACCTAAGACACCGATTACATAGTTGAACCCCTAATATTTTAGACATTCCAGAAATCTTGACTGATCTGTACTGATTCCCCCCAGGGGAGTGGGAATGTGTTATTTAATGGCTGATTTCATCCCTGCAAGATCTAAAAATTAATCAGAACATTCCTTTCAGAATGAAAATATAGGTAAAATACTGAAGCGTGCTTCATTACATTCCCCAATGACTGTAGCATGGGTTGCTACTAAAAATAAGAACTACATGTAAGGTGTTTTAATGGCAAATAGTTGAATGCTGATTTAGTCGTAATCAGAACTGGGCCCCTCAGCCCACCATGTACCTATTCAGACCCCACCTATAATAATCTAATTTGCTCCCATAACCTTCGGCATCTAAGCAATGTATGTGCTCATCTAGGTTCTTCTTAAAGGTGGTCAAAGTCTATGCATCTACCAGCTACTCAGCCAATGTGTACCAACTTCCGATTGCCCTCTGAGTGAAGGAAGTTCTTCCTCACACCACCATCACCCCTTATCCTAAACTTCTGCCTTCTAGTTTGATGCAGGGAAAATAGTCCTACTTCCTATCCCATCAAAACTTGGCGTACCTCTGATTACTTCACTCCAAGAAATACCCAGCCTATCCATAACTTCACCAAGACAACATCCTTCGCACCTGTCAAATGTAATTTCATCCTTCTTATAGAGTGATCAGAACTGTACACCGTACTTCAGCTGGGGCCTAATTGATGTTCACTAAAGTTGGATCCTAACCTCACTGCTCTTATATGTTATGCCCCAGCTAATGACGGAAGGTAAGTGTCCCTTCTTTATCATCTTACCCACCTGTCAGCCACCTTCTGGGATCTTTGGACTGGTACACTGAGATCACTTCATTTATCAGTAATTCCTTGAGCCCTTCCATTGATATGCTTATCCTCTCAACTTAACGGGATTAAATTCCATATGCCACTGCTCAATCAATTTACTAATATCATCCAGCAAATCTCAGCACCATCAACACCTCCTAACATTTGCAAACTTGCTAATTGTGTCTCCCACAATCATATCCAAATCATTAATATTTAAAACATTGTAAGGGTGAGAGCCTTCTTTTACCAAGCTAATGTTGAATCCAATTTGACAACTTACCATGGACCCCATGGACCTTTTAGACCAGTTTCCCATTGCCTTCATCAATGTATTTTGTAATTTCTTCAAGATGTCAACCCTGCCCCCCAAACAAACTTTGCCAAGTATTAATTTTATCCAGAATTTTTTTTCCAAATATTTCCAAATCATTGATATCAGACTCACTGGTCTATGATTACCTGGCTAATTTTTGCTGTGCTTCCTGACTGTAGATATCACATTTTCATTCCACAAGTCACTTGGCAGCTCTTCTGTCACCAGAGAAAATTTGAAGGTTTCAGGTAGAGCTCCCGCAATGTCTTCCTATGCCTTTCATACAAAACTGACAAGACAACTTACTGGGATCTGATTATTTATCTACACTGAAATAGACAAGTCATCTAACGTCTCTCTTTTTTGATGGTAGTTTTTTTTTCCAGTATTTCACTATCCCTCTCCCTGAATTCTCCAACTAAAATATCCTTCTCCTTAGTAAATACAGATGAGATGTATTAATTTAAGATCTCACCTATGTATTTAAGATCTCACCTATCTCACCTATGTTGGTCCAAATGGATCATATTGTTTCCTAGTTACCCCCTTGTCCTTGCTTTGGAACTTTCCTTACATGGATAGATTGATTTTTGAAAAATAAGGATATTAAATGGTTGCATAAGTGGAGCTGTCTAGAACTAGGTCAGCCATTTTCTCAAATTGAATGCAGAGCAGGCTCGACAGGCCAGGCCAGATGCTCTACTCCTTTTTCTTATGTTCTTCTGTTCAGTGGCACCTTCATAACCTTTTCAGGTAGAGATAGGAACAAGGAGCAAGAAAGGCTAAGCTAAATTTATTTCAGTCCAAGTAATCTGTCCAAGGTCAGGCAGATGAACTCAGGAGTTGAGATGACAGAAACATGGTGAGGATGAGCAGAACTGGCAGCTCAATATTCCAAGGTACAGATGTTCCAGGTGTGATGGAGGTCGAGGTAAGAGTGAAAATGGTGTGCAATATTGATTAGGGAGAACATCGTGGCAGTATAGAGAGGATATTCCTGGGGGAAATGTCTGGTCAGTTGAAATGGGTAGATCTTAGAAATTAGAAAGGGGATTGTACTTCAGGCACCCAATAGTCCTTTAAAATTAGAACACAATGTGTTGAGATGGCAGTTAGGTGCATGAATAATAGGATTTTAATTTTAATTTTAATTTTAATTTTAGGTTTACCTTCCCTAACATTGACTAGAACTGCCATAGTGCTAAGGGATCAGATCAGGCAGGATTTGTTAAGAGCATCCAGGAACGTGTTTTTTTTCAAGCAATATATTGTATGGTTCTGCAAAAGAGGGAGCAACATTCACCTTCCTCTCAGGAAATGGGACTGGGCAAGTTTCTGATTAGTCAGTGGGGAAGAACTTTGGAAACAATAACCATGATTTGATTTGTTTTAAAATAATTACAGTAAAAGGTCAGACTGGTGCAGTAGGCATGAACTTGCAAGGCATATTGGGAAAGGATGTCGGAAGATAAAGCAAGTGGACGCTTTTAAAAGTGAGAAAGGATCAACGAGTTCCCATTTGAGTGATGGACTGGGCTGGCAGAATTAGCTGACCCTGGTTTATGGAGCGTTGGTCAAAAATAAAAGAAGCAGGAATATGTCAGGAATAGGCAAATTGAATCAAGTGCATGCATGAGGAGAGAAAGGGATGGAGTATAATGAAGTAGGAATTCAAGAAAGAAAAAGGGGAGATGTCAATGTACAAAGTAAAAGAGTATCTTAAAAGACTGTGCATATTTAGAGCAAAAGGTGAACTAGGGAGTGATTAGGTTAATTTAAGGAATAAGTGTGTGGTCACCTTTGTGTGAAGGACCAGAAATGGGTAAGATCTAAAGAGAATACTTTTCCAAAGTGAAATTCTTGGAAGCTAGCAAGTTTGGGTAAGGAACAATGTCCTGAAATGTTATGGAAGAGGTGTTTGCTGTCTTGAAGCACAAATAGGTGCACAAATCCGCAGGGGATAACCAGGTGTATTCAAGGAAGGAATTGCAAAGGCTCTGGTAGTTTTTGTATCTTTCATAGCTATGAGTGAGATACCAGAAGACTGAGGGTAGCTTATGTTGTGTCTTTATTAACTATTAGCCTGAGGAGGCTTAAGCCTAGAGCCCAGAAGGAAAGTGGGGGGGTGGGGGGGTGGAGGCCAGAGAAAAAAAATTGAGAGTACACAAGAGTAATTTGGATGATATTTCAGTTCTTTTACATGTGTATTTTCACTTCGTGCCGCAGCCACGAGATTGTGTTTACCATAATGATGTCATTATGTCATGAATTGGCATTAACATGTGAGTTTACTGGTTAAAGACAGGGAGCGAGGCCTGTTGGGACATGAATTCCAGGAGTATGAAATCTATAAAATATGATGGTAAACAGAAACGTTACTTTAGTAAGTCCATGTTACCGCTCCCTTACAAATGGTGAGAAAATCAGGAGAATTGGCTGTGCTATTCTCCAAGCACAGGTAAGGTTTTCTGTTTGAACTGCAAACTGTTTTCAAGTGAAGATCATGCCTGATTACTCGACAATACCTGTCAGAACATGATTCCATGTAAGCACTTCTGGAAAGGGGTGTTGCTACAATTACACTTCTTGCTGATACATGTAGTATATTACACATAGTACAATGATATGTTATTTAACGTAACTTAATGTCACTTTATTCAATTAAAGGAAGGGTGGGCAGAGGGGAAAGGTCAGGGGGAGCCTTGCTAAAACTCAACCTTGGGGCCCAGCTGGTAGTTAATGCACCACTGGCAAGATCAAGCAGGGAATTACAAACTAACAGCAGTAGTGGAAAAATTACCATGGGATTCAGAGAGACAGGATCTATCTGCATTTGGAAAGGTATGGACTGATTTACTGACTGACAGCATGTTTGTGTGCATGGGAAATAATGCCCCATTAATTTAATTTAGAGCAAATGAATTTTTGAACAGGTGATCAAGAGGATTCCTGAGAACAGGGTGGTAGATGTTGGATACGTGGTCTTTAACAAGTCCCCATGTGGTAGGGTTGCATTTCATGGGATTCCAGGTGAGATAGTCAATTGGATGGTAGCAGCGAGTTATTTTTCAGATTGGAGGCCTGCAACAAGTGATGTTCTGGGTTCCCTGTTGTTTGTTGTATTAACAATTAGGATGAGAAATATCATTAGTAAATGTGCAGATAGCACAAAAATTAATGGTATAGAGGTGATCCTCATTACCTCTTCAAAAACGTTATCTGAGATTACAAAAGACTTACCCATTTGATATGTTCTACTTTAGCATTATAGGGCATTTAAAAGAAACTACTCTCAAATCACATTTCACAGAACCATTAAGTGAGACACAGCATCCATAGTAATAAAAATCAGAAATCATCTGAGCCAGTTAATTCCAGTGAATTTCCATTTCCACAGTCACCCCTATATTTTGGAGTGGTTGGATGCTGAGAAACTGTCTGTACTGTGATTTTCCATTATGCAAAACCTTGACAAAAATTAATTATCATTTTCACATTTGTATTCATTTAGCTACTTTTTTCTCAAACAAAAAAAAAAATTATTCGAAATCTCAAGATTTTGGTGGTGATTTGTGAATTCTGATGGGGTGTATTCCTATTATCTGAACTGCCTTGACATGGGGGAATCACTGAATTATGTTGGCTTTTTCAAGCAAGGATTAGGGAAGACATCTTCTGTATTGAATGAGATCACCTAAGGGCCAAATTAGAGGATGGTGGGGGGTGGGGGGGGCAGTTTTCCTTTCCTGAAGAACATTAATAAACCGGATAAGCTTTTGCAACCACATTCTTGGGCAATTTGGGTGATAACTAGCTTTATATTTTCAGATTTCAAACCCAATTCTTGTGATCAAATTCCACAGCAAGGATATGGAGGTTCTGAGGCAGACAGTTGTCATCTCAAATAATTAATGTACTGATGAGAAAAGTTTTGTTGAAATCAAATTAATCCCCTAAATTTGTAAACAAACAATTAAAATGATCATACACCTCTGAAACAAAAACATATGAATAGATTCAATCTAATAGAATATAAAGAAATGTCTTTATGAGCTTAGCAGAAACCATGTCTGAAAAGATACCCTGTACCAGATAAACACACATTAAATCAATTAATCTCTGCAAATACTAAAGTCATAAAATTATACAGCACTATAGCAGGCCCTTCAGCCCATCTCATTCTTGCCAACCAAGTTATCTATCTGAGCTCATCCCGTTTGCTGTGATTGGTCCATATCCCTCCAAAGTCTAAACCTTTCTCATCTAAATGCCTTTCCAATTATGTATTTCCACCTGTGTCTACAACTTTCTCTGGCAGCACTTTGTATCTACTCACCATCATTTAACACTCACCCCTTCCACCTTAAACCTATATCTTTGAGTTTAAGACCCCCCCCCCACCCACTGTTCCCTCTAAGTTGTCTGCATGTGCACAGGAAATTAATGTGCACTCAAAAGGTTAGTATGTAAAATAATCTAGTATTATAATTAATAATTATACTAAACACATAACCGTAGAATGCAATCATATTTGCATAATATTAAAACATGCCAATACAGTATTAGCCATGAGAGATAGGCTGTGCCAATATTATCTTGAAATAATTTCAAGTTTACATTTGCACAAGCATTCAGGGCACACGTACTTTGGTCACAGGAAAAGAATTGGCCCAACATAAGATTTTTGTGCACACTGACAACTAAAAATTAGAGGGAACATTTCTGGCCCTACCCCAGGAAAAAGGCAGTCACCATTCAGCCCATCCATGTCCCACAATTTTGTATACCTCCACAAGGACACCATTCCATTTCCTATGGTCCATAGAGAAAAATGCCAGCCTATCCTTCAAACTCAAGCCCTCCAGTTCCACTAACATCCTCATGATTTATTTGGACCTATTCCAGATTAATAACATCCTTCCTATAGCTAGGCAACAAGAATTGCACACATTAATCCCAAGTGTGGCCTCACCAATGTCTTATACAACTGTAACACAATGTTCCAACTCCTGTAACAAATGCCCTGGCGGATGTAAGTAAACAGGCTAACACCTTCTTCACCATGCTGTACCTTTACCCCAAGGTCTCTCTCTGTACTACAGCACTCTCCAGAGCCCAAATATATATCTCTCACCTTGGTTTAACTTACAGAAATGTAGGATATCATATTTGTTCAGCTCATCTGCCATCTGCCATCCCTTGGCCCACTTCCCAAGCTGACTAAATCCTGTTGTAACTTAGATAACCTACTTCACTGTTCACTACACCACCAATTTTGTTGTCATCTGCAAGTGTTCGAACCATATTAACCACATTGTTCAAATCATTTGTATAGATGATAAAACATCAGCACTGATCTCTGAGGCACATCAGTGGTAACAGGCCTCAAGTATGAAAATCAGTCCTCCACGATCACCCACTGACTCCTTCCAGCAAGTCACTTTTGTTTCCAATTGGCTTGTTCACCCTGAATCCCATGTGATGTAACCGTCTTCATATCAAAAATAGATTTTATTCACAATCAATTATTTACAAATAGAAAACCATTCAAAATCTCTTTGCATGATTAGCGTAATATCTATATATTTCCATCACTGTACCTTGTAGCATTAATTTTATATTTAGCAGCATTGCCACCATTGTGGCAACTTGTCATTACTTCCCCCTTTGTTGTTTGAGGGGTTTCACCTCAGTCTCAACCTTCAATGCCCAGCCACAGAAGGACTTTGGCACAATATCAAGGGCTGAAGGACCTGTACTGGGCTGTAGTGTTCTATGACTCTAGATCGTGGTTCTTCCCCGCAGCACCCTCATGTTGGCTGTGCCCCAAGCCTCAGTGCATCCTTCAGCACATACTTCAGCTGCCTGTCGGCAGTATTCCCTCACCACATTGGGTTCAAGGTTCAACATTTAAAAAATGGTGAGCTAGCCAATTGGAAACAAAAGTGGCTTTTTGGAATGATCATGGAGGACTGATTTTCATACTTGAGGACTGTTACTAGTGATGTGCCTCAGGATCAGTGCTAGTGTTTTGTCATCTATACAAATGATTTGGACAATGTGGTTAACATGGTTCATTTGCTTGCAGATGGCAATGAAATTGGTGGTGTAGTGAACAGCGAAGTAGGTTATCTCAGGTTACAACAGGATCTAGTCTACTTGGGAAGTAAGCTAAGGGATGGCAGATGGCAGATAAGCTGAATAAATATGATGTCCTACATTTCTGTAAGTTAAACCAAGGGAGGATGTGTATATTTGGGCTCTGGAGAGTGCCGTAGTACAGAGAGACCTTGGAGTAAAGGTACAGCATGGTGAACAAGGTGTTAGCCTGTCTACTTATATCCATTAAGGCATTTGGTACAGGAATTGGAACATTGTGTTACAGTTGTACAAGACGTTGGTGAGGCCATATGTGGGATTATTGTTAATAAGGATGTTATTAATCTGGAATAGGTATATAAAAAAAATCTCAAGGATATTGCTGAGACTGGGAGCTTGAGTTTGAAGTGTGTGGCTACATTAGGCTGTGTGTAGAACCAAAGTACAAGGGCACCAGGTGTCGCCATGCGCTGAGGTTCTACCTGTCCCCAGGTGTTGCAAAGGATGGGCATGGGCCCATTGCCTGTCAATGTCCCAGTCAGCTGGACTTGGCAACACCACCTAACCTTCATGGAAAAGTTTTTACAGACAAACATCATTGACCATGTCTATCTGGCAGTGGTCAGCACAGAATGCAGACATTGAGAGATGAGGATTGGATGGACAAAGTGGGGTTGCTCCCTGAGCAAACTGTCCAGTTCATGTGGTGGAATAACTCATCACCAGTGCTCATAAACAAACCTGGCTGGTGGTGAAAGGGCACTTCTGGTCAGATCCTTCCTGTATAATAGACACATCATCCACAACGTGCATTGTCCCTGAGATGACTGCTGTGGAGTGGAGACAGTCGCCCACCTCTTGGCAGAATGCAGGTTCGCTAAGAGTGTGTGGAGAAGGGTACGTGGGTCCTGTCATGGCTCATTTCCCAGCAGCAGTGAACTCTGATTATGGGCTGTTCCCAGGGATGCACATGGAGTCAGACATCCAGAACTGCTGGAGGACTTTCAGCTTGGTGAAAGATACTTTTATTCTGTCCAAAACGTGTTGGTCTTTCAGCACATGCAGATATCAGTGAGGGATGAAAGTCACAATGGGTTCAAGGTTCAAAGTGTGATGATGTCATGGGGGTGGGCACATTATACTGACTGTTTGGTATTGGCTATGGCTGTAGAGATACTCCACCCTACTGGTTACCACTGGCCAGTTTAGTGGTGGTTATAGCCTGTTAATAAAAGCCCTGTATTAGTATAACACTTGTCTTGTCTATGGCATATCAATTTTATTAACAGACTCTCAATCATGGATACTTCCCTGAAACCTAGAAGACTCAAGATAGATCAAGATGCCACCCAAGCTGGAGAAATGTTTCACCACTGGCTGCAGTGTTTTGAAGCATACATGCAAGTGAACAAAGTGGTGCAAGACGCAGCGAAAATGGACCATCTTGTGGCTTTCCTCGGAAAAGTACCCTACTCCGTGGTTAGGGTGACAGCTGTCAACCAGAATACACTGAATCTCCTCCGAACACTTTGTTCGCAAGACATCAGCTTCACACTCGTAAACAACAAGCTGGAGAGAACAAAGATGCTTTTGTGCTTGCACTAAAAGGGCTATCCAGAGCCTGTGTGTGCGCTGCTGTCACAGCCGAAGCCCACCAAGAATCTTTGATGCTGGACGCATTCATAAGCAGATTGGAGTCGGGGTACATCAGGCAACGTTTACTGGAGACCCTAGGCCTGACTTTTAATGCTGCTCTACAACGTCAAGATCCTTAAGTCTGCACTACAAAGTGCTAAAGCCCCCGAGAAAGAAAGGGATGCTGAAGCAGCACCCCCAAGGTCAACCCGCAGTGATGATCCATTGCTGAGCACTACTAAACCGCAGCATAAAAGATTCTACTTCTGTGGTTTGGCGCTACACGTTCGCTCTCAGTGCCCCACGTGGCAAGCCAATTGTGCCAACTGCAGAAAGTGAGGGTACGGTGCCAGAACCTGCCGTCCACGAGAGTCCTTGCCTAGCTCATGCTGTGAGTTGAAGAGTAAGTAGCTCAAGCACTACTACTAAGTAGGGGGGCCGCCTCAACACTGCTCTGTTGACCTAGAGAGCCAATGATCCATCGAGCTCTTCTCCCTCTTCTCCTTCTACTTCTTCTGAAATCGTAAGTGGAACTGCCAGAGACGTGGGGAACTGTGACAGATCGCCGCCATGGGGAGACCCTATTCTAAAAGGATGGGCCTGGGCCCATTGCCGGTCAATGTCCCAGTCAGCTGGACTTGGCAACACCACCTAACCTTCATGGAAAAGTTTTTACAGACAAACATTATTGACTATGTCTATCTGGCAGTGGTCAGCACAGAATGCAAACATTGAGAGATGAGGATTGGAACTTAGACCCTATTAGTGTCCATGGTGATTAATCAAGATGGACCCCACAACCTGAAGTATTCCATGATGAAGGTGGAGGTAAACAGGGAGCCTACTGACTGTTTGTTCGATTCAGGCAGTACTGACAGCTATATTCACCCTACGACCGCTAGCGCCCTGAATCTTACCTTGTTTCCATCTCAGCGCAAAATTTCTATGGCTTGTTCTGGACTAAGTTGCTGTAAAATAATTCTGAAGGTCCAGGGAAATTAATATAAAGATTTGAAATTGCACATGCTCCCTGGTCTTTGTGTTCCGATGCTTTTAGGATTAAATTTCCAATGCCAAATGAAAAGTATCATATTGGCATTTAACCATCGATCATGGTACCCCAAGAGGCTGTTTGCGGATTATCAACTCTAAAGATTAAGTCTCCATGCTTTTTATCAACCTAACCCCGGAACGTAGGCCTATAGTTACAAATAGTAGGCACTATAGCAAAGAGGACAGACTCTTTATTATGAACGAGGTTAGACGTTTATTGAAAGAAAAAATCATCAAACCCAGTACAAGTCCTTGGCATGCACAAGTTGTAGTCGTCAAAAATGGCATGAAACCTAGAATGGTTGTGGACTACAGCCCAACTAGAAACAGGTTTACACAACTAGATGCTTATCCCCTGCCTTGTATCTCAGACATGGGAAACCAGATTGCACAATACAAAATATATTGCACAATTGATCTGAAATCAGCTTCTCATCAGGTGTCTATTCACAAAGATGAAAAGCAGTTTACTGCTTTTGACGCAGATGGCAAACTTTTTCAGTTTAAAAGAGTCCCTTTTGGAGCTACCGACGGTGTATCCGTTTTCCAAAGAGAGATGGATAAGCTAGTAGACGCTCATAACTTGCAAGCTACCTACCTTATCTGGAAAATGTCACTATATGTGACAAGGACTTAAATGATCATGATTGGAACTTACAAAAATTTCTCCAGGTGGCCAAGCATCTGCATTTAACACTTAACATCGACAAGTGTGTATACTGCACTAAAAGCCTGGCTAAACTAGGATATATGTGAGTAAAGGGGAGATCAGCCCTGACCCAGAGAGAATTAGACCACTCATGGATCTACTCCCACGTGCATCACAAAAGTCCCTCAAGCATTGCCTGGGGTTTTTCTCCTATTATGCTCATTGGCTAACTATGCAGATAAAGTGCAGCCACTGTTTGAAACTACTAGTTTTTCCCATCTGAAGAAGCCCTCCGTGCTTTTGAAAACATCAAACAGGATATAGAAAAGGCGACAATGTCAGCTATTGATGAGGATTTACCATTCCAAGTGGAGTCTGATGCATCAGATTGGGCCTTAGTAGCTACGCTAAATCAAGCTGGTAGACCTGTGGCCTTTTTCTCTCAGACTTTACACAGGCCGGAGGTCAGGCAATCTTCTGTCGAAAGGAAGCACAAGCTATTGTAGAATCCATTCACTATTGGAGACTCTTTTTAGCTGGAAGGAAATTCACTTTGCTGACTGATCAACAATCTGTTACCTACACGTTCAACACTACATTGAAGAGAAAGATTAAAAACAATAAGATCATGTGTTAGCGAATTGAACTTTCGACTTATGATAATAATATACTCTATCGCCCAGGAAAATTCAATGACCCTCCAGATGCACTTTCTCGCAGGACTTGTGCAAGTCTGCAGCTAGACCGTTTGAAATACCCTCACGATGAATTAGGTCACCCAGGGGTCACCAGATTTTATCATTATGTGATGTCCCTCAATTTGCCGTACTCACATGACCAAACTGAATGTATAAAATTATCTTTCTGCTTCCTACACCTAAAGCACAAATCTGTTAAAATAAGTCCATATCTCTTCAGTTTTTCAGGATTCAAATATAATTGATGCAGAAAATTATAATTAACCATATTATACCTAACATTAATTAACTTTGTAACACTATCTACACATATTTTAGACCATTCTTCCCATGTCAAAACAATATCTAAATCCCTTTTCCATTTCTCTTTAACTTTATTAATATTGACCCAATATTGATCAAGAAACTAATGAATGGGTGTCCTGTCTGTGCGGAGTGTAAACCATGCTATTATAAACCTTCCACTTCCACATTGATTAAGGCATCTAGATCACTTAAATGCCTTAGCGTGGATTTTAAAGGACCACTACCCTCAAATAATAAGAATTCCTATTTCCTTAACATCATTGATGAATCCTCTCGTTTCCCCTTCTCTTCACCATGTGCTGATATTTCTGCTAGTTCTGTTATTAAATGTCTTGATATGATTTTAGTATTTTCAGTTATCCTAACTTCATTCATAGTGACAGAGGGTCAGCTTTCATGAGTTCTGAACTTAGACAGTACCTAAGGGGATGACTCAGCATACAGGATGGAGATTGAAAACTTGGCTGAATGGTGCACCAACAACAACCTTGCACACAATGTCACTAAAACTAAGGAGCTGGTTGTTGACTTCAGGAAAGGAAAGCCAGAGGTAGACGATCCAGTGATCACTGGAGGATCAGACGTGGAGAAGTTGAGCAAATTTAGGTCTTTGGAAGTCACTATCTCAGAAGATCTTTCCTGGACCAAACACACCAATGGTGTCATGAAAAAAGCATGTCAGCACCTCGACTTCTTCAAGAGTTTGTGGAGGTTTGGTATGACATCAGAAACCCTGGCAAATTTCTACAGAGGAGTGGTGCTGACCGGCTGCATCATGGTCTGGTAGGGGAACACCAATACCTTTGAGCATAAAGCCCTTCAAAAGGTAGTGGACACAGCCCAGGTCATTACAGGCAACACCCTCCCCACAATTGAGTACATCTACAGGGAACGCTGCCATCAGAGGGCAACTGCAATGGGGATCAAGTTGAAAAAGGTTTTATTTCGGATATGTTTTGGTTGTTGCAGGAGAAGATGGAAAAGGTCAATATTAATAAAGTTAATGAGAAATGGAAAAGGGATTTAGATATTGTTTTGACATGGGAAGAATGGTCTAAAATATGTGTAGATAGTGTTACAAAGTTAATTAATGTTAGGTATAATATGGTTAATTATAATTTTCTGCATCAATTATATTTGAATCCTGAAAAACTGAAGAGATATGGATTTATTTTAACAGATTTGTGCTTTAGGTGTAGGAAGCAGAAAGATAATTTTATACATTCAGTTTGGTCATGTGAGAAGGTTAAATATTTTTGGGAGGAAATTATAAAATTTTTGAGAGATTTGTTCAAAATAGATTTGCAATTGGATCTGTTGATGTGTTTAATGGATTATATTAATTTGCCTTTTATAGAATCACAAATGACAAAACTGCATTTAACTTTTTTAAGATTAGGATTAGCAGTTGCAAGAAAATGTATTGCTGTAACATGGAAAAATGATATACAATTGAGTTTGCAAAGATGGCAATAATGAAATACAATCATGTTTATATTTACAAAAAGTAACATTATTTACGAAATAATTTCTCTTTTTTTATTGATATGTGGAATTTGTATTTAGAGCATGTCATTAGAAGTTAAGTGAATGACACTCCAAACTTAAAGCATTTAATATAATTTTCTTTTAAGCTCCGAAGGGGGAGTGGGGGGATGTTTTTTTCTTTTTTTCGGGGTTATTTTTTAGTTTAGTGGGGGGGTGGGGGTAGGGTTGTAGTAAATAGTTTATTTGTACTTGTGTTTGTAGAGGATTATCATATGTATTTTGCAAAATTTAAAATAAAGTTTTCAAAAAAAAGAGGGCAGCAGCGATCATCAAAGACCCACCCCACCCAGCACACGCTCTGCTCTCGCTGCTGCCATCAGGAAAGAGGTATAGATGCCACAAGACTCACCCCACCAAGTTCAGGAACAGCTGCTACCCCTCCACTATCAGACTCCTCAACAACAAACTCAGAGACTCATTTAAGGACTCTTATTTGTGCACTTTATTTATTGGTTTTCTTTATTCTCTCTGTATTGCACAGTCAGTTTGTTTAAATTTGTTTTGGGTTTACAGTTCTTTTATTTGTTTATATGTTTATGCTGTGTACAGTTTATTTTGCACTATCAATTAGTGGTATTTCTGCCACGCCCACAGGAAAGGAAATCTCAGGGTTGTATGTGACTGTGCATTATGTGATTGGTGAACTAACAGTGAGGAATGTCAATTTTAAACTTATGTATTTTATACCTATTTATTTTCTGCATTTTTTTTTCCAGTTGCTTGAATTCTGGATAACTGGGGTTTTACTGTATTTTCTTTTCCACAGATACTCCCTGACCTGCTGAGTGTTTCCACTTTTCTGTTTTTATGTAATCTAACACTTGCTGCCTAAGTTTCCCCAAGGTATTCCAAAAAGAGTGGCAGAGAGGATCAATGGTGTCTCCCTTCACCCCCTACCCCATCGACGTGATCTACTGGGACCAATGCCTGAAGAGGGTGCACAAAATCAATGAACCGGTGCAGACTCGAAAGGCCAACATGGCCTGTTTCCGCTCCGTAAATGGTTATGGTATTTGATGTCATGTACGTACTGACAATAAATCTGAAATCTGAAAATCTGAGCCCTTCCTTGATATCAGCACCATCTCAAATCCCGGTCTGATACCTGGTTCCCATAAGCCCACAGCCTGCATGAATCCTTCAACTGCAATTTGCCAACCACCCACAGCCTGTGTGGATTCTCCAACTGCTGAGTACCTCATTGGTCTGCTGCCATCATCACCTTCATGTAGGGTCATGTCCCATGCTTCTTCTCAATGTGAGGTGAGGGGTATTCTCCCCATTTCTGGTGCCACGTGGCAATCTATTGGTTCCCTGGACTTTGCAATCCCTCGTGGTACTCTGCCCAACACAGGCACTACCATCTTGGGCACAGCCAAATTGATTAAAGGATTTTTAAAAAAAGAAACCATCATCTCCTTTAACAGGCTGCTTAATTCCTGTATGGAGTCATCACCATTAAGACCAAGCGGTAGGACCCTTAGGAGCAGCTTGGTGTTGCTCCTCACTCACCTGGTTCCAGACCAGCACTGCCATTCCAACAGCTCTGGGAGTGCCATCATTTCTTAGGTAAGTCCTAGCCCCATTTGTCTTGCAACCTTTACATTTCAACCCTATCTCACGGCTGCCCATCTGTCATCCCTCTCTCACTGCTCCCCATCTGTAATCCCCCTCTCACTGCTCCCCATCTGTAATCCTTTCTGCTCTCAAGCTCTACAAGTTCTGCCTTGCACCTCCTCCAGTTACCCTTTTGCACTTCATGTATGTATAGAATCTGTTAAGATAATCTTTTATCTTATGTGCCAAAGATAACTCATGTCTTCTTTAAGACATCCTAAATTTTTCCTTTTTCATACTCCTACACCCCTTTTACCAAGATATTTGCTTAATCCTGTTATCTACCTGACAAATGCCTCATTCTTTTTCCTTACCAGAGTTTTAGTTGCTCAAAAGTCCAGCCATTTCTGCATCCTATTTCTTATTGTATCTTGATCACCTCATTTCATGAAATCAGATCAGTGTGTTTAATTCTTATTTGCTTTATCCCAAAGGTTAAAATAAAAGCAAGCTGCTTTCAGAATTTGAACAGTATGATTTTCAAATCCGACACAAGAGTACTGACTAGTAACCTTACACCTGATTTACACTCCATGTGGAAAATCATTTGGGTCCTCAGCCTGGGAATCAATCAGATCAAATGCTCACCATGGGCACAGCACAGCTTCCAGAGGGCCAACAATGTAGATTAACAACTGGAAATTTTAATGGTCAGCAAAATAAAGAAATAGAATACAATCTTAAAATCTGAACATCAAAAACAAAGTTCAGGTAAAAGATTCTTGAGGAGCTAATTCTGCAAAAAAAAAACAGAAGGCACGTCCTGAACATATATTCATGAATAATTTTGTAATGTCATAAGATGTAAGGAAATGAGCCAATGGCTTTGTCTAGTATGTATAACATTTCTGTGGCTGTCTCACCATCCACCCCCCACCTATGCTCCCATGCTCTCTGAAGTTAATGGAAAAGGTTTTGGTGATCTCCCAAGGCAGCAGAATAAGTTCACTTGTTAGCAACAACCTCAGACTAGTTCTTATGGTTACTCACCACTTTGTATCTCATAATGGTATAAGGGATAAGAGTGCGACAAAAGCAAAAGCAAGCCTGAAGGTTTTGTGCCTCAATGCAAGGAGTATTCATAATAAGGTGGATGAATTGAATGTGGAGATAGCTATGACTATGATATAGTCAGGATCACAGAGACATGGCTTCAGGGGGACCGAGACTGGGAGCTCAATATTCAGGGATATTTGATATTTAGAAGGGATAGACAGAAAGTAATGGAGGTGGGGTAGCATTGTTAATTAGAGAAGAAGTAAACACAATAGAAAGAAAGGACATTAGCTTGGAGAATGTGGAATCGATATGAGTGAAGCTGCAAAACATTAAGGGGCAGAAGACACTAGTGTGAGTTGTGTTCAAGCAGAGGCGAGAGATGGCATTAAACAGGAAATTGGAAATGCAGTAAACAAAGGTACAGCAGTTATAATGGGTGATTTAATCTACATGTAGATTGGGTGAACCAAATGGGTAAGGGTGATGAGGAAGAGGATTTCTTAGAATGTATGCGGGATTGTTTTCTAAACCAGCATATTGAGGAACCAGCAAGGGAACAGGCCATTCTAGACTGGTTATTGATTAATGAGGAAGGGTTAATTAGCAAACTTGTTGTGCAAAGCCCCTTGGGCAAGAGTGATCACAATATGGTGGAATTCTTCATTAAGATTGAGAGTGACAGATTTAAATCAAATTCAAAGGTTCTGAACTTAAAGAAGGGAGCTGATGGTATGAGCCGTGAATTGGAGATAGATTTGCAAATGATGCTTAAAGGACAAATGGTGGAAATGCCCATAAAGATAGCTTGGATGAAATACAAGAATTGTGCATCCCAGTTTGGAAAAAGAATAAATCAAAGAAGGTTTTGCTTCCATGGCTAACAAGGGAAATCAGGGAAAGTGCCAAATCCAAAGAAGCAGCATATAAACTAACCAGAAAAAAACAGTATTCCTGAGGACTGGGAGAAATTCAGAGTTCAACAGAGGAGGACAAAAGGATTAATTATGAATGAAAATATAATGAAAGCTGGCAGGGAACATAAAAATTGACTGTAAATGCTATGTAAAGAGAAAAAGATGAGTTAAGACAAATGTGGGTCGATTACAGTTAGAAACAGGTGAATTGATCATGGAGAGCAAGGACATGGCAAACCAAGTCAATAACTACTTTAGTCTGTCTTCACTAAGGAAAACATAAATAATCTTCAGGAAATAGTAGGGGACTGAGGATCTAATGTGAGGGAAGGACTGAAGGAAATAAATGTAAGTCGAGGGGTTGTGTTAGGTAAATTGAACGTAAATTGAGGCAAACGTAACCCCACTTTTTAAGAAAGGAGGGAGAGAGAAAATGGGAAATTATGGACCAATTAGTCTGACATTGGTAGAGGGGAAAAGTTAGTGTCAGTTATTAAAGATGCGATTACAGCACATTTGGAACATAGTGATATAATCGGATAGAGTCAGCATGTTTTTATGAAGGGAAAATCATGTCTGATGAATCTTGTAGAATTTTTTGAGGATGTAACTAGTAGAATGGATAAGGGAGAACCAGTGGATGTGGGATATCTGAACTTTCAGAAGGCTTTTGATAAGGTCTCACACAGGAGATTAGTGTACAAACCTAAAGCACACAGTACAGGAGGGATGGTATTGAGGTGGATAGAGAATTGGTTGACAGACAGGAAGCAAAGAGTAGGAATAAACGGGTTCTTTTCAAAATGCAGGCAGAATGGATAAGGGAGAACCAGTGGATGTGGGATATCTGAACTTTCAGAAGGCTTTTGATAAGGTCTCACACAGGAGATTAGTGTACAAACCTAAAGCACACAGTACAGGAGGGATGGTATTGAGGTGGATAGAGAATTGGTTGACAGACAGGAAGCAAAGAGTAGGAATAAACGGGTTCTTTTCAAAATGCAGGCAGTGACTAGTGGCGTATCACAAGGCTCAGTGCTGGGACTACAGTTATTTACAATATACATCAATGACTTAGATGAGGGAATCTCCAAGTTTGCAGATGATACAAAGCTGGGTGGAAGATTTAGCTGGATGCTAAAAGGATCCTGGGTGACTTGGATAAGTTAGGTGAGTGGGCGAAGGCATGGCAGATGCAATATAATGTGGATAAATGTGAGGTTATCCACTTTGGAGGCAAGATCAGAAAAGAAGATTATTACCTCAATGGCGTCCAATTAGGAAAAGAAGACTGTGCACCAGTTATTGAAAGTGGTCATGCAGGTACAGCAGGCAGAGAGGAAAGCGAATGGTATGTTGGCATTCATAGCAAGAGGATTCGAGTACAGGAGCAGAGAGGATCTACTGCAGCTGTACAGGGCCTTGGGGAGACCACACCTGGAGTATTGTGTACAGTTTTAGTCTCCTTAGCTGAGGAAATACATCCTGGCCATAGAGGGAGTGCAAAGAAGGTTCACTAGATTGATACCAGGGATGGCAGGTCTTACATATGAAGAAAGGCTGGATCGATTTGGTTTATACTCATTGAAATTGAGAAGATTGAGGGGGGATCTTATAGAAACATGTAAAATTCTTAAGGGATAAGACAGGCTAGATGCAGGAAGGTTATTCCTGATGTTGGGGAAAACCAGAACCAAGGGACACAGTTTAAGGATAAGGGAGAAGTCTTTTAAGACAGAGATGAGAAAAAAAATGTTCTCTCAGAGAGTGGCGAGTCTGTGGAATCCTTTGCCGCAGGAAGTAGTTGAAGCTGGTTCTTTATCTATATTTATGAGGGAGTTAGATTTGGCCCTTATAGCTAAGGGAATTGGGGGTATAGGGAGAAGGCAGGTACTGGGTACCTGATCGTGACGATCAGACACGATCAAAATGAATGGCGGTGTCGGCTTGAAGGACCAAATGGCCTACTCCTGCACCTATCTTTTATGTTTCTATAGCCGCTTTCAGGTGGCCAGAATACCTGACTGTAAAGCTGCCTATTCTACCCCAATGTGGCTGTCGGATGGCCACCTAAAAGTGGTGAACCCGGCCTTGAGGAGCACTTACCTAACTGTCCTCGGATAGATATATTCTCTGGCTCAGAGCATCCCGTTGCACCTGAACGCAGCATCGTGAATGCAGCCCAAGACACAATCCTGCTCAGATATTTCATATAAAATTTAATATCATATTAAATATTGTTTCTCTAGCCATCAGGTAGGTAACAATTTAACAACAGTGCTTTACGTTTAGTTAGTGACTTTAACATCACAAAGCATTTATTTGGTTTAAAAAAAAACTACTTTTGGGGATTAGATTACAATAACCAAAATCTTGGTCAAAACTAGTGCATTGCTTCCAAACCTCAGAACCTTGACAGCTGAAGGCAGGGCTGCCAAAGTTGGCACATTTAAATGCTGACCTAAATAAGAGGTCAAAATTAAAGGTCTGAAGATATCTCAAAAGGGATACAGGACTTGGAGAGGGGAAGGGAACAGAGCAGTGACTATGGTCACAGTCCACAGGTGCCATTTTCGCTCGGATGCAGCTTTCCTTCAGCTGGCACGTTCAGGTGACAGAATGCCGTCTTCTCCGCGGCAACCTGAATATCCCAGCGGCACTCCCCCAGCTGCATCTGCCAGAGTATTATCTGTGTCCGAGCACCTGAAAGCAGCTATTGTTAATATAATTTAGTGCTAGGGGAATTGTGTGTAAAAGTAGGGAGATTATGTTTGTTATCTATGCATTTATGAAATCACATCAGGAATATTATCTCCTATCCAAGGAAAAGACACTAATTGGAAGCAGTTCAGAGAAAGTTTTGATTTAGATTTATTGTCAGAATGCATATGTGACATCACATACAACCCTGAGATTCTATTCCTGTTTTCTTTGGCTTGGCTTTGTGGACGAAGATTTATGGAGGGGTAATGTCCACGTCAGCTGCAGGCTCGTTTGTGGCTGACAAGTCCGATGCGGGACAGGCAGACACAGTGATTGCAGGGGAAAATTGGTGGGTTGGGGTTGAGTGTTGGGTTTTTCCTCCTTTGCCTTTTGTCAGTGAGGTGGGCTCTGCGGTCTTCTTCAAAGGAGGTTGCTGCCTGCCGAACTGTGAGGCACCAAGATGCACGGTTTGAGGCAATATCAGCCCACTGGCGGTGGTCAATGTGGCAGGCACCAAGAGATTTCTTTAGGCAGTCCTTGTACCTCTTCTTTGGTGCACCTCTGTCACCGTGGCCAGTGGAGAGCTCGCCATATAACACGATCTTGGGAAGGCGATGGACCTCCATTCTGGAGATGTGACCTGCCCAGTGCAGTTGGATCTTCAGCAGCGTGGATTCGATGCTGTCGGCCTCTGCCATCTCGAATACTTCGATGCTAGGGATGAAGTCGCTCCAATGAATGTTGAGGATGGAGCGAGACAACGCTGGTGGAAGCGTTCTAGGAGCCGTAGGTGATGCTGGTAGAGGACCCATGATTTGGAGCCGAACAGGAATGTGGGTATGGCAACGGCTCTGTATACGCTAATCTTTGTGAGGTTTTTCAGTTGGTTGTTTTTCCAGACTCTTTTGTGCAGTCTTCCAAAGGCGCTATTTGCCTTGGCGAGTCTGTTGTCTATCTCGTTGTCGATCCTTGCATCCGATGAAATGGTGCAGCCGAGATAGGTAAACTGGTTGACCATTTTGAGTTTTGTGTGCCCGATGGAGATGTTGGGGGGCTGGTAGTCATGGTGGGGAGCTGGCTGATGGAGGACCTCAGTTTTCTTCAGGCTGACTTCAAGGCCAAACATTTTTTATGCTAGGCAGAACTGCCACATATTAGCAGTGTGAAAAAAAGGACTCAGTATACACAGGTAAATAAATAAAGAAATAGAAACTGACTATGCAATGCAGAGAGAGAGAAAAAAAATCAATTAAGTGCAAAAGTAAGACTCATTTGAGCCCCAGATTGAGTTTGTTATTGAGAAGTCCAATGAAGAAGGATATCAGCTGTTCCTAAACCTGGTGATGCGAGTCTTGTGGAACCTATACTTCCTTCCTGATGGTAGCAATGAGATCAGAGTGTGTGCTGAGTTGTGTGGATCCTTGATGATTCCTGCTGCTCTCTAAGGTGGGAAGGATTTTGCCCATGATTTCCAAGGCTCCGTCCATTTCCTTTTGCAGGGCTTTTTACACTCAGGGGTATTGGTGTTCCCAAAGCAGACTGTAATGCAGCCAGTCAGCACATTTTCTACCACACCTCTAGAAATTTGCCACAGGATTTCCGGTGGCATACCAAACCTCCACAAACTCCTGAGGAAATTGAGGTGCTGACAAGCTTTCTTCACGATACCATTGTTGTGTTTGGTCCAGGAAAGATCCTCTGAGATAGTGACTTCCAAGAACCTAAATTTGCTCACCCTCTCCATCTCTGATTCCCCAATGATCACTGGATTTCCCTTCCTGAAGTCAACAATCAGCTCCTTGGTTTTGGTGACATTGAGTGAGAGGTTGTTGTTGGTGCACCATTCAGCCAAGTTTTCAATCTCCATCCTGTCTGCTGACTCGTCATCTCTTTTTATACAACTCACTACTGTGGCATCATCAGTGAATTTATAGGTGGTGTTTTTGTTATACAGAGCCACACAGTCATAGGTGTAAAGTGAGTAGAGCAGGAGGCTAAGGAAGCGGCCCTCTGGTGCTCTGGAACTAATGGAGATTGGGGAGATGTTTTTATCAATCCTCACAGATTGTGGTCTGGAGGTAAGGAAATCCAAGATCTAATTACGCAGTGGGGTGTTAATTCCCAGGTCTTGGAGTTTCCTGAACTGTTTTGAGGGGGTGATGGTGTTAAATGCCAAACAGTAGCTGATAAAGAGCATCCTGATGCATGCATCTTTGCTGTCCAAGTGTTCAAGGACTTTGTGTAGATCCAGTGAAATGCCTTTCCACCATAGACCTGTTAATGGACTGGGTAGGTTATGTTAAAAGAAAAATGAGTGTACTAGGCTTATATCCAAGGGAATTTAGAAGAGTGTGAAAGGACTTCATTGAAACATGATTCTGAGGTGCTTTGATGGGATGAATGTGGGAGATAATGCATTATCTTATGGGAGAATTCAAGATTCAAGATTCAATTTCTTATCATAGTAATAAAACAGCAATCTATTACATGAAATTCCCTTTTGCCAGCTGCAAGGCAGACATATTTGCCACTGGCAGAAGTTGTCGAGGCACTTCTCTTACTATCCCTCTTGCACGCACGCATGCACGCACGCACACACAATTACACACAACTACTTAAGATGTAGATATAAAAATACAGTGCCATGATACATCGATTTTCAGGGGGTGGGCCCATGGTTACAGAAGAGACAGGTTGAAATATGCCTTTAGGTGTTAAGATGTCTGCTAGAGACCATTCCCCTGATCCGATGAGGCCACTGCAGGCTACTACTGCGCCACCATCAAGGCCAGGTTTCCTGGCATCTGCTGGAATCTGAATGTTAAATTGTCTTTTTTATAAAGAGAAAACCACTCTCCGAGGACTCCAAATCTTTTGAACTCTTCTTGAAAAGAGTGATGGAAGTGTCTTTAAATATTTTTAAAGCAGACATAGACGATGAAAGGTTACAACAGATAAACTGGAATATATGGTTGACATTACAATCAGATCAGTCCATGACCTATCAATAGCTCAGTGGTTAGAGTCTTGTAAACTAGGGATCGTGAGTTCATCCCTCACTGGGGCCTTATTTCTCTTAGCGGAGCTAGACAAAGTGGTGGCTCTTTCTTACAGAAGACAAAGTTAAAGAATTTCATTTCATGTAGTATTACATGACAATAATGGAACCTTTGTAGTGTTCATGCATTGCGGGCATGGAGAAGAATGACACTCAGACCAAAGCCTTAAAGTCGAGACTGGTTTATTGCACTAGCTGTTACGTTTATAAGGGCCTCAGGCGCTGATATCAGGGCATCACATCATTGGAGCACCGGCCTTCCTGCCACAGTTTGCTGTCTTCCTGCCCTGGGGGAGGCCACCTGGGATGGTGGCCAGTGTCACCCCCAGGTCTGCTCTGTCATTTTGTAGGCCAGTCCACGTCATCTTTATCAAATGGAAGAGCAGGTACAATGCCAAATGACTTATTTCTAGTATTTTGAATGTTTGTAGTCATTGCTTTATCTTTATGAAAAATACTAGTAGTACACTTTAAAACAGGGGTTCTCAAACCTTTTCTGTGATTAGTATGTGAAAGTTGTATGTAAATGGGAAGAGAAGGTTGAGAATCACTGCTCTAGAATCAATTGTTATTGAAATATTTTGCTTGAGAAAAATTGTCATTGGCCCATTTCCTTTGGAGTTATGAAATGGTGCACATAACAAGTCAATTATTGATGATTAAAACAATGGTTTTCAAACTTTTGTAATCCCTTACAAATCAGAGTATCTATGGCAGAGAGATTACTTAAGGTGGTATGTGAGTGAAAATATAAAGTTTGAAAACCACTGCTTTAAAGTCTCTTTGATAAACAAATTACTATGTAGAGGGTAATTATTCCTATCAGCATTCACTGATAGTAAGCAACTCTTTAGCAGCTCTGGAGAGCAACAAGTTCCTTGGAGTTCACTTAACTAGTGACCTATCTTGCACACACAACATGTCAGGAAGGCATAACAGTGATTGCACTTCCTGAGAAGACTGAAGTGAGAAAGGCTACCAGCCACCATTATATCAATCTTCAACAGGAGCTTTATTGAGAGTGTCCTAGCTGGGTGCATCACAGTGTGGTACGGTTGCTGCAGAGAAATGGGTCAGAGGTCAATCCACAGGACCATATGAGTGGCAGAGAGGATCACTGGAGTCTTCCTATCCTTCCCCCCCGACATTGTCTACCGGGATCATTGTCTGAAGAGGGCAAGCAAAATCATTGAGGACCCTTCCCCCCCACCCCCCCACAGCATCTTTGGGAAAAATACAGGAGTATCAGACCCAGCACCACCAGGCTGAGGAACAACTTCTTCCCAAGGGCAGCGAGAACTCTGAACATCCAAAGGAACTGCTCAAACTGACCATCTGAGACTGTCATATTCATGAAACAATATTTATTTATTTGTTTGAATACTTGTCCTGATTATGTATTGTTATTCTGTATGTGTGTTATTTCTAATTGTGTGTCTATGTATTTTGCACCCAGAACTGGAGAGCACTGTTTCATCAGGTTATACTTGTACAATCAGATGACAATAAACTTGACTTTAATTTTCCTTCGATTCTGTAGATCCCAAAAAATGCAATTTTCTGTAATTTACTAACAAGTTGGACTGGACTTGGGGTGGAAGTCAACATTTTTACGTTTTGAGAGGATATAACATGGGCAAATATCCAACCTAGATATCAGGCCTGCAAAGGCTGGGGAAAGTCCATCTCTCACTCACCATCCTCACTACATTCTACAGAGGATGTATTGAGATTATGCTGTGCAACTGCATCACCACCTGGTTTGGAAGCTATATCTCCTTGGACTGCAAGACGCTGCAGATGATAGTGAAATCAGTGGAAAAGACCATTGGGGGACCTCTTCCTAGCCTGGAGGGCATTTGCAACACTCAATGCAGATAGAAAGCAATAAACATTGTGCAAGACTCCACACATCCTGCCTGTAAACTGTTCTCCCTTCTGCCATCTGGCAGGAGGTATCGTGGCTCTCGAGCCCTTACGTCCAGAATGGGAAACAGCTTTGTCCCTCAAGCCATGAGGCTCCTGAACTCCAACTACAGATGTGCATAGTGCACCATGGACTTTCAGTGCATTCGTCTTAATACCGTAATATTTTAATGTGTTAACTGCTCTCCTAACATATCTACGTAAATATGCTCCGTAGTCCTGGAGAAATGCTACCTCGTACTACCGTGCGAGTATGATATGAACGATAAATAAAGTTGACTTGATCTGCTGAAAGTTTCCAGCATTTTCTGTTTCTATTTCAGATTTTAAACATTTTTTTCATCCACTTTCAGCACACAGGATAGCCATCTGAATATTTTAATAAGGCTGAGGTTTGATTTAACTTGCTGCACAGTTTTACTGTGAACTGCCATACTTTCCAGACGTCATAAATTTCAACAGCCGAAGGAGGCAAGTGAGAATTTCTGGGAAAACAGAATTGGCCTCAGAGTCACTTCTCTTCCTGGAATGCCAACCTGAGAAAAGTTCACATCCTCCCTCTTGACATGATTTCTGTGTCTTTTTGACATGTTCACTCTCAGGGGTTTCTTTCTGTCCTTGGTAAGATGTTCATTGAAACTCACTTCCACGGTTAAATCTGGTGTTGGTCATCCATCGGTATCAATGGTTTTCTCTCCATTAATGCACTCGGCATTTGTCAATAACCTAGAAACCAGATGGCATCACCAACAACTTGTCATCATGGCAGACATAGCCTCATCCAATCAGAGCTACTTCCTTTGTTCTATCAATCCCTCCTCCAATCAATTTTAAACTAACTTATATTCCTATTTTCTCAGTTCTGATTAAGGGTCTTCACCTAAAATTCTAACTCTCTTTCCACAGATGCTACTTGACCTGCTGAGTATTTCTTGCATTTTAAATTTCCAGAGGTCTGTTTGACAGAAAGAGTTCTCCCTGGTTCTCAAAGCTCACTCTCAAATGGACCCTCCCACAATCAAATAACAGCCATTACAGTTTGGAAAATTTAATCCATCATCTTAGATTGGATACCCTTAAACAAGCCCAGGGATCAGGATTATCTGGTCGTGCAGTCTGCTAAACATCAGCTCAACTAAACTTATTCCTTACTGAGAAACAGCCAGGCTGAAATCTCCAGAGAACCTTGGGAAACATATCTGCAAAAACTATAATATCCAGTCCCACACTTCTCTCTTCACAGATGTAGTCTAACCTGCTGAATGTGTGTAGTATTCTCTTGCTTCATTCCAGATTGCTGCAATCCACAATATTTTGGGTGCTTTTATTTTGCTCCCCAGCAATTAACTAAATGATCCTATAAAACAAAATGAAGCATCAAGCTATGGCTTCCATTGTAAAACAATAGGATATTGGTAGAGTTAACAGAAAGTTGATCCATAACTGACTTGAGCCAAATATCCCGGAATAAATTCTGAATGTAACATAACTGGATTTCAATACCAATGGTGTCAGAAACATAGCCATACCAAATCAACAATGAAAGAATGATTCCTGAGATTTCTATAACTTTTAATTTTGGTTTATGTCTTATATTTCCTCAACAAATGTCAAAACTCTGTAGCATCTCACGTACTTGAGTTGCCTTTTCTGAACAAAGAACAATTACTTGTGTAAATAAGATGTCTCGAAGACTAGTCTTGTGAGATTTTATTGACTAAAATAACCAATAACATTTTAATAAATGTTATAATTTCTCATTCAAGTACTTCTGAAATAGCTACATTATCCTGCTGGATAGATTCACATTGTCAGAGTAACTTATTTGTCACACTGTGAAATACTCAAGCTTTTTGATCAACATCTGCAGAACCTATTTCTACTCAATTCAGTGTGCACATAAATGTTACATAATGCATGCAATAAATTTCTGAAGCACTTAGGTTTTGAGGGACAGTATCAGCTGTGTTTCTCCCTTAACTCATCTGTGATTGACAATGGTCAAAAATTTGCCTTAATTATTCAACGAATAAATGGTATGTCAGTGAGCAACAGTTGAACTCAAACATTGAAAATTCGACATTTTCAAATACTACTGCAGGACAAACTGTTTATGTTATTAATAATATTTAGATAAATGCACTATGAATCTTTGCAATTTAAACTGTCTTTAGAAATGAGCTCTACATTTTAAATAATGTTTGACGGTTAAGCTGTTCTGACAAGCTCTAAGTTATTCACAAAACATCTTGGAATCTTACAGTATGCAATTAAATAGCCTAGTTAACAGTTTGATATAAAAATAGAATTATTTATGATCTGGCTATAACATAATTATTTTGTTTCAAATCAAAATATATTTGAATACTTGCTGTAGCACAGGCACTGAACAACAAAGAAAAAAAAGTTCCTTATATATAAAAAAGTGTTAAAATGCCATGAAAAATGTAGACTAATTACACACATAAACATGGTTGTTGAAGCACAAACATTGAAAAGGTACACTCGAAATTGAACAATTTCTTCTCCATCAAAAACATTTCTAAATTGCCTTAGTCTTTCTTTCATGTTGACTCCTCAATAAATAAATCTGCCAAATCAGTTGTAAGCTTACCATACAGAAGATTTATTTGTTGGTTAAAGTAAGATACTGCATGTTTTCAATCACTTTGTTCCTTTCTCTCAGAACGTGCCATTCAGGTTAGCTCTTTTATTGCCACCAAGTCAAGTTAGCAGGAAAGCTAATTTTAGGCGGCGTCATCACCCAACAGCCGAAGGCTAATACCGGGCCTTGTAATACAGCACCACTTAGAACTGCACGGTCCTCAACAACTGTTGCTTATCATATACAAATTGTCTACAAGCAAAAAGGCCAATGAACAGAGCAGCAGTTTGTTGTGAAGTCATAGCTTAAAACAAGGATCACTCACTTGAACAAGATTAGATGGCAGCCTGGCCTAATTATACGAACCTTTAATACAATTATTGCACAAAAACAAAATTTTTAAACAACATTTCCTTCAAATGTTTTATTGCTTTTCTGTAAATACAAGGCAAGGATAATTAGATCCTACTTTGTTTCAAAAGTGATTGAAACATTTCACTTCAAACAATTGTCTCTCACACCTACCTCACGAGTTTACCCCTCTCCCCTCTTTTGCCAAATGGGAATTGTAGCCCTCCCACCCCCCCCCCCCCACGCCTCATTGAACTCAGCAGAATCTCCAGCAAATCTGCAATTGTAAAATCTAATTTTCACTCCACCTGTAAAGAACCAATCCACTAAGAAAGCCAGCTCAAAGTCGATTCAGCAAGGAAAACTGCACCAGTACTAATCAACCAATTGTAAATTAGGAACATTAAACAAGACAGCACATTGGGTCTCCTGGACATCAATTATTTTGATCTTACAGTAGAAAAAAATGATCACAGGCTCAATTGCATTTAAGAGATCAAGAGGCTCATTTGTTACAGTAGACGACAAACAATTATTTATTTTATTTAATTGAAAAATATTTTATTTAAGAATTATAAAACCACATTAATGTATACATATTCAATAAAGCAAAAATAAAAATATCATACATGTGGTGCATAATATATATATATACATGAAACAATTATCTATATATATATACCTGTATAGACACACACACACATATATATATATATATATATATATATAAACAATCCCTCCTCCCTCCCTTCCTTCTCCTCTCCACCTACCCTCCCTCTCAGAATATACCAAAAGAAAAGAAAGAAAAAGAAGAAAGTTTAGAGAATGCCAAAAAAAACTACAAAATCTCATTACCAATAATAACGGAGCTGGGGGTTACAACAGGACGTGCTTTCCGAGAGTCCTTAAAATTTTAGTTGTAAGTATGGGCTCCATATTTTCCAAATAAATTGATATTTATTACATTATTTATGTTATCTTCTCAAGTGGAATACAACTATGTGATTCAGCATGCCATCTCTGACGATGAACAACGTTGAGAAGAATAACACAATGACTCTTGAGTTTCAGTCTCTCTTAGGTATTTTAAATTACAAATGAACAATTTGGTGAAATGTTAAGAATTAAACACATGAAGTTGATATGAAAATATTCACAGGTAGATTTCATAATACAGTACATGAATTCCAGAGATAATTGTTAAAATCGTCTTGCTTTATATAGATCAATGGTTCTCAACCTTTTTCTTTCCACTCACACACCACTTTAACTATTTCCTATGCCATAGGTGCTCTGTGAGGGATTGCTTAAGGTGGCCTGTGGGTGGAAAGAAAAAGGTTGAAAACCACTGTTTTAATCGTACCTCATTGATTCGTTATGTGCACAGTTTCACAACTCAAAAGGTAATGGACCAATGACAATTTTTCTCAAGCAGAATATTTCACTAACAATTGGGTGTGGAGCAGTGATTCTCAGCTTCCCATCCCACCCACATCCCACTTTAAGCAATCCCCTACTAATCACAGAGCACCGAAGGCATAGGGATTAATTGAGATGGTACGTGAGTGGAAAGAAAAAGGTTGAGAATGACTGTTAAAGAAGGTTTTTTTTGCAAATCAGAAACGTGCTGTATGAATTCTTCACTACCAAAAGGTTTTGGTGTAGGCTGGACACCTCTCATAGCTATGAGCCAGAGAATTATTCAATCCAAGGAAAAACTCCAATAATCCAGTATACTAGAGATTTGGCTGGGACCCAACTAGCAGAATTTCCAGGCTATAGAATGTTATTTCCATTGATATACGAATGCACATATAATTCACTTTTTTTTCCATGTTTCGCGAAAGAATAATAAATTTTCCAATGAACCAGTTAAACTTAAAGGCAGTGAAGGGAACAGGCCACAGTGAGTTGGAAGGGAATGCAAGATAATGGGCCCTGGTGAGTGCAAAGGGAGCACAAATGAATTGTGGGGAGTATTGAAACAAGGATCTCGGTGTATAGAAAAGTGATCAGCAACATCTCTTAGTGAACCAGATACCAAACCAGTGGGATTTCCAAATTGTTGGATAGCGGATTATCAGAGTTTTGCAGCAAACACTGTGAAAGAGTTTATAGAGGTGTTTGGGAGATAAATTGGGAAAAGTTTGTCAGAGTAGGTCACACACAAGCACTTTAAAACAGAATTTTTGCAGGAGTTTTTGTAAGAGTGCTCAGACTCATGATGGACTGTTGTTTGCAGAAGGCAACAAATGTAACAACAGGCAGTAGCAGCTTTGTCTGGAAAAGAGCATTGACTGTCTGGAAGTGTGGCAGGCTGTGCCAAAGGAAAACACAGGCACAATACTGTTTGGGGCAACACAGCTTTATTCCACTCACATAAATATCTAGTTGGCTGCTAGCTGTGCTTACAGTGATCCTGGAGAAGAGAAAGAGAGCACACAGTCGGGACCTTGGCTTTATACCATGGGCATTTTGGGTCCACCTGGTGGTCAAATGTCATTAGGCCAAGTGCTGTGACTCTAGGCCACCTGTTGGCTGAGTGATGTACCACAGTGTTTCATCACAGGAAAGTCATGTGATCTTTGCAGGCAGAGAGCAGAAAAAAAGAGGCTTTGCTCTCAGAGTTGGAGGAAGTGAGAGAGAGAGAGAGGAGAGAGACAGACATCAGTTCCAGAGGGACAAGCAGACAAGCTTTGGAAGACGGCTTGGTCAAAGGAGGACTGGCTGTCCGGTGTTTCCCTTGGAATAGAAGAAACAGAAAGGAACTCTGTGGTGACCTGAAAGAAAGAGATTATCATCTGGAGAACCCTGAAGGGGGCAAGTTTTGTCAGGTAGACACCGGTGTGGCTGATTAAAAAGGAATCAGTTGTGGAAGTCCTGGAACAAGAAAAACTTTCTCTCTGAAAACCAACAAGAACCCTTCTGAGTGGTAACCATTTACCTGTTAAGCACCAAAGCCTGGGGTGAACTTTATTAATGTTAACTTCTGTGCACAGTACAAGAATTGCCAGCAATCAGTGAGATTGGACTGTGAACCAAAGAACTTTGCTGAACTTACACACACATTACACACATGTGTGCTTAAAATTAGAAGGGGGTTAAGTAGGTTAAGTGAGTCAATAGAGATAAGTTAAAGTTTAATTCTATTTTCATGTTCAAAGATAATTAAAAGCAACTTTTGTTTAAGTAACCCTTTCTCATAGTACATATCTATTGCTGCTGGGTTTTGGGGTCCTCTGGACTTGTAACAATACTATTTATAACAAATTGGGTAGAAATTGAATTGCACAGCACATGTTGTTAAGTTTAATGTGAATAATATGCAGAGCGTGATCAAGTGTAAAGTATGATTACAGCCTTATACCATTGATAATATATAAGGCATATTTCCCTTGCATGCCTCCACGTGCATATTTTTACATTCAAGGCATAGAGTATTGTCATCTACATTTATTGACAAACTAGTACATCACCAGCAAAATCAATTCATAGATATGCTAAAATTACACACAGGAGAAAAAAAGTCTTTAAAGTAGTGACAAGCCCTGTACCTATGCCATTTAAAAGGATCATAATTTACTTTCAGATGTGTTGGGATTGACCAACACTGGGATGCAATACAAGAAACTGGGTTGAGAAAGCAAACAAAAGTCTTGAACCAAGTTTGTATAAACAAGGCCAGAGTGGCTTTTCCTGTTGGTTCTTCTGGCTTCTAGAAAAGGAAGGGGGTGGAGGGAGGGGAAAAACTATGTTGCTTTCTGACCAAATGGGCTGAAGGAAGTGGGTTAATCTCTCGAGTCTTCATTTTTTGATGATTTTATTTATATTTTCAAATCAACATGAAATTCATCAATTACATAAAAGAAACATCATCTTATCATTCGATGTTGAATTTGAGTAAGAAAAGAAATAACAAGAAAAAAAAACAAGCCCTAACTCTCTTCCCTCCCATCCACCCAGGGGGGAAAAAGAGAGAAATAGTCAATAGAATTGAAGAGAGAAAAGAAAAAGGGACAAGAAAAGAAGAGAAAAAAGATAAAAAGGTTTTGTTAGATTCCTCAATCTCCTGCCAAGGGGAGGAGTCATGTAATGGAGTAGTGGCTAGTCGGGAAAACCAGCCCTCTCCAGAAAAATAAGAAAAAAGTTAGGAAAAGACAAAGCACAACAAAAATAAAATATAAGACATAGAAGATGAAGTTACATAGAAGAGAAAGAAGATGGCACCCAAGAAGGAGAAATTAAAAACAACAGAAAAAAAAGTAGAAAAGTCACTGGAGAAGAGGGAGGAAGGAACAGGGAGCTGTGGTGGAGAGGGACTCCTGATCCCCGAGGATGGTACCTGCCTTGTGGAGTCGCAACCTCCCGATCGGTGGACTTCAAAAATGGCTCTCGGAGCCAAGCAAAAGTGTGCAATCAAAGGAAAAAGAGGACACCAACGGGAGGGGGGCTCAGCAGAGGAGCAGGCAGTCCCAGCACGAACAGCTGAGGGATGCCCTACACCGGGGCGCTTAGCTGGAGGACGAGAAAGGCAGCAGAGGAGGGAGTGAGGAAACAGACGAGGGAGAAAGGTGGAGGGGTGACCGACAAGAAGATTAACAACAGGAGGCCCGACAGACGAGCAGCCCAGGATGGGAGGACCAACAGCAAAAGGCCCAGCAAGAGGAGGCCCGACAAAGAGATACAAGCAGCTCATCAGGAAAAACAGAAAAGACACAGACACAAAGAAAAGAAGACACAAACACAGGTACAGACACAGAATAAGAGGAAGAAGAAGACCAAGATCTTCACAGGGAAATAGAAGGTAAAACTTATGGACAGAATATAGATAAAGCTTTTTTTGAAGAACAAATGAGATCATTAAAAGAATGGTTATCATTAGAATTTAGTGCAATTAAAAGAAAAATGAAAAGAACAGAAGATAAAATGCAGAGTTTAGAGCTGGTCATGACGGAAATAGGGAAAAGAGTAGAGGATGTGGAAGAGCAGGAAACGGCTGTAGAAATGGAAGTAAATGACAAGAGAAAAATTGGAAGAAAGTGACAAACAATTAAAGAGACACAAGAGTTGTTATCTCAGAAAATTGATATGTTGGAAAATTAAAATAGACGAAACAACATAAAAATAGTGGGCCTGAAGGAGGGTGAAGAAGGCACAGTCATGAAGGAATTTATAAAAGGATAGATCCCGAAGGTCCTTGGAATGACAGAAATGCAGGAAGAAATGGAAATAGAAAGGGCACACAGAGCATGAGCTCCAAAACCACAGGCATATCAATAATCAAGATCCATCTTAGTAAAACCTTTGAGATATACGACAAGCAAAAATATACTGGAGAGGGCAAGGAATAAAGTTAGAGAAGATAATAAGCCACTGGAATACAAGGGTCAAAAAATATTTTTTTACCCAGACATTAGTTTTGAACTCCTAAAGAGGAGGAAGGAGTTTAATACAGCGAAAACTATTTTATGGAAAAAAGGTTACAAATTCATGTTAAGACATCTAGCTGTGCTTAACATATTTATCCCCGTGGAGCTAAACAGACTGTTCTCGGATCCGGAGGAAGCACAAGAATTTGCAGAACATTTGCAGGACAGAAGAGATGAAGAGATGTAACAAGAATGAAGAACGATGATAAAGTATATATAAAGATGTAAAAACAATGTATCTGTAAAGACCTAAAGAGGGAAAAGAGAAGGGAAGGAAGGAAGGGGGGGGGGGGAAGAGAGAGCTTTGTTATATGTGTTTTAAAAAAGGTGTTTTCTGGGGAGTGGGAATAACCGTCACTGCAAAATCAGTTGACGCTTGCAAACAAGATCGCAATCCAAACAGAAAGGGGAGTTGTGGTTGCCCAGCAAGGGATAAGGGGCAACTCAGAGAGGGGGGGGGAGCATTTGGGGTTATGGTATTATTGAGTGTGGGAACTGTTGGGGTATTTTATGTTTTAAATGTGTTGAATATAAAATCAGCTTATTTGCAGATGACATCATAATATACCTAACAGAACCAGAGGTATCAATAAAAGAATTACATAAGAAATTGAAGGAATATGGAGAAATATCGGGGTACAAGATCAATGCAAATAAGAGTGAAGTGATGCCAATGAGTAACGCGGATTATACAGAATTTAAAAAAGAATCACCATTTCAATGGCAAGCACAAGCAATCCGATACCTAGGGATCAGGTTAGATAATAACTTAAGCCACTTGTACAAACTAAATTATCAGCCACTAATAAAGAAATTGCAGGAAGACTTAGAACATTGGAAAGAATTACCGCTAATGTTGATAGGGAGAGTAAACAGCATTAAATGAAGGTGTTCCCAAGGATACAATACTTATTTCAAATGTTACCGATTCCCTTAACAGAATTTTTTTTTAATGAACTAAAGAGAATAATAAGGAAATTCTTGTGGAAAGGGAGGAAACCGAGGGTAGCGTTAGATAAATTAACAGAGGTATAACCAAGGTGGTTTGCAGTTACCAAACTTTAGAAATTATTACAGAGCTGCACAATTAAGGTATTTATCAGATTTTTACCAGACAAGGGAAAAACCAGTCTGGACTAAGATAGAACTAGATAAATTAGGGGAGAAGGTACCGGAACATATACTTTATAAGTGGGATGAAAAGTTGGTGCAATATAAAAGCTCACCAGTACTGCATCATTTACTTAATACATGGAAAAAGATCAACTTAGAAAGGAAAAAAATGAATTACCAAATACCGAAACTATTATTGATGCAAAACCACTAATCCCTTTCACAATAGATAACGTTTTCTTTAGAGAATGGGAGAGAAAAGCAATCAAAAGAATAGAAAACTTTTTTTTTGGGAAATAATTTATTAACATTTGAACAGTTGAAGTACAAATATGGAATAACTCATGGTACAATTGAAAGCGTATTTAAAGGATAAATTGGGAAACAGCTTGAGATTACCTGAAGGAAGCAGCTTTGAATATGTGATTACAGACACAATGATAATTAAAAGATTTATAACCAACATGTACATTAAGCTGCAAGATAAGGAAAATGATGAAATAAACTATAAACCTAAACAGAAGTGGGAAAAGGATTTAAACATAAAGATAAAAAATGAAACATGGGAAAAGTTATGTTCTGGAACTATGAAGAATACAATAAACAAAAGGTTACGCTTGATACAATATAATTGGTTACATGCACTCCTCAAAAATTAAAAGAATGGGATTCAACATCATTGGATAGATGTTTTCGCTGTAAGAAGGAAATGGGAACAACAGTACATGCAATTTGGGCATGTACGAAAGTGAAAATGTTTTGGAAAGAATTAAATCAGATATTAAATAAAATTACAAAAATTAACATACCAAAAAAATTCAGAGATCTTTCTTTTAAGTAACATAAGAAGTAACGAATTAGGCCTCAAATTGGATAAAGCGCAAAAAAAATTTCATTATGATAGTCCTAGCAGTAGCAAAAAAATGTATAATGTCAACTTGGAAAATGGAAGAGAGCCTGAGAATACAGCAATGGTATATGGAAATGAATAAATGTATTCCATTGGAAAAAAATAACATATAATTAAAAAAATAAAGTCACATTGTTTGAACAAACATGGGAACCATACATGGAACATAACAGAGAGAGCTTGCCGAGGACCTCCACCACCCTGATAAGAAGACAAAACGACTAGATTCAGTGTGTAACAAATAGATGATGCATTTTTCTTGTTTATTTTCCTTTGAGTGAAGATATTGTTTTATGGTTTTACTGTATTGTATATGTTTAATATTTATGGGTTTTGGAGGGGGTGGGAAGAGGGGAGGGAGGGAAAGGGGAAAAAAAGGAGAAAATGCCACTGTGTAAATTTAATGTGAAACGTTTGTACATATTTTGTTTGATATGGTATACAGTGTGAAAAATAAAAAAAATATTTAAAAAAATATCCTGCCAAAGGACAAATATCTGGACTTACCCGGAATCCTGTGTAGTTCCCGGAGGCAGGGGACAGAGGGCAGGGAGGAGGGGGGGGGGGGCTATCATTAAGAATCTACACCTACATGTTGAAGAAATGGACTCAATATTTTTAGAAAAACATCGTTTTTTTTCCTAAGGTTATAAGTAATTTTCTCCAGGGAAATGCAAGCATATATTTCCACTTTCCAACAGGTCGTATCTAGATGGGAATCAAATCTCCCAAGAGTCTTTTAAGAGCTATGTTCCTCCTCAAGGATCAATGCATCGGCAGATGACAGTTTTCTGTGTCAGTACTGAGAGAGATCTGTTGTTTCTGCAGCACAGGGGTCCAGCTGCTTTCGGAGCTTGGACTGCTCAGACAGCAGAGATGAAGTTTACCATCAACCTGAAACTTTCACCATGGACAATTTCAGTCACTGCATTTGCCATGCTTCAGCTTCCACACCAGACAAAACTATACTCTGGACGAAGAATATACTTCCTATCTTATCTCTTCACTTCAATCCAGATACTGCTTATGAGTGGATTTAAGACTTCAGTCCAATTCACTGAAGAATTGTTGGCTCTAAGCCAAAGAGATCATCAAAAATCAAAGGGTGCTCCAATACTTTCTGGATGGTTTTCCAAATGTTTGCCTTTATTTCAACCACTATAATGAGAGCTACTGCTTGGAAGCAGGATTTTCAGCCAATTACGTCCATGCCAACCAGGATAATCCACTTACCTGTGTTCGGCTCATAAACCATCTCCCAGTTTGCAGCCAGTCTTGACAACGAAGAGAAGGCCACATCAGGAGCAACAGATGCAGAAAATGACCCCTGAAGATTCACAAGTGAAGTGTTGCTTTATTTGAAAGAACTGATCGGGTCCCTGAATGGTGGTGAAGGACGAGAAGGCATAAATGTGGCATTTCCTGCACTCTGCAGACATCTTCTATAAACCTCATAATTCTCATAGCTACCGTGACTACTCGTCTTCACATCATCTCCCCTGTAAAGACTATTCCTTTCTCTCAATTCCTCTGTGTCTGTCACATCTGCTCCCAGGATGTGGTCTTCCATTCCAGAACATCCAAGATATCCTCCTTCTTCAAAAAAACATATCTTCCCCTCTACAGTCATCAACTAAAACCTCTCCCACATCGCTTCCATTTCCCACACATCTCCCCTGGCCCATTGCGCTTCAAGATGAAACAAGGATAGGATTCCTCTTGTCATCACCTTCCATCCCACCCAACTCTGTATCCAACATACGACCACACACGAATCTCCTGAACCATGGTACCCTGCCTCTTTCCCAACAGAGGACACATCAGAATTGTCATAGCTTACCCACTAACATAGCATCGATGAACTCCTATAGGGACCCGAGACTGTCCAGGACCTTGTCACTGCAGCACAGTCACAACCAGTACTACAATGGTCCCAAAGAATGACCAGACTGCCTGACTTGGTAAGGACTACTTCACCCCACTGGACTCTTTTTAAAATGAGGAGTTAATGTGGTAAACCATTGTTGTATGTATTTGTCTGGTTGAGCATACCCATTGGCTAGTTATACGTGTGGCCCCTCCCACATACTCCTATATAAAGGTGAATGTTCCACAGCCCCCTTGTGGCCAGGCACAGTTCCAATGCTATCTGCAAATTTGCCGATGACACCAGTTATCGATAGAATCACAAATGCCAATGAGGAAGCGTACAGGAGGGAGATAGATCAGTTCGTTGAGCGGTATCACACCACAACCTTACAATCAACGTTAGCGAAACCAAGGAGATGATTGTGGACTTCAGGAGGGAGTCAAGGGAAAACAACCCATTCCTCACCCAGGGCTCAGTTGTGGAGAGGGTCAGGAACTTCAAATTCCTGGGTGTCAACATCGCTGAAGATCTGTCCTGGAGCCTCTACGTTGATGCAATCACAAAGAAGACCACCAACAGCTTTATTTTTGGAGGTGTCTGAGGAGATTCAGTATGCCACCAAAGATTCCCATAAACGTCTACAGGTGTACCGTGGAGAGCATTCTGGCTGCTTGCATCAGTGCCTGGTATGGAGGCGCCAACTCTCAGGGCAAGAAGAAACTCCAGAGGGTGGTTAACTTGGCCTGCGACATCACAGGCACCAGACTTCACTCCATCGAGGACATGAGGCGGTGTCTTAAAAAAGCAGCCTCTATCCTCAAAGACCCCACCACCCAGGCCATGCACTCTTCACTCTGCTACCATTGGGAGAAAAGAACAGGGGCCTAAAGACGAGCACTCAGCGGCACAAAGACAGCTTCTTCCCCGTTGCCATCAGATTAATGAATAATCAATGAACCAAAGATACTGCCTTACTTTTCATGCACTATTATTTTTAATTTTTTGTAGTAATGTTGTAAGATGGTTATCATATAAACGTTTGCACTTCGATGCTGCTGCAACACAGCAAATTTCACGACTTGTTCATGGCAATAAATTCTGATTCTGAATACAAAAAACAGTGGACCCTTCAGGACACCACGGGTCACAGGTCTCCCATTTAAATAACAGCCCTCCACAACCACCCCATCTCCTGCCATTAGGCTATTTCTGTATTCATTTGGCCAGATCACCCTGAATAAGCACACAAGGACATACAAAATGGGAGGTTACATTGCCCCATGGCCCTTCTACAATTTTGTATTTGTAGTGATGTAATGTATTATGCTATCTGCTTGCTATTGGTTATGACTATAGCTTGGCTCCACCCTACTGGTAAAACAGATGGTGCAACTTATCCCACTGGTCAGTAGAGATGGCTTCTTCTGTTAATAAAAGCCTATAGAATGATACAAGTCTGGTCCTTGCTTATGGCATATCAATTTTATTAACAGAAAAAAAAATGGATACTTCCCTGAAACCTGGAAGACTCAAGCCACCCGAGCTGGAGGAAAGTTCCACCATTGCCTCCAGTGTTTTGAAGCTTACATGCAAAAGAACAATGTTGTGCAAGACGCCGAAAAAATGGACCATCTCGTGGCTCTCCTCGGAGACATCCCCTACTCCGTGGTCAGAGGGAAGTAGCTGGCTATCAAAACGCAGTGAATTTCCTTAGAGCCTATTATGATAGGCCTCAGAACACCCTGTTCACAGGACACCAGCTTTCAAATTAGGAAGCAGCAAGGAGGTGAAAGCATGGATGTTTTCGAGCTCGCCCTGAAGGGGCTATCCAGGGACTGTGCCTGCGCTGCCGTCACAGCTGAAGCCCACCGTGAGTCCCTGATGATAGACGCGTTCATAAGTGGTCTGGAATCCGGATATGTTAGATGTCTACTGGAGACTCTGGGCTTGACCTTTAATGTGGCTCAAGCGAAGATGCTTCTAACTGCGCTACAAGGGACGAAAGCATTTGAGCAAGGGAGAAGTGCAGAAGCAGCACACCTCAGACCGACCCATAGTGAAGATTCGCTACTGAGCACTACAAAACCGTGATGCAAAAGCTGGTCCCCAAAGTGCTACTTCTGTGACTTGCCTGCACAACAAGATACCTGTGCCAACTGCGGGAAGAAAGGCCATTGGGCCAGAGCTAGAGTCGACACCCAGTGAATCATCCAGTGGATCGACCAGTGATGAGGTGAGGCCCTACATGCCACTGCCACAAGGAGATCCAATTCTGCCTTCCCTTGAAGGTAAATCAGGATAAATCCTACGACCTGCAGCCGTTCTTGATGAAAGTGGAGGTAAATGGGCAGCTATTTTTGATTCGGGCAGTACAGACAGTTACATTCTCCCTTCGACCGCTAGAGCACTAAATCTTGCGTTATACAGGTACACAATCCTTTATCTGGACATCTAAAATCCAGAAAGCTCCAAAATTCGTCAAGTGGGGAGAGAGACGGCAGAGCGAGTCGGGCAGGCAAGGGGGAGAGACCGGCAGTGTGAGTCGGGCGGGCGAGGGACCGGCATCGCGATTCAGGCTGGCGGCAGTGCGAGTCGGGCAGGCGATGGGGGGAGTGGGGGAGACTGGGAGAGCGAGTTGGGCGGGCAAGAGTGAGGGGAAACCAGCTGTCCTGCGTAAACTTGTACCTCTCACTTTGTTCGTTTTAGATCGGTCACAGTGTTTGAGCCACCAAAAGAAAACAGACACACACACTGAGAGCACTTCAGTTTATACAAATCTTTATTACTAAATCTAAAGCTGAATTCAAACTACAATATGCAAGCCCTTCCCAATTATACTTATCAATGCCTGGACTGGTCCCAACTGCCAAAGCAAGGCAATGACTGTACACTTGTGGTAGGTTGTCTGGGCGCCGGTAGCAGCTTCTCCATTTCCCCCGACCGGGACGTTGGTTGAAGTCTAGAAGTTCTTCTTGCTGAGAGATGTTGCCACCTCTCGGAGAGCCTCAAACTTCAGCAGTGGGACCATGACCCAAAAGTTGTTTACTTATAGCTTATCGCTTTGAATAAATGATTTAATTATCTTCAAGGTCTCCTGACAGTCTGCGACCAACAAAAGGCAACTGCATCTCTGGGCTTCATGGTGGAAATTAGATAATGTCTACTGATTCATCCTGGGCCCCATGGTGGAATTTAGATATACCTTCTGATGCAACTGCATCCTGGGCCTCATAGTGTAAATTAGATTATGTCTTCCTATTCAACTGTATCCCTGGGCCCCATGGTGGAATTTAGATAATGTCTTCTGATGCAACTGCATCCCTTCTTGCATAAGCTGGTCTAAATCCTCCATTACACCAGGAGAGTGAGTCGGGTGGGCGAGGGGGGCGAGACCGGCAACGCGAGTTGGGCGGGCGGGGTGGGGTGGAGAGATGGAAGCGTGGCTGGAAGGGGATCGGGGTGGATACGGTAGCACAATGCGGGTGGGCTTAAATCTGGCTTTCCAAAATCTGTAAAAATCCGAAATTCTGAACACACTGACCCCCCAAGGGTTCCAGATAAAGGATTGTGTATCTATACCTGTCTAAGTGCACGATCACAATGGCTTGCACGGGACTAGAACAAGATACTACAAGTTATTGCAAAATAAATTTTAAAATACATGACAATAAATATACTGACTTCGAGATTTCTGTACTCCCTGGCGCTCCAGTCTAGACTTCCAATGTCAAATGAAAAGTATCATATTGGCATTTAATGGGCCTTTGCTATCCATCATCATCTCAACAAAGAAGTTTTGCGGTTTGTCCACTGTAAAAATTAAACCCCCTCATCTCTTCATTAATTTGACGTTGGATGGTAAGCCTATAGCTACAAAAAGTAGGTGCTACAGTAAAGAGGAACTTTGGGGGACATCCGATGCGCTCTAGTATTTGCCAAAGCCCTTTCCTGCTCACGGTGTCGAAGGCTTTGGTGAGGTCAACAAAGGTGATGTAGAGTCCTTTGTTTTGTTCTCTGCATTTTTCTTGGAGCTGTCTGAGGGCAAAGACCATGTCAGTAGATCCTCTGTTTGCGCGAAAGCCGCACTGTGATTCTGGGAGAATATTCTCGGCGACACTAGGTATTATTCTATTTAGTAGAATCCTAGCGAAGATTTTGCCTGCAATGGAGAGCAACGTGATTCCCCTGTAGTTTGAGCAGTCTGATTTCTCGCCTTTGTTTTTGTACAGGGTGATGATGGTGGCATCACGAAGATCCTGAGGCAGTTTACCTTGGTCCCAACAAAGCTTGAAAAACTCATGCACAACTGCACGAAAACCAACAAGGTCGGGTCAGATACAGCAATGAGCTCTCTGAACCCTTCTCCATTAACAATGGCGTGAAGCAAGGCTGTGTTCTCGCACCAACCCTCTTTTCAATCTTCTTCAGCATGATGCTGAACCAAGCCATGAAAGACCCCAACAATGAAGACGCTGTTTACATCCGGTACCGCACGGATGGCAGTCTCTTCAATCTGAGGCGCCTGCAAGCTCACACCAAGACACAAGAGAAACTTGTCCGTGAACTACTCTTTGCAGACGATGCCGCTTTAGTTGCCCATTCAGAGCCAGCTCTTCAGCGCTTGACGTCCTGCTTTGCGGAAACTGCCAAAATGTTTGGCCTGGAAGTCAGCCTGAAGAAAACTGAGGTCCTCCATCAGCCAGCTCCCCACCATGATTACCAGCCCCCCCACATCTCCATCGGGCACACAAAACTCAAAACGGTCAACCAGTTTACCTATCTCGGCTGCACCATTTCATCAGATGCAAGGATCGACAATGAGATAGACAACAGACTCGCCAAGGCAAATAGCGCCTTTGGAAGACTACACAAAAGAGTCTGGAAAAACAACCAACTGAAAAACCTCACAAAGATAAGCGTATACAGAGCCGTTGTCATACCCACACTCCTGTTCGGCTCCGAATCATGGGTCCTCTACCGGCACCACCTACGGCTCCTAGAACGCTTCCACCAGCGTTGTCTCCGCTCCATCCTCAACATCCATTGGAGCGCTTACATCCCTAACGTCGAAGTACTCGAGATGGCAGAGGTCGACAGCATCGAGTCCACGCTGCTGAAGATCCAGCTGCGCTGGATGGGTCACGTCTCCAGAATGTAGGACCATCGCCTTCCCAAGATCGTGTTATATGGCGAGCTCTCCACTGGCCACCGTGACAGAGGTGCACCAAAGAAAAGGTACAAGGACTGCCTAAAGAAATCTCTTGGTGCCTGCCACATTGACTACCGCCAGTGGGCTGATAACGCCTCAAACCGTGCATCTTGGCGCCTCACAGTTTGGCGTGCAGCAACCTCCTTTGAAGAAGACCGCAGAGCCCACCTCACTGACAAAAGGCAAAGGAAGAAAAACCCAACACCCAACCCCAACCAACCAATTTTCCCCTGCAACCGCTGCAATCGTGTCTGCCTGTCCCGCATCGGACTTGTCAGCCACAAACGAGCCTGCAGCTGACGTGGACTTTTTACCCCCTCCATAAATCTTCGTCCGCGAAGCCAAGCCAAAGAAAAGACAGTAAAGAAGACAGACTCTTTATTAAAGACGATGTTAACAGCTTGTTAAAGGAAAACGTAATCGAGCCCAACACAAGTCCTTGGCGCGCTCAAGTAGTAGGGGTCAGAATGGCGCGAAACCTAGAATGGTTGTGGATTCCAGCCAAACTATAAACAGGTTCACTCAACTCGATGCTTACCCCCTGCCTTGCATTTCAGACATGGTTACTCAAATTGCCCAATATGAGATATACTCTACTATTGATCTGAAAGCTGATTAGCTTACCAGCAAGTTCCCATCCATAAGGATGAAAGGCAGTTTACTGCTTTTGAGGCAGATGGCAAACTCTCCCAGTTTAAGAGAATTCCTTTTGGCGTCACTAACGGGGTATCCGTTTTTCAAAGAGATAGATAGGTTAGTGGATACCTATAAGTTGCAGGCCACTTTCCCTTATCTGGACAATGTTACCATCTGTGGCAAAGACTTGAATGATCATGATCAGAATTTATAACAGTTCCTCCAAGTAGCTAAAACCTTGCATTTAACCCTGAATAATGACAAAAGTGTGTACCGCACGAGGAGTCTGCCAATACTACGCTACGTAGTAAGTAAAGGAGAAATCAGTCCGGATCCAGAGAGAATGTGACCACTCATGGAGCTGCCCCCTCCAACAATGCTAAAGGCCCTCAAGTGTTGTTTAGGGTTTTTCTCCTATTACGCTCAGTGGGTACCAAACTACGCTTACAAAGCACAACCCCTTTTTAAAACTGTCAATTTTCCCTTGAGTAATGAGGCCCTCCTAGCCTTTGAAAACATTAAACAGGACATAGCCAAGGCCTCCATGTTCGCAATTGATGAGGATTTACCTTTCCAAGTGGAATCGGATGCATCTGATTTTGCTCTAGCTGCCAAACCTGTAGCCTTCTTTTCTCGCACATTACGTGGGCCCAAATTAAGGCACTCATCTATTGAAAAGGAAGCACGAGCTATTATAGAAGCTATCCACTACTGGAGACACTTCTTTGCTGGCAGGAAGTTCACCTTGTTAACTGATCAGAAATCTGTTGCCTTCATGTTCAACACTAGATTGAAGAGCAATATTAAAAATGATAAGATTATGCGATGGCGCATTGAACTTTCTACCTATGATTATGACATACTCTATTGTCCAGGATAATTCAATGATCCTCCTGATGGTCTCTCTCGTGCATCTTGTGAGAGTCTGCAGCTAGACTGATTAAAATTTCTTCATGAAGAGCTGAGCCACCCGGGGGGTCACCAGATTTTATCACTGTGAAATCTCTCAATTTGCCCTATACATTAGAGGATGTGAGAACCCTAAATGGACAATGCCCTATCTGTGCTGAATGCAAACCACGTTCTACAAACCCTCACCTTCCTCATTGATCAAAGCTTCTAGACCCTTTCAATGCTTCAATGTAGATTTTAAAGGCCCTTCAAATAATAGAAACATTTACTTTCTTCGTGTTATTGATGAATTCTCTCGTTTCCCTTTCGCTATCCCTTGTTCTGATGTTTCTGCTGGTTCTTTAATTAGATGCCTTGATTCCATTTTTAGTATTTTTGGTTATCCGAATTTCATTCATAGCGACTGAAGTTCAGCTTTTATGAGCTTGGAGCTTCGGCAATATCTTCTTGACAGAATCATTGCCACAAGTCACACTTCCGGTTACAAGCCTTGGGGGAATGGGGAAGTTGAACACAGCAATGGTACAATCTGTAAAGCTATTACCGTGGCACTCAAATCCAAGGATCTCCCCACTAGCCGCTGGCAAGAAGTGTTACCTAAATCTTTGAATTCTATCCATACCTTACTTTGTGCATCAACTAATGATATGCCTCATCAGCGTTTGTTTGCTTTTCCCAGAAAGTCAAAAACTGGATCGACCTTGCCAGCCTGGTTTTCTAGACCTGGAGAATTTTTACTGAGGAAGCATGTTAGACAGAGCAAGGTGAATCCATTAGTCAAGCGTGTACAACTGCTTCATGCTAACCTGCAATATGCTCAAATTGCTTTTCCTGATTGGAGACAAGACACTGTTTCCCTTAGGGATCTTGCTTCGCCAAGGGTTCTGCCTGCAGCTTCTAACCTTTTTCCCACTACCACTAATCTTCCTTTGCCCTCCCCAGAACAGCATGTCTCTGTCCCTGAAATTCAATCTGTAGCACCCAGAGACTTACCCCAAACACCTGCTACCAATCACTTCTTATCTGCCGAAAAAGCAGCATCATCTGTTGGCTAACCGGAGTCCTCTGCAGTTGTTTTGCGTTGGTCTCAAAGAGTCTCAAGGCCACCCCAATGGCTTACTTATGATAAATTTTAATTGCTGCATTTCTCACAGATTTTTTTTCAACCTGCTGCTGATTTTCTCTCTTCTTGTTGTGCTTTTAACCTTTTTGCTTCCGTTTTTTTTTCTTATATTACTTAAAATTGATTAATTTTAAGGGGGGGGGGTTGAATATAGTGATGTAATGTATTATGCTGACTGCTTGCTATTGGTTATAACTAGATTGGCTCCACCCTACTGGTATAACAGATGGTGCAACTTATCCCCTGGTCAGTAGAGGTGGCTTCTTCTGTTAATAAAAGCCTATAGAATAATACAAGTCTGGTCCTTGCTTATTCAATGTAATCAAGGGCTATTCCTGTGCCTCAAAAAAAAAACTGTTAGAGAAAACCTGCAGGTCAAGAAGCATCTGTGGAGGGAATGGGAGGATATAGACCAGTGGTACTCAACCTTTTTCTTTCCACTCACTTTAAGTATTCCCTCTGCCATAGGTGCTCTGTGATTAGTAAAGGATTGCTTAAGGTGGTCTGTGAGTGGGAAGTAAATGTTTGAAAATCACTGTTTTAATTGTTCCTAATGGACTCATTATGTGCACGGTTTCATAACTCCAAAGGAAATGGGCCAATAACAATTTTTCTCAAGCAAAATATCTTAGTAACAATTGGGTCAAGAACAGTGATTCTCAACCTTCCTTTCCCACTCACAGACCACCAATGACATAAGGATTACTTAAAGTGGCATGTGAGTGGAAAAAGGTTGAGAACCACTGATACAGACAATGTGATTAAGTGGGATTAGTTTAAATGGGAATCAGAATACAGGGTCTTGACCCAAAAGGTTGACAATTCCTTTCCCTCCCCTCTGCTACTTGACTTGCTGAATTCCTCTAGCGATTTGATTTTTGCTCCATATTCCATCATCTTCAGTCTCAAGCCTTATCCATTTTGCTGTCTGGTTCCATGATCTTCTGCTGTCCTTAGTGTTAAAAATCTATTGTTCTCGATCATAAATATACTTAATGAATGAGCATCCAATCACTCTCAGAAGAGAATAACAATGATTAATAATCCTATATATGAAGAGATTTTTTTTCATCCCAGTTCTACTTTTTACCACTATGCTCCTATGTTCTCGTGTAAACGGTCTCTCAGATTCTACCTTGTCCATCTTTCAGAATCTTATATGCCTTAATAAGGTAATCTTTCATTCTCCACACTTCAAGATGCACAAGCTAATCTATTAAATCCCCATTTGCAGGACAAATCCTCATCCCAGGATCTACATCCCAGTAAATCTACAAAACTGGCTCCAGTTTCATTCCATTTATACAAGCAGACCAATGCCACACACAGTGAGGCCTCACTCACATATTTTGTACTATCAGCAAAACATCCATACTTTTGCATGCAAACACTGCAAAAAAATTATTAGCTACCCTACTTATTTCCTGTATTCATGTTAACTTTCTACATATCATTCAACCTCACCTCCTCCAGAACACCAAAACCCCTCTGTACACTAACACAGGAACTCAGTCTGTGCCAACCAAGTTGCCAATTTAAACTAATCCTATCTGTCCTCTGAGTCTATATCCATTGTAATGTTCATCAAGATTCGCAAATTCTTCCCCTTCTTGATAACAACATTCCCTAGAATATAAGCATACCCTTTCCTGATCCTTCTATTCTCCATGTCCTTCCACTTGGTCAATACCAACGTGAGGTATTCATTTAGTATCTCATCCACTTCCTCTGGCTCCAGGCTACCCCTTTGGCCCTGAGTGGTCCAACCCTTTCCTTTGTTGCCTTCTTGTTTTTAATGTATGAATAAAAGGCCATAGGATTCTCTTTAATTCTGCTCACCACAGATCTTTCATGGCTATCCCAATTGCCTACTTAAATTCTCTGCTGATTCTTTGTATTTCTTAAAAACACCTGTCTGATTTCAGTTTTCTAAGCCTTATAAATGCTTCTTTCCCTTTTTGAACACTTCTTGTCTTTCAACATTCTCAAACCTTGCCAACTTGTCTTTCTTCCTCACAGGAACATGTTAGTCCTGAATTCTGACCATCTGGCCTTTAAATAACTCCCGTATTTCAGACATGAACTTACCCAATAACAGCCACTGCCGATTGACATGCCTCAGCTCCTGCCTCATGCTGTTATAATTAGCTTTCCCCCAATTTAACACTTTCCCCTGAGGTCCAGTCTTGTCCTTATCTATACTCATCATAAAAAATATAGAATTATGATCACTGTTACCAAAATACTTTTCCACTGAAACTATAATCACCTAGCTAGGCTCATTTGCTAAAACAAGGGTTAGTATTGCCCTTTCAGAAGCCTAATAGCTTGAATACATCTGAGATTGTCTGATCTCGGAAGCTAAGCAGGCTCAGGCCTGGTCAGTACTTGGAGTGGAGACCGTCCAGGAACACCAGGTGCTGTAGGTTTCTGTGAGGGTGTTAGACAAAGTGGCAACTCCCTATCTGCAGATAAAAGTTATAGAATTTCATGGTATGTTACTGCAGCTAGCTGCTACAAGCTATGGCTCTGTGGAGCCTATAGTGCAGAAGAGGTTATAGCTGTATTCAGGTTACTCAGAAAGAACACTCTGTTCCCATAAAGAACAACACGAACACCAGTCGAGTGTAGTTAACACAGCTTTATTGGGCTCACAGCCCTGCTTTTATTCTCAAGCTGAGGGGCGTGGTCAAAGACCCCTCAGTGCTGATTGGTACATTTGCTATCTGCTTTCCAACTAAAGGCCTCTTTAGTTGTGGCCAATTGAAGGGCAGCACTGCAGGCCTCATGCAGCCTTCTGGATCATTGCATTCATCCTTCATTTTGCGAGGTACCCAGAGGGGGCTGCGAGGGGCCACCATATTACACTCTAAATGTCATATGACGTGACAATATGGAACCTTTACCTTTCTTTGGTTGGATGTTCTGATTTGTGTCAAAAAACTTTTCTGGAGTTTTAATTTTTTTTAGTTTATATATATTTATTGGTGTGGATATTATATTGTTTTATATATATTTTATATATTTGCTTTATATATTTATATATTTGCTTGAGTCTTTTAAAATAAATTATTTTAAAAAACTCTTCTGGATGTACCTAACAAATTCTGCTCTCGCTAAGCCTCAGTCACCAAGGGAATCCCAGTCAGAGTTGGAGAAATTAAAGTCACCCATTGCAACTACCCTGCTGCTCTTATACCATAATCTGCCTACATTTCTATTCCTTGTCTTATTTTAAACTTTTTTTTCTACTTTTCCAATCAAAGCAAAATAATAATGCGTTTTCTCAAATTATGTTCCTTCTGAAACCTCACTGCACATTCTTCTAATCTTTATAATGACCTTCCTGGTGACAACTCACTTCCTCGCCTTGCTTTGGATATCCAGCAAACTTGGATAAATTTTTTAAAAAACTTCAGATGCTGGAAATCTGAAACAAAAAGAGAAAATACTGGGATTACTGAGAAGGTCAACAGTATCTTTGGACGTAGATACAAAGATTATTGCTCGAGGTGCCAATCTACCTTGGCCTTTTCACCCCTCCATACACAATCAACTTTTATCTAAATTTAAGACCTTGTTTTTGATGTACCTGTTTCAAATATTTTTAAAGGTCCAGAAGAATTTCAATACTGCATTATGGACAAAGAAAATTTATCTCCAAGAACCCAGCTCCAATGTTAGCCATTGGCCTTTGAGTGCTTCTCTGAGGACAAAACAAAATACTTTGCCTTGTTCAACAAGAAGCAGTATATCCATGTTCAAATTTATGAAGGGCTCTTACTTTCTTTTGGCAGTCCTACACTTATGCTTGCAAAATGAACCATTTAAAAATGGATGCAGTGACACATGACAGCTTTCTTCTGTCTCAAAGAATGTAGGATGTTCAATAAGTTTGTTGAAGCTGAACAACCAGAGGAGAGATATCTTAGATCTGGTCTATACCAATGTCCTTGGCGCATACAAGGCTGACCCCAGCACCACCATCTTGGATATTCAGATCACATTTTGCTAATCTGTACATACAGACCACTGGTATATAAAATTAAACTGGTTCACAGGGAGATCAGGGCATGGCCAGAAGATGCCACAGCAATGCTGCAGGACAGTTTTGAAAGCACAGATGAGAGGATTCAGGAAGGCAGCCACCTATGACACCACGTCAACATTGATGAATATGTGAGTTCAGTGACTGATTACATAGGCTTCCCAAGATCGTGTAATATGGCGAGCTCTCCACTGGCCACCGTGACAGAGGTGCACCAAAAAAGAGGTACAAGGACTGCCTAAAGAAATCTCTTGGTGCCTGCCACATTGACCACCGCCAGTGGGCTGATATCGCCTCAAATCGTGCATCTTGGCGCCTCACAATTCGGCGGGCAGCTACCTCCTTTTAAGAAGACCGCAGAGCCCACCTCACTGACAAAAGACAAAGGAGGAAAAACCCAACACCCAACCCCAACCAACCAATTTTCCCCTGCAACCATGTCTGCCTGTCCCGCATCGGACTTGTCAGCCACAAACGAGCCTGCAGCTGACGTGGACATTTACCCCTCCATAAATCTTCGTCCGCGAAGCCAAGCCAAAGAAGACATAGGCAAGTGCATTGAGGATATTAAGGCGATTGAATGCTACACAGACAGAGCAAATCTGAAACCATAGCTAGATGTGAAGGTTCATGCTTTGTTCAGAGCTCATGACTCAGATGACAAGAGGGCATGAGGATCTGCAAGGGCTAAACTCTCTCATGCAATCAGGAAAGCAAAGTATGGGTATGCAGAGAACCCATGGAAACCTGTGTGATACGAGATATATATGGCAGTGTATTCAAACTACAAGTGACTATAAGTCAACCTTGCATGTCAGTAACAATGAATAGGAGCAGTTATAGTGTGGATCTGTGTGCCTCACTGCTCTGTCTTCCCTGTTTATCCTTCTACTGAGGGAGGGGAGGGGGATCCATTCAAGCCCAATCAAGTAAAGTAAAAAAAAATGACCTGGGCGCTGACTGTCGGGCTGCGACAAATTCCTGATGTGTTCCCTACCTTTGTTGTGGGTACCTTGGATGTTGTATGTAATTGTGTATGTAATGGCTCAGACTCAACAGTGAATCTTGTATATAATGGATAACTGTAATTTGTGATTGATTACTGGAAATTGTTTGAGTTTGAAAATCTATAAATAAAATATTTAAAAAAAACCAATGATGTCTTCATTCCGGACAGATTGAATTTCTTCTATGTGCAATTTCATGATAAAATCTGTCACTAAAGAAACCCCCCCCCCCCCCTTTCCCCCTGCATAGCAGCGTTTATGGTGAGGAGAATCCTTTTTGGGATGAACCATGCAAAGCAGCAGGACATGATAACATACCTGGTTGGGTGCAAAAGGACTGTGCAGCCCAGCCAATAGAGGTCTTAGCAAGCATCTTCAACATCTCGCTGCAGCAGTCCATTGTCACCTCAGGATTCAAGGCAGTCACCATCATCCTGGTGCCCAAGAGAGCAACGGTAACTGGATGAGATGACTACCGCCTAGTGGCACTGGCCTCAACCGCCATGAAGTGCTTTGAGTGACTGCAACATTGGATGTTTCAGTTTGCCTACCGTTCAAAATGGTCCGTAGATGATGCTGATCTTTCACTCCATCCTGACCCACATAGAGAATGATGCTTCACATGCCAGACTGTTGTTCAATAACTTCAACTCGGCACTCAACACAATCATACCTCAGAAGTTGTTGGATAAACTGTCCTCTCTGGGACTCAACACCCCTCTCTGCAACTGGATCTCGGAACTTCATGACCAAAAGAACAGTCTGCCCGGGTTGGCAGCAAAATCTCGTGCCATCACGCCGAGCTCTGCAGCATCTGAGGGCTGCGAGCTTAGTCTCCTAATGCCCACCCTCCTGACTTGTGACTGCACTGACTGATTCAGTTCCAACAGAACCATCCGTTTGTGAACGATACCAACAGCAATTGGTGTCATCAGCAACAACAGAGAAGAAGTTGAAAGGCTCATCAGTTGGTTCGAGAACAACAATCTCAACAAGGACAAAACAAAGGAGGAAAATGTGGACATTGGCAGGATGAAGGTCAACCACTGTGGAAGAAATTGCACCAAGAGCTGTTGACATGAATACAAACAGCCCATTTTAATACAGCACCTGGACCTGACTAATAGTGCTCAGCAAGACATATTATTTGGAAGCTAAATTGTAGCCTTGACTATAATCTCTGGTCAGCAACCACATTTCCTGAGAAGACTGAAGCGGGCAAGGCTACTGGACACCATTATGTCTATCACCATTTGTGGCGGGTTTACTCTGGGTGGGTCACGTCTCCAGAATGGAGGACCATCGCCTTCCCAAGAACGTGTTCTACGGCGAGCTCTCCACTGGCCACCGTGATAGAGGTGCACCAAGGAAGAGGTACAAGGACTGCCTAAAGAAATCTCTTGGTGCCTGCCACATTGACCACTGCCAGTGGGCTGATAGCGCCTCAAACCATGCATCTTGGCGCCTCACAGTTCGGCGGGCAGCAACCTCCTTTGAAGAAGACCGCAGAGCCCACCTCACTGACAAAAGGCAAAGGAGGAAAAACCCAACACCCAACCCCAACCAACCAATTTTCCCTTGCAACCGCTGCAACCGTGTCTGCCTGTCCCGCATCGGACTTGTCAGCCACAAACGAGCCTGCATCAGACGTGGACATGACCCCTCCATAAATCTTCGTCCGCGAAGCCAAGCCAAAGAAGAAAGAACTCTTCTTTGCTTTTCCCTCCCTCTGCAGATTCAAACCAAACTGTTGCAGACTAGCACGGATGCCCGTTGAGCACAGCGGCCGGTGCCTTGGCGGCGCGCATGCCCGTTGAGCACAGCGGCCGGTGCCTTGGCGGCGCGCATGCCCGTTGAGCACTGACGGCCGTGAGCCCATCCAGTTTTGCGCCGGGTCGGTAGGACCGGTAAATTGTGGCGTCACATCCGGCGGTGGCGTTGAGTCGGCGGGAGAAGGTGTTTCCAGAAGATTTTCTTTTAAGCGGCGGGGCTGCTCGGACGGAGGGAGTCCGGTAAGGTCGGCGCACGTCGGGATGAGCTGGGGTGCATGTCCGAGCCGGGGGACATCGCCGTGCGAGGCGACGGAACGGAGTCCGTCCGTGCTCGATGGGGCGGGGGGCGGTGCGTGGTCCGGTGGGCCTTCCAATGAGGAAAGTTGTGTGTGAGCGACCTGTCTCCCCCGGGGCCGGCAACACCCCTCCTCACGTGTGGGATTGGGGTTAACCTCTTGGGCACTCCGCTTCCCCGTGTCGATCAACGCATCGGGTTCTGAACGTGTCTGTTGAATTCTCCGTGTAGGTGGCAGCTGGATTGCTGAAGTGGAGGCCGAATAAAAGCTACCGATCACGCCTGGTCGCGGAACTGACCATGTTGTGTTGGGGAAACACATCGTTCGGACAGCTTGGGCTGGGTGGCATCGACGAGGAGGTTGTTTTAGAACCGAGGACGTGCGAATTCTTCCAAAGCAGAAAAGTTCAAGATGTGGGCTGTGGTCGCAGGCATAGTGTTTTTGTGCTGAATGATGGCACTGTTTATACATGCGGGTGCAATGACCAGGGTCAACTGGGACATGACAAAGCAAGAAAACGACCTGGTAAGGTGGCAAGTTTCAATAAGCAGGATTTTGAATATTATTCTCGAACCAAGTCCAGACAGTTGATTCCCCCCCACCTCCCAGCTGTTATTTTAAGCGAACCACACAAAAAAAATCCAAATGTATGCAAGGCCAAACACAAGAATTTGTGGATTCAGGAACCTTGAGGAAATAATGAGAGTGCGCAGGGGCTCAGCAGTATTAAATGATAAATAAGGTCAGTCAGTCTTTCGGGTCACCACTCATGGTCTCACTGTGCGATGGTGAGTTTCTCCCGTGCACGGTGACTGAGAAGAATGAGTGGCAGCTCACTGGAAATATGCAGGAGGATAAGCAGTGTCTATGGAGATAAAAGAAAGCAGATCATTAAATATCTTGTAAAACTGCCTGCTGTCAGTGCCCGTGAACTTGTTTAAATGCACAAGGAGGCGTACTCTAGTTTTATAGCACCTTGTTTAGAACAAACTTATTTGCTTATTTTTGTGGGTGTTTTGCCTTCTTTCTGGAGTATAGTGTTACAGATGCATAATATGATCATGTGAGTGGTAATGAACTGACAGCATATATTTTGGTTATTTCCTGTGTGATGTCTGTGTAATAATCTTAGGTGACTTGTTGATATTGATGATCGTTGTTGACCAAATTAAGTTGACCCAGAATTGATCTTTGTGCTCTGGATGTTGCTATTCTGCATGTCTTGTGATCACTGATGACATTTGTTATAACATCAGCTATTGTAATATCAACTAGATTTCTGTCACCAGAGCAGAATAGGAGAGAATACTTGTATCCACTTTATCAGCAGAATATTTAATATCTATAATTTTTACTGTAACAATATAACATGGTAGAAGGCCATGAAACCTTGCAGCCCAATTGCACCCAATTAATCTACCAACCCTGTATATTTGGAGAGAGGTTTGCTGGGGTGGTGGGAGGGGGGAGGAGATGCAGTTCACAGGGAGGATGTACAAATTCCTTAAAAATAGCACTGGATTTGAACCCAAGTTGCTGGCTCTTGAATAGCATCGTGCCAGAAAATTTTACCTAATAAACTGAGTACAAATTGTATACATGTAATTGGTCAAATTTTGTAAACTTTGAATGAACAACTAAATTTAGAACATAGAGCAGTTAAGCACAGGAATAGACCTTTTAGTCAGTGCTGACCTTTATGTCAATTTAAACTTCTCTCATCTGCTTGCAAATGTTGTTATTTCCCTTTATCCCCTGCCTGCTCGTCTGCCAGTCTAAATGTTGCTTTTGTAGCTGCTTCCAACACATCACCTGGCATGCATTTCTTATCGCTGTTTACTTTAAAAATAACTTGCCTTGCAAGTCTCCTTTAAACATTCCCTCTTCGCATTAAATCTAAGCCCTCCAATATTTGGCATTTCCTTCTTGATTTTAAGAGTCTGGTCATCTACCCTATCCATGCCTCTTGTAATTTTATATTCTTCTATCAAGTCATCCCTCAGCCTCTGATGCTCTGAAAGCCATGTAATTTGTCCAATCTCTCCTAATAGCTAATACCTCATTTAAAAAAAAATAATTAATTTTTGAGGTACTGTTCAAGTGGACCTGACATTGCTTGATAAGCAGACTTGAATATAGCTACAATTTTTTTTAAATTCACTTTGCAAAGAATGAGAACTCCATTACAGTAGGAAGCACTGCCACAAGCTTCTCATCTCACCCCAAGAGAGTCTCCCTTGTGGCTTACAGATTGCATATTTATATACACTTCCAGTTCATAGGAACTAACATTCACCATACAAGTACATGTTTCTTAAAATTCTCTAAAAAAGGAGTTCATAAGCAGCCCCAACCTTGTTGAACTTGTATGTAGATAGTCTCTCTTTCCCAGTCAACATTTTAACACTCATGTTCTCATTCTCTCCTCTTGTTATTCCATGATAACATAATCGAATGCTAGTGAGCTGGTATAAAGCAAGTTTTCCTCTATTTTAGCTAATAAAATGATAAAACCTTTTTCAAGCCTTTGTAACATTGTAACCAATTTGCACCAAACTAATGCCCAGTGGGATTAGTGGAACAATTAAGCATGTCAGCCGTGTTTTTAAAACAAATCGTCTACATGTTACATGTGCTTCATTAAACTGGTAATATTTTCAGTGTTGTCTGGGATATGTGTCCAACATTCTTGTCCTATAGTAGTACCCCACGATCAGCGAGTAGAAACTTCAATGCCGCTTTTCTCATGACAACCATTTCAGTAGACACCTGCTTCGTTGCATCTCCTGAGGCCTGGAACCCATTAGCCATGTCATTAGCTAGGTTTTTCAAAACCAAAGCGAAGCAAATGAGTTATTTTGATGTTTTACTGGTACCGTTGTAGAGGAACAGGATCATAAAGACTTACTCCAGTGCGGAAAATCAATTTTTACTTCTGCGTCTTCCTGGCCAGGCCAAATGGTTGTCCAACTGTTCCCTATGGTGGATCTAGGGACACCATGCCCAAGGTAGCTTGACCCTGTCCAGGGGTAGGCCTTATGGCCACAAATGAAATGTTCCTTTATAGGCCGTCATATTAGACAAGGGAATCCCTTGGTCAGCTACAGCGACAGTACTGTCACTAACTCAAGGTCAGAGATTTCACAACAGATTTCAAATGGTCAAATTGATTAATGGCAGTGGTTGCAAAGATGATCTACGTGGCGCATATAAATGCAGGAGCTCATTCCAGCTGGAAAACCTTGCTGATGTCGCTCCCAACAAAGTTGCCCATTGAGCAGGTTGATATGCCATAGACATGGACCAGAAAAGTTTTATACTAATACAGGGCTTTTACTAACAGACTATAACCACCACCAAACTGGTCAGTGGGAAAGCATCTCCATCTGTTATACCAGTAGGGTGGAGTATCTCTACAGCCATAGTCAATAGCAAGCAGTCAGTAAAATATGCCCTCCATTATGTCATCACATTAACACCCCCCCCCCCCTAAAAATTGACCAATTTTAATAAAATACAATAATGGTAAAAGCAAAAGGGGAAAAAAAAACTGGAATATCAAGGGTTACAAGCAGAATTAATGAGAATACATAGTAAAAAGACAAGCTACGAGCCTGAGATAATAGGGTGACTCTACTCACTGTAATCATCGTTAAGATTAGAAATGGTCATAACAGCCTTTGAGATTCGTCTTGATCTTCTCCAGGAGGAGACTTATCTCTAACTGAAGGACTTCTGTTGTCAGGTGTGAAAGGGAGTGGAGAGTGTGAGGAAATCTTCCCATGAAGTGGGTATTGTTCCTTGAGTGTTTCTTGTGATGGGGAGGGTAGAGAAGGAGTCAGGTCAGTGAAAGGCCTAGCAGGCTGTAGACCAGGCGAAGCTAGATCCCTAAGGGAAACAGTGTCCTTTCTTCCATCAGGAAAAATAACATGAGCATACTGTGGATTAGCATGAAGCAGTTGAAACCGCTCAACAAGTGGGCCAGCTTTGCTGGGTCTAACATGTTTTCTTAATAAAATTTCTCCGAGCTTAGATAATCAAGTCGGCAAAGTCGATCCAGTTCTCGATTTTCTAGGGAAAACAAAAAGATGTTAGTGAGGAGTCTCATTGGTAGCTGGACACAGCTGTGTACAGATAGAGTTCAATGCTTCTGGCAGCACATCTTGCCAATGGCTGGTTGGGAGACCGTGTGATTTTAGCGCTAGAGTGATAGCATCTCTCTTAGTTATGAGCATCTCTCTTTGGAAAACAAACTGTTTTAAGTTGAAAAAGTTTGCCATCTGCCTCAAAAGTGGTAAACTGCCTTTCATCTTTGTGAATGGACACCTGATGATACACAAAAGTCCCTCAAGTGTTGCCCGATGTACTCCGACTCCAATCCACTTATGAAATGCGTCCAGCATCAAAGATTCTCGGTGGACTTTGGCCGTGACACCAGCGCAAGTACAGCCTCTGGATAGCCCTTTTAGTGCAAGCGCAAAAGCATCTTTGCTCTCTCTGGCTTGTTGTTTTAGAGTGTGAAACTGATGTCTTGTGAACAGTGTTTTGTGGCATATCATAATAGGTTCGGAGGAAATTCAGTGCATTCTGGTTGACAGCTGTCACCCTAACCACGGAGTAGGGTACTTCTCCGAGGAGAGCCACAAGATGGTCCATTTTCGCTGCGTCTTGCACCACTTTGTTCACTTGCATGTATGCTTCAAAACACTGCAGCCAGTGGCGAAACATTTCTCCAGCTCGGGTGGCATCCTGATCTATCTCGAGTTTTCTAGGTTTCAGGGAAGTATCCATGATTGAGAGTCTGTTAATAAAATTGATATGCCATAGACATGGACCAGACAAGTGTTGTACTAAAGCAGGGCTTTTATTAATAGACTATAACCACCACTAAACTGGCTAGTGGGAAAACATCTCCATCTGTTATGCCAGTAGGGTGGGGTCTATCTACAGCCATAGTCAATAGCAAACAGTCAGTGTAATATGCCCACCCCATGACATCATGACACAGGTCCCTTGCAATAACCAGGGCTGGTGATGCCGCAAAGCAACAAATTTCATGACATGTTCATGACAAGAAATTTGGATTCTGATTCCAAGACTATGAATCCCACGTCCTTGATTTTCTCGATTAGCCTACCATAAGGGATCATGTTGAAAGTTCGTGTGGACAACATCCACTGTCCTTCCGACGTCTTTATTACCTCCTCAAAATAACTCATTCAAGCTTGTAAGAGCTGACCTCTCATTCACAAAGCCAAAGCCATGCTGACTCCCTAATTAGGCCATGCTTTTCCAGATGTGTGTAAATTTGTTTATCCCTCTGCAACTGGATCCTCCATTTCCTCATCGGTGGACCCCAATCAGTGTGATTGACAGCATCACCTCTCTCTCTGACTATCGTGTTTACATGTTGCTCTATTCCCTGCTCTCCATGACTACATAGGCAAGTTCAGCTCCAACTCAATTTACAAATTTGCTGATGACACTGTTATTGGAGAGTTTATTTATATAGCACATTTAAAACAACTCACATTGACCAAAGTGGTGAACAAGTCATAAATTGCATCTTAACTTAACAATCAACAATCACCTCAAAACGCTTGCGAGTAAAAACACAACTTCAGCCTGGATTTAAGAGTTAAAGGAAGGGGCTGATTTGATGGAGGGAGAAATGTTCTTCCACTGATTGGGGGCTGCTATTGTGAAGGTGTGATCTCCCCTGAGTTTGCGATTTGAGTGCGGAACAACCAAGCACCCTAAGTTGGCTGATCTGAGGGGTTTTGAAGTGGAGTGAGGAGTTAGAAGATTGGTGATGTAGGAGGGTGTCATCCATTAATGGATTTGTAAACAAACTGGAGAACTTTAAAATCTATTCTGAGCCGTACTGGCAACCAGTGAAAGGAGGCCAGGATAGGGGTGATATAGTCCCTCTTCTTGGTTCTGTCTGCTGCCTTGCTGCAGTATTCTGTATAAGTTGCAGACGGGATAATGATGACTGACTAATTCCTGTATATAGAAAGTTAAGAGTAGTCTAAACTGGAGAAAATGAGAGCATGGATAACTTTCTCGAGGTCTTTCAGTGACCGTAGTACGAAGCTGACTGCAAGTATGGCTCAGAATAAATTTTAAAGTTCTCCCGTTTGTTTACAAAGCCATTAATGAACTAGCCACCTCCTACATCACCAATTTCCTAATGCCCTACTCCACTTCAAGACCCCTCAGATTGACCAATTTAGAATGCTTGGCTGTTCCGTGCTCAAATCACGCCTTTTGCTATTGCAGCCCCTAAACTGTGGAACAACTTTCCTTCCTCTATCAAATCAGCCCCTTCCTTTACTACTGCATTGACTTGTTTGTCAAACTTGAAGGCAGAATTGAATATCACACCAAGGGATATGACGCTTAATTCATAGTTTTTCTTTACAAGTATCTGTTCAGCTGTAGCAAGTAAGAATTTTAGTGCCTCTGAACGTGACAATGTTATTGACTACATGAAATTTTCAAAGTCCCATCTTCACAATGAGGCCATCCTTCCTTGTGCTTTGAGATATTATGAGTGTACTAAATTGAATAGACTCCGAGTACACGTAGCAGTTCAAAACTAGGCAATTGTGTGAAGCTATTAGTGATAGCTACATTTATTTTTGATCTCAAAAGTCTACAGCCCTCCCTATTGGAGGGGCACTTAAGTGTTGATTTGGGAAGCTGCAAAACAGAGATATTTTCACATTGGAAAATCAGTGCAATCACACTAGCTATCAGGAGTTAAACCGAAAAGTGAATTTAGTGCAATATGCAAAAGTGCTGGCAAAACTCAGCAGGTCTTGCAGGGCCCACAGGAAGCAAAAGGATACAACCAACACTTCAGGCCCTAGCCCTTTATCAAGCCAATGGATCAATTCATAGCTCTATAGTTCTGCTCCATTTTGCCTGATTATTAATGAACAATTAAAGAACTCTTAAGCTCCTGAAATATTCTTCAAAATTCAAGCAAAAGAATGGGTTCAACTGATGAATATCAATCCTGAGTTGTAAGTACCACAAAGGTGATCTATTGTGGTCAGTGCCATTGCAGAAGTCATTTTCAGCTACATTATTTCCACATCAAATAAAGGCATCCTGCAGAGACACAGCAAAGTCTACAGAGACTCTCCAATGTTCAGAAAAGTGAAAGGTTTCCTAGTTGTACCTGTTCACACAACAGAGAATAAATTCAATCTGATCAATCAAAGTTTTAATGATTCAATATTGTTGTCAAGTGTCCTTCTTTAAATAAAACTTGCTACAGATGCTCAGTTTTTATTTTTGCCAGGACTTCTCACCTCCAGACCTCCACCAGATAACCTTGATTCCAATCTAGATGGAATAGCTGAATTCCACTGGTGAGGTGAGATGTCTATTGTTGATATTGGGTGACGTTTAACTGTATATATCATCAAAACCAATGGAAATCTTGGGTAAAAGTCTCCACAGGCTGGATGAGCTTGAAAGAAAGGCACATGGTTGAAAATGGCAAGTAAAATTAATATCAGACACATACTTGGTAGTTTCCAGTTCCAGCAGCTCCATCTCGATGCCTTGGCTTGTGCGTTGGAATTCCTGACCAAATATCACATCAAGGCTACATTTATTAAATGCCTTTTCTGCTTCCCTTTCTGAGCAAGTTCGGAAGATATCACAATACCACCTTGTGGATAATCAGGACTGGGCATTAAATGCTGCACATCAATGATCTCTTGTATCCTTTATATTAAAAAAAATAGTTTGCTTTCCTCACTCTATCTGTTTTTATAGATCATAATAGCCTACTCACATTTATTTACAAATCTTTGTTTGCATTTCTCTCTTTTGTATATATCTTTTCATGCACTATCAATAAATAGAAATTCTCCCTGGCCCACATGAAAAAGATGGTATTTTAAATCAGTGGTTCTCAACTTTTTTCCCCACTCACGTCCCACTTTAAGTAACTATGCCATCAGTGTTCTGTGATTAATATGGGATTGCTTAAGGTATGTGAGTGGGAAGGTTGAGAATCACTGCTCTACCTTAAGCAATCCCTTACTAATCACAAGGCACCTACATCATAGGGAATACTGAAGTGGTATATGAGTGGAAAGAAAAAGGTTGAGAACCACTAGTTTAGAGAAATCATGGGGTGTTGGTGGTAACCTTAAAATAATGAGCACATTTTGCTTGTCAAAATATGGCAACTAATATACATTGAATATTTATATTGTATGGCAACAAACTGAATTAAAAACAAGTAATTCTTTGAATCTTCTTGATATCTCTAAAATTATTTACCATTGTGGTGAATTGCAGGCAGGTCCACAGCAGATCTGACTGTGAGAGCTCCAGGTGTGGGGCAAGCCCACATGTTGGCTGATGTCGTAAGGATCCGGGAGTCGCAAGCATCATCTGGTTCTGAGAGATTTAAGCACATGTTTCTGAAATATTTTGCTTGAGAAAAATTGTCATTGGCCCATTTCCTTTGGAGTTATGAAACCGTGCAAATAACAAGTCAATGAGGTACAAGTAAACTGGTTTTCAAACTTTTTCTTTCCACCCACATACCACCTTAAGCAATCCCTTACTAATCCCAGAGCACTGATGGCATAGGGAATAGTTAAAGTGGAATGTGAGTGGAAATAAAAAGGTTGAGAACCACTGGTCTAAATGACTTTGTATCAACTCAGGCACTAGCCTAGTTTCAGCAATATAATCTAGTAACTGGTGTAATTTATGATTATTTGTAGGCCAAATGCATGGATCACTTTCACTTGTGGAGCTAGGTTTGGCTTGTTGGCAATCTGAGACTTAGTTTGGGAGCAAGGGATCATCTTTTGTAATACTCTTTGAAATCATGGAAAACAGCTATCCTGAATTGGAAGATTCTTCTTTGTCTTTCTTCTTTGGCATGGCTTCGCGGACGAAGATGTATGGAGGGGTAATGTCCACGTCAGCTGCAGGCTCGTTTGTGGCTGACAAGTCCGATGCGGGACAGGCAGACACGGTTGCAGCGGTTGCAAGGGAAAATTGGTTGGTTGGGGTTGGGTGTTGGGTTTTTCCTCCTTTGTCTTTTGTCAGTGAGGTGGGCTCTGCGGTTTTCTTCAAAGGAGGTTGCTGCCCGCCGAACTGTGAGGCGCCAAGATGCACGGTTTGAGGCGATATCAGCCCACTGGCGGAGGTCAATGTTGCAGGCACCAAGAGATTGCTTTAGGCAGTCCTTGTACCTCTTTGGTGCACCTCTGTCACGGTGGCCAGTGGAGAGGTCGCCATATAACACGATCTTGGGAAGGCGATGGTCCTCCATTCTGGAGATATGACCTACCCAGCGCAGTTGGATATTCAGTAGCGTGGATTCGATGCTGTCGGTCTCTGCCATCTCGAGTGCTTCGATGTTGGGGATGAAGTCGCTCCAATGACAATTAATACAAGTTTCTGAAATTGATTGGGGGCAGCCTATTGAAAGTACATTGGTTAATTTCAATAATTAATGGAGTTGTAGCAAAACACTAACTTCCTTTTTTGACTAACAATACCTTGCAGAATAGCAGCGCTAGGTTTTCATGTTCGGGTCTTGCAATACCGTTCTTACTGGTGAAGGTGTTCAGCAGAAAAAGTAAGTTACTGTTTTAACCTTTTAGACCCTAAAACAAATTTGATAGGAATCTGAATCAGAAAACATGGAAAGAAACCATTCAGTCCTCCATGTCCCCACTGGCCAGTGGGGACCCATCTTCCAACACTTGGTTGATTCAAGTTCTTAAACATTCCACCACTCTCCCTGGAATACATTACTTGTATGCTTGTAGTGTTCTGGCAGGGAAGAACTTTCCATGTTATAAAGGAGGCCTAACCCTAACCAGGTTTATGTAAGCTCCCAGCAGAGTAAATCCTAGCAGTTCCATTTCATACTTCCTTATTTCCCTGCTGCTCTGCAATTTGTTTTCTCTGACTCCCTTCAATTTTTTTTGCTACCTCTGCCAAGGGATAATTTACAATAGCCAATTAATCTACCAATTTATCTTGTATCTATACATTTCTGTGCAAATGATCCTGTCCATTATCAAGATTATCTGCTTGCAACTCAATGAAATTGTTTATCTTTGCCCTTACTCAGCCGTTATAAAATGCTTCGAGTATCTGGTGATGGAATGCATCGAAGCACACCTCCCACAGATGCTGGACCCCTGTCAATTTTCCTGTAAAAGAAACCATTCCACAGATGATGCTATAGCCTTGCACCTTCACTCCATCCTGACCCATCTGGAGAATGATGCCTTATACACCAGGCTGTTGTTCATCGCCTTCAGCTCAGCATTTAATATGATCATTCCCCAGAGGCTGGTGGAGAAGCTGGGACTCAACACCCCTATCTGTAATTACATTCTGACCTTCCTAACAGAAAGTCTACAGTTTGTCTGGGTCAGTAGCAGAACAATGGGCACAGTCATTGAACTCTAGCACACCTCAATGCTTGTGTGCTCAGCTCCCTCCTGCTCACCCACAACTGCGTGGCCAGCTCCAGCTCCAAGTTTGTCATTGTTTGCAGATGACACAACAGTCGATGAGTCACACTACAGAAAAGAGGTGGAAAATATTGTGATCTTACGCGAGAATAACAACTGGAGTCTCAACGTGAACAAGACAAAGGAGATAATCGTAGACTTCACTACTGTACTGGAGCGCATCAAGTTCTTGAAGTTCACTTAATTAATTATCTATCGTGGATACTCAACACCTCTCTTGTTGGGAAGGCACAACTGCGACTGCACTTCCCGATAAATTTGAAGCGATCAAGGTCTCCTGGCACCATTTTCTGTCAGTTTTTTAAGGAGTTTTATTGAGAGGGGTCCTGGCCAGCTGCAACTCAGTGTAGCACAGTTGCTGCAGAGATATGGATCGGAGGTCAATCTACAGTGGCATGAGTGGCAGAGAGGATCACTGGAGTCTCCCTCCCTGTAAAGATTAAAACCTTGTGTTTTTTGATTTGTAGTTAATTTTTATGACTATCCCTTTAAGGAAAATTGATGTTTGTAGTGTTAAAATAGTTCTTCTTCTTTCTTTGGCTTGGCTTCGCGGATGAAGATTTATGGAGGGGGTAAAAGTCCACGTCAGCTGCAGGCTCGTTTGTGGCTGACAAGTCCGATGCGGGACAGGCAGACACGGTTGCAGCGGCTGCAGGGGAAAATTGGTTGGTTGGGGTTGGGTGTTGGGTTTTTCCTCCTTTGCCTTTTGTCAGTGAGGTGGGCTCTGCGGTCTTCTTCAAAGGAGGTTGCTGCCCGCCAAATGTGAGGCGCCAAGATGCACGGTTTGAGGCGATATCAGCCCACTGGTGGTGGTCAATGTGGCAGGCACCAAGAGATTTCTTTAGGCAGTCCTTGTACCTTTTCTTTGGTGCACCTCTGTCACGGTGGCCAGTGGAGAGCTCGCCATATAACACGATCTTGGGAAGGCGATAGTCCTCCATTCTGGAGACGTGACCCATCCAGCGCAGCTGGATCTTCAGCAGCGTGGACTCGATGCTGTCGACCTCTGCCACCTCGAGTGCTTCGACGTTAGGGATGAAAGCGCTCCAATGGATGTTGAGGATGGAGCGGAGACAACGCTGGTGGAAGCGTTCTAGGAGCCGTAGGTGATGCCGGTAGAGGACCCATGATTCGGAGTGGGCCAGTTAAAATAGTTACTATGACATCATATGTCATAATATCTGGGCATATGAGGAGCTTGCTTTCATCGAAGAACCATGGAGGAGGCATAATCATCAAAATACTTTGAATTCATCTAATTTATCTTAATCATCTTATCGTCTTGTATCATTATGTCTTTAAATATAGTAGAATGCTTTGTTTATCCATCGTTATATAAATCTTGATGCAAAGTTATGCAAAATGTTTAATCACTATCAATAAATTAAAGCTACTACCAGCTGAAAATACCATGTTTGATTTATTGGAGTGATAAGATAGTAATTCAGAATATCGATGCTTACATTTCTGTGAAGATGACATGTTTTGAAATTGGGAAATATGTAAGATTGCAAAGTGTCATCGACACCCACCCTTCCCCCCCATCCCCCAACGACGTAATTTACTGGGATCATTGTCTGAAGAGGGTGAACAAAATCATTGATGACACCTTCCACCCCCGCCTGCACACAGCATTTTTCAGCTGCTCCTGTCAGGAAAAGGATGTAGGGGTATCAAAGCCAGCACTAACAGGCCGAGGAAAACTTCCCATGGGCAGTGAGAATGCTGGATGACCAAACTCTCACTAACCATCTGAGATTCTCGTATTTACAAAACAATATTTATTTAATGTGGGTGTGTACACGCACATGCACTCTGTGTGTGTATAGTCTGCATGTTTTGCACCAAGGACTGTAGAATGCTGTTTTGTTGTGCAGTCAGATGGTGGTGAACTTGATGTTGGAGGTTGTTGTTGTACCTTGCTTATTCAAAATGCTGGTATTTATACCCAACCTAGTCCTTCATTCTCATTACCCTTTATTGACCCATATTGCTTCAGTGCTTCAAATATAAAGTTCTCCAATCATGTTGAAATATTACTTCCACTACATGTAACTTCACAGTTCTACCAACCTATCAACTCCTGACCCCATACTCCTCCCCTCAGTTCTTTCAATTCTAACCTCTTGATCATACCAGTTTTCCTTTCTTAGAACTTAGAACCATAATTTTTCTTCTGAAGCACTTGCTCAATGCATTTTTCAATAAATACTATTTCTCCAAATTTTTAGCCATCTGTATTGAAGTATCATTCAGCTTAAGTGAGTTGTTTCTGAAAAACTGGGAGAACTCCTCTGTGAAGTACATTCAAATTAAAAAAAAATATTTTAAACCACAATATTAATTACATTTCATTAAATTCAAAAATTATTTCAGAGAGTTATACATGTGGGGCTGTATAAGAAACCCACCCCCACCTCCCTCCCTTCTGCCCCCAAAACCCTTAGAAAGATAAAAGTAAGAAAAAAAAATCAAAGAAAGAAGGACCAGAGAAAGCCACGGGAGTGTAACACTTATATAATATTGGAGGCTACCAAGAAGTGAGGTCTTCAGAGAGTTTATCAAATGTACAAACCCACATTTTGTTAATATGGGTGCCATATTTTCCAAAACAAATGGTATTTATTTTGTAAACTATAAGTAATGTCTAATGGTGTATAGCTACAAAGTTCTGCATATCATCTTTCCATACCTAAATCTATATCTGACTTCCAAGAAATGCTATACATTTCCTAGAAACTGCTAAAGCAATTTGTACAAATTCAATTTGATACCTAGTTAATTTTAATTTAAATCTTATAACCTTAATGTTACTCAATAAGAATAACATTGGATCCTGTGGGAACTTGATTCCCATAATCTGTTCCAAAAAATTACCAACTTCCAACCAAAAATATCTGACTTTAGGACACTGCCAAATAGAATGCAAAAAAAAGTTCCAATCTCATGTCCACACCTAAAACATAAATCTGATAGCAGGATTTAGTTGATTTAGTTTTTGTGGAGTCAAATATAACTGATGCAAAAAATTATATTAAACTAACCTTTATCTAACAATTTATAATTTTAGTCATATTCTTGCATAGTTCCATCCAATCTTTCTTATTTATTTGTCTATTTAGATCCATCTCCCATCTTAATTTTGATTTGTGCACCCCTATTTTGGGGGCTTTCCTTTGAAGTAAATTATACATTACAGAAATAAATTTATTTACATTACTATTACAAATCAATAATTCTAGTTCACTCTGGCTAAGTAGTGTCAAACTTAGACCTATTTTACCAGACAAAAAGTTTTCAAACTTGATAGTAACAGAAAAAGGTATTATTGGCCACATTAAATTTATTCTTCATTCTTTCAAATTTATAAATTTCCCAGTCACAATAGAATATCTTCTTAATACCCATCTGCATTCAAGTCTTCAAAAATTGATTATCCATTGAAAACAGAATAAATCTATTTTGACAGAGGGGAATTTTTTGAGATACTAAACCTTTTATACCTATTTAATTATCAATATTATGTAGTGGGGTCAGTACTGCTGCACCAGGTTATAGCTCCTGGACTGTAGCTCAAGACTCATGGAAGAAAGAAGACCTACACACTGGTAGAGTGTATTTGACACCAAGTATATTCAAGGGCAGCTCTGCCTTTTGTAGTGAATCCAGCCATGTCACCATTGGGGCATGGCTTGAGTGGGGTGGCCACCGATTGATCAGTTCCAGCATCCGGGCCCCAATTGAGCCCCTTGGGATCTGTTGGCGGTGATTGGCCAGTTTTACTGTTTCATCAGCAGCCTATGGAAATGAGTATCTCATCCCGTGCAAGGACTTGCTGTCTCTGCGATTGATGGCTGTTTCTGGTGTTGGCTCAAGGTGCAGGCTGCGGGCCACTACAATTATCAGATGTTTCAAAATGGGTATTTCCCTATTTTAAAATCCATTAAATTTATTTCTCCTATCTTACTAAATTCTATATTTATCAAAGCAAGGATTTTATTGAAACTAAACAGTACATTAATAAATATCAATTGAGTAACTTTGTAATGATTCTTAAAATGGGGAAGTTATAACCCCGCCCCACCCCCCAATTCAAACTTCCAAGTCAATTTTTCCAAAGAAACCCTTGCCATTTTCCCTTTCCATAAGAACTTCCTAACACTTGTGTTTAAATCCTTAAAGAAATTGTGGAATTGAGATAGGAATCAACTGAAAAAGATATTGAACTCTAGGGAAAATGTTCATCTTAACACAATTTACTCTACCTACTAAAGTAATAGCTAGGGTATTCCACTTTTTCAAATCTTCAATAATTTTATTGTAAAGTTGGAGAGAGATAAAAAACAGCCTCTGGGATATTGAACAGAACATTGGGATTGCTGATTTATTATTTTTTTTCTGACTCTTTGAAACCAATGTACTCCTCTTGTTTTTGGATGCAAGTGTGAGAGACCAAATTCTTTGCAATGCAATTGACAATTCGCTTTTCTGAATTTTGGTTACAATACAACTCCAATTATCCAAAATGGTCAGGACCAGGCCCATTTTAGATAAATGTTTTTTTCAGAGAACCGGTCATTTAAAAAAAAAACACAAAACAGCCTAGTAGAAACAGCAAAAATTTAAGCATTAAAATACAGGTTAATTCTCACCAAAAAAATGCTGGCCACCGCCGATCACTGACACTTCTCCACTAAGGCCCCACTTGTGCTGGGAGCCTGAGGTCTGTTGCTCCTGCCGCCATGATCCCAACGTTCCCTGTTCAGCTCAGCTCCGAAAAAAAATTTGGATAAATGAGGATTTCGGAGAATCTGATTTTGGATAATCAGAGTTGCACTGTACTGTGATGGGTTATATTATATTTTATTATATATAAATATGTCTATAAAAGAGATTGTGGGTGTTTAGAAATAGGTCACTTCACAAACAGACGTTAATACCATAAAAGAGATCTCAGGCACCAGTGGTTTTGCAAAAACAATGAAACTACTTTGCTAAAGAATTTCAGAAGCACGTGCAAATGGAAGAGTCTGGGCTCAAGAGGCTGATGAGATCTTTCAAAGATTGGGTCAGGAGCCTTGGGAGTCATGAGAATTTGCAAGCAGAGAGAGGAAAACGTGATTCTTTGGAGAGAGAATTCAATTTTGCAATGGCTTTCGAGTCTGCAACATGACAAGCTGGCAAGCTTGGTTGAAAACCCCATTTTGAAGACGAGTTGTGAGTTCTGAGTTCAGCCTGATGAAAACCCTTGTGGTCCTTGCAAGAGGTAACAGCTGGCTAGAGTGTTTCACCTGAAATAAGGAAAACAAGAGGAACTCATTGATGACCTGGAAGAAGAGGTTATCACTTGGAAAACCCTGATGGGGCAAGTTTCTTCGGCAAGACACTGAAGTGACTGATGGAAGTAAATCAGTTTTTGTATATACAACGAGCAACAACATTCTCTCTGAAACCAACAAGAACCTTCCTGAGCAGTAACCATTTAACTTTAAGCATAAGAATCTGGTGAAAATTCATAAATGTTGAATTCTGTGCACAGTATAATTGTCTGATACTGGTGAACTTAGAGGAGTAAGAAGTGAGATTGGAGTGTGAATCAAATAACTTTTCCTGAACATGTACACATTACATACAAGTGCACTTAGAATTAGAAGGGGGTTAAGTTAATAATAATGTTAAAGTTGATCTTGTTTTTATGTTTAAATAAAATTAAAGGCAACTTTTGTTTAAGTAACCATTTGTCTTGGTGAATTTCTTATTGTTGCTGGGTTTTGGGGTCCTCTGGATCTGTAACAGTACTTATTTTCTGTTGCTTCTCTAAATGAAGGTACCCATCATGAAATACAAAGAAGGTAACTGCAGTAACTGAAGTGAATAATAGAAGTGCTATTCAATAGATTTTGTATGTTCATGCTGAGAATAAAATATATTGCACCTATAAGAAATTGTGATCGTTAATATTTTCCAACAACTTTGGTATAGCCATTACATTTATTTTACTACTCATACATGTGCTTAACAAAAAAAATGTGTTGGGGTGTTTAAAATTGTAAATGCAATATAGTTTGAATCACAAAAATAAACACATTGTCTTGCATTGAATAAAGTTCTTAAAAGAAAGGTGTGGAATAAAGTTAGGGTCATTCCCAATTAGTTCTAAAATAGATGTTGCCCAAAATAATTTATAATTGTAAAGTTAAAGTTTGGCTTGAATAAACTTAAAAAAATAGGTTTTTGATTGATGTTCTTGGAAGCACTGGGAATTGGGTAGGGTTTGATTGTGGGAAAAGTCAAGGAACGAGAGAAAGGTAGAAAGGACTGAATGTTCATCATCTGAGAGTTCTGCTCTTCACCCTGCTCTCCCTCCAAACAACAGGAGAAGGGTTCCTCTTCTCACCTTTCACCCCACTGATTTTACATTCAGCACATCATTCTTTGACATTTCCACCAGGTGCAATTCAACCCCACCACGAGAATCAAAAGTTTGAAATAGAGGGTCCCTTTGGGAGTTGGGTGTCAAGCATGAGAATGATGTAGCCTGCCCAATGTGACTAAATGTGACAGGAGGCTCAAATGAGGATATTGGTCAGGGAGGGGTCACTAATATTGCTTCAACTTTTCCATCCAGTGAACATGAAGGAATGAGCAGAGAAAGCATGGGGATAGCATTTTACCAGAGCATTATAATGCCTTGTTCAGATTTCAAAAGCAAATAGAAAGGCAGGTTTCTCTGCCCCTTGGGAGAGTTTTGTGTCACATGCAAAATCAATAGCATATTTCCTTTTCCTTACTCAACCAAAAACTGTGCTGAAACTGCAAAGTCATTGGTAATTTTCATTACAAATGTCTGCTTTCCCCAAAAATTTGGGAAGTGATCCACATTTTCCAGAGTTTCAACATGATCCTTTGTTGTTGGAGACCAATGAGGTGCTGCAAGGGCAGGTTTCAGAATACCTTTGTTCTTTGACAGTTCTTGTGTATCATTTTTAATGCCCATTGTGCCTTGGAGCTTAGCCTCTGAACATTATCCACATACTGGGTTCAGGAGGAACTGATATTTGCCCCTCATGGGGTTTTCTCTTATCTAGGAACAAAGAGATGCAGGAGTTAGACATTCTTTCATTGGAAACAGAACAGATAGTTGATTCTCATTTAAAACCTGAAGAAAGCATGATGCAAGAAGCTGGGATGCAGCAATTGCTGTGGTTCTGGCAGTTGGAGCAATAACACAGGAGATTGTGACATCATTGTCCTCTTTCCCCTATGAGTTCGATTAGCATTATGGTGCGTGACTGTAACTTCATTATGTCATGTCATGGTGGACTTCATGTGTTGAGTGTTATCTATTTCCAATTGCTTTGCACATCAGTCTTTGAATAAAAATGTTATCATTCTTGTTATAAATCCTGTTCACGTAACCTTTTACCAAGAATTACTCACATTAAAACAGAGGTAATGCTTGTGTAGATACACAAGAGACTGTAATCAGGAACAAAAAAGCTGGAGGAATGCAGCAGGCCAAGCAGTATATGGGGCAAAGTGATTGTTGACATTTTGGGTGAAGACCCCACATTTAGTGGAAAATGTGCTAACTGGCTGCATCACAGTCTGGTATGGGGCCACCGATACCCTACCCTGGAAAAAGTAGTGGACACAGCTCAAGTCATTACAGGCAAAACTCTCCTCACCATCGAGAACATCTACAGGGGATGCTTCTGTCAGAGAGCAGCAGCGCTCAAGGATCCACACCACCCAGCATATGCTCTGTTCTCACTGCTACCATCAGGAAAGAGATATATGTGGCACGGCTAGCACCACCAGTGTTAGGAACAGCTGCTACCCATCCATCAGGGACTTATTTAAGGACTCTTACTTTTGCATTTTATTGATTATTTTTTCCTTCTCTCTATATTGCCTAGTAAGTTTGTTTACATTTCTTTATTTGTTTACGTGCATGTTGAGTACAGTTTTTGTACTATCAATAAGTGATCATTTTGCCTCACCTAGAGGAAAAAGAATCTCAGGATTGTATGTGATGTCATGTATGTACTCTGTCAATAAATCTGAAGAAAATATTGAGTTTATTAAGCTGGTGGTATGATGATTTGGACCGGGTTTGCAATGCAGATCAGTGACCCAGTTTCAGAACTGAAATGTATTGCATGTTTTAAGTAGAACCAGAATGGGGTGGGATAGAAGGTGTATTGGTGTCACACGAGAGAACAATTTGGAGTGCAGGAATGATTAATTAATAGTTATTTTAGGAAAATAGTGAATTAACAATGTTTATGTAAACTATAAATGGCATTTGGAGGATGAAGAACTAAACTGTGAAGCACTCAAGGTCACCTATAGAGCTAGCAAAGCATGCTTTTTTCATTTTTGCCCCCCACCCCCCCCCCCTCCCAGCATTGAAGGTTGTCGCATTGAGTGCAGTAAACTAAGTTCGAAGTGCAGATAAATTGCCATCTCTCTCACCCATGGTAGTAAAGTAGGTGAAGGTGGTGGAGAAACTCAGCAGATCATGCAGCAGCCATGGAAAACAATAGGGAGATAACAATTTGGGCCTGAGCCTTTCTTCATGTGTGCCAAAATCAGGCAGGCATCAAAATAAGGTGAGATGAGGGAGGAGGTCTGACTGCAGGTGATAGGATAGCCATGTGAGCTCAAGAAAGGATAATTTGTCAAATTTTCCAAATAGTGGAGGATTAAGGAACTGAAAAGGAAATTTGGGAGTGGCTTAATGCTGCATTCAAGGATAATAAAAAAAAAACCATCAAAAAGACAAGTAGAATATTAGTCTTTGTTCCAAAGGGAGTTGTACTTCATTTGAATAGGGACTCAGAAAGATTTATCTGAATATCACATTCAGCTCTATGGATTTCATTTTTGATTGTGCTTATGGTAAAATTCCAGTATGGCTTTAGTACCAAACTGGAAGATTTTCTGGGCCAATGAATGCATTTTCTATTAATATTCCAGCAAACCTCTGACTCACTTTTACTAGAACACTTCATAAAATATTTTCTAATGAACTATGTAAGTTTAAAGGGAATGTGGACACTGGGGTCCTGTCAACTTCATGGTTGATTCTTCATGGTGCCTAGATATTGCAATCCTACACCATAGTTGCTCCCCTCATCTGAATTATTTGGTGGTGAAATACCCCTTATCCATCTCCATTGTCCTGACTCCATCTTTCCACAGACAAATGTTAAACTCGTACTGAAATATCCACACACAATGATCAACAAATACAGGTACTCCTCAACTTATGACTGTAATTGGGACCTAAGGATCGGTTGTATCTCGAAATGGACGCAAGTCGGAATTTTACCCGCTTGCGAATTTTAAAAAATAAAAATATAAAATTTCTGTGATTTGTGTTGTATTTGACAAACTATAACAGGGATACAGGACACATGAGAGCCAAATTGTTATATATCTGTTTATAATTACACACCTTTTAGAGTGATTAAAGGCCAGTTTACCTATCTTGGTATTAAAATTACCAAAACATTTAAAGATCTATATAAATTTAACTTTCTTCCTTTGATAGATTATGCAAAACAATTTCTTTATATATGGTCTCCATAAGCTTTAATATGTATTAATGCTATTAAGATGATAATCTTACCTAAATTTTTGTATTTTTTCAAGCAGTCCCAGTTTTTATTCCAAATCCTTTTTTGATAATATTGACTCTTAAAATATCTTCTTATATTTGGAATAAAAAGAATGCCAGATTGAGTAAATTCCATCTGCAGAAATTAAAGAAAGATGGTGGTCGGGCTTTACCTAATCTTTGACTATTATTGGGCAGTTATCATCCACTATATTATTTTCTGGATCTACTATTCTGATAAATTTGAATGCCCTTATTGGGTGGATTTGGAATTGAATTCCATGCAGAGGTGTTCAGTAGCCTTTTTATTTGGAGCAGCTCTTCCTTTTACACTTTCTAAGATTAGTAGGCATACCTTCAAGCCAATATTTAAACATACATTACCGATTTGTTGTTTCAATTTTGGAAGTTCTTTGGCTTCAAAATTTTAATTTTATCTGGTACCATTTCTGATTTATTTTTTTCAACCATCTATAATTGATCAAACCTTTTTGGAAAGTTGAAGGAGTTGATTTTTTTTTCAATTTGTTTATAGATGTCTTTTGAACAATTATCCAAGAAATAGAATAATACCTAATTCACATTTTTTAAGATGCTTCCAAATTAGAAATTTTCTGAATACTTTACGGCGTAACTCTCCAACATTGTACCAACTAGATTTGGTTGATACTTTTTTTCATTTGAACCCTTTTCATAAGGGTTTAAAAGGTAACATTTATAATAAGTTACTAAGATTGCAATCAAATTTGAATGACAAAATTAAAAGGGCTTGGGAAGAGGAACTTCAGTTACATCTTACAGAGGAATCATGGGAGAAGATTTTTGGATTGGTTAATACCTCTTCAATATGTGCTCATCATTCCTTAATTCAGTTTAAAGTGATACATCGGGCTCTTATGTTGAAAGACAAATTGGCCCGTATTTTTTTTCTAACCCTATTCCCATTTGTGATAGATGTAAATCAGAAGTGGCTTCTCTAACTCGTATGTTTTGGTAATGCCCAATGTTGAAGAGGTATTGGATAGATATTTTTAAGACTTTTGTCAGCTCTACTGGATAATAATTTGCAGCCTAACCCATTGACTGCTCTTTCTGGAATTATGCTTCCAGAAATGGGACAACTTCCCACTTCCCTACATCGGGTCATAGCCTTTTCTGCATTGTTGGCTGAAGAACTATCTTATTTAAATGGAAAGATTCTAATCCACCTACTTTGACTCAATGGTTCTCTCAAATTATGTCATGTTTAAGTTTAGAGAAAGTTAGGAGTTGTACATTTGATACTTCTTTTGAAAATTTTGTTTATCATTTGCATCATTACAAACATTAACTCAATGAAACTAATAGCGTAACAACATAATACAAAATGATACAGTAAATGTTTCTATTTTGACCCCAACCCCCCTCCCCTACCCCTAAGAAAGAAGGAAGAAAAGAAAGGAAAATGCCTAAATCTATACATTAATTGTTATTATCGTAATTAAAATTTACTAACTTTTTCATTAATTATTAGCTGAGAGAGGTGGGTAAAGTGGATGATGTGGATGGACTTATCACAAAATTCATATACGATTCCCAAATCTTATAAAAACTCCCAATCTGATTGCTTAAACTAAAAATAATTTTTTTCTAATGGTATTCAATTTTGCAATTCAGAATTCCATCTATCTATTGTTACAAAATTCTCTGTTTTCCACATTATTGCTGCACAGAGACTTGTTGACCTTTTATAAATTATTTCCACATGACTTTATTGCAATTATTTTCCCTTCTGGAGTATATTTAATTTTATTTCTTTTGTCTTTGTTGGTGAAGACCAGATGATTCATTTTTATTAATAAATTCTAGGATAGGCTGACCAGTATTTGTTTTGGTTTTGTTTGTTTTGTGGGGTATTTTTTAAGCTTAGGTGGGGTTTTATAATAAATTTTTTGAAGATATTGTATAGTGATTTCCCCCCCCACCCCAGCCTTTCTTGACTATGTACTCCTCTTCATGTTTGATAAGCAGTCAAAGATCTTTCCAGAGCTGCTGAAAAGGGTAGTCAGTGTCTCTGGATGAGGAGAAAAGATTCCACTGGGGCACCTGTTAGTGAATGGCATCTAGGGGGTGAGCCTGGGACATCGGGATTCACTGCTGAACCCTCCTGAGGTGTCGTGAGTTTATCGGCAAAACAGTGAGGAAGGAGGGCACCCACTTGATAGCCCAGAAGATGCCACTACTCACTTGGCTACCCCGCAGAGTCTAGGCAGCAAGTCTCATGAGTGCAATAAGGGATATTAACATCTAGTCCTACATAATATATCTGGTGCTTAAAAGGTAATTGGTTACCGCTCAGGAAAGTTTGTGTTGGTTTTCAGAGAGAGAGAGAGATTTGTTGTTCCAGGACATCCACAACTGATGTTCTTCCATCAGCCACTTCAATGTCTTGCTGATGAAACTTGACCCCTTCATGGTTCTCCAGATGATAACCACTTTCCTTCAGGTCACTGCAGAGTTCCTCTTTGTTTCTCTTATTCCAAGTGAAACATTTGACAGCCAGTCCTCACCTTTTGCATGAACCACAAGGGCTTTGACCAGGGTGATAAAAGAACTCACAACCTGTCTTCGAAATGGGGTTTTCCACAAGCTTGCCAGCTTGTCTTGTTCCAGTCCTAGCTGCTGTTGCTGGCTGTAACGCTGTAGAACTGATCTCTCTCTCTGAGAGAAAGCCTGTTTCTCTCTCTCTGCTTGTCAGACCATATGACCCTCTTACAACAGCTCCAGACAATATGCGGCTCCGACAAGATCTTTCATCTGTTGCCTTTTTGTAAACATCAATCCATTAATGAAGTCTCTTGGGCACTCTCCATTTTGATTTATTATTCAGACGTTTATGAATGTCCTTTATTGATAGGTTGGAGAGGAATTCAGTTAGGGGCTACTAGTTGGCTTCATTGCTTGGAGTTCTTCTACTCTTTGCAGTATCCTAAATTAATAGAAGAGATTGTAACCTAGTTTTTTTTTAAACTTTATTTATGTCATTCAAAAAACAATTAGTACATAACATATATAACAATTAACCCTAAACATGAATGTTATTTTTTATATATATATATAAAAAAAGAAAAGAAAAGAATCCCCCCCCCTTCAGCCAACTCTCCTAAGGAGAGCCATAAAGAAAAAAAAAGAAAAAATATTAAAAAAAATTAAGCAGACAGATCAAGATCTAATCAATTTAAATTGAAATATAAATATTCTGAATATAACAACCACTTATTAATAAAAAACAATAATTATCACATGAAACATGTGTAATTTTTTCCATTATGCCATCTATTAATATCAATCATATTTGTATCTTTCCACGTACTAGCAATACATTTTTTCGCTACAGATAAGTTTCAACTTGCTTTTGTATATTTAGCTTTATCTAATCCCAAACTTTTCAAAGGTTGCAACTACCCAATAAAAGTATTTTATTCTTATACAGGTATTCTAAAAACAAATTAATTTTCTTCCAGAAAGATTGTATATGTATACATGACCAAACAGCATGAAAAAAAAGTTCCAACAAAATTACCACATCTAAAACACAAATCTGATTCATGAAAACCATACTTTTTAAATTTTTCAGGTGTTAAGTATAATTGATGTAAAAAGTTGATCATTGCATAACGTGCATTTATCAATCTAGTCACACTATCATAACAAATATCCAACCAATCATCCTCGGAAAAAATAAAACCAATGTCCGCTTCCTATTTACGTTTAGACCTATCCCAACCCTTTTTATCCATACCATCCTGTAATATTTGATACATAGATGAAATATAACCCTTCTCTGGCACCTTCATAAGAAAAATCTCAAATTTAGTCATTTCAGGTAAAATCAAATCTCTACCAAACGTATGTTTTACCAAAGATCGAATTTGGTAATAGAGAAACAAAGATTTCTTATCAACACCAAAACTGTCCCTCATCTGATTAAAAGATAAAAATTTGCCCTCTTTAAAACAATCTCCTAAATTCTTCACACCTTTAAATCTCCAATGCAATAAACTTCGATTATGTATTGAAAAAGAAATAAGTTGATTATTATACAACAGAGTCAAAGCCAATAATTCAGCCCTAGAGCCTATCATTTTATTTTTCTTAATCTATAGCTTCATTAAATGTTTTAGTATAGGCACATTATATTGCTGTAGCAAATTTATATTCCATCTAAACAAAAATTGATGTATTTCAAATTCAGAAATATTTGCCATCTCAATTTTGGCCCAACTAGGAGGCCATTCCAAATCCATCAAGGAACTAATAAATTTAAGTTGGGCTGCTTCATAATAATTTTGAAAATGTGGTAAACGTAATCCCCCTAACTCATATTTCCAAGTTAATTTATTAAAAGCTACTCTTGAAAATTTACCTCTCCATAAAAATTCCCTAACCATTTTATTCAAATCTCAAAAAAAAAATTATGAAGTAAATATGGAATAGATTGAAACAAATATTGCATATATGAAAAAATATTCATCTTAATTGTATTTATCCTACCCAATAAATTAATAGGTAAATCTTTCCATTTAATCAAATCAGTTTTAATTTTTTTTATTAACGGAACATAATTTAATTTATATAAAGATTGACGATCAACATTCAGAATTATACCCAAATATTTAATTTGATCAGTCCATTTCAAATTAATAATATTCTTATAAACTGAATAATCTCCTTCACTTACCGATAATATTTCACTTTTTTACCAATTAACTTTATATCCAGAAAGACATGCATATTGTATTAAACACTCCTTCAAGTGCAAAAGTGACTGAGCTGGGTTTATTAAATACACCAATACATCATCAGCAAATAAATTAATTTTATACTCATCTAAAACTTTCATACCTTGTATCTGTGTATTTTGTCTTATCAGCTGTGCTAAAAGTTCAATCACTAACACAAACAAAACTGGTGATAAAGGACAACCTTGACGAGTTGATCGAGTCAATTTAAAAGGTTCCAAAATCAAGCCATTTGTCAATACTCTAGCTACCGGTTTACTATATAAAGCCTTAATCCAACCAATAAAAAAAGGACTAAACTTGAATTTCTCCAGAACTTTAAACCAAAAATACCACTCAACTCTTATCAAATGCTTTTACTGCATCTAAAGACATCACCATCAGGTGGTGTGAAGATTGTTGAAATCTTTTAATCAAACTAATCACGTTCAAAATATTATCTGAAGCATATCTATTCTTTATAAAACCTGTTTGATCCATATGAATCAACTTAGGTAAAAATTTAGTGAATCTATTCGCTAATATTTTAGCTATTTATAATCTACATTTAACAACAAAATTGGTCTATATGAAGATACTTTCAAAAGATCTCTATCTTTCTTTGGAATTACTGTGATTAAAGCACTAGAATAAGACTCAGGTAATTCATAATGTTCTCCAACTTGACGTAATACATCCCCAAACACTGTAGAGAAATCATCATAAAAGATTTTATAAAATTCAACCGAAAATCCATCATCACCAGGCGATTTACCGTTCGGCATTTCCATCATAGCCATTTTAATTTCCGAATCAGTAAATGGTTCCTCTAACTCCTGTATATCTGCATCCTCTAATATCGGTAAATTCAACTGTGATGAAAAAAAGATCAATCGATCCAATTTCTTGTTTTTCTTCAGATGTATATAACTTTTTATAAAATGAGCAAAATTCATCATTAATCTCATGAGGTTTATAAGTAATAAGAGAATTCCGTCTAACAGCATTATCATTCCTCGAAGCCTTTCTTTAATTGCCACGCCAATACCTTATGTGCTTTCTCTCCCCATTCATAATACCGTTGTTAGTCCCATTAATCACACATTCAAATTGATAAGATTGCAAAGTATTATATTCCAATTTCAACCTAGATAATTCTATTTTCTGATCTTCAGTAGCATTTTTCTGAAATTCCTTTTCTAACTCAGCAATCTGTTTCTCTAAGTCAAGACTGATTTAATCGATTCTTTTCATTTTAGAAGTATAACTAATTATTTGTCCTCTCAAATAAGCTTTCATAGCATCCCATAATACAAACTTACTTTGAACAGAATTAGAATTTTCTTTAAAAAAAAATTAATTTGTTTTTTCAAAAAATCAATAAATTCCATATGTTTTAACAACATAGTATTAAACCTCCAACGATAGGCCACTTGAATTTTTTCAGAAGTTGCATATGTAAAATATAACAAAGAATGATCTGAAATCACCCTACTTTTATATTCCGCTTGTATCTTCCCTGGTAAATGTGCTGATACTAAAAAAAAGTCAATCCTTGAAAATGATTCATGTCTAAATGAATAAAAGGAGATATCTTTCTCTGTCGAATTAAGACGTCTCCAAATATCTACTAAATTAAGATCTTTCATCAACGCTTGAACCTGAACTGCCATCTTAGATTTCTTAACTTTCTTCAGAGATTTATCCAATAAAGGTTCCAAAACACAATTAAAATCACCACCAACTAAAATAGTATCATTAGCCTGACCCAAATATAAAAATGCATCTGAAATAAATATTCCATCATCTACATTTGGGGCATAAATATTAAGTAAAATGCAAAATTCACTAAAAATCTTACAATTCAATTTAAGAATACATCCTGCCTTTTCCTCCATTGATTGTAATTCAAAAGATAAGTTTTTATGTATCAAAATTGCTACGCCTTTAGCCCTAGAATTAAATGAAGAAGAATTATACATGCCCAACCCAGTCCATCTTTAATTTCATACTTTCCTTCAGATTCAAATGCTTTTCTTGTAAAAAAGCAACATCAATTTTCATTATCTTAATATATGCCAAGACTCGCTTACGCTTAATTTGACTGTTTAATCCTCAAACATTAAAAGTAGCAAACCTCAACTTTGACATCTCTACTATTGTTACTAAATACCAATAATATCTTTATATGAAAACTCAAATCAACGTATATAGGCCCTCCAATAGGAAAAAAAAATCACAAATTAAAAGCTAACTAAAATGAAAAAAAACTACCAAAAGGTAGTAATCCCTAAACAAAAATTGGGTGTGGGTCACCCATCAGTGGCTGATGACTAGTAAAGAACAGAGCAAATCTCTCCCTCCCCAGCCAAACAATGAATAACATCAAAATATCATAATAAGAAAATTCTTCTATTCATCCAAGAGATTCCAGTCTCTGAGATCCCATTTCAGAAAAAGTTGGACTCTTTCCATTCCCATTTTTCCCATTTCTGCCATTTCTTCCATTTCCAAAACAAGCAGATTTTTCTTTAGAAGACAATGGTGGACTACGTCTTTGTCCTCTTATGTCTGGCAATGAATCAGCAAAAATCATTGCTTCACGATCATTTTCAAAAAACCGAAATTGATGATCTCCATAAAATACCTTCAACACTGCCGGGTAGCGAAAAGTAGACTTATAACCTTTATGCCACAAAACTTCTTTAAATGGGTTAAATCGATGTCGGCGTTGAATCACCTCTTGACTCAAGTCAGGATAAAAAAAAAACTCTACTATTCTCAATCAGTAACGGAGTTTGTCGTTGTCTCGCATTTTGCACTGCTAGTTGAAGTATTGCTTCTCTGTCCAGATAATTCAAACATCAATTTATTATCGGTCTCAGTGGTTGACCAGGTAAAGGTGTTCTTCTTAAAGCTCTAAGAGCTCTTTCCAGTACCAAGCCTCCAGAAAAAAATTCTTGTCCTAATACTTGTGGGATCCAGTCTTTAAAAAAACGAAGAGGATCTTGTCCTTCCATACCTTCTGGCAAACCAACAATTTTCACATTATTCCTTCTACGTTGATTTTCCAAGTAGTCTATTTTCCTCTCTAACTCCTTCTCACGTTCTTCCAATTCTTTAACTGATTTTTCAACCTTCAACACTTTTTCTGTGTTAGAAACCACTTGCTGTTTACATTCCAAAAAAGCAGACTGAAATTTTTTAAAATCCTCACAAGAAGCTTCCACACGTGCTTTAACTGTATTCAATTCTGAACTTATACTAGCATTCATTTGAACAATCTCATTCATTAAAGGTTGAATGACAGCATTTAACTGCATACACTGTAACTCAGAAAAGCTCAGCTCTGCTTTCTCTGACGTAGTGGCAGAACCAGGTAACAGCAGCTCCTGCTGCAACTCAACAAAAGGCATTTTAGAGGTTTTACTGCGGGTCTGGACTCCCAGCGACGGCACCCCGACTTCCTCAGGGAGTCGCCGCTGGTCTCCCCCCGCAGCTCGTTGTTTTTGCGCAAAATCACAGAGGAAATCGATATCTTCAGGTTGAAATGTTTCCTGATGTATTTCAAACAATGGAGTTGTCTTCCTGCGTGTTCCCTCCGTTAAAATCGAGAGGCTTCCAGAATCGGGATCCACTTCTTGGGAACACGCACCTTCTTCCAGAGAACGGGTAATTTCAGCACCATCCTTCACTTGGTGAGTAGTAGACTTTTTTTTCAGCTCCCACAGGCAGTCTTTGTGGTTTAGACACTGAAGAAATTAAACCTGAAGCTGTAACAAGTCGTTTAGGCCCCAAATCTTCAGCATTTCAAAAATGTAACTTCTTCTGCATTTGAGGTTTAATCTTTTTACCATTAATGGCCATAATAGTTCCTCAATACTTTAAACTAAAATTTTAAAAGTTTAAACTTGAAAACAAAGGGTTAAAAAACGGGTACTTAAAAGTCTGGCCAGACAGGTTGAGATTACACATCTAGACACTACGCCATGTTGCCACGCCACCCCATAACCTAGTTCTTAAGCATACAATAGTATTTGGTTCCAGTTTTGTAATTTTTTTTGTTTTATTCAGTAAAAACCATCTTTTTTCTTGTTTAGTAAGCATCAATCAAGCATCATTGATTGATCAGGCATGTTCAATATAGAAAACTAAAGGAGTAATACCTTTTCAGACCTATTTGCAGGAGACTGCTTAATGTCTTTCAGACAAATATGATTTGAGCAAGGTACAATTTGTTAGGTATTTACAAATTTAGAACTTTCTGCAGACTTTATTTCCAAACTATCCTTCTGCTTACCCATCTAATATGATAGACACCATTTTTCAGGTGCATCCACTTTGAAAAAGGGTTAATAGTGCAGGCTCACACCAAGACACAAGAGAAACTTGTCCGTGAACTACTCTTTGCAGACGATGCCGCTTTAGTTGCCCATTCAGAGCCAGCTCTTCAGCGCTTGACGTCCTGCTTTGCGGAAACTGCCAAAATGTTTGGCCTGGAAGTCAGCCTGAAGAAAACTGAGGTCCTCCATCAGCCAGCTCCCCACCATGACTACCAGCCCCCCCACATCTCCATCGGGCACACAAAACTCAAAACGGTCAACAAGTTTACCTATCTCGGCTGCACCATTTCATCAGATGCAAGGATCGACAATGAGATAGACAACAGACTCGCCAAGGCAAATAGCGCCTTTGGAAGACTACACAAAAGAGTCTGGAAAAACAACCAACTGAAAAACCTCACAAAGATAAGCGTATACAGAGCCGTTGTCATACCCACACTCCTGTTCGGCTCCGAATCATGGGTCCTCTACCGGCACCACCTACGGCTCCTAGAACGCTTCCACCAGCGTTGTCTCCGCTCCATCCTCAACATCCATTGGAGCGCTTTCATCCCTAACGTCGAAGTACTCGAGATGGCAGAGGTCGACAGCATCGAGTCCATGCTGCTGAAGATCCAGCTGCGCTGGATGGGTCACGTCTCCAGAATGGAGGACCATCACCTTCCCAAGATCGTGTTATATGGCGAGCTCTCCACTGGCCACCGTGACAGAGGTGCACCAAAGAAAAGGTACAAGGACTGCCTAAAGAAATCTCTTGGTGCCTGCCACATTGACCACCGCCAGTGGGCTGATAACGCCTCCAACCGTGCATCTTGGCGCCTCACAGTTTGGCGGGCAGCAACCTCCTTTGAAGAAGACCGCAGAGCCCACCTCACTGACAAAAGGCAAAGGAGGAAAAACCCAACCCCAACCAACCAATTTTCCCCTGCAACCGTGTCTGCCTGTCCCGCATTGGACTTGTCAGCCACAAACGAGCCTGCAGCTGACGTGGACTTTTTACCCCCTCCATAAATCTTCGTTCGCGAAGCCAAGCGAAAGAAAGAAAGATAATTGGTAACTTAGTTGCTACTGATATCCAACAATAAAATTAAAACTTCTTGGGAATTGTAATTCCAAGAATTGCTTCCAGACCATCAATGGGATCCTATTTTTGGATGAGTAAATACTTCAATTTTGCCCATCATTCCTTGATTCCGTTCAAAATAGTACATTGGGCACATATGTCTAAAGATAAGTTGGCCCATATTTTCCCAATGTAAATCCTACTTGTGATAGGTGCAAATTTGAGGTAGCCACTTTAACTCATGTTCTGGTCATGTTCAAAACTAGATAAATTCTGGAAAGGACTTTGAAACGCAACAAAAGTTCTTGGATTAAAATTACAACCAAATCTATTAAGAGCTATTTTTGAAATCATACCAGTAGAGACTGAAGAGCCATATTACTGAAATGGAAGGATGCTAACCCACCTACTCTACTTCAATGCACTCTGCTGTCATGTCATGTTAAAGTTTGGAGAAAATTTAAATTTGAAGAAGTTTGGCAACCATTTATTCAATATTTGCATTGTTGCAAGATCAAACCAGCAACCACAAAGAAGGCATATCACACAGGGGTAAAGATGAACTTTATTAACAAAAATTCAGTTTCAAACTTTAATTCAAAATCCACCCCCCCCCCCCTTTTATAACAATGCCCACTGGTTACTATGCACATTTCTATAACAGTGCAAAACTAATAAATTTCCCCAGCCTAAATATAATATATGTAATTAAAGTCTAAGTTATATTTCCAACCAGCCCACAGAAAAACTTAGACACAAAACAAACAGAAAAACACAAAAGAGTCACAAAACTTCGATCTCAACTGAACTAAAGATCATAAACAAAATTCAGTTTGTTTGGTAAACTGAAGCCAAAAGATCTTTGTGAGGGAGAGCATAAAATTTGAAGTTGTCTTCTTATGTTACTTGCAGAGAGAGGAACAACTGGCCTGGTCCGAATCCTTCTGGCTGCCTTTGGAATGTTCATCCCTTTTTGAAATCCCAACATTCTAAACTGTCCTCCAGACCATGACTCATGCTCTGGGCCTTCTTCCACTCCACAGCACCACCCAGTGGTGGTTTATCGTCCAAGTCCAGAAATTTTTAGATCATTTTCTGCACATTCCCAGTCGGTCTCCCACTCTCTCAGCAGTCCACCTTCACCTTGGCTCTCAAAGGCAACTGTCACTTTTTAACATAAAACCACACAACACATAGGCCAATACACAACACAGAACTCTGTAACAGCATGTAGTTTAACATCATAATTTTATACTGGATTGTCTCTCAGTTCTTTATGGTAAATTTGGTTTTAACCAGGAAACATTTTGTTTTCCAACTTTATTCTCAGTCTCTTTTTTTTGGATTAGAGGGGATTTTGTGATTTAAAAATTTCTTTTTTTCTTTTTTTTCTTTTGGTTTTACAAGAGAAGAAATTTATGATTAATAGTTAAATAACTAATATTTTTCTTATACACTTGTAAATACATGAATGTAATGAAACTTGTATATGTTTTGGATTATTTCTCAATAAATAGATTGAATAAAAAAGATAAAGATGTATACAATCATACAAGGCATAAATAAAATGGAGAGCTACAGAGGTGTTTAAAACTAGGAGCATTGTTTTAAGGTTGATGAGTGAGAGGGTTAAATGGAGATTTGAGGGAGGAAAAAAAATCACATGTTGGATGCATGGAGTCTGGAATGCACTTTCTGAAGAAAGTGGTGGGGCAGGATCGCTCACAACATTTTAAAATTGTCTGGGCAGGTTCTTGAATCACCGAGGCATAGATGACGGCAGACCAAGGGTTGGGAAACATCTCAGATGGTCGGCATGGATATGGATGAAGTTCCTGATTCTGTGCTGTATTGGCTATGATTCTGTAAACAGCATGAGGAAGACAAATTTGGTGTAAACAAACCTTTTTTTAAAAAAATGCAAATGTTAAAAACTTGAAGTAAAAGCAGTGTGCTGCAGGTACTCAGCATGTAGGTAGTAACTGTGTAAATAAAGTTGTTGTTTCAGAAGAACAGAAAATGCATTTTAAATTGGAAATAGGGAGAGAATGGAGAAAACAAACGGAAGATCATGGGTAGGATATCACTCCCCTCATCCCTAACAACCCTATTGTCTTTCATAGCTGCTGCCTGACCTGCTGATTTCCTCCAGTATACTGTGTTATTCTGTGTGGTCAAATTTATTGTGCGAAAGTCTCAATCAACTAAAATTATAATGTAATAATTTGTTTGCAGAACTGCAAAAGGAAGAGTGTTAACTTACTCTACATTTCTTTTGATGTATAGAGCAAGTTGGCGCTCTAGATGCTCAGAATATCACTGCTGTTTCATGTGGAGAGATGCATACATTAGCATTAAATGATAATGGTCAAGTGTTTGCCTGGGGTCTTGCCATAGATGGTCAGTTGGGTTTGGTTACCACTGAAGAATTTGTCCGAGTTCCAAGGTAAGCAATGTAATGCAGTTTGATATTTCATTGAATTTATTTCATGATTCATATTGATTTAGAAGAAAGATTTTAAAAGTAAATTTCCATAAACAATAAAAGTTTTGCAATTTCCCCCCTTACCCCCCCACACACACACATATTCACACACACACACACGCACACATATTCACACACGCACACATATTCACACACACACACACGCACACATATTCACACACACACACACGCACACATATTCACACACACGCACACATATTCACACACACACACACACGCACACATATTCACACACACACACGCACACATATTCACACACACACACACTCACACATACACACACACACACATATTCACACATACATATTCACACACACGCACACATATTCACACACACATGTTCTCACACACACATTATTTTGGAATCATCAGAGCCTTTAGATATGCAGCTCACTAATGTCTTAATGCATTCAACAATAATCTTCATAAATTATGCTTCACAAATCCAGTCCAACTGTCATCAATCACTCTTCATTGGTTGGACTTTATGGCAGCATGCACCAAGTCGTAGATTCATGGTTTATCCCTCCATGAATAATAAAATAACCATTTTGCTGCCTACTCTGCCACAGACGGCGAGAACTTTGAAAATGCACGTCACCCGTTTCTATATCTGGAGATGCAATGTCATAGAGATTTTTTTTGTCTCTTAAGCTTTAGATAAATAAGCCCCCTTGTGTTTTACTCACTTGTAAGCTGTTTTCTTTTAATATTGTTTCATTTGTTAATTTTGATTACTTAGCTACATAATTGAGTTTGCCTGTTGAGATGGGTATTGATTTTTGTATATTACCAAAATGCTTTGGAATACTTTCATTGTTTATAAGTATACGTGTTGACAGCTTGGCCCAGTTTGCTAATGTCATGTCAATACTCACTCTTTCAGAATTTGTAATCTAAATAAATTAATATTAAAATGAATTAAAGATTTTTGAGATATTATTCTACAGCCTGTTTGTTAATCATTAAATCTTCCCTTCTTGGTTCTCAAGAATGTCGTTTCAGAAATGTAACCTGAATGTAGACGAGAAGTTTATTGGCTTTACTCCTGCTTACCATTTTGACTTCCTTCAGAAAGAAAGAAATCTGATAATTTCTGTAATATGGTGCCTTGATCCCTGAATGCCCTTTTCTTTTCCACACTTGCATCTCTGAATATTGGTACATTATGCTGTACCATATAATTCCCTCCTGAATTTTGTTTTCCTGTATTTATACTTGCAGTGTTTCCTCTGCTTGTTCATTCTCTTTAAATATTTTAATATTTCTCAACATTTATTTTACATGATCTTTGCAACACTACTCTCTCAATTATTTTGTCCTTAAACTGTATTTCAGCTGCACATTTGGTTTTGTGTCCTTTATTTTATTCTTTTGTATTGTGAGCAATTACTGTCAGCCATTATATACTCTGGAAAAACAGAAAATTTTCAATTTATATATGTCTGACCTTTTATTTTAGGACTTTAAAGGCTTTGGTAGAAGTACAGATAGCACAAGTGGCCTGCGGTTACCATCATTCTCTTGCTTTGTCAAAAGGTAAGGAAAGATTATGTCTGTACAGGTACACAATCCTTTATCTGGACATCCAGAAAGCTCCAAAATCCGGCAAGTGGAGAGAGAGACCGGCAGTGCGAGTCGGGCAGGCGAGAGACCCGGCAGCGCGAGTCGGGCAGGCGAGAGACCCGGCAGCGCGAGTCGGGCAGGCGAGAGACCCGGCAGCGCGAGTCGGGCGGGCGAGGGACCGGCAGCACGAGTGGGGCGGGCGAGAAGGGGAGACCGCAGCACGTCAGGCGGGCAAGGGGGGGGAGGCCGGCAGTGCAAGTCGGGCGGGTGAGAGACTGGCAGCGTGACTGGAAGGGGGAGGGGGTGGATACGGCAGCACAATTCATGTGGGCTTAAACCTGGCTTTCCGAAATCCACAGTCCCCAAGGCTTCCGGATAAAGGATTGTGTACTTGTACCATATTTGTCACTTTTTATTTGATTTTTAGTTAATTTTTTTTAGTTAACTTGCTCTCCTCTGTGTAAAATGTATCTGAAAGAGAGAACCAATTCCCCTCCACCATCCACCTCTGGTTGGCATAGCTTGTTCTCTCACTTATAAACTTCTCCTTTGATTGTTTTATAAAATTTAAATGAATGCCATTGTTACTGTATTGTAAATTGAATATCATGCATGTTTCAGAATGAAATTACAGATATTATGCATTGTATTTTCTCAATGTATATTTTTTTTTGCTAACTGTCTTTCAGGAAGTCAAGTCTTCTCATGGGGACAGAATAAGAATGGACAGCTGGGATTAGGTCGAGATATCGGACACCAACCATCACCACAGCCAATTAGATCTTTAAATGGTATTCCTTTTGTTCAGCTTGTGGCAGGTGGAGCACACAGTTTTGCACTCTCACTCTCAGGTGCAGTTTTTGGTTGGGGATCCAACAAATTTGGTCAACTTGGCCTGAATGATGAAATTGGTGAGTGTTATGACATTTATAAAATATTCCTTAAATTAGATAAGAAGACTAGGCAATAATAAAACAGTGAGAAGCAATGAGTTCTTTTAATGGAATTCTGTAACAACCTATTTGAAACTAACTAGCTAAAGAGGAGATGGCTGACCAGATTTTGTTTTAGACTTGAATGTCAATTCTCCATTGAATAAGTAAATAATAAGAACTTTGTCCGAACAGTGTAAATGTAGGACTAATCTTACTACCCTGTGCTTGGAAGGGAAATTGTCCATACATTATATTATTAACATTGTTGTATCTTTATCACCAAGAATAGTGGTTTTCAAACTTTTCTTTCCTCTCACATGCCACTTTGAGCAATCCCTATGCCATAAGTGCTCCATGATTGTAAGGGGTTAGTTAAGGTGGTATGTGAGTGGGTGGGGATAAAGGTTGAGAACCATTGCTTGAGACCCAATTGTTACAGAAATATTTTGCTTGAGAAAAATTGTCCTTGGCCCATTTCCTTTGGAGTTATGAAATAGTGCACACAGCAAGTCAATTAGGTATGATTAAAACGGTGGTTTTCAAATTTTTTATTTCCACTCGCATACCACTTTAAGCAATCCCTTACTAATCAGAACACCAGAGGGAATACTTAGTGATATGTGAGTGGAAAGAAAAAGTTTGAAAACCACTGATCTAGAACAAATTGATTTACTTATTTCTAAAAGTTTCTGATATACATTTTATTATAGTCTGTGTTAATATTTACTAGGCTTACAACTTTTTAATTGACCTTAATCAAGGTGAAAAGAAACTGATTTATGTTTGAACCTAGACATCCAAATATTCAACCTTAAACTATTTGCAGCATGTTGGACAGATAGATTTGAGTATTTTAACTGAATAGTATAAGTCATCCATTCTCAACCTTTTTTTGGTTGTGCCGGCTCCCTTCCCCGTGAAGCAGTTGGTCTCTTCCAAACTTCTCTCCTACCAACTGCTTTAAAAAAAATTAAAAATATTTGTTATGTGGGGTGTAAAGAGAACAACTCCTTTACTTAAATGAACTACGTCAGCAATGAGCCGTTTATGCTGTGTTCAAATCTTTTTATTTAGCACATTTTAATCCCAGACAGATATGCTCCCGCCCTGCTGAAATCACTTAGAACACAGAAGATTATCTACATTTGCTGTGGAGAAGATCACACTGCTGCTCTTACAAAGGTAGGGATTATATTGTTGACTTCTGTAATGCAAGTGGAAGGGCTTTCAATGTTTCAACAGATTGGATAGTGAATTGTGCTATTGGACTGCAAGGTTTCTGTTTCATGCCCCAATAGCCAAATTTCCCACCGGATTTCCAAAAATGATTGAAACATATTTGCAGTTTTCCAGCATTGTGGGAAATCTCTTTTGGAATAATCAATATACTGTTTCCATTGTTGATATTTCTTGCAGTTGTTCAAACTTTTTCTGAACAACATTTTCCTTTATCTGAAAACAATAATCTTGCATCCGTTCCATTTTTGATTCCATATTAGTCCCATTTTCTAGCAATTCGTCATAATCTTTTGTACCCAAGCAATCCAATTGTTTGTCTAGACACTTTTTAAATGCTACTGTTTCTACCACTCCTTGTGTTTTCTAGATATTTACCACTGTAGGTGGAAAATGTCCCTTTTGGATTCCCTGTAAATCTCTTACCCCTTACCCTAAATCCATAATCTGTAGTTTTATCTCCCTCTGAAATATGGAAATGTTTCTTGCAGCCTACCCTATCTGTGCCCTTAATTTGAAATGCCTAGATCATATCGCCTCTTAACCTCCTCCACACCAGGAAAATAGACTTAGTCTCTCTCAACTGAAATGCTTCATTCCATGCAGATTGTACTTTACATCTTTAAACTTTTAAAAATCTACAGCTTAAAAAAAAAAGGAACCAATTTATCAGATATTTCAGGTCATGATGTGTTCCAAAATGTAAGGTAAGGAAGAATTTGTATGGGACTGGTTATATTAAAATATATCAAAAACATTGTATTAAAACATGACAATGTAATCACAATAGTAAAAAGGGGACTTAACTCTCAGAAACTGAACTCGTGAATTTAGATAAATGGGATTCATCATCCTATGGGAATCATAAAAGATTTTGACTAACTGAAAGGAGATGCCTGTTATAGTGTGCACAAGATGCCCAACAAAAGATCGTTGCTAAATCTTAAAAAAGGAACCAGAGCAGATAAAGAAGCATTGAAGAAAATAATAATATTTACCATGTAATAAGATGTAATGGCAAGATTAAGACCAAAGTCACGTAAGTAATATTTTATTTTGAGCTGGGGTTGAAAAAAAAATTAAGAAATAATATTTTTAAAAATCAAATACATTTTTTTTAGAACAAACAGATTTAAAAAGAAAAACGTTCCACTCAAAAAAAATTAAACTGATTCATTATAAACTAATGAATGAAGAAAGATATTGGGTCAAATTGAAAATATAAAGGTATTTGCCAAGTATTTCTGCAACAAAAAGAGAAGTATGATAACAAGGGAAAATTGAACAATCCAAAGAAGAATAACAGAATTAAAATGTTAGATACATGAACAGAAACACAAATGTCTTAAATTAATAGCACAAAAATCAGAATGGGAACAATGCAAGAAGCAATTACTTTGCCTTGGTACTTATCAGGAAAATTTACAATGTCAATTTCCAGTTGGAAGAAGAAGATCAAGAAATGTTCAAAGGCATTTAAAACTAATAAATGATAACTGAAGGAGATGATCTTAAAAAAAAGCCATCAAACTTGTCATAGCCTGACTTAATGAAATTTGAAAAATGTACCAGGCTTTTTTGATGTAAAAATTCATTACCAAAGATATGCTCTATTAAATGTGTGCCCTGAAGTTTTAGACTCTCCTGACATTGGAAAAAGACTACCTGTGTACTTTCCAGGTTTTAAGAAGAGAGATGGAGGAAGTCCAGGGAACATTGATGAGTGTTTAACATGGATGATATAAAAATTATTGGAATTTTGATTGAAAGTTGCAATGAAACAAAATCTCAAAACCATAAATTTGTATTCTGTGCTGATTTGCAAGGTGGATATTATAATTGTCCACCTTACTGAATTATATGAAGAGAAGTTGTTATATATTTAGATGTTTTTCAAGAAAACTTTGTATCTAGGTTAAAAGCACATACAGGGGATTAATAGCAAACTATAGAGTGAAAGTAAAGACAAGGAATTGAGGCCTTGTGGTCATACAGAGATAAGATAGGAAGTGTTTTTTCCACAAAGATTGGTGCTGAAATCACTTTCGTTCAAAGTTCAAAATTTTTGTCAGGGCTCATACATGACATCACATACAACACTTTTTTTTCATAACTTTATTTATTCGTTCAACAAAGTTATTACATACAGTAAAAAAAATACATATTATGAACGATTAAAAAAAATTTATATAAAAAAGGACCCCCCCTCCCCCTCTCAGCCAACTCTCTTTAGGAGAGCCAAAAAAAGAAAAAAAAAACTGAAATATATTTACTAAAATCTAATCAAGGTAAATCTAAATGTAAATTTTCTAAATATAAAGACCACTTATTAAAAAAAAAGAATAATTATCATGTAAAACATACGTGATTTTTTCATTACCAAACAAGTTTTCATCTCATTATGCCATCTATTAATATCAATCACATTAACATTTTTCCATGTACTTGCTATACATTTTTTTTCAACAGATAAAGCTAAATTCACAAAAGCAATCTGAAATTTGTCATCCCAAATCTTTCAAAGGATTCAACTCATCCAACAAAAATATTGTCGGATCCAGAGGTATTTTGATCTTGTACAAATGTTCCAAAAACAATTGAATTGCTTTCCAAAAAGATTGTATATGTACACATAACCAAGCAGCATGAAAGAAAGTTCCAACTGAATTACCACATCTAAAACAAGTGTCTGATTCACTAAAACCATATATTTTTTTTAACTTTTCAGGTGTTAAATACAATTGATGTAAAACATTGTAATTAACCATTGCATAACGAACATTTATCAATCTAGTAACATGATCATGACAAATATCTAGCCAATCATTCTCAGAAAAAGTAAGGTTAATATCACATACAACACTGATATTCTTTTTAATGCGGTCCAGGCAGAATTTATTTATCGATAACTAAATTTACACAAGAAAAAGATATGTGTACAAACTAAAGAAAAGTAAGCAAAGAAAGAAATATTAACAAACGGGCTGTGCTATACAAAAAGGAAATATTCAGTAATAAATAAGGTATTTTGTCACAGGGCTCAGGACCGAAACATTAGATGCCCTTTACCTCCTATAGATACTGCAAGACCAGCTGTGTTTCTCCAACACTTTTGTCCTGAAGCACTCAACCCAGTGTCTGGAAACTTTTTTGTTTTCCTCCTTGAATCTTTTCTCTCTATTAAATGTGTGCCCTGAAGTTTTAGACTCTCCTGACATTGGAAAAAGACTACCTGTGTACTTTCCAGGCTCTTGATTTTACCAACTCTCACAAGGTTCCCCCAGCCTCCTTTGCTCCAAAAGGAAATAAAAAGCTCTTGTCTTTCTTCATAATTCAAACCCTTCAGTCTTGGTTACATTGTTGTGAATATTTTCTGCATCTTTTCCAGCATAATGACATCCATCCTATTACTAGGCACCCAACACTGTTCACTGTGTGTAACATGTACTCAGTGCCCTGATCACTGAGAAAAGCATGCTAAATGCCTTTATCACCACTGTCTACTGTGCTCTCCAGCATCTTAATGATCAACTCATAACTTATCAAGAGTTGATCATTAAGTTGATCAGTTAAATTTCATCTGTCATTCATGCGTCTACTTTCCCAGTTGATGTAGATACATTGTAAACTTCGATAAACTTCTTCACCATCCATTGTGCAATCAATTTTGTTGTCATCTGAATTTTTTGTATCATGTAAAGTTCTTATTCCTGATCCTTTTTATTCAAGGTTATGTGATGGCACAAAAGGTGAAATCATTGAGAAAGTGTACAGCTCTACCAAAGGTGGTTTCACTGTAGCTAGAATTATATTGTATAGATCATTTGGGAAACTTTGAATGAATATCTTTATTCATGGCCTGCAATGCATCATTTTATTAATGCTAATATTGCTCTTTCAAGTCAACTTTATTTATGGCTCATACTCGCACAGAAGGATGAGGTAGCGTTTCTCCAGGAACCTGGAGCATATTTACATAGGAAATAAAATAGGAAAGCAGTTAACACATTAAAGTATTAAGACGTAAATACTGAAAGTCCACGATGCACTATGCACACCTGTACTGGGAGTCCAGGAGCCCTGATGGCTTGGGGGAAAAAGCTGTTTCCCATTCAGGACGTAAGGGCCCAAGTGCCACGGTACCTCCTCCCAGATGGCAGAAAGGAAAACAGTTCACATGCGAGATGTATGGATTCTTTCACAATGTTTATTGCTTTCCACATGGATCGAGTGTAGTAGATGTCCTTCCATGCTAGGAAGAGATTCCCCAATCATCTTTTCCACTGATTTCTTGCAGTCCAAGGTGATACATTTGCATAGAATGCTCTTAATACATTCTCTGTAGAATGTAGTGAGGATGGAGGGTGGGACATGACATTTCCTCAGCCTTCGCAGGAAGTAGAGGCGCTGGTGGGCTTTCTTGGCTATGGAGTTGGTGAGGTTCTCTGCCAGGTGCATACCGAGGTCAATTGAAACAGCCTCTAATAGTATCCAAGGTGTTTCTCGCTAAACTTTTTATTCTCTTGGATAGATATGTCCACTTGGTTTAAATCAAACCTAGTCTATATAAACTCAATGGACAATTTTTCAGTTTCTTTTTGGTTCAGGTAGAAAAAAATAAACCTGAATAAAATCTTATTGATTTCAATGGGGAGAATTAAAATTATATCGAATCATGTAGGGCAGTAGTTTTAAAACTCTCCCCCCCCACCCCCCCTCACATTCCACCTTAAGTAATCCCTATACCATAAGTGCTCTGTGATTCATAAGGGATTGCTTAAGGTGGTATGCGAGTGGAAAGAAAAAGTTTGAAAACCACTGTTTTAATTGTACCTCATTGTCTTGTTATGAGCATGGTTTCATAACTCCAAAGGAAATGGGCCAATGAAAATTTTGCTTAAGCAAAATATTTCGGTAACAATTGGGTCTAAAGTAGTGGTTCTCAACCTTCCTTTCCCATGTACCACCTTAAGAAATTCCTTGCTAATCACAGACCACTTATGGCACAGGGATTACTTAAGGTGGAATGTGAGTGAAGGGGTCAGTTTGAAATCTACTGATGTAAGGCCTGCTGTTTTTAAAAAAAAACATATATTGTACTCCAGAGAGGTGGGGTTATTTGGCTGGTCACTTTATTCCAAATGGAGTTGTGATGAAAAAGAAAATTTTGCAAATATATAGATATTACTATGATTTTAAAGACATTCTTGATGAATTGTATGCTTCATATAACCTAAAATTTATTTTGCTTGATTTCCAATTACAAAATATTGTTTAAACTGACATTTCATTCCAGGAAGGTGGAGTGTTTACATTTGGCGCTGGAGGCTATGGACAATTGGGGCATAATAGCACAAACCATGAAATAAATCCAAGGAAAGTCTTTGAATTGATGGGATATGTAATTACACAGATTGCCTGTGGAAGGTATGTATTCTCTCTTTGTTAAGAAGGCAAAATATTATAAAGCTTTCACTTGATTTTGTTAATGTGTAAACATTTAATAGAATTGAAATGCTGGATCATTGCTAATGTTGAATCAAACTATGCAATATCCAATTATACTTGATAATTCTTATGTGATACTCTGATAGCCTTTCCTCTCACTCCCAAGTATGGTCATGCAAGCAGTGAAAAATGTTCTTCTTAAGCAAACCTAATTTCAATAGAAGAAAAAGGGGACATGATATTGTGTTCAAAGTTCAGATTTATTGTCAGAGTTATTTCAAGTTCCTATTTTATTCAGTGAGCATGACTTTGGGGGTTGGTGCAGGCTGCAACAATATTTACCAACTGCATGGCACCATCAGGTTCAAACTATAAACAAACTTTGATGCTCTGGAAGAACAAAAGAACAATGTTGTTGCTCCAGGAAAACGGATGGGACACTAGCAGAGAATTATTGGATTGTGATACTTAAACAATTCAGTGTTTGATTAGCCAGCCATCTGCTAAACACAGAGGTGGAATGTCTCTGTGTGGAAATGGACATTTCTGCTGATTTTCCTTGTCAGGGGAATTAGTGAATCACCGTCACCATTGTAATTGTCATTTTGATTGACCCATATATGGGTAAAGGAAGCAAGCAAATTCCTGCATCCAATCATGACGATTGTGATGGTCATTTCGACTGACCAATGCCTGGGTTTCAGAAGCATTGTGGAAGTCACATGTTTCATTTCCCCTGCGCAAAGATAATGGAAGTTGCAACAATCATTGGTATGAAAGGACATTTCTCTGGAAGTAACTTGACAAGGATCTGCGAGTTTTCGGCAGTCAAATCACTCAGACTCTTACCTCTTTTGTAATTACTTCTGAGCAGTTTCAACACAGGATTTGTAAGATTGAACTTTGGAAATGACTGCAGAATTGAGCCCAAGCTGAACACACACACACACACACACATACACACACACACACACACACACACACACAGAGTTTTAAAAATAATCCTCTGAATTTCTGTTGTTGCTGGTCTATGATGTAACAGTACATACAAGACATCACATACAACCCTGAGATTTTTGTTACCTGTGGGGCAGGCGGAATTTCTACTTATCAGTAGTGCAAAAAAATCTGTACTCAAGAAAAGATGTGAATACCAAAGAAAGAAATGCACACAAGGAAAGGAATGTAACAGACTCCAATACAGAACATAAATATTCAATTATAAATAATGTGGAATGTAAAATACTTAAATAATTCTGATTGAGTCAGAGTTTAGGAATCTGATAGTGGAGGGGTAGCAACTGTTTCTGAACCTGGTAGTACAAGTCTTGTGGTGCCTAAACCTTTTTGCTGATGGCAGCAACGAGAACAGAGCTTGTCTTGGGTAATGTAGCTCCTTGAGGATTGCTGCTGCTCTCTGACAGTAGCATTCCATGTTGATATTCTTGATGGTGGGGAGAATTTTGCCTGTGATGTACTGGGCTGTATCCTCTATCTTTTGTAAGGCTTTCCACACAAGAGGTATCAATGACCTCATACTAGGCCATGATGCTACGTCAGTAGGCTTTTCAATACACATCTTGCATAGGGTGCAAGAACTTGCAGAACTGTAGATTTGCAAGGCAGGACATAGCTTTCAGTGATGCTCTAGAATTTCCCTGTTAACTCACCAGTACTGTGTTTCCTATATGCCGAATACCTATTATCTCACCAGAGCAGAGTGTTTCCTTTATGCTGTGTATGTAGTCTTGGGTGTAAAATGTATCATTTTCCATCATTTGCTACTGCTGCAGTTTCTTGTTCTTCATTAAATAAATAGACTCAAAACTTTATTAATATGGCTATGGATATTATAAATAAATATATAAATAGCCTCCTCCCTCCATCCCCCCCACCATTCTGTTTGGATGCCTGCCGACAGTTTTCTATACCTTGATGGCTCAAGCCTAAAACATTGATTCTGTATCTTTATCTTTGCTACATAAAGTACACTGTTCAACCTGCTGAGTTTCTCCAGCATGGTGTTTTTAACTGCCTCCTTATTCTAATTTCATTTTCTGAAATTGGCCTTTATACTTGTTATCTGTGGGCAGAAACCAAAAAAAAGTCATGTGTAGATTTGGTGAGAATGGATCCAGGAATTGAGAAAGAAAGTTAAATGTTTCAGGTGAATAACTTCTTCACAATTGGAGAAAGATGGAAATAAAACCAAGTTGGATTGAAATGGAGAGAGGCAAGGACAATGAAATGGAAAATTTATGACAGGGTAGACATCAGGAGAGGTAAGTGACATACCTGTGGTGATTTGCAAGGAGGATAGTGGTAACTAGAATGAAAGAAGGGATATTGAGTCAAGTCTACAGACCTTTTGTCATCTAGGCATGGATAAGAAGGTCAGCATTTATTGCCCCTGATGAGATGGTGTTGAGCTGATTTTAAAAAAAGTTCTTGCTATTCTGTTGGTGAAGACACTAAATTCTAGGTGAAGATGGAAGAATGGAGAAACATTTCCAGTCCAGGTGGGTGTGTAACTTGGCGGTAAATCTGCATTAGTTGGTGTTTCCATATGCTGATGCCCTTGCCCCATTTGGTCGATGAGGTTGCAGGAATTGAGAAGCTTTGATGGCTAAATGCATTGCATTTTGTAGGAGGTATATGGAATGTTAGGACTGCAGTGAATTATTGCCTCGGGTGATAGTTGGGTGTCAGTGAAATGAGCTGCGCTGTTCTTGGTAATATCAAGTTGGATGATGAGCCCTGAAGCAGGATATTGCCCTAAAATTTCAACTGTTCAATGCCACCATGGCCCCCTGAGTTCCTCTCACAATTTGCTTTTTGCTCTAAATTGAAGTATTTGCAATATCTTGTATTTTGATCTTTTTGAGTATATTGACAACTGAAAGTAATTTATCATGCTGTTGATTTGTATCTTATAAGTAGGGCAATGTCTCTGTGGTGTCAGAAGACAAGTCATTCATTCAGAATATTCAATCCCAGGCTTGTTCTTGTAGCAGCAGTAATTGTGTGCTGGTCTAGTGAGTTTCTGGTCAAGGTGACTTGCATAATATTGAGGATAGGATTCTGAGATAGTAATATCATTAGCTATCAAGGAGATGGCTATTAGAGAAAAGGTTGGACAGATATATGGATGAGAAGAAGATGGAGGGTTATGGGCATTGTGCAGGGAGGTGGGACTAGAGAGGGGTGTTTGGTTCGGTGCGGACTAGAAGGGCCTAATGGCCTGTTTCCGTACTGTAAATTGTTATGTTATGTTATGTTATGATTCATAGAGTTGTAAAGCATGGAAGCAGCTCTTTGGCCTAACTCGCCCAATCCATTGTTATCCAAAAAAATCAATTGTCTGTTTGGCCCATTACCTTCTGGACTTTTCTTTCTCCGTGCACCTGTCCAAATGTTTCTGCTATTTTAGTGGTTGTTGTGTTGCCTGTGACAGAATAACCTATGCCTGGATGTTGTTTAGGTCTTGCTACAGGAAAATATGAACTGGTTTATTTACTGAGTGGAATTGAACTTGGTTCAATTATTGCTGATGGAGTAGTAAAAAGTATTTGAACCTGGAGCATTCCCTGATGGTGCTGCAACAGGAATGATTACCCTCCAACAACCTGGTTGCCAAGCACCACCACTATGCTTCAGCATCTGACGTTCAGTTCTGAATTCCGGTGATGTTTGTGTGAAATGTGAATGAATGTTTCCGATTCACAGTAGTTAATTAATGCTCCCACCACCACTTTGCAAAGACGTATCAGTTGGAACTTAAATTAACCACTGTGAATTTCCTCTAAAGAATAGTTGAGTAGTAGAATTTGGGGGGTGGGGGTGGGGAGGGGGTGGTGGTTGATGGTTATGGAGAGTTAGAGAAGGATTATTGTATCGAATCAGAATCCTTCATTAAGATTGAGGGCACAGTGGGTAAATAGCCATTATCTAGACAAAGAGAGAGAGGCAAGAAAAAGGAGGAAGGATCATACAGGGTGGAGTTGGAGATGTTGGAGGGAATGATAGTGGAGTCAAAGGATACCACCACTGGAATCTGAAGTACAGAAGGCACCAACATTTTACCTTGCAGCTGAACAGGTACTCGTGAAGTAAAAACAATAGTGTAAGAGAAAAAAGAAGTTGAGGAAGGGTCATTGATGTTAGCCAGAAGGAGGTTTCCTTGCTCATGTTTGACAAGATACTGTGAGATTTAATGGGGTTAGAAATTGAGGGATGCATTTACTTCTTCCTCCTGTTTGTCTACCACTGTATTTCTTTTGTCCTATTGTTCAGATAATACACACACAGGAATTGTGATAGAGAAGTCTGGTCTGTTGTTTGTAAGGTATGAATCTGCGAGTGCAATTTTGTCGGGCTTTTCTGTATTTTGACACCTGTCTCCCAAAGGTTGACTGGACTGAAAGTAACTTTTCCATCTACTAATTTAGTCAGTGGTCCACCTACTTTTATTCTTTCTGTTTGACTGTAGAAGTAATAATATAACCGACTAGCTTGTTTGGCCACTTCAGAATGTGTTGAAGAATCAATCGTATGGGTCATAAGTCACCTAGAGGGTTGTCAGATTTCTTTTTCTGAAACAATCTTGTAGTTTTTCTTGTCATCATTATCAAGACCAGTTTTTGTTGCTTTCCACCTTTCACATTCTTAATTGAAATTAAATTCCACAGCTACCTGATGTGATTTTAAGTTGGGCCTGGAGATTGAGTCTGATGAATTAATCACTGTGCTACTAGCATAGGGAGAAAAAAAATTGGATCTAAAATAATGAAAGAAAAGTGGGGGGAGGGGAGGGAATGCTATAATTTTGAAATACAAAACTAGCATGTTTGATGAACTGAAATGATTGAATTTGTTGAATCCTGCAAGTTGAAAGCTCAGGAACTGTTTCTTGAGCTAATGCTGAGGAAAAATGTAGGTGACAGTTAAATTCTTTCTTTTTTTTTTGGCTTGGCTTCGCGGACGAAGATTTATGGAGGGGGTAAAAAGTCCACGTCAGCTGCAGGCTCGTTTGTGGCTGACCAGTCCGATGCGGGACAGGCAGACACGATTGCAGCGGTTGCAAGGGAAAATTGGTTGGTTGGGGTTGGGTGTTGGGTTTTTCCTCCTTTGCCTTTTGTCAGTGAGGTGGGCTCTGCGGTCTTCTTCAAAGGAGGCTGCTGCCCGCCAAACTGTGAGGCGCCAAGATGCACGGTTTGAGGCGTTATCAGCCCACTGGCGGTGGTCAATGTGGCAGGCACCAAGAGATTTCTTTAGGCAGTCCTTGTACCTTTTCTTTGGTGCACCTCTGTCACGGTGGCCAGTGGAGAGCTCGCCATATAATACGATCTTGGGAAGGCGATGGTCCTCCATTCTGGAGACGTGACCCATCCAGCGCAGCTGGATCTTCAGCAGCGTGGACTCGATGCTGTCGACCTCTGCCATCTTGAGTACCTCGACGTTAGGGGTGTGAGCGCTCCAATGGATGTTGAGGATGGAGCGGAGACAACGCTGGTGGAAGCGTTCTAGGAGCCGTAGGTGGTGCCGGTAGAGGACCCATGATTCGGAGCCGAACAGGAGTGTGGGTATGACAACGGCTCTGTATACGCTTATCTTTGTGAGGTTTTTCAGTTGGTTGTTTTTCCAGACTCTTTTGTGTAGTCTTCCAAAGGCGCTATTTGCCTTGGCGAGTCTGTTAGAGATGGTTAAAATGGAGATTAGATGGGAGGGGTTGGCAAAGTAAATTGATAGCTGCTAGAATTTCAGGGTCACATGTGAAGACTGAATGGAGGTTCTCAGCAGAATTGTGACAAGCCACTCTCACCCAAAAGAAGGAAGAATTTCCCTTGTCCTTGCATTCCACCTGACCAGCCTCCACATTCAACAGATCACTCTCCATAATTTGTGACATATTTGTGACATCATTTAATGCATCTCCACCTCCAAGCACATCTTATCCTGCCGACCATCTCACCCAATGGGATAATTGATTCATTGTCTCTGGATCACTCTTTCATTTCCGTCAGTGTTCACTCCTCTTTGCACTTCCTTTGCCACAGGAGAAGGTGCATTGCCTATCCTTTTAGCCCCTTTCCTCCTGTCCAACAAAAATCAAAGAGCCCCAATCAGGGTAAAGCAGCACTTGTATTTGGAGGTCCAAGTGTTGGCAGATGTTGGAATCTGGCACAATAAACAAATTGCTGGAGGAACTCAGCACTTAAAGCAGCACCTGTGGGGGGAAGGATTTGTCAATGTTTTGTGTTAAGACCCTACATCAGAACAATTCTTCCTCTCCCCTGAGGCTGTTTGAGTGACTCCAGCAGTTTTGTTTTAACACTTCCATTGCCATTTGTGTGTATCTCATGTTCACATTCAGTTCACCTCTACACTGGGGAATACAAATGTCAATTGAGAGATAGCAGAATACCACTGCCAAATGTAATTTTTGTTTAGCACTAGCCTTTACAGATTGGTAATCTGTTTCTTTTGGTTTCCACCCTATCACAATGTTCCCTTTTGATCAATCAGTTCCCACCCTCTCTGCAACTTGTTTTGTTTCTGATTTCCTTCTCCCTTCCCCATTGTCTCTTCTTCCCCTCCCCCCCCTCAAATTCCCTGGAAGGATCATTGGTAGCATCATTAAGTGTATTTCCAGCATTTTGTTTCTATTTCATATTTCCAGTATCTGCATTATTTTGCTTTCTGATTATGTTTGATTCAGATTGTCAGCCAACAAAAGGCTGCTCTTTGCTATACTATTGCTTGTATTTTGTAAAATTTGCGGATGTAAATCAGACAGATTTTTTTTTAATGCAATCTACTTAGGTTACTAACTAAGCCATGAAGTTTGCCCATGTCTTGAATTTAACAATGCTTAAAATAACAAAAAAAATTCATTCCAAAAGCCTATTTTTAAATTTAAATGCAAACAGTTTGTTTTTTTTAAAATTTTTTTTTTCACACCATAAATCACGTTAGCCATGATATACACTTTTTCTTTTTCACACATATACAGTGACTTTTTCTCCCCCCCCCTCCCTCCTCCCAAGGCACCCCCCCACCCCCCCCCCTCATCCATTTTAGGTATACAATCTAGATGATTACTGGATTTCTGCATAACAAATTGAAAATAGATTTAATTCAGTTTTTCTAAATCAGTGGCCCTTTTAAGACTTTCATTTTGCATTCTGTGGTCTGTAACCAAAAAGTCATTGACTTTAAAATTGTGTGTTTTTTTTTAAACCAAAGGCAGCATACACTTGCATTTGTTCCATCCTCGGGAAAGGTGTACTCCTTTGGTCTTGGTGGAAATGGTCAACTAGGAACTGGTTCTACAAGTAACAGAAAAAGTCCAACCACAGTGAGAGGAGCCTGGATTCCTCATGGTGCCATAAGTATATAATTTTTATGAAAATTAAATTCTCATGTATAATTCCTACCAATGTGTACTTTGCAATACCCATCTCACTAATGCACTGAATAATATTCTGATTAATGATGATTGCTGAATTGTTTTATTTGCAAAAGCTGGATACTGCAAGTACTGGAAAAGGAAAAAAAAGGAACTAAATTCTGATGAAAGGTCATTGACCTGAAACATTAACTCTTTTTCTCTCTCCACATGCTGAGCCTTTCCATCATTTTCTCTTGTTTTCGTTTACACAAATTCATAAATGATTACATTTCAGTTCATATCAATTTTCTCAGTGGATGCCTCAGACTAGCCTGAAGCTCAGTGGAAATAAAGAAATATTTTATCTTTTACAATTTCAAGTTTGAAAAGTAATTGCATCCTGTTCACTCCTCAGAACTTTAGGATCAATTTGCGTTTGTTCCATTCAAACATAGTTTTCCTTCTGGCTTTAATCCAAAGTTGGGGATGTTATCTAGAGATGTGCTTCGGGATCTTCCACTTAGATGTGGAGGTGTTTAAGATTTGAACCAGGTGTTAAGAGATAAAATGGCATTCTGATGTTTTATCCAATGTTATTCAAAATTGCAGATACTCAAGACTATTTTTGTGTGAAAAGAATTTTCTCTGGAGGGGACCAAAGTTTTGCACATTATTGCAGTTTACAGGTAAAACTAAACATTTTATTTGGAATGTTTCTCAAAATGAAAAACTATGATTGACCTATCTTTTTTGAAGTTATGAATCTCATCTTCTCAGTAAAGAGACCAAATATTTCAAGTAGCAAGATATAACCTGTGTAAACTTTGGTGACTTTTTCACTCTCAGTAGTCAGATTTTTTATTAAATTTTTTTTGTGTTAATTTTAAGAAAAAAATGTCCATAAGTACTTCTTATTTTACGTCTCAAACGTGGGTTGGGTGTTTGTTTATGTTTGGTGGCAGTTGATAGTTGAGATGGGGCATGGAGGAAGTCACTCAATAAATGTAATAAATGTCAGATAAATACTTGCTCTGATTCATTTGAAGGTTATACTTGGTCCTGATTTTTCATGTGCAAAGTTACAGGCAATGAAATAATGTTACAAACAGAATGGAAGTTACTGGAGATGATTTAAAAAAAGCTAGGGAAAGGGTAAGGAAAAAAAATTATGTTGAACAAAATAAAAACTCAAAGCAAAAGAGTTATGATAACTCTACAAGTATGATCCTGAGCTTGGAGAAGAAAAACTGGACCCTAATGATGACCAGTATGCTCGTCCAATTGAGAGAGATTGCATGAAAAACATAATACTTTGCTGAGCTAGTTACTTTCCAGAATAAAAAAAAATTCCATTTGAGGCCAATGGATTTGCTAAAAGCTTTAGTAAACAGTAGGTACTGCAGGTTATTTTCTTATCAAGAACAAAAATAATGTTGCAGTATAATCCCTTGGTTGATTGTCATTTATTTACTGAATGCATTTTTTTATTGGAAGCACAAACATCATTATCATTTTGTTTTTCCTAATGCATGCCAAAAGGTTCAAGAAAACTGGATCTACATCTAAAATAAAGCAGCTTTGTTCATTTAAGATATGGGAGGAATTGTACTGCAAAAATTTGTAATTCATAAGTTTAAAATCTAAGAGATTGCTTTATGCACTCAATGAAATTCTGAGTTGCGGGAACAAATAAGAGGTTTGTTAAAGCATAATATCTTGACATGGAGTTTGGATGTTAATCTTCAGAATGATAGGTAAAATTGCTGCCTCCTATGTCATGAATTTCAATGGTGCAAAGATGGGACTCTTATTTGTGTTGTCAAGTAGAGAAGTTCAAGACTTAGAAGATTTAATTTTAGTCCCTGAACTATTAGAATCTTGTTGCAAGGCCTAGTCTTGTTGGAATTCCCAGGCATCATTCTGGTGAATATCTTTTCTGATCCTGTGCCTGTTTAGAAGGGCAGGATCATATTGATTTCAGTCGGGGGGGGGGGAAAAGGGGGTGGGGAGAGAAGAAGCTGGGAGATGTAGGCTAAATTATTTTGTATATTTTTATGCTTTATTTAAATATTATAAATTTTTTAACATCACTGTCAGAGTTGTTAAAAATACAGCTTTTTACAGCAGCCCATCTTTAGTATTAAACATTTTTAGGGGCATTTGGAGGACAGGGCTTTTGTTGCCAGAGGACTTGCTTAGATGATGCAGCTGGATTCCAGAAATGGTGCCAATGAGTTTGTCTGCATCTGGACAAACTAAGCATGGTCCAAAGAGATTGGAACAACATCTGCTGAATTGAAAACAGGCCATTAAGCCCGTTGCTGAGAATGGGCTTCATCAGCACCAATGTTAACTTCTGCAGATCCATCTGCTGAGTTTCAAAAACAATACATCAAGCATTTTTTCACCACTTTATTCTCCTTTTTCATTTCAGAATTCCATGCCACCAGATGACTTCAGATTTTCTCATCCATCAAAACACATATTCACAATAAATGAAGCAATCATCCAGAAATGGATGAGTTATCCTCCTGGAAGGATTCCTTCAGACGCAGCCAAGTAAGCAACCAGTTGTTCTAGTTGTTGTGCACCAGCCATTTTAAAAATTCTTGGCAGATATTTGCTATTTGATTTTGTTCATTATTTAAATTTAACTTAAAATTTAAATTTAGACCTATAGCACGGTAACTGGCCCTTGCGGCCCACAAGCCCATGCTGCCCAATTGACACCCAACTGACCTACACCCCCAGTATGTTTTGAACAGTGGGAGGAAACTGGAACCCCTGGAGAAAACCCATGCAGACACTGGGAGAACGTGCAAACACCTTGCAAACTGTTCAGGATTTGAACCCCGGTCCCGATTGCTGGCTGTGTCAAGGTGTTGCACTCACCACTATACTAACTCTGCTACTTTAAAAAAAATATTTTTCATAAAATAATCTGAATTTGAAATGTGACATGGAATGAAAGGAAGTATTAAAATGGCTGATTGATTTGATATGCTACGTGTTTTGATGGTAGGATTCATCATAGATAAAAGTGTTAATATATGAAATTGTATGGTGTTAAAATTGGTCTTTGTTTTCTTGAATATTGACAAGGTTAATTGATTATGCATGATACAATATCTATTACTTCAATATAGATGAGCATTCTTCTTCCTCTGTCATTCTTGTACCTTGAAATGCCACAGCACAAAAATCTGCAGATGTTGGAAATCTGAAATTAAAAGAAAAAAAAGGAAATATTCAGCATCAGTGAGAAAGGAAGTTGATCAGATATATATATATATATAAAAAAAGTTTCCAGGCAATGAATGTTTTCACCAGAATAAGAGGTTATCCATTCTGTCCTAATTGGGGTCTTTGTGCACATATTGCAATGTCCAGATGCATCCGTAGCCACTAACTGCACACAACATCCTTTCTCCACCAGTACGTACTTATTAGAATGCAGACTTACCTCATTCTGTTTTCCTGCATTTTCACTAGCATATGATTATGGTGTCAATTGCAACTTCTGGTTTAGTTGCAACCTGCAACAATTAAGTGGTCAAGAGAATATATTGACATGTAATTTCAAATATAAAACTATTAATTAAGGAAAATTATAATGAGCACCATTGGATGTTTTGATTGCAGTATAAATATCTAAATTTTGTTTTAAGTTTTAGGCTATCTCAGATTTGCTTGATTTGGACTGTTTAAATGAGACATTCAATGTCCCTCATCAACCAGATTCACAAACCTACCAGATTTACCCTTCATCCTCACTGAAATATGCTTTCCCTGAACACTTATAATCTCACTTTTAAAAGCCTCCCACTTTCCAGCCATTCTCTTGCCTCCAAACCTCCTCTACCAGTCAACCTCTCCATTCCCACTTAATACCTTGTTTCATTTTGTTAACTTTAAATTAATAAAGTTATACTCACTGGTCACATCGTGCTCCTGCTGATATTCAGTCATTGCCCTATCGTGAACCCTAAGTAGAGGTCCAATGTTGCACTGTCTCTAGTAGAGCCCTCAATATATTGATATTGTGGGGGTGTGAGCAGTGGCAGAAACACAGCCACCACGTTGAGGGTCGTTAACAACTTTTTATTCCAATTCAGCACGCCCCTTTAAGGGCAGCAGGAGCTCAGTCACCTGGTGCATTGTGACGTCATAATGGCTGCCCAGGGTGCGCACTGGAAGGGATGCTGGAGTCGGAGAGAAACCTCTGACGACGCCATTTCCCCATGGCTTCCCCACCACGTGGCGATACAAGCGGGGCTGGTTCGCCATGAGGATGTGCACCGCCACACTATATTGCTTTCTTGGACACACTTTACAAATTCCTCACCTTCCAAGTCCTTTGCACAATGGATTACCAGTTAGTATTAGGGTAGTTAACATTTCCATGCAATATTACCATATAATTCTTGCAGCTATCTGCAATCTTTCTACATATCTAATCCTCCAATGAATTGTGTAGTTAAAAATACATATTTGTCAGAGTAATCATTGTTTCAAAATTCTATCCTTGTTGCCTCTGGATTATCTCCCAAGAATATCCTCTCTAATTACTGCTGTATTGTATTCCCTCAACAAAAAGGCAACACTCCTCCTCCCCCCTCCCTACCTGTGGCATCTGATCTGGAACGTTGAGCTGCCACTCTTGTCCTTCTTTCAGCCATGGTTCTGTTATGGCTGGAGTATTTCAGTCCCCGGTGTCCAATCACACCTTGAGTTTATCTACCTTACCTGTTAAGCTCCTTGCATTGAAATAAATCCAGTTTAAAGCGTCATTCCTTCTTCTCTTTTTTCACACTCCTGCCTGTTCTGTTTACTAAACTTGCTCTCTTTGTCTCCAGTATTTCCCTCAACCTCATCTGCTTCTGCTCTGGGTCCCACTCCCCTCTGATCTTCTTCAACCCTCTTGAGCAGCTTCAGCAAATCTCTTGTTCCCCTGCAGGTGACCTCTAACCCTCAAGATCCCAATGATCCAAGAGCCTGAATCACTGTACCAGCACTCAGCCATACATTCTTCTGACCTATCTTTCTATTCCTAGCCTCATGACCATGTGGCACTGAGAGTAATCCGGAGGTTACTAATCTCCAGATCCTACCTGTCAGTCTCTTTCTTAACTCTGCAGAACCTCGTCTTTTTTTTTTAAACCTACATCATTGATCCAATGTGAACAATGACCTCTGACAGCTTGCCTGCCTTCCTTCCTTGAGAATATTTTGTAACTCCATAGAGGCATTCAGGATACTGGCACCCAGGAAGTAACACACCTGTCTGCCCCCTTAACTCTTGGAGTTACCTAAGAAGTATACCCTTCTCACTTGAGCCAGTCATGATGTCACCGACAGTATCCAAACCTGTTACTAAGGGGAATGGCCACAGGAGACCCAGCACTGTCTAACAACTTCTTTTACCTTTCCTGGCAATCACGCAGCCTGCATCTCCGTCACTAAAACTGCTATCTCTGATCCTTTCAGCCACTGAATGATCCTGGGTTCAATTAACTTCAGCTCCAATTGCTTTACACCAACAGTGAGGAGCTGCAGCTGGATGCTGCACCCACAGATGTAGACACCATGGACTTTGGAGGTTTTCTTGATATCTCACATCCTGAAGGAGGAGCATATCTCTGCCATCCCAACCACATTCTCCAAGAAGTTAAAAAAAAAATGTCTGTCCCTAGCTATTGTAAGGTAAAACATCATGAGATGGGAATGTGTAGGGAGTTACCCTGTACAGGGCAGTAACAAGAAGGGGAGGTGTCCTTGTACTCCTGTTAGGTAAAACATCATGAGATGGGAATGTACAGGGCTGTAACAAGATGTAAATGCATCCTTGTACTTACAAGATAAGAGAGACATTGATGGATTGAGAGGCAGGAAGCTAGCAGGGAAAGGATAGCAACAGTTTTAGTCATTGGACAAGTAATGATATGATGATGTTCTAAGCATGTATCCAAGGGTATAAAAAATCACCATTTTGCTGATAACGGCAGAATGCATTCTCCGACTAACATGTTTAGTCGCAAGTGTTACAATCCGGTAATAAAGAACAAAGAACCCTGATTTCGACTCAGCCTGGTGTTTGTCTCACTCATTCATGAACAAAGCAGACCTAACACTATACACTTACTCAGTTCTCTCGCTGAAGTCCAATCTTCAGCATGTACCTTCAACCACAGCACTGCCACTCCCAAAAGGGAATCTTTGCTCTACCCACTCTTCCTTTTGCAAACAAAGAATTGCTAAAGGTACGGGCACACTGAACTTATCTCGGCTGCACCATTTCATCGGATGCAAGGATCGACAACGAGATAGACAACAGACTCGCCAAGGCAAAACTCAGCAACTCAGATAGCACTTACGAGTAGAAACAGCCAATCAAAATCAAAATCAGACTTGAAGACTAATGGAGAATTGGTGATATTGCGTATATAAAATGGGAAAGAACCTGGGGAAGGAGCTCAGGAGAGAGAGAATATTGGATAGAACGTGTGCATGGTTTAAAAAAATTTAGACATACAGCACTGTCACAGGCCAATTCGCCCCTGTGAGTCCACGCTGCCCAATTTACACTCCGTTAACCGACATTCTAGTACGTTTTTTGAAGGATGGAAGGGAACCGGGAACCCAGAGAAAACCCATGCAGACATGGGGAGAACGTTCAAACTCCTTACAAACGGCACGGCATTTGAACCCAGGTCCAGTCCCGATCGCTGTAAAGGCGTTGCACTAACTGCGACACGAACCATGCTGCCTTTGGAGGGGCAGTAGAGAGGGGAAACTATAAGGAAGAGGGAATTGGGGAAAGAAAAATTAGAGGGTAAAAACATAAGTACAGGAGTGGATAAAGAAGAGGTGGAAACAGTGGAATTGGATGGGGATGGGAGTTCCCAGATAAAATTGGAAAAATCAATGTTCCTGCTGTTAGGTTTAAGACTGAGCAGGAGAAATATGATCCCAAGGCCAAAGGCAGACATGTCACTGCAGGAATAATTGAGGGGGTTAAAAAGGTTGGCTATAGGAAAGTTGAGTTTAGATGCTCAAACACAGCATAGGTGTTCATCAAAGTGGGCACCCAATCTATTTGGTCTCACTGATGTAGAGGAGGGTATTCTTTTATTGACTGTTGTACCTTGCAAAGAGCCAGTCAAACCCTCTACTCCAATTCCTGGCTGGATAATCACTGCTGCTCACCCAGCACTCTTTTAAACATTTTTCTGTTCTCCCCTGATTTCTCTCTGAAGTTAAACTTTTAAACTGATCTCATTGAATTCAATAGGAAGAAACAGCTGCTGGGAGAATGCTAGATAGGCCTTTTTTTTATTTGATGCAAGTAAATTTAATTGTGTTATTTTTGTGTTTTAATCCCTTACAATGTTTTAGTTTTAATTTTTAATAGTTCATGAATATCTTTGACTATTGCTAATTCTAGTTGATTTTCAGTAATAACTTTAATCTGGTGACTTTAAGGATATAAAAATTATGTTGGAATGTAGCAGACTATTTATACCTCTTGTGTGATGAATCGTATCAACTGGTCTCTCAGTGAAATACTATGTCTGCGACAACATTGGAAAAAAATGTGGTTCGACAGAAGACCTGTCAATCCTGGATCATTGGAAATTTGCCTGTAACTTAAAAATAGGCACAGAAGTAATCAAGTTCCAAAAAATTTTCCTTTGCTTAAGTATGCCTAAATATTCTTTATTGAAGGTGCATTGATCTCTGAAATATTACTAAATTATCATAAACAAGAAATCACTTTCATATTCTTGAAAGATTTTATTGTGGTGGTATGGCCTTCCCAGGAAATTGGGAAAAGGCCACTGATGATCTTTGTTAAAACAAAGGAGAGTGAATTTCTTTAAAAGTTTGACCACAAAAGCAAAAGAACTTGCAATTTTTTCCCCTCAGAATTCAGGGATTTGTCATTCATTCTGAAGTTAAAGCTCAGTTGAAGAGCAGAGAAAAATCTTTAATTATGGAACACTTGTAACTCGTCTTATATGTTTATTCCCCTAGTGAGGTTGATACTGTGTTTTCATCAGCGGGCTGCCTAAATGGAAGCTTTCTTGCCTACAGGTAATGCAATTTTAAAGATCTCATATTTATGTAGCATGTTGAATACACTGCAACTTTGACACCCATGTATGAGCTACTTGTGAAACTGCATTTATCCTGTTTCCATCTTGGGGTACTGGCTATGTAATGAAGTATATTATATTGAGGTTGCATTCTGAGAATCTTTAATATTCTAGAATGGCTTTAAGAAATCAGTAAAAATAAATTATTGTCTACAGAGTTGAATGATCTAGTTGCAAATATTTCATCTCAAACCAGAAGAGATGCTGCCTTTTGCATCTTTGAAATTTGTTCAAATTGCATCTCTAACCCCTTGTATTTAAAAGAATGCTAGTGATGAATTAATGAAATGCATGGCACCTTTTAATATATCAAGTTCCATAGATTAAGCACTTCCAAATCAGTTGATTTCAAAGTGATGTTCTTTTATGCAACTAGAAAATCCATCAGCTCCCTGGTCATTTTGGATTTGGGGTGCTTGTATCGCAAAGTTACTGGTATTTAATTTTACCTCCAAAAAGACTTAATGCCCGACAAAGGGCCCAGGACCAAAATGTTGATTATCCTTTCCCTGTGGATGCTGCATGACCTGCTGAGTTTCTCCAATATCATTATACATTGCGCGGGGGGAATAAAATAAGATTTAGCATTAAAACTTGTCTAATAATTGATTAACTATAAAGGCTGCGACATTCAGATATGTATCAACTAATTGATAGCATTTGTCTTTCAGCAATGATGATCATTATAAAACCAGTTCCAAGTTCTCAGGGATCGACATGAATTCAGCTAGATTATTATTCCACAGACTCGTACAGTCTGATCATCCCCGTATTTGTCAACAGGTATTGTGTGTTTAGCTGTCTTTGTATAATAGAAAATGTTATTTTCAGCATGTTCTTTGCAGTTCTATAAAGCTTTGATTTTATGCAGTTCTAGTCACCTCATACAGGAAAGACGAAGAAGCTTTAGAGCAGTCGTTCTCAACGGGGGCCACAGACTGAAATCATGACTTTTTTTATGTAGTTGGTTGAAGAGGTACGGAAGAAACCAACTAAACTTGACAGCTTCACAGGGAAGGGTCCCATAAGTTTGAGCATGGTCTTAAGGGGGGCATAGCTAAAAAGAAAAGGTTGAGAATGGCTGCTTTAAAGGGTGCAGAGGAGATTTACCTGGATGTTGCCTTCAGTGGGGAATGTCTTATGAAGCAAGGTTGACCAAACTTGGGCTATTCTCTTTGGAGTAACAAAGGATGAGAGGAGAGTATATAAAATTGTGAGTGGCATTTTTTTAACTAGGATGCCAACAACAAGTACCAGAGGACATCTATTGAAGGTGATTGGAGGAAAGTTTAGGGGAGATGAGAGGAATTTTTTTTAACACAGGTGCTTGGAATGCATTGCTGGGGTTGGTGGTGGAGATTAGTACAGTAGGGATATTTAAAAGAGTCTTCAATAGGCACATAGATTTCAGAAAAATAGAGGGTTATGGATGTGTTGAAGCGAAGGGTTAGTTTGTGGTGGAGTAGTTTTATAAAGTTCGACAAACTTGCAAATGCCAAAGAGTCTGTTCTGTGTTGTGATGTTCTATTTTGGTTGAGGCTCTGAAATAAAAAAAGTAGCTGATTTTGTTTTTATTGCCTATCAGTTTTGTTTTAGCATTTGGATTCATTCAATATAATTTCCGTCAGATTTTTGCTGGATTGAGTATACGAGATACCCTTTCTGCTTTGAAGTGATGGGGGAGCACTGTTTAACAGCTGATAAATGTGCCACATGTGGCTGAATGGACTACTTGGTTCAATTGTTGAATACTCTGTTCTGTTTTCCAAACTGAAAGGTGCCTTGGAAAGCTTGTCAGCAGAAGTGCGAGAAAATAAATTTTCATTTCAACAATCTAATAAATAGATTGGTTTTATATTTTACTTATTAGCCAATGATCTCGCAAATGATTGTTCAGCAAGATAAATAGTAATTGATCTGTTTTAGTGGCCTGCAGGCTGACACGGGAAAAGACCGTCAAATGCGGTGACCAAGCAAGCACCACACGGGATGGGAGACCCGCTCTCATTGGCTGCAGTAATAGCAGCCAAATCAACCATTCACCATCAGTGGATCGCAGGGGATCTAATCTGGGCCTGAGGATCTGAGGCAGCCAATCGGCAGCCAGCTCTGCTCAAACCACGCCTCGGTGGTGACGCAGCTGGCTGCATCTCAATAAGCTTGGTGTCGACTACACTCCTTTCGTGTGAGAGTCTTCGTTCTTGTTATAACCTCAAGCTATAACTACGCCATACCTTGATCTATCACCGTAGTGACCCACTACACTGTGTAATATGCTCTCTTGTACTAGCTTAAAGACTGTATACCTGTGCTACTTTCTGTAGAGGAGAATGAAGTTCAATTCTGGAATTAGTTCAATTCTGGATTAGTTTGTTTATACCTTTTGCTATTAAACCAGCAATAAATACTAATTTTAGTTGAGACATTAAAAGAAAACCTACCATTGAATCTTTTCGATATGCTCATGTTTTCAACTGGGATTATTAATAAATAAAGGATGAAATTTAAGGCTCTGCTTGGGATTTATGAAAAGGATCTGGTGCAATTGTTCCACTTTTCCCCATCACCCCCTATCCACTCTTGTCAGCCTACCTGTTTCTCCTTGCCTACCTTCACTTTACTGCATATAAGATGTTGAGGCACAACTCCAAGTGTTGGAAAAGGTGAGAACATGATAACAAGATGAAACGGAAATTGCCATATGAGGCTGGCAGCTATAACTCTACAAACTTTTAAAAAAATCATACTGTGTGCTGAAACTCCTCTGCTTCTTTGCCACGATATATCAGTAAAAAGCATCACCAAAAAGAAATTATTTTTCCTTTTTAAACATTAATGCATGTGATTTGCATTAATTAAGTTAAAAAGCATGGATTCATAATCTACATTACAGCTGATTAGATTTATTTGAGAAAGATTAAAGAATATTTAGATGGTGAACTTTAAAGTGATGTAGAAATCATACTCAGTGACCTTAAACGAGGGATTCTGTTTTCAGCATCACTCCTATACAATCACTGAACTTTCTAATACAATCCTAAATCCTTTTCCAATCCAGCATCCTTAAGAAAAAGGACCAATAATCCATCAGGAACTAAACAGAAATGTCTGCTGATGCTGGGGTCTAGTGCAGTACACAAAATTGCTTGAGAAACTCTGCAGGTCACACAGCATCCAAGAGAAGTAAAATGCTATGAATGTTTTGGGCCTGAGCCCTTTGTCAAGATTGATTTTTGTATCTTTTGGGGTTTTTTTTTGGTTCATGTTTCTTTTGCTTTTCTTTGACTGTAAAAGGTGCTTCAGGCAATTTCTGCCGATGGCAAATCTGTCTGCCTTGCGGCAGGAAAAAGCAATTTTGTGTAATATGAGACTGTTCTATTACATGTGAGCAAGGACTGCTTCTTTATATGAGAATCTGGGAATGGAATTAAATGTTGCAGTCATCACAAAGTATCCTTCTCTTGGTCTTATTCTGGGAAACAAGTTATTTATGAAATAGCCAAAGTGGATTACTGAGGAGTGCTGGAGTGAGGAACTGCTGTATGGGCAAGGTGGCTTGTTACAACCACAGTTAGATCATTCTAGTGTGATTCTAGATCATGGAGAATTTTACCTAATTTCTCATTGGCTTAAATTATGGTTCTGTGGCGGCTCACTCTCTCATGGCAAACCGCCCCACGTGTAATGCCACATGGCGGGGGCAGCCATGGGAAGATGGCACCGTCAGGGGTTCTTCCTGATTCAAACCTCCCTCTCAGCACGCGCCTTGGACAGCGATTATAATGTCACCACACACGTGGCAACTCAGCCCATGCTATCCTTAAAGGGGCGCACGCTAAATTCAAATAAACAGTCGTTAACAACCCTCAATGTGGTGGCTGTGCTTTCTTCAACTGTGCAGGGCGCCACAGTGGTGACCCCGACGAGCCCAGATGCCTTTCTGGACTCAAAAGTATGGATTTGGCTGAGGTCAACGCCGTGGCAGTCAAGCTGCCCCCCTTCTAGACCCATCGCCCGCGCACGTAGTTGGGCCAGGCGGAAGCACAATTCCACCTTAGAAACATCTCAACAGACACCACGATGTTCTACCACGTCGTGAGCGCATTGGATCAGGACACAGCAGCCAGGGTGGACGACCTCATCCATAATTCTCTAGCTGAGGGTAAATATGCCACTCTCAAGAACTTGCTCCTGGAGACATTTGATCTCACCCCCACCCCCAGCAACAAGCTTCAAGGCTCTTGCACCTGGACGGGCTTAAGGACCGCAGCCCGTCGGCGTTAATGGACGAAATGCTGGCCCTGGCGGAGGATCATAAGCCTTGCTTCCTCTTCTGCCAGATTTTCCTTGAGCAAATGCCAGAAGATATACAGCTGCTCCTGGCAGATGAGGATTTCGCGGACCCAAGCAAGGTCAGTGCCCGAGCGGATGCCCTCTGGCACATGAAGAGGGAGAACGAGGCCGCCCACAACCAGGTTTCAAGACCAGGAACCAGTTGACTGCAAGCCGCCCCCAAGCACAAGCCAGAAGAGCGTCATCCGACCTGGTGCTACCAGCACTGGGAAGCCCAAGCCCATAAGTGCTGCCAACCCTGTAGCTTCCAGGGAAGTGACAAGGCCAACTACCATTGATGGCTGCAACGGCTGGCCATGTGAACAGCCACCTTCATGTCACCGACAAATCCACCGACAGGTGTTTCCTGATGGACACAGGGGCCGAGCTGAGTGTCCTACCCCCTACAGTGCTAGAGACTCACACCCGATCGCCCGGTCCAACCCTGCAGGTGGCCAATTGTTCCACCATCAAGACCTTCGGCACCCGCAGGGTACAGATCCAGATCGGCAAAGAAAAATTCCATTGGAGGTTCGTGCTGGCCTCGGTGGGCACTGTGCTGTTGGGGGCTGACTTCCTGAGGGTTCATGGATTGCTGGTCCACATGAAGGGCAAGAGGCTGGTCAACACCTGCATCTTCCACTCCGTGTGTTTGGACACCGCAGACGCCTGCAGACCCAAAATCGCTGCTGTGGCCACCGCCAGGGATGAGTATGCCAAGATACTCCACGAATTCCCTGCCATCTTGGAGCCACACTTCAATACCACCTTCCCCAGACATGGAGTTTTCCACCATATCGCCACGCAAGGCCCCCCCATTGCACACCTGCTGCTCCCTGAAAAACTACAGCAGGCGAAAGAGGAATTCTCAAGGCTCCAAGAGTTAGGGATCATCCGCCGTTCAGTCTGCGCCTGGGCCTCACCACTCCATATGGTCCCCAAATCGTCAGGAGGCTGGAGACCCTGTGGACACTACCGACGCCTAAGCAACGCCACAACTCCCGACAGGTACCCAGACCCTCACATACAGGATCTCTCGGGCATCCTCCACGGCACGCAGCTCTTTTCCAAAGTCAACCTGGTGCGGGGATATCACCAGATCCCAGTGCACCCCGACGACGTTGGAAAGACTGATCATCTCCCCGTTTGGCCTTTTTGAATTCCTCCGTATGCCATTCAGGTTAAAGAGACGTTTCAGTGCCTCATGCACGCAGTGGGAAGGGACTTGAACTTTGTATTCATCTACTTAGATGATATCCTGATCGCCAATCGCAACCGTGAAGAACACAAGGGCCACCTCCGCACCCTGTTTGCCCGGCTGGCGATGTTCGGCCTCACGGTCAACGCGGCCAAATGCCAGTTCGGGAAGCATTCGCTGCAGTCCCTGGGATACATCATCTCGGCGGCTGGGGCTGCTCCAGTGCCGGAAAAAGTGGTAGCTGTCCAACGTATCCCCAAACCTGCCACCCTCAAAGGCCTGCAAGAGTTTGTGGGGATGGTGAACTTTTACCATCAGTTCATCCCCAGCGCTACCCGTACCATGCATCCACTGATTGCCACGAAGGAAAAAACTTTATCCTGGTCGTAAGAGGCAGGCAAGGTGTTTACGGTGACGAAGGAAGCCCTCGCCAGTGGGACGCTGCTGGTACACCCACACCAAGAGGTACAAGCGGCATTCTCGGTGGACGCTTCAGCCACGGCGGTTGGAGTGCTGGAGCAATGGTTTGTGCGCCATGGCCTTTTTCAGTAAGCAGCTGCACCTGCTGGAGATTAAGTACAGCATGTTTGATCGGGAACTCCTGGCACTGTACTTGGCCATCTGCCATTTCTGCTATTTCCTGGAGGGCAGAGGCTTCATGGTCTTCATGGACCACAAGTCCTTTACCCAGGCACCCACTATGGCCAAGGATCCCTGGTCAGCCAGACAACAGTGCTCACCTCTCTTTCATGTTGGAATTCTCTACCGACATCCACCACAGGGCAGGTAAGGATAATGTGGTAGCGGATGCACTCTCACCCGTCCTTCAATACTCAAGCCCCCGGCCTGGGCTATACGCATCTAGCCCAGGCCCAGACGCAAGCCCTCTGGTCCACCATCTCGGGCCTTGACCTCAAAGACCTCCAGTTGCCCAACAGCCCGGACGCGCAGCTATGCGACGTCTCCACAGTCCCACCACGCCCAGTAGTCCCACCGCAGTGCAGGGCAAGAGTTTTCAGTCTAGTCCACGACCTTGCTTATCCCTCGGTGAAGACAACCGTACGGATGATGGTGGAGCTATTCGCGTGGCTAGCACTTAAGAAAGAGGTGCCGGAGCTGGCTAGGAACTGCACCAAGTGCCAGGCCTCCAAGATCCACAGGCACACGCAGGCCCCAATCCAACCTTTTGACTCGTCAGTGCGGAGGTACCAGCACATCCACGTTGATCTCGTCGGCCCTTTGCCAATATCCAGAGAGGCACACTATCTACCTACGATAGTGGACCGAGCCATGAGATGGCTTGAGGCCATCCTGATCAGAGAGGCTTCGGCAGGGATGTGCTAGGACACATATATCATCAGCGACAAGGGCGCCCAGTTTACTTCTGCACTATGGGCCCAACTGGCAAGACTCTTGGGGGTTAAACTCCACCAGATCACTGTCTATCACCCGTAATCCAACGGTTTGGTGGAGAGGTTTCACCGGCACCTAAAGTTTGCTCTCGTGGCCCATCTCACCAGCTCAGACTGGACAGACAAACTGCCCTGGGTCCACCTCAGGATCAGGACGGCACCCATGGAGGACCTGCAAGTCTCGTCAGCAGAATTGGTATATGGCACTCCACTCTCCCTGCCCGGCAAGTTATTCGGCCCAGAAGCAGGCACAGCACCCAAGGACGCGAACCTGCTGGCAGATCTCTGCAGGAAACTGGCCTCCCTGACCCCTCCACCCCATCACACTACGGCACCTGGCCATCCCACCGCCCCAAGGAACTGGACTTGGCACAGGTTGTGTTCGATCGGAGAGGACCACAGCGGCACCACTTCAGTGCCCGTATGAAGGTCCGTATAAGGTCCTCTGGGGATCTGGCGGAACTTTCACTGTAGACTTGGGGGGGAAGGAGGAACTTTTTACAGTGAACCGTTTGAAGGCGGCCCACCTGGACTTGTCGCAGCCAGTACAAACGGCCGTGCCCAAGTGGCGGGACGCATTGCCGGTTTTGGGGGGTGTTGTGTGGCGGCACACTCTCTCGTGGCGAACCAGCCTCGCGTGTAACGTCACGTGGTGGGCAGCCATGGGAAGATGGCACCATCAGGGGTTCTTCCTGATTCAAACCTCCCTCTCAGGACGCACACCTCAGGCAGTGATTATGATGTCACCACACACATGGTGACTGAGCTTGTGCTGCCCTTAAAGGGGGACGCACTAAATTCAAATGAACAGTCGTTAACAATTCTCAACGTGCTGGCTGTGCTTTCTTCGACTGTGCAGAGCGCCACTGTTCCTTGATTCACACTTGAGGGCACCACAATTGCACTCCAGAGGAAGCTGAAGAGAATGTAGAGGGAATAAAAATGGAATTGATGTATGATGGTATTTTATTTAAAATTTAGGCATACAGCACGGTAACAGGCCATTTCATCCCTATGAGTCAGTGCCTCCCAATTTACACCCCATTAACCTATGCCCTGGTACTTTTGTTGAAGGGTGGGAGGAAACGCAGACATGGGGAGAACATACAAACTCTTTACATACAGCACGGGATTCAAACCCAGGTCCAATCCCGATTGTTGGTTCTGTAAAGGCATTGCGCTAACTGCTACGCCAAGTAATTGAGGATTTGAGGTCATTGAGGATTGCTGTGTGTCTATCTATCTGTGGGTTATAATTTTGAGATATCAAGTTTATTATCATCTCTATGTATGCAATCTGACAAAACAGTGTCTCTCCAGACCATGGCGCACAAACAACACAATACACAGTGCATAATGATCACATAAATAATCATAAATATATAAATATTTGGGATGGTTACACGGTTACAGGATTCTGTTCATCAGCCTCTCAGCCTGCAGGAAGAAGCTATTCCCAGCTTGACAGTTCTGATTTTGAAGCTCCTGTACCACCACCTTGATGGTAGTGAGCTAAACATGGTGTGTGCTGGATGGAAAAGTTCTTTTATAACCCTATTTTGAAAATACTGCTGTTAAATGTTGTCTATAGAGAAAAGGGAGGCCCCAGTTATCCTCTCGGCTGTTTTAATGATCCTCTATTGATTTCTGGTCTGATGTTTTGCAGCTACCATACCACACAATGAAGGCATTCTCAATAGTACTGCTGTACTCCTCAGCTTCCTTAAGAATTAGTAGTCACCGCTGCGCCTTCCTGACAAATTAGGAGGTGTTGTGAGTCCAGGATAGGTTGTTCCTTGCATGGACGCCAAGGAACTTTGTGGTCTCCATTTTCTCTTCAGTGGAACTGTTGAGTAGCGGAGATTGGTCAATCTTCGTCCTCCGAAAGTCCACAGTCATCTCCTTTGTCTTTTCCACGTTGAGACTGGTGGTTCTCGCATCAGTTTACAAGACTTTCAACCTCTTCTCTGTAATGAACTCATCGTTGATGCTGATGAGGCCAACTACTGATGTATCATCTTCAAATTTGATGATTCTAGTGCAACTGAATCTGACATTGCAATTGTAAGTCAGTAAAGGCTGAGCACATAGCTAGTGCTCGGAGTGACAGGGCTTGAGATTTTGTAACCAACCTGGACAGACTGTGGACTTTCTGTCAAGAAGTCCAGAATCCATTTGCAGAGAGGGCTCTTGAGTCCCAGCAAGGATCTTTATCCACCAGCCTCTGAAGGTCAGTCGTGAGCTGGTTAATGAACTTGTAAGGCATCGTTCTCCAGATGGGCATGGGCGGAGTGCATCATCTGTGCACCAGTTTGGATAGTAGGCAAACTTGAAGGTGTTCAATCACCAGCCACTCAAAGCACTTCATGATCATCACTGGGTATCTGTTATTTAGTCCGGTTACTGTAGCTTTATTGGGCGCAAACTGCTTCAGGGAGATGTTGTGGACGTCCAATTCAACCTCTGTCAGCTGGGCAGCAAAGCCTTTCGGCACCTGTCCAGAAATGTTACCTAGACCCGGTTATTCACCCTCGATAGGATCTTCCTCACCTCAGCTGCAGCTACGCAGTGTGCCTGTTCTTCAGGGAGAGACAAGGCTTTCTTTGATGTCCCCTTGTTTTTCTTATCAAACCATGCATAGAAGTTATTCCATCTGTCAGGGAGGTAGACATCATTGTCATTGACCTGCAAGGTTGACAGAGTCAATTATGGTTTGCTGGTGTCTGTGAATTCTCTGTGGATTCCTGAGTTTTTCCTTCCTGATTACAGTTGCACTTGCCGTTCCCTTCTCTCAAGTTCACCTCCTTTGGGCTGTAGTAAGACCTGAAGAAAAAGGGTCCTTGTTGAATTCAGACCTGTTTGTTGATCGGTGCCAAACAGTGACTGCAACTCAGAAGTTAAAGGAACGTTATGCGTGGAAGGACAACCTGATGGCTCATTAGATCTGTTCACTGCAAAGGCAATCCAGCTAATCCCCTTCTTGAAAATTCTTTCAAATATGGTCTTCCAGCATTGCTTTAAAATAGGCAATAAACAGTTCTGCCAGATTATATTTTGTGCAAAATATTCCTCTGTATTTTTAAATTTTTACCATGAGGAGTTTTTTTTTAAGAGTGAATCTTATTTTATTGTTGTTATTCTATTCTCAAAAATATCCAGGGTACAAAAGCAGGAACAGCAAATAAGTACTTTTCGAGTCTTTAGGAGTCTTTTGCTTCCAGCCCAACATCTGAATGGAAATGGAATTCAAAATTTGCTTGGTTTTGAGCAGTTTTTAAAAATCAGGTGTAACCTCGAAGAAAAGTAAAAGCAATTGAGTCCTGATTTTAAGTTTACCCATTTTATATATTTTACTTGTAAGCATTTTTCATCTATCCATAATACACTTGAAAACAGGACAGAGGAATGGATCAGAAAAGGAAAACAAGATTTATTCATTCATAAAAGAGACCTAAAGGTCAACCTTTTCAACATAGTGTGCGGTGAATAGGTACTTTGATTAGCCAGTGTAAAAACAGCTCCAGTTTTAACATTTTAAAGTCATTTGGACAGGTACATGATCAGGGAAGTTTTAGAAGATATCGGCCAAATGCAAGCAAATGGAATCATTTCAGGTTTGTAACCTGGACGGCTTGAACAATTTGAGCCAAAAGACCTGTTTCTGAGCTGTGTAACTCTTGAGATTAAAAATACAGGAGGAGGAGTATGTAAAAACAAGATTTCCTCACACATCATGAGGTGTAAAAGAGAGGAAGGATGGCATCTGTTTAAACTTTCACAACCTTGAGCTACCTATTATCAGCTTAATGAACTTTATTATGTACATAACAGTCACAACTTGTGTGGTCAATGGCTGTAGAGAAACTGACTGAAGTAGCTGTTAAATGGCTTAATGAACTTTGTTATGTGCATTCTTTTTTTCTTTGGCTTGGCATCACAGACGAAGATTTATGGAGGGGTATGTCCACGTCTGCTGCAGGCTCGTTGGTGACTGACAAGTCCGATGTGGGACAGGCAGGCACGGTTGCAGCGGTTGCAAATTGGTTGGTTGGGGTTGGGTGTTGGGTTTTTCCTCCTTTGTCTTTTGTCAGTGAGGTGGGCTCTGCAGTCTTCTTCAAAGGAGGTTGCTACCCGCCAAACTGAGGCACCAAGATGCACGGTTGGGGGCGATATCAGCCCACTGGCGGTGGTCAATGTGGCAGGCACCAAGAGATTTCTTTAAGCAGTCCTTGTACCTCTTCTTTGGTACACCTCTGTCTCGGTGGCCAGTGGAGAGCTCGCCATAGAACACGATCTTGGGAAGGCAATGGTCCTCCATTCTGGAGACGTGACCCACCCAGCGCAGTTGGGTCTTCAGCAGCATGGATTCAATGCTTGCGGACTCTGCCAGCTCGAGTACTTCGATGTTGGTGATGAAGTCATTCCAATGAATGTTGAGGATGGAGCGGAGACAGCGCTGATGGAAGTGTTCTAGGAGCCGTAGGTGATGCCGGTAGAGGACCCATGATTCAGAGCCAAACAGGAGTGTGGGTATGACAACGGCTCTGTACACGCTGATCTTTGTGTGTTTCTTCAGGTGGTTGTTTTTCCAGACTCTTTTGTGTAGTCTACCAAACGGGCTATTTGCCTTGGCGAGTCTGTCGTCTATCTCTTTGTCGATCCTTACATCAGATGAAATGGTGCAGCCGAGGTGGGTAAACTGGTTGACCGTTTTGAGTTCAGTCTGCCTGACGGAGATGTGTGGGGGATGGTGGTCATGGTGGGGAGCTGGCTGATGGAGGACCTCAGTTTTCTTCAGGCTGACTTCCAGGCCAAACATTTTGGCAGTTTCCGCAAAACAGGACGTCATGTGCTGGAGAGCTGGCACTGAATGGGCAACTAAAGCGGCATCGTCTGCAAAGAGTAGTTCACGGACAAGTTGCTCTTGTGTCTTGGTGTGAGCTTGCAGGTGCCTCAGATTAAAGAGACTGCCATCCGTGCAGTACCGGATGTAAACACCATCTTCATTGTTGAGGTTTTTATTGGCTTGTTTCAGCATCATGCTGAAGAAGATAGTAGAGAGGGTTGGTGCGAGGACGCAGGCTTGCTTCACACTGTTGTCAATGGAGAAGGGTTCGGAGAGCTCATTGCTGTATCTGACCTGACCTTGTTGGTTTTCATGCAGTTGGATAACCATGTTGAGGAATTTTGCGGGGCATCCGAGGCGCTCCAGTATTTGCCAAAGCCCTTTCCTGCTCATGGTGTCGAAGGCTTTGGTGAAGTCAACAAAGGTGATGTAGAGTCCTTTGTTTTGTTCTCTGCACTTTTCTTGGAGCAAAAGACCATGTCAGTAGTTCCTCCGTTTGCGCAAAAGCCACACTGTGATTCTGGGAGGACATTTTCGGCGACACTAGGTATTAGTCTATTAAGGAGAATCCTAGCAAAGATTTTTGCCTGCGATGGAGAGCAGCGTGATTCCCCTGTAGTTTGAGCAGTCTGATTTCTCGCCTTTGTTTTTGTACAGGGTGATGATGATGACATCACGAAGGTCCTGAGGCAGCTTTCCTTGGTCCCAACAGAGCATGAAAAACTCATGCAGTTTGGTATGCAGAGCTTTGCCACCAGCCCTCGGGTCTCCAGCAGAGGCAGCAATGGGACCTCGGGCCTCCGGCCGCGGCAGCAACGGGACCTCGGGCATCCGGCCGCGGCAGCAACGGGACCTCGGGCCTCCGACCGCGGCAGCAACGGGACCTCGGGCCTCCGGCCGCGGCAGCAACAGGACCTCGGGCCTCCGGCCGCGGCAGCAACAGGACCTCGGGCCTCCGGCCGCGGCAGCAACAGGACCTCGGGCCTCCGGCCGCGGCAGCAACAGGACCTCGGGCCTCCGGCCGCGGCAGCAACAGGACCTCGGGCCTCCGACCGCGGCAGCCGAGACCCGGGCTGGGAGCCATCAATGAGAACAAGTACAATACTATGTCTACATAACACGGCCAGTCTCTTTCCACTCTAGTCTAAACACTAACAACTGTGAACTCCATTGCAGAGTTCTCTCCAGTCTTAAAAAATTTTCTACTAGAACTTTTCTTTATGATCCTCAACCAATGCTGCATCTCCTTTACTCGGCCGGGGCAGGAGTAAACGCACGCAGGCCGATTCCAGGGCGCCTCACTCCATAACTGTGGACAGCGGTCGTAGATCTCCAGATATGGTTCGACCTAAAAGGGGAGGCAGGCCTCTTCAGCCCGGTTAAGTTATGTGCATAACAGTTGGGAATTAGGCATACAATAGCTGCAGAGGAATTGATGGTGCTGTTCTGATTACTACCCACTGAGCTGATCAAGGCTGCATGAAGTAGCTGTAAATCCCAAATCAAAGGCTGAAATATGCAAGTGTACTTGATAACTGATGTACCATTTATGCTGTATAGGATGATCCTCGAAACTGAAAACTTTCACCTTAAAATAGGGGAAATCCTATACAAAGGATCTAAGATTCCTACCTTGATGCCGAAATTGCAACACCGTCGCCATCTTCCTGCCGGCTCCAACACAATCTTGCGCACGCCCTGTTAGTTACTTGCAAAATCTCAGCACTCCTCTGTGGAGTGGCTCTCTACATGCTTTAAATGGCCTGTTACAGGAACTGACAAAGGTTTATTTTAAAATATCCAATTAAAATTTAAATGTTTATAGGATAACTTATTATTATGATAACTTGTTATTATTGTGATTTTGGCTTTTAACAGTATCCTCTGGTCAGCAGTAAATGCCAGATTTGGGAGACTATCTTATACGACATTTTAGGTTGAAATTCTGGGGTTGACATATAGAACAGCATACATGGTATACAAGAAGCAGCCTCAGTCCTTGTTCAGGGCTCACTTGGTTTTATGTATATCTACGCTTTATGAGCGAGACTGTATATCAATTGAGCATCACAAGCTTTTGAGTAAAGGGTGTATGGTTTGATGTTCATCGAGTCTGAGGTTATCCTTGGGTCTATACTTGAAAAGGACAGAACTCCACAATTGGGAGAGAACGGATCAGGCCTTCTGACTGCCTCGGTGAGAGAGCAAATGGAAAGTTGGTAAGCTTTAATGATGGAGAGCGGCAGGAAGGGAAACAGTCTGTCATTTCAGGAATGGTGCAGTTAAAAAAGTGGTTGGGGGTAAGTTTATAGGGCAGCCTGGCAACAATTTGTCAGTTGTACTCTTGTCCAAGGAAACTGGCGATGGGAACTTTGGGAGTTCTGAGATCAATAGCAGTTTTTTATGGAATGACAATTTTCCGATCTACCTTAGAAAGCCCATTAGAAATAGGCACGGTGGCCATAAAACTGTTTTATAGAACTCAAATTGACCAACTAAATTCCTTCAAACGTCAGTGTCCTGAACTTCCATAGAGGTCTTTACCTCCTGGAGTTCACAAGAGTTGATAGTTTTCTAGTAGCTGCACTCCGAAATCTGAACTTGGAACCTGTACAGCTTAGACCTAGTGCAGGTTCAGTGACTAGCTTTTAATTGTGAGGAATTTCTTGGAGGAAAGTTGCAGGTAATTTCTATCTTTAAAAGAATCTAGGTAAATATATTCTTTTTTAAATGGTTTTAATCTGAAAATAAATGTTATGTAAAGTAAATATTTGGTTTGATTGACTTTCTTGACAAATATTCCATAAATCTTTGAAGCCTCTTGACGATTTTAACAGCCTAGCATTGGGCTGAACCAAGAGCCAAAGTAATTCTGAGACAAATTTATCATTTTACATTTTATAAATATATCCTAAATGGCTCCATAGGATAAATTTATTTTTAAAAAAGCTGGATTGCAAGTAAAATTCATTTATTTGTTCATTCACAAAGGAAAATTAACCCTTTAATTGTTCCTTCAGACTTGTCTTTGTTACCTAGTTTTACACACTTTTATACTATTACAGCTGTAACCTGAGGTGCACTTATTGCACAACAAATCAACTACTACATGCTTCTATTAATCTTTGCCACATGTCATGATTGGTACCTCATAAAGCACTTAAGATGCATTGCCAGGAATTAATGCTTATGGAATTGATTGGAAAAGGGCAGATTATAGCATTATTTATAGAACAATTTATTATTGACAGCGTTACTGTGCTGATAACGTGGTACAAACCACTGCCTTCCTGGCTGATGTTCTTGCAGCATTGCCCAGTCTAAATCAGCTGCCTGTAATTGTTAGTGTGGGGCATTTGGGCTCCACCCTACTGATACAGTGAGTGTTTGCTAGTGCCAAGTATTAATGGTGGCTCTTTTAACTTCGCCATGGTAGCAAGCTCAATGATTATTGCTAAGATTGTTACCATAGAGAAATCTCTGCACTGGGAGAGGATGTGCAACAAAACGGGGGCAGATGACAGTTTCCATCAAATCAATCAGATGTTGATGAGAGAGGTGGTGGGTTCTAGACAATCTGTCAACAATGAAGAAGGTGGAGTAAGTCCCTGCAATGGTCCACTCTACTTTCAGGGAATTAGGATTGAATTATTTTGAGAAAGAGGTGATGGTGAGCTCTCTTCTTGAACCACTGCATTTCTTGAGATGTGAAAATACCCATAAGTTGTTAGGGAACAAGTTCCGGTATTGTGACCCACTGCCAATGAAGTATCGATATATTTCCAAGCCATGGTGGTCTGTTGCTGGAGAGGTAACCTCCAGGTAGTGGTGTTCCCATATTTTTGCTGCCCTTGTCACTCTAGCTAAGAAAAGGTCATGAGTTTGAAGGTTATTGTTTAATAACTTTGGTGAGTTGCTGCAGTGCATCCTGTAGATGGTTCATGCAGCTGCTGCTGTGCATTGGTACTGGAGTGATGGTTGTGGATGGGGTGCCTATCGAGCAAGCTGCCAGGTCCTGTATGGTGCCAAACTCTTCAGTGTTAAGTTGCAATCATCTAGGTAGGTTTTGTCCACTCCTGACGAGACTTGTAGATGATGAACATAATTTGAGGAATTGGATGCGTGACTCAGCACAGGATTCCTGATTTCTGACTTCCTCTTGTAACCACCTTGTGTATACAACAACTACAGTTCCAATTCTGGTCAATGAAAAGCCCAAGCAGATTGATAGTGAGGATTCAGTGATGAAAATAATATTGTCTCTTGTTTGATATTATCATTGCCTGGCACTTGTGTGGTTTGAATGTTTTCTTGTCACCTGTCAGCCCAGGCCTTGATGATGTCCAGGTTTTACTGTATTTGCAGGTGGACTGAGTGACAAATAGAACTGAACATTGTACAATCATGAGTAAACATCCCTACTTCTGACATTATGACATAAGAAGGGGAATTGATGATGCAGAGGAAGATGGTTGTTCCCAAGACATTCCTCTGAGGAACTCCTGCAGACCCAAAATGGCTGCCTCTGACCAATCCCCACTGGTGGCCTCTCCAGTATGAACCATGGGCAATCCTTTGTTGCTGGAGTGCCAGTGGAGGACAGAGATTCTTCCTCCCTCCCCCCCCAAAAAAAAACCCCACCACCAAGTTCCCAGCAGAGCAGAAAGGACAAAGTTTTGCATCATATTCCCAGAATAACAGCGTGCAGACTGAGTGGATATGTACCTGTGAATATTTGAATGGAGGACCAAGAGTGCAAGAGCACTTTGGTCCTGAAAATGCCTGAGATTGTCTGATCTCAGAAGCGAAGCAGGCTCCGTACTGGTCAGTACTTGGGGGAGAAACCACTAGGAACACCAGGTGCAGTTGGTTTCTGTGAGGGGTGCTGGACAAAGTGGCGACTCTGTATATTGTATGTATGTTATATTCTAAATGTAGTATTATGTGACAATAATGGAACCATTACCTTTTAAAACAAATAATTGCTTAATAGAAGACAGTAAGTGTGGTACTAACGTTTAATGAAATGAAGCTAAGGGACCAACAAATGCAGATGTCTTTTTTCACAGTTAACATAGTGGTTAGAGTAATGCTGTTATAGTGTCAGCAATCCTACACTAATCTGTAAGGAGTTGGTATGTTCGCCCCATGTGTGCATGGGTTTTCCCTAGGGCCTCCAGTTTCTCCAACTGTTTGAAACGTACCGGGGTTGTAGATTAATTGGTCACCGTGGGCTCATGGACTGAAATTCCCTGTTATCATGCTGAAAATAATTTTTTTTAAAAATTGAATTTAAATTTGATCATTGAGACAGGTAAGATGGAACCAGCCTCAGCACTGTGTGTGATGTGAGGATGGATCTGATATAACAGCTTGCCTTGCAAGAATTTTTCTCCTGTTGATGTAACCAATTTTTGCAAATCTTTAACCTGGATAATAAAAATAAAGATTTATTAAAAGATCTCTTTGTGCCTTTTGTAAGTAGGGATAATTCGGTTTTGAAGTGTTAATTGAAACTTCTTTTGTCTCCAGATAGCAGCCAGTATGGAGAAAAATTTAATTCCAAGACTTTCTAATTCCCCACCTGATATCGAGGCCTTGAGGATCTACATTACTCTTCCAGAGTGTCCACCCATGAATGATGCAAACAATTACGTAACATTAGCTATTCCATTTGCGATGGCAATTATAAAATTGAAAAAAATGCCACTGAAAGTACTTGGTAAATATATTTTATAAAATTATTGGCAATTTAGCAAAATAAATATCTGGGCAAAGATTACTCAATATTCTTTGTTGTTATGTTAATTATTACATTCTTGAAATATGAGGAACCTGCAGAAATATGGATGTAATTTCCACTCAATGTAGTCAAAGCCCATTCATTCAGTATTTATTCACTCTAACTTGTTCATTGTTCAGATATTCAATTTTTTTTGCTTTAAGATAACAGTTATTTTATGCATATTTCCCATTAGTAGCATTATTTTAAATTGATCTAAAATGGACCTTGTAAATCAATACATGAAAAAGAAAAGAGCTGCAGAAATTCTGAAGAAAAAAAACCTGAAAAAGTTGGAAACACTCAGCAGGTCAAGCAGCATCTATGGAAACAAATAGTTCAACCCTTTGGGTTCACCCTATCAACTTGATAATCCATCCAATTTCTAAAGGAGCACTGTGGAAAGTATACCGACTGGTTGTATCATAGACGAAGAGGGGTTTAGGTCTGAAACGTCGGCAATATATCTTTGTCTCCTATAGAGCTTGAAAAAACTGCCTGTGTTCCTCCAGCATTTCTGTGTGTTTTTACTTCATCACAGACTAGTTTTGACAATGCAAGTGTCCAGAAATGCAGAGGGTATGTGAGGTGCTACCTCAAGAAGTCACCCAATGTCATAAAGGACTCCCATCACCCTGGTCACAACCACTTCTTACTGCTACCCTCAGGCAGAAGGTACAGATGTCTGAAACCAACACTTCGAAGTTCAAGAATAGTTTCTTTGCAATAGCTATCAGACTCTTGAACCTCCCCCCCCCCCCTCCTCAGTACAATATTCTGAACTATTGCAAGTTTCTTTTTTACACTAGGATTACTGTGAATATTTCTTATATAAAGTATTTATTATTTCTTTTAACTTGATGCATTTGGATTACTATTATAATTTTTTATGATAAACACCTTTTTGGATATGTGTATGACAAGAAAAATTATTATCAGAGATTCCCTTTGTTCTACCCATCCCTTTCCCATCATTTCACCTTCTGAAAACTAACTTTTATTTCTCTTTCCTGGTTATGTAGAATATCTGGCTCCTGAAAAATGAGATGTTTTTTTTTCTATAGAAACCACCTATAGAACCTGTTTCCTTCACTTTCTTTTTGTATTACTGGTTTATATTTTGTGTCATTGATTAGTCCATGTCATTTACATGTTCAAATTCATTCATCCTAGAAAATTGGTGGTCTGCCCTGGAACCTGCTTTCTTTCAGAAGGTTGTGGAACTTTATAAGGACGTTATAGTATTTCTTCTGAAATTGGCTGAGGTTGGGATGCCCAACTCTGAGCAAATGACATGGAATAATTTTCTAAAATCTGCCCTGGAATTATTGGCAGTTCTTCATAGGGTAAGTCCATGCAAATTAAATTTCCACATTCTTGGTATTTGATGTTGTATGATTTGACTTTGTCTATTAATAATTCTCGTTTGTCATTTGAAAGCATTGTTTTCAAAACTTCTTTTCCTGAATGTTTCAATTCTTACTATTCAGGTTAATGAGAGAGTAGGGCAGAAAATTCAGTATGACAAATTCTATATCCATGAAGTACAAGACTTGATGGACATAAGAAATGATTATGTAAACTGGCTTCAACACCAAGTATATGGAGGAGTAAGTAAAAGATATTTACCTATATTTGCAAAGTTCTGAATAATTCTTACTGAGTTAATATATCAGAGTGGAACTGGAAGTATGGTTGATTTATTGAAACTTCCCCCAAACAGCAAAAAAAAGAGACGAGAATTGTACTTTGTAACAACCTTGTTTCAGATGCAACCATCCATGGTTTCACATCTGAAATAATGGCTTCAACCTGCAACTCTGGGATGTCCATCCCATTCTACAGTTTATTATTTGCCCATTTGCCCAACCTTGTTTCAGATGCAACCATCCATGGTTTCACATCTGAAATAATGGCTTCAACCTGCAACTCTGGTATGTCCATCCCATTCTACAGTTTATTATTTGCCCATTGGCTAATATCAAAGTAACCAAAATAAGTAAAAATCCTTAAAGGATTGGTTGCTCACTTTCCTTAAATTTGCCTTTAAATAGCAAATAAAATTCTTTCTCAATGGCCTCTACTGCTTTATTGTTTTGAGTGAGTTTATCGAACTTAAGCTGCATTTGAAGCTGAAATAAAAATGACTAAATTTAATGATTAATAAGCATTTTTTTAAAAAAAAGCTTTGAATAAGGGTTTACAAAAATGACAGATTCATGGCATTGATTTTGAGATCCTCTTATAATTTATAGTGTTTTTGTTCCATCATCAGTCGCATGGTTTATGTTCCATTCCAGAGACATGAGTGCAAATTCTCAGTTATCATTGCAGTGCAATATTAAGGGGGTGGTCAAGTGATGTTACCTGTCAGAAAAGTTGTCTGTTCTGTCAGCTGATCATAGGAGGTCCCATGATATGATTTTGAAGGAGAGTAGGAACACAAGATTTTTTAAATAAAAAAAATTTAAACATACAGCATCTTAACAGGCCAATTTAGCCCTATGAGTCTGTGCCACTCAAATTACACCCCATTGACCTACACCCAGATACAAAACTATTGGAGAGGATTCTTCAGGATAGGATCTGAGAATTTAGACAAGTAGAATCTACTTGAGGATAGTCAGCATGGCTTTGTGAAGGGAAGGTAATGTCTCACAAGTCTAATTGAGTTTTTTGAGGAGTTAACAAAATAAATTGATGAAGGTAGAATGGTAGATGTGGTCTACATGGATTTTAGTAAGGCATTTGACAAGGTCCCCCATGAGTGAATCATCCAGAAAGTCATGAGGCATGGTCTCACTGGAACCTATGCTGTGTGGATAAAATATTGGCTTGCAGGAAGAAAACAGGGAGTAGTAGTGGAAGGAAAGTATTCTGCCTGGAGTTTAGTGACTAGTGGAGTACCGCAAGGATCTGTTTTGGGACCCTTGCTTTTTGTAATTTTTATTAATTACCTGGATGAAGATGCAGAAGGTTGGGTCAGTAAGTATGAGGATTACATGAAGGTTGGAGGAGTTATGGATGGTGTTGAAGGTTGTCGAAGGTTACAAAAGGATATACACAGGATGCAGAGTTGGGTGGAGAAATGACAGATGAAGTTCAATCTGGATAAGTGTGAGGTGATGCATTTTGGAAGGACAAACCAGAAGGTTTAGGATTAATGGTCAGTTATTTAAGAGAGTAGATGAACAGAGAGACCTTGGGGTCCAACCCTTGAGGTTACTTGGATATTTAAGAAGGCCAATGGGATGCTGGGCTTCATTAATAGGGGGATTGAGTTCAAGAGTAGGGAGATCGTGTTACAACTCTACAAATCTCTGGTAAGACCACACTTGAAGAGTATTGTGTTCAGTTCTGGTCACCTCATTATAGGAAGGATGTGGAAGCTATGAAGAGGAGATTTACCAGGATGTTGCCTGGATTGGAAAACCAGTCTTATGAGGCAAGGTTAGCTGAGCTAGGAGCTTAGAAGGATGAGAGGAGACTTAATAGAGGCTTATAAGATTATGCCCTATTTCCCAGGGCAGGAATAGCAAACACTAGAGGACATATGTACAAGTGAAGGGAGAGAAGTTTAGGGGAGACATTTGGGGTATGTTCTTTTACACGTAGAGTTGTGGGTGCCCCTTGCTGAGGATGGTGGTGGAGGCTGAAACATTGGGGCATTGAAGAAACTCTTAGACAAGCACATGAATGGAAGGAAAATAGAGAGTTACGGGATATGGTGGGTTTAGCAACTTTTTTTTAAGGAATATATGGATTGGCACAACATTGAGCGTCAAAGTGCCTGTATTGTGCTGTAGTGTTCCATGTTTTTGAGCAGTAGGAGGAAACCGAATCCCTCAGAGAAAACCCATGCAGACATGGGGGAACATAAAAATTCCTTACAGACAGCGTGGGGTTCAAACCCAGGTCCGGTCCTGATCACTGGTGCTGTAAAGGCATTGCACTAATCTCTACGCCAACTGTGCAATCGAGAGCAAAGAAAAGCAAATTGCTGGAGGAACTCAATAGGTCAGGCATCATCCAAAGAAGAAAATGGGTATTCAATGTTTTAAAACAGTGAGTGACGAGAGGGAGACTATCAGTGTTATAGGAATGGTGTGGGAGGTCATTGGACCAAGGAGAGGTGAAGGATGACAGGTAGCAGGAGTCTGGTGAGGTGAAATTGGGACACTGGTAAATGGAAGCAAAGAAAGGGGCAGTAGAGGGGTGGATGAAGGTGGAGAGAGCTGCAGAAGGAAGGCAACACACAGGAGACTGCAGCTGATGGAATCTGAAGCCTCGTACAATCTAGCGCACTGGCCTCTATCTTGCTGAGGCCAGTTGACAGTTCTCAGACACCTCCTCCTATCAACCCCTCCCACAGGACCCCACCATCACCCATCAAGCCACTGTCTCCAACACCATCTCTCACCTCATCGATTCTGGGCAACTACCCCCATGGCCACCAACCTCATTGCTCCCATCCTCGCACCCACCGCCCATTTCTACCTCCTACCCATGATGCTTAAACCTAACCATCCAGGCAGACCCATTGTCTCTGCTTGCTCTTGCTAATTTCATCCTACCTTGACTCCTCCTTTTCTCCCCTAGTTCAATCCCTCCCCACCTATACCTGCAACGCCTCACACACCTTCCACCTCCTCCAAGACTTCAGATTCCACAAACTAGACTGCCTCATCTTCACGATGGATGTCCAATCCCTTTACACCTCCATTTCCCACATAGAAGGCCTCAAAGCACTTCACTTTTTCCTAGACATCAGACTTGAGCAGTCACCTCCCACCACCACCCTTCTCTGCCTGGCAGAACATCCTCACCCTTAACAATTTTCCTTTTAACTCATTCCACTACCTCCAGATTAAAGGAGTAGCCATGGGTACCCGCATGGGTCCCGGCTATGCCTGACTGTTTGTGGGTTTTGTGAAGCAAAACGCTACAAGCCTACACAGAAAAGACCCCCCCCCCCACCAACTCTTCCTCCGGTACATTAAAGGCTACATCGGGGTGGCCTCATGCACCCACGATGAGCTTGTCAATTCCATCAGTTTTGCAGCCAATTTCCACCCGGACCTCAAACTCAGCTGGTCCATCTCTGATGACCCTCTCCCTTTTCTGGATCTCTCTGTCTCCATCTCAGGAGACAGACTCTCCACTGACATTTATTACAAACCCTCTAACTCCCACAACTACCTGGACAACTCGTGCTCACACCCTGCCCCTGCAAGGACTCCATCCCCTTCTCTTAATTTCTCTGTCTCCGCTGCACCTGCTCCCAATATGAGGTCTTCACGTCCAGAGCCTCTGAAATGTCTGCCTTCTTCCACAATGGGGCTTCCTCTCCACCACTATTGACTCAGCCCTTACCCACATCTCCTCCATTCCCCACTCATCTGCCCTAGCCCCCCTGCCCCGAGAAACAATAAACACAGAATCCCCCTCATCCTCACCTATCACTCCACCAACCTCTGCATCCAATACATTATCTGCCAGAAAGTCCGGCAAATACTATAGGACCCCACCACCAGACACAATTTTTCTTCTCCTCCACTCTCAGCCTTCCATAGGGACCGCTCCCTTTGTGACTCCCTCGTGCACTCTTCCCTCCCCACCCATCCCGCACCCCCCCGGCATCTTCCACCGTGGTTGTAAGAGTTGTAGTACCTGCACCCACACCTCCTCCCTCACCACGGTCCAAGGTCCCAAACAGACCTTTCAAGTGAAGCAACACTTCACCTGTACCTCCAAAGAACTAATTTACTGCATTCTTTGTTGCCTTCTTTATATTGGAGAGACCGATTGCAGATTAGGAGATTGCTACCCCCAGCATCTCCTCTCCATCTGCAACAAAAGTCACCCCGTAGCAAACCATTTCAATTCTGAGTCACACTCTGAAGCTCACATATCTGTCCATGACCTTTCACACTAACCCACCCTGACCACCCGCAGATTGGAGGAACAACACCTCATTTTTCATCTGGGCACTCTCCAACCCCAGGGCATGAACATTGAGTTCACTTGCTTGCTTTCTCTCCCCTTCCCTTTTTAACTAGTTATTCCAGTTCCTACTTGCTTTCTCTCTCCACCTAGCCTACACTCCTCCCTCCCCCTCTCCGCCTATCATCTCCCACCCTCACCACCACCCCCTCCCCCCCTTTTGTTCCCTCAAGGTGGAGAAACTCAGCAAAGGTGAAGATACATCACCAATGTTTCGGACTGGATCCCTTCAGAGTTTCTCCAACATTTGTGTGTTTTTTTCACTTAACCACCGGTGTCAACAGAATCCTGTGTTTTACCCCACAATCAAAACTTTATCAGAAACGAGAAAAATGTCTTCTCTACACTGCTTCCCTCAGTCTGATGAAGTTTCAGCTTGAAACGTCAACTATTTTCTCTCCTATTGCTGCTCAACCCACTAAGTTCCTCCAGCTGATGGTGTTTGAGTGAAGGTGATCGGTGGAATCATAATGGAGGCCTGCTGAAAACAGTCCCTCTCATCTCCCCCTGATTCTCTCGTGATTGCCCTCTAACCTTCCCTACCTACCACCTCCTGATCTTCCCAACCCTCCACCTTCCCCCTCTGACTTCCTCCAACCCTTCATTCCCCTTGCTGATCCCCTGCATCCTACTAACACCTGCACACCAACTCCTACTCTGTCCCTTGCTTGGTCTTTACCACCCCCTCTGAGAGACCAAACGTTATATCCTCAGTAAAGGCCTTATCTTGGTCTCCCTTCACCCACACCTCAATAAATTCTGTGCAGACCATGATGTCAAACTTTTCTTCTATCAATTCCGTACCCACTTCTTCCACCATGATTCTCCACTCCCCACTGAAAACTTCTGCTTTTAGCCATCTTCCTCCTCTTGCGCACTTCATTATGGACAGCTTCCTGTTCTGGATATTTATACGGGTATTTCCAGTTGTCACCATGACATTGACCTTCTGAACTTCACCATTCCCCTCAATCTACTCTCACTTCCACTAAACACTCTGTCCTCCACTCTCATCACAACCTCACAATCAAACCCACAGACAAGGGTGGTGCTGTTGTCTGACGCACTGACCTCTACCTTGCTGCAGACAGATGACAGCTCTCAGACACCTTCAACAGGATCCCACCAAAGAACATCAGGCCACCATCTTACCTCATCACTTCTGCTCATCTCCCTCCCGTGGCCTCCAACCTCATTGTTTCCCATCTCCTCACTGCCTCATTCTACCTCCTACCCATGATACACAAACCCAATTATCCAAATAGACCTATTGTTTCTGCATGCTCCTGCCCCACCAAACTAATATCATTTTACCTTGACTCCATTTTTCTCCCTGGTCCAGTCCCTTCCTACCTACATTTGTGATACCTCACATGCCGTCTATCTCTTTAAAAACTTCCTATTCCATGAACATGACCTCTTCATTTTCACTATGGACGTCCAATCTCTCTACACTTTAATTCCTCATATCAAAAGTCTCAAAGCCCTTCCTCCACCTGGCAGAACTTATTTCCACCCTCATTAACTTTGACCCATCCCACTTCCTCCAAGTCCGAGGAGTAACCATGGGTACCCACACAGGTTCCAGTTAGACCTGCCTTTTTGTTGGCTAAATAGAGTGATCCATACTACAAGCGACTTCTCAATTCTTCCTGTGCTTCATTGACGACTACGTGGTGCTTCCTCATGCATCCATGATTCGCCTACCAATTGTATTCACTTTGTTCCAAACTTTCGCCTGGAACTCAAATTTCACTTGGTCCATCTTTGGTGACATTCTTCCCTTGATCTCTCTGTCTCCATGTCTAGAGACAAACTTTCGACAGACATTTTCTGCAAACCTACCAACTTCCACAATGACCTTGACTACAGTTTTTCATGTCCAGTCCCCTATAAGGATTATATTTTTTTCTCTCAGTTCCTCCATCTGCATCACAGCTGTTCCCAATAAGAGGTCTTTCAGACCAAATCATCCGAGATGTCGTCCTTCTTCAAAGAAAGTGCCCACTCCTCTATCAACATCTACTCCTGCATCTACTCCATTTCTCTCACATCTTCCCTGGTCCCCTCTGCCTCTAAACACAACAAATACAGGATTTCCCTTGTCCTCTCCTACAAGCCTCTGCTTCCAACATATTATCCTCTACAATTTCCATAACCTACAACATGATCCTGCCACCAGAAACATCTTTCACTCTCTTCCTCTCTCTGCCTTGTGTAGGAACTGCTCCTGCCATGAGTCCCTTCCTACTAATCGCTACCTTCCCCCTGTCACTGCAGGAAGTTCCCCACTTGCACCCACACCCCTCTCCCTCATCACCATTCAGAGCCCCCAACAGTCCTTCCAAATGAAGCAACATTTCACTTGTGAGTCTGCGAGAGTCATCTACTGTATTTGGTACTCCAGTTGTGGTTTTCTCTACATTGGAGAGACTGGACACAGACTGGGAGATTGCTTCCCAGAGCACCTATGCTCTGTACGCATCAATGACCGGGATCTCCCAGTGGCCAACCATATCAATTCTGCGCCCCACTCGCACGCTGACCTCCCTATTCATGGCCTAATGAACTGCCAAACTAAGGCCATCCATGAATTGGATATTTCATCTTGGCACTCTCCAACTGGACGGCATTAACATCAACCTTTTGGTTTCTGCTTTTTCCACTCCCTGTTCTCCTTCTCCCTATCTATCCCTCAATCTTTTTCAGCTCTCCACCACCTCTCCACTCCCTTCCCTCTCCATTCACAGAACCATCTCTCTTCCCACCCCCCCCCCCCCACCCCGGCCTTTTAACTGTTGTGCTCTCCCTCCCTTATCCACCTGTTGCCTGGGCCTGTTCTTGCCCCTCCTACCACCATTTTATTCGGGGTCCTGCCTACATTTTAATCATACCTTGATGAAGGGCTCAAACCCAAAACATTGGTTATGTATCTTTATCTTTGTTATTATAAAATACATGGTTTGATCTGTATTGCGTTGTATTTTTGCTTGAATGTGTTAATGGTTCATAAAATGAAAAACAAAATCTTCAATTCATGTGATGCAAGCTTTGTTCATTTACATTATTTTAGTTGCTGGATATGCCAATTACAATTTGTACTTATCCATTTGTATTTGATGCTCAAGCAAAAACTACTCTGTTGCAGACTGATGCAATGTTACAAATGCAGGTGAGTACATTTCCTGTCAATTATTAAAATCATCCAATATGTTAAAGCATATTACTGTTATGTGAAGTTCAGATAAAGGAAAAATTGCTGTCATATTTGATATGTGCCTATTTAATTTTAGCAAATTTCTGCAAATATTTGCTATGAGACATTTAAAAAGTGCATTATCTTGAAAATATCAGAAAGAAACTATGTTTCAGGTCAAAGCCTTTCATGATCTACAAAATATGTTTCATGGGCATGATCCACTAAAGACTTGAAAACAGTTGAAGCAACTACCATAAAACCCCTGGTATCTGGCACCTATGGGGGTTGGTAGATGCCAGATGAGTGTATTTTCCAATTGCTTGAGACTTACTCTTACAATGCCTGGTACATCTACATTAAGAACAGTTTAAAATTCAAAAATACTATACTGTACTTACATTGAACAAATTCTACTTTCATGAGTATATAAACCTTTAAGCATTTTACTTTACTTTCAGTCATATTCTTTGAAAACATTTAACCATTGCTGAATCTGCAGGTTCGCCAAAAAACAAACAATAACTGCCCGCCCCCCACCCCACCCGCCCCCCCAAAGTTTACAGATAAAGCATCTGACTAAGGCAATTCTTACTTAGAAGGGATAAGGAGACACTTTAAGAGAGTCACGCCAACGGCAAATGGCATCAACCAGGTCTTCATCCTGGGTGATGTCATTGTTATTTCACACAACTTTATTCAAATAGCTGCTTTGTGCAAAGCATGTCCAAGGCCCTCCGCTGGCTGAGTATTTGCTCCCATCTTCACCAAACGTTTGTGTTATTTCAGAGAACACTTATTTTTACCATTTTAAACAGATATTTTTACTTATTACTTTATTTTAATTTATTTTCCTCTTTTGTTTTGGTCTTTTTCTTTGAGAATGTAAGTTTTAGGGGGGCGTGGCAAGATGGCGTAGGGAACAGATGTGCCTTTCAGACCTCTCCTGACCTCTCCTGACTCTGATTTATTGTTTTGTCTTTAAGTGCCCATTAAAGTTCTTTTAAAAGTTTATAAATAATAAGAGGTGCTGGATCAGTGCCTAGTGGTTTATATGCAAAAAAAAAGGTAAAAGAAAACATCAACAGACTGTTAAAAAACTACATTTTCCGAAATTGTCTGGGCCTGCTTGTTTAGAAGAAGACGTACAGAATTCGGCATTGAAACTCCGTTTTATACCGGTAAGGCTCTCTGAAGGTCGCATTCAGCAGCTTTCAGAACAAAGGGCTGGCCGGGTGCCAGCATTTCACACAACGGCCACTGTGAGTGCTGTTACTGAGACTTTGACAATTGAATCAGCTGGGGCGCCACCAGCTGGAGAGTTAAAGAGCTGTCATTCGACTGCTACAGTGGTGGCGCTGCAAAATGCATCTTCAATTACAACGATTTTTCCAGACATCGATTCAGTGAAGATGATTAAAGAGATTTGGCTTAAAGATAATCCTGATCTTCAGTCTCCTGGCATAGCTGGGGGGACTTTGAGAGGGATTTTTATACGAAGTCAAACTGCTAGAAAAGATACTAAATTAAGGGAAGAGACAGAAGATCCCGTGGTCTCTAAGGAACAGCAAGACCCCATTATGCCTGAATCTACTTCTGTTGAAATGTTTGTTAAGGATCTTGAAGATAAGATGTATTCTGTATTGAGTCACTTAGCTAATTTTCTGAACCCGTTTATTTCCAAGATTAATGCGATGGCGGAAGCCATTAATGGAGCTTTTAAGTTTTAAACCATTGAAAGATTTGCAATGTGTGATCAAGGTTTAGTCGATGTACAGGATCAACTGCAAGATGAAAATAGAATAATTGAAACATTGCAGATCCAAAATAAAAATTTAGCAAAAAAGGTTGATTATTTGGAGAATCAATCTGGACGGAACAACGTGAAAATTGTTGGTTTGCCAGAAGGCATAGAAGGACCAGATCCAAGAAAATTTTTTACTGAATGGATTCCACGAGTGTTAGGACAAGATAAATTCCCTGAAGATTTAATACTGGAACGTGCTCATAGAGTTTTAAGAAGAAAATCTTTTTCAGGACAGAATCCAAGACCTGTTCTGATCCGTTGTTTAAACTATTGTGACAGAGAGACAATTTTACGTACGGCTATTAGAAATGCCCAGCAAAATAGATCTCCTTTGATGGTTCAGAATAATCCTGTTTTCTTCTATCAAGATTTGAGTCAAGAAATTATGTTTCAATGACGCGAATTTAATTCAGTGAAAGAACGGTTGTGGAAAAAAAGACATAAGGCAACATTTAGGTATTCTGTGGTACTGAAGATTTTTCAGGATGGAAATCAGCCAAAGTTCTTTGACAATCCTAAAGAGGTTATGGACTTTGCTCAGTCTCTACCAATCATGCAGTTTCAGGAACGATGTAGTCCTTTAAGGTCTCCAAAGAGAGTAGAGATGTAAGGTGGGATCCAGATTTTTAAAAGAAATGGAAGCAATGGTGACCGAAGTGGTAACGTTGATTTAAAAAAATAAATCTTTTATCTTTTTTTTGAGAAGAGTTTAAATAGTTTAAATAATGATGATAGTTTAATGAAATGAGAGTTGGGAGAGGGAACTGGGTGGGCACTAGTTTCCAGAAGTCATCAGCTACCTGTGAGTTATCTCACATCCAATATTTTGGGGGAGTTACCGCTTTGGGCGGTTTAAACAGGAGGAGGTAGTCGTGACCTCCGACCTGTTTTTTTTTTCTTTTTAATTTTTGGGTTAAGAAGTGAAGGTTTTTTTATTATTTTGTTTTAAAATAAATAATTTTTTTTAACTCTTTTTGTTTTCTGATTGTAATTGAGAGTGAATTAGGAGGTTTTTTTTCTCTCCTTTTTTTTCTCTTTTTTTGGGTTTTTTTTTCTTTTTTCTCTCTTTAAGAGGATGATGTCACAGAAGATAATAAGTCAAAAATTGAGGATGTTGAATTAGATGAAGAGAAAGATGAGGGGAAAGGTGATAAGAAGAAAAAGAAGAAAATCAAGTACAAATACATTGAGGGAGAAGAGTTTAATAAAATTAAGTTAATTTCGATAGAGAATTTTGAAGATGATATAAATGAAGAATATGGAGAATTTTATAAGAGTTTGAACTTTTTTTCTTTTTTTTTCTTTTTTTATAGAAGGGGAGGGGAAGGGAAGGGAATAAAAAGTTTATCTGATTGTTTTTCTAAGGGATGTTTTTGTTCTCTCGATGAATTATAAAGGAAACTTGGTATTAATGGAAATTCTGTATTTATGTATTATTAATTATGATTTTTGTATAACAGATATGTGTTTGATATATGATTTTAATATCTGAACTTAGTTTTAAAGTGGATTTCATTTGTTAAATACATGTATTATGTTTGATTTAAATATATGTTTAAGGGTATTATTTTAGTATTGATTTTTTTTGTTGTTAGTAATTTTTTTTGTTAAATTTTATCCTTTTTTTTGTAAGTGGGGTTTTTTCTATTTTATTTTCAACATTGTTAATTAATTCTTCACTCTTTATTTTGGGGGGAGGGTTGGACTAATTTTAAATTAGACGATTAATGTTGTGTTATAATTATTGGGGGGGTTAATTTGTGTAGTTTAATGATGTAGTATTCTAATTTTTATTATCTTATTTTTTATTATTTCTTTAAATGTAATTTTTATTTATTCATGTCATAAAATTTTAAATAAAGTTTAAAAAAAAAGAGAATGTAAATTTTAAAATGTTGACTAGAAGAGAGAAGCTAGAGCTGCATTCCTTTCTTTATAGCTCGGTGTGACGTCGGACAGTCATAAAAAATCGGCTATATCACTCTGTCATTGAATTCACATTCAGGCCAATGTGGAAGTCGTGGCACACCAAGGGTTAAAACATCTAAAGCAATGATATGGGGGGAAAATGTACAAGCAGAGATCCCAGACATATGAGATGATAAGATAACAGCCTTGAGGGAGCTACTCACAGCAACGAAGTACAAAGAGAATATCAAATATGAAAAAGATCATTGTAAAAATTCGCAATTACAGTAAAAGTCCAAAAATCCAGATGCCAGTAGTCCAGACCACCCGAAAATCTGGACTCTCAAACTTTTTAAATTTAGTGGGCTTTTGCATATGTGCATGAGTAAATGCCACAGATCCACAGGGTCAACAAGTGACCATGCTTAATACAGGTAATCTTATCACAAAGAAATTCATTTGTATACTGTATTTTTCTTTTACCATGTTCATTTTTAAACATTTCAAGCATTACAGGTTCTTTTTTGTAGTGAAAAAATGTTTACATTTTTATAAAATGTTTATTTTTCTTTAAAAATGCTTGGTTTGATAAATGAAGTATGCTATATTTGTCAATGAATAAACTATCAAAACTTACCTATTAATCTCTTCTTTATCCTCCTTAAATTTCAATTTTGAAAATAATGCTCGAGAATCATGAAAATCCAGACTGATCCAATCCCCAAGCAGTCTGGATTTTAGGGCTTTTACTGTATGAGCTAACAGAAGAGATAAGAATGCCCAATGGCTTACTAAAATTGTTCTGATTGGCCACCTTTCATCAGATTACCAAATCCTAAGAAATATGTACTTGTATGGAGCAGTCTGTTAGAATGTTCTAGAAGAAACTAGAAACCCAGGGGTCTTAGGGTATAAATATATGACTTGTAAGACATGAGGCAGACTCTGTTAGGATGAGACGAGCTGCTTGTGGCATTGCTTCTTGCTGTAAAGGAGTTCTCATGCTTTGTAAAATGATTTTAAAAATTTGTGCTTCCTGTTGTATTTGTGTTTGATTTCAAACAACCACACGTCCACTTTAACAGCTTGAGCCTGTCAGTTGCTTGAATTCAGGATACCTGGGGTTTTACCAAACTTAAGAAAGGTTATGAAATGCCATAATTGATTGCAAGGGGAAATTTAAGGAGATTACTATTTGGACATAGTGACACCACTATGAGTACTGTGTATATTGGTCTCCTTATTTAAAGTGAGATGTTAACGGAAAGTTTATTAGACTGATTTTTGGAACAAACTATTATGAGAAAAGTTAGTCTTGTATTTTCTGGAATTTAGAAGAGCGAGTACTTGATTGAAACATATCCAAGATGGTGTGGACAGGACAGATCCTAAAACTGGGGACAACAATAAAATTTAAGTCCCCTATTCCAAATGAATGGAATTGCTTTTTTCTGAGGTGCATGAGTCTTGGAATTCTGTTCCTCAAAGGAAAAGAATTCAAGGCCAAAGTAAATGCATTATTGACAAGCAAGAAATGAAAAATTACCAGGGTTTGGTGGGAATGCAGAATTTCAATTATCCACGATCTAACTGTACAAATGAAATATAAATGGGCTCGAAGGACTGCATGGAGTATTCTTGCTTCTAATTTATATGTTCATTAGAAACAGTGTTGTGTCATTCTCTTATTATTTTATGTGCTAGATTGACATTTTAAAATAATTCTGGGGAAAAATTCTCAGAAAGCTTTATCATCTATTAAAATAGCAGGTTTCATTTTATATCAAGACACTTGTCCCATTTTAAGAAAATGGTTTGCCATTTATTGGTGCGGACTCGAAAGGCCAACATGGCCTGTTTCCGCTCCGTAAATGGTTACATGGTTATATTAAGTGCTTTTTATTTCATAATTATCAGGTGAAGCAAATGGTCAAAATCCTGTTCGATTGTTCCTGGTTTGAAAAAGTTTAACTGTTTGTGATCCTTTTTAGTGACTGGTCATCTTTGTTTGCACAGTATTTCAATATGTGAATTCTCCTTTAGGCTTTACCAATGTTTTTGCAAATAATTTCTCCTAAAACATAGAGTTTGTAGGTTTATTGGTGTATTTGGACAGCGTGGGCAGGTGTGCTGAATGGGTCTGTTACCATGCTGCACGTTTAAATTTCTTTGAAAAATAAATGTAATTTGGAAATAGTTAAAAATCCTATTCTTAGCATAGGAATCTTTGTAAACTAATCAGCTAATCAGCAACACTGAATCCCTTGGGAGCAAACATTCAGCCAGCAGTAGCAGGTTGTGCCCTGCCCACAGCAACTGTTTGAATAAAGTTGTGTTTGAATAAAATGGCAACACCCAGGATGAAGAGGAGGCCAGTGCCACTGGGGTGACTCTCCCGAAGTGTCTCCCTATCTCTGCTTCATAAGTCTTTATTAGTATATTATTAAGTCTTAGTAAGGTTTTATCTGAAAACTTGTGGGGGGGAGTTCATTACTGCATTGATGTGGTTAGTGAAGTGTCTAGTACAACACCATTAGAGTGCTTGCAAGTTGGGTTTGAATTTAAAGGGCCTGACCAGGACACTGACGTGGAGGTGAGCCGGGTTGTCAGCACGAGGAGAGGGTGTTAATTATGACTGTGACACAGATAGGGCAACGCTGTTAGGCACGGACGATCTGAGTTCAAATTTAAATTTTGTAACTTACAGGAATTACCTGATAAAAGTGAACTTCACATAATTAAAGATTACAATGCTGATTTAAAAAAAAATCTTTTAAACAGTATATTAGTTAGGCATTTTCAGAGTGAGTCTCACTCATCTGGAAAATTTGAATATTTGACGTCCACAATCCCTGTAGGTGCCAAATCATTGGGATTTATCTGTAATTCCCTTAAAGTGGTGTTACAGGTAGATAGAGTCGTAAAGAAAGCTTTGGCACATTAGCCTTCATAAATCAAAGTTTTGATTATAAGAGTGGGGATATTATGATGAAATTGTCTAAGACATTGGTGAGGGCAAATTTGGAGAATAGTGTGCAGTTTTATGTGAAAATTGTCAGTAAATTTTAGAGACAAGAGAATATTTTTAAAGGATTTTGCCAGGTCTGGAGAAGTTGAGTTACAGGGAAAGTTTAGGAACATCGGAAAATAAGGGGAGATATGATGGTGGTCTACAAAATTATTAGGGATATAGAAAGAGTAAATGCATGCAGGTTTTTTCAACTGTGGTTCATTGAGGCAAGAACTAGAGGACACAGTTTAAGGGTAAAAGGTGAAATGGTTGAAGGGAACATTGGGGTTAACTTGACGCAGAGTGGTCATGGTGTGTAACGAGCTGCCATTGTAAGTGATTTGGAGCACTATGATCTGGGTGCAGGTCATTAGGACTTGGCAGAATAAAGATGAGATGGATCAAAGGGCCTGTTTCTGTGCTGTAGTGGTCTATAACTGATCTCAGGTGGATATTTTATAGTGGAAATTTAATCGTGTGGATGTCTTGGCATTTTTGAAATGCCAGGAATTATTTTGAAGGATTAAATTTTATTCAGCTTCATATTTAAAGATAGGTAAGATGTACACAAATTCTTGGAGAATTGTTTTTAGATTTCATTTTAACGGTCGAATAAAATGGGAAACTACATTGTTGCTATTGAAAAATATGATGATTTTCCAGTGTCTTGTGAAATTAAAATATACATCAAAAAAAAAACATTTTCTTTCAGATGATTTTATTCTGCTGATATTTTGTCATCTATTCCAGCTCTACCTTAACTTTTTTCATTTTGAAAATAAATGTAATATTAAACTAATTACTAACTTTTTCCGCATTCCAGATGGCAGTTGACCAGGCACACAGACAAAACTTTTCATCTTTTTTCTTGCCTGTGGTCGATGCAGTTAATCCTTGCCTTGTGCTGATAGTACGAAGGGAACATATTGTTGAAGATGCTGTGCAAGTATTGAGAAAAAGCAAGAATGTTGACTTCAAGAAACCTTTAAAGGTAGCCTTTTCTGTGAATAATAACCTGAATGCACCTTGTCTAATTTTACTAAGTTCATTTCTACAACTCTTTAAATTGTATCAATTTAAACAATGTAGTATGAACCTGAAACCAGTCACTTCCATAGTATCCTTTTTCTGTTAAGGTTGAGGTCACGTAGCAGCTTGCTAACTGAAAATGATCATTTATTGCAAGAATGGGTATAATCATTCCCCCAACACCCCATTCCCATCTCCAACATTCAATGACATTCATGTTGCTGGGACCACATCAGCAATATTCATCGGATCACCACTGACCAGAAACTGAACTGGACAAATCACATATGCCATGGCTTCTAGAGAAGGTAAGGGGGTTAGGTATTCTGTGGCACGGAGCTCACCATCTAACTTCCAGCGTCTCTTCAATATCAAAAGGTAGCAAAAGAATCCATTTCCTGCATGATTGCAGCTTCCACATCAATTTGTATTTGTTTAGCACCATTAATATTCAAATACATACCAAACTCTTTACAGGTGTGATGACAAACAAGATTGAACAATTGTTCAACACTATACAGACCAATTCGCCCATGTACAGCCTCAAATATTCTCCCTCATTATTTGTATGCTGTGGCTACTAATGTGAAAGTTTTCATCAAACTCAGTATGCAAAAGATTCTAAGTCGTACATCTTCTGAATATATTGGCTTTATTGTACTATGTTCAGATTCTTGAACTAACTAATATCAAATGACTGTAGAAGTACAAGAATATGGTTTGCGTTATTTAGTGGCTGTCTATATCAGTGAAGTCCACATCGCAGGAACGATCTTTTTATGTCAAACAGATTATAAGAACACTGAATTGCATAATTGTTGAATTATTCTGTTGAACTTGGAGACCAATCGCAATGGACCCAGGCCTTTCGATCCATCCTTAATGCCTCATCTTAGAGATCCACAATGAGGCCAATCTACGTATGTCAAGGAACAATTCCACCCCCCACCCCACCCCACAAAATACTGTGCCAGGGTCTTCTTCCTCAACTTCATTATTCCACCCCAGTACAGATAAAACTACTCTTCCCACATGGAAAGAAAAACCTCAGAATTACTTGGTGCTACCATATCAAAAACACAGCTTGAGCCTGCATTGACATCTAAATACTGGTTCCAATAGCATGCTATGCATAATATTTAGATATGGCTTTTATAAAAGGCAGGTGGGACTGCCATGGAAGTAAGAACAGAATTATCTAATGTACAGGTACAAAGCAATGAAAATTGAAAGTTGATTTGGTCACTAAATGAGTCTTAGAGTGTAGAAACAGGCCTTTATTCCACTCCAGTTGTCAGTGACCCATTTACACTAAAAATATGCTTATCGTTTTTTTTAAATCTTCCCCACATTCTCATCAATTGTCACAAAAACTTCCAGCCTCCAACACAGCAGGGGCAATTTACATGGGCCAATTAATCAACATAGAAATGTTGGATGAACTTAGCAGGTCTCACAGCATCCATAGGGTCAAAGATATATTACTGGCATTTCAGGCCAGAACCATGAAGGGCTCAGGCCCAAAATACCTCTTATGGACGCTGCAAGGTCTGCTGAGTTCCTCCAGAATTGCTGTCTGTTTACTACAATCACAGTGTCTGCAAATTCCGTGTTTCATTCAATTAATCATGCCATGTGACCATGATTCTTTGCCATGCCCAATAGAACATTGTTATTCAAAATGTATGTTGTGGCTTATTGTAAGTAAGTAATCACTTTGTGTTTATTGAGGTATTCAGTGTCGAGAAAATAGGCATGAGATCTGAAAGATTTTAAAAGGAGACTGCATCAATTGAAAATTATTTTAATAATGGAAGGATTTTGTAAATAATGGGGATATTTTTCCTTTTTTAAAACATTGCCAATTTCTCTTAAATGAATGAGTAGTTTCCAAGAGTCTGTGTAAAACTGATGAACATTTCTTTTCACACAAAGGTCATTTTTGTTGGAGAGGAAGCTGTGGATGCTGGAGGTGTCCGTAAGGAATTTTTCCTCTTGATTATGAGAGATTTACTGGATCCTAAATATGGCATGTTTCAATATTATGAAGAGTCTAGGCTCATCTGGTTTTCATTTCAGGTATGTAAGTTTTCCTGTTCCCTCCATTCTTGTAACTACATTGTGAATTCACTAGAACAACCAGGCATTGCAAGAAGCAGTTAATGTAAATGAGAGGATAATGTATTTGTGGATAAAGAAAAATCAGGGGATATACCAAGATTTCTGGAAGGCATTTGAAAACAAGCTGCTTCAAAGGTTAATGTTGAAAATTTGAACTCGTAGTGCAGGATGTAAAATATTGGTGTGAATCAAAAAGTGATTGTCGAATTGGTTGGTAAGATGTAACAAGTTGTGTCAAAGGATCAGTGTCAACTATTTACAATTTATTGTCAAGAACTAGATGAGGCACCAGAGTTTCAGTATTTAATTTTCTTATGACACAAAGATAGGAAATAAATTAGGTTGAAAATACCACATAAAGAGGCTATAAAGGGATATTAATGGGTGAAATGAGTGGATAATGGTGAGCCAAATTGAGTAATTGGTGGGAAATGTGGCACAGAAAATAAAAGGAAGAATATTACGTGAGCGGTGAAAGGGTGCAGAGCTTCAAGATGCAGAAGAATCTGCTCGTCCTGTCACATGATTCACAAAATATGCAGTTACAGTGAGTAACTGGACAAGGTTGCAATGTTAATGTTCATGGTGACAGAGATGTTTATGCTTAATCTGTTTCTGATGAGACCACATTTGGTGTACTGGGTTATACTATTTGTTAGATTTTAATATATTGGAAGCATTTCAGAGAAGACTAACAAGACTAATCCTTGGATTGGATGGGTTGTATTATGAGGGAAGTTTTAATGGTCCTGCCATGTATCCACTGGAGTGCGAACCTGTTTGAAACATGTAGGATCATGCGAGTTCATGGTGTCAACAGGGTGCTTCCTATTCTTGAAGATTGTAAAACAGGGAGTCATTATTTCATTTATGGGATCATCCATTTAAAAGATTAGGCACAATATTTTTTTCTCTGAGAGTTAGTATTTCAAACGATTTCTCAAAGGATGGCATTCAAAGTTTATGAATATTTTCAAAGCCGACACATGTAAGCTCTTGTTAAACATGAATGAAAGGATACCAGAGTGGACCAGATTTCTGACTTGATGTGGCAATCAAACCAGCCGTTATCTTATTGAATGGCAGGAGGCCAAATGGTCAACTGCTCATTGTTTCCATCGAATGACATCCATTGCTGGTCTGGCAGTTTGGGCCAGTTCTGAATTATAGTGACCTTTGCTGCTTTCTATTTTTGGCTCAAATGTTTTTTTGAGGAGATTATATTCTACTTTTTAAACATCAACTTTAAAGCTTTCAGGAAAAGTCAAACCAATAAAGATAGAAAAGAAAATCACTGCACATGCTGGATTCCTGACTTTTAGGTTATGGTTCTCTGCTGGAAATCAGCTATTTGGTGATTCAATATTAAAAATGAATGCCAGTTTCACAATATTCCATGATTGATTTACTTAATGTGAATAATCAACCTTTCAGAGCACTGTGTTATTTAGTTACAGGAATGGAAAGAAAAATGAGCATTACTATGAGGTAATCACAATTCTGTTTGTTTAGACCTTTGAAGAAATTGATTTATTTCATTTGATTGGTGTCGTCTGTGGACTTGCCATCTACAACTTCACAATTGTTGATCTGCATTTTCCATTGGCTTTGTACAAGAAACTTCTAAATCGGAAACCTACTTTAGATGACTTGAAGGAGTTGATGCCTGTCATTGGCAGGTTAGTTACTGTCTTTTTTTTTAATTCATTCAAGCACTCTTCACATTCTACAGGAGTATTTTTAATATGGACTATGAGAAAAATTGCATTGTTCATCACACTTCTAAAATCTGCTTCATGCATCACCTGTCATTAAATAAACAAGTCTCAGAATCTGCATAGTAAATTGCTTCTATTTTTCATCTCATTAATTTTCCCACGTTCTCTGTTTCTAGTAAAGCTGATAATTAGTTGCAGATAATAGATGCAGTTAACATGGAACTAGCTTTTGCTGCATTAATGTGTAACAAAACTCATTTGATTTGTTTTAAACTGCATTCTCTTCATATCAAAATCCCTCAAGATCATATTCGTTTCACAAATTGGGCTTCGATCATGGATTCAGCAGCAACTTCATCTTGTGAAGCCTGAGCTCAGTAACCCCACCCCCCCCCCCCCCCCCCCCCCCCGTAGCTTAGATTCTACTGATTCAATTGTTTTAACCGTGGCTTGCATGTGATCAGATATTCAGGTAACCTTCCTAATGAAACAGATGTGGCATTCGGTGGTTAGGTAAAATTTTAGGGGTCTCAATTGATCATCATTGCCACAATTGATTGACAAGAGTATTAATTAAGTCCCTTAACATTAATATAGACAAACTTAAAAATAAATGCTGCCTTCTGCAGAAAAACAAGAATAAAACAGTAAGAGACATTAGCCAAACCTTAGGATTACCAAAATTAACTGTTTGCAACATCATTAAGAAGAAAGAGCATACTGGTGCACCCAGAAATCGCCAAGGAACTAGTATTCCAAGGAAGACTTCAACCACTCTTGACAGAAGTATTCACTTCATGAAAAAAAATTACCCAAATCCCTGCCCAACAGATCAGAAACACCCTTCAGAAGGCAGTTGTGGATGTGTCAGTGATAACTAACCAAAGAAGATTTCATGAACAGAAATAGAGGTTGCACTGCAAGATGAAAACCAGGACAAAGGCGGTGTGCTTTGGATCTTGGGCAGTTCCTTTATGCCTTCAAACTTTGCTCTTACCATCACTCTGATGCAGGTCAATCTTAGTCTCCTCTGTCCACAAGACCTTTTTCCAAAATCCTTCAGGCTCTTTTAAATACTTCTTGGCAAATGATAATCTGGCCACCCCTTCTGTACCTAACTATTGGTTTGTATTTTGCAGTGTAGCCTCTATATTTCTGTTCATGAAATCTTCTGTGGACAGTGGTTGTTGTCCACACCTGCCTCCTGAAGGTGCTTCTAATCTTTCAGCCATATATTTGGGGATTTTTCTTCATTATGATGAGAATTCTTCTGTCATCACCAATGCAAGTCTTCCTTGGCCTATCAGTCCCTTTGCGATTACTGAGCTCACCTGTACACTCTTTCTTAATAACGTTCCACACTGTTGATTTGGGTAATCCTAAGGTTTGGGATGAATTTTATTATTGTTTTATTCTTGTTTTTCAGCCCCATTATGGCTTCTTTAACTTTCAACTCTGGTCCTCGTGTTGAAAAATGATCATAAGTTTAGAAGCAAGCCTAGCTCTCTTATACCTAGACCAATGAAGTAATTAAACATCACCTGAGTACTGTACTCACAAACTCCAATGAAGCCAAATGTCCCAAACTTTATGATGCCCTGAACTAGGTGAGCTATGTATAAAAAGTGCTGTCAGTTCTACTTGGTCAAACCAAAATGTATGCCAATAACCTTGAATAAAATCTGGACTGTGCCCCTAAATTTGTAATCAAACTATTCAAACATAATTAAAAACTTGAGCACAGGGGCAAATAAAGGGAAAAAAAAAGTCTTTGTCCCAGACACTATGGAGGGCAATTTATGTTGTATATTTTAAAATTATTATTATTAGTTGTAAAATGTCTACTGCCCTGTAGAACTTTGTGAAGGTCAGGTGTGCATACAACTCGATTGATAAATATGGTACTCCTGGTTTTATATTTTCTTAATGCTAGTAAGTGTTCATAAAAAATAATATTTTTAATGTCAAATTTATTGTGCACATGTACATGTTGCAGAAAATTAGTTCTTTCTTTATCATCTTAAATTATTATATAGAAGTATGCAACAGCTACTAGATCACCCAGAAGAGGATGTGGAAGACATCTTCTCCCTCAACTTTACAGTAAGTCATTATTGAAATGAGATTTTCTCTGTTTCCATGCAGTTTTGTACGCTGTGATTTGTCTTTGAGTCCAAAATGCGATGGAGGAAGTAAAGGTAAGTATCGTCAATACGGTTTGATATTTGGCTTCCATGCAAATTTAACATTAGCATAAAACTGATATAAGAGTTTGCAGATGACACAACAGTAGTTGGCCTCATCAGCTGAAACAATGAGTAGAACTACAAAGAGGTGGAAAATCTCAACGTGGTCTAGATGAAGGAGATGAATGTGAACTTCCATTAGGACTAGGAACGAGCATCCTCCACTAAAGTAGAGAACATCAAGTTCCTCGGAGTCTACTTAACAAGTGAGCTAACCTGGGCTCGTCTCACTTGTCAGGAAAGCACAACAACGTCTGCGCCTCCTGAGAAAATTGATGTTGGCAAGACCACCATCATGCCAACTTTCTATAGGAGCTCTATTGAGAGTGACCTGGCCGGCTGCATCAGTGTGCTGTGGTTGCTGTAGAGAAGTGAATTGGAGGTTAATCCACAGGACTATAAGAGTGGCAGAGATGAATGCTGGGGTCTCCCTCTGCCAGGATAGTTGTCTGAAGAGACCTTGGAAAATCAATGAGGACCCTTCCACCCCGCACACAGCATCTTTCAGCTGGTCTCGTCAGGAAGAGATACAGGAGTGTTAGAGCCAATACCATGAGGCTGAGGAACAGTTCCTTCCCTCAGGCAGTGAATCTACTGAACAACAAAATGAACTGCTTGTACTAACCTTCCAAAACTCAACTATTTATTAAACAATATTTATTTATTTTTATGTGTATATTCTGCATATGTATCGGTCGTCTGTATGTACCTTAATGTCTGTGTGCATGTTTTTGCATCAAGGACTGTGGAACGCTTTTTCATCCTGTCGTACTTGTGCAATCGGATGATAAATAAATTTGAACTTGACGATGAGGGTATGTGATACAAGAGTGGCAAAGGGTACATATGCCTGAACATTGTTGAGATCATAACTTCAGTGTCCGCCATTAGGAAGAATGGTGGGGAGAGAGATAATAATATTAAAGGATTCTGTAACCATCAAGAAATTTAAATTGTGATTCCAAGGAAAAAAATCTCCTATAAATGGAACTATGAAGGAAGATGAGTGGTTTTTCATGTGTGTAATATACGTAATGTGCATATTGCATATTGCAAGAAGCGTTAAGAAGGGAGACATTTGTAGAAAACTTCTGTAGTAAATGGGTTTTGCAGAGTGGAAGAGTTCACTGTCTTGTACTGAAAGGATCAGAGCTGGTTGTATTTAATTTTTTTTATTTTTTAAAATGTAGACATGCAGGATGGTAACAGGCCATTTCAGCCTACTAGCCAGTGCTGCCCAATTAACCTACAACCCCCGGTACATTTGTGAACAGTAGCAGGAAACTGGACCCGTGGGGAAAACCCACACGGACTCGGGGAGAACGTACAAACTCCTTACAGACAGCATGAACAAACTCCTTACAGGCAGCACGAGATTCGATCCCTGGTCCCGATCGCTGGTGCTGGGACAGGAATGCGCTAACCGCTACGCTAACCTTGGCACCCAATTATTTACTTTTTATATCATTTGATGTTGTGCGCAAGGAATGTAATCTTGAAATTAGAAGATAAAGTGGAAGTAGCAGTTCAGAAAGAGTGAAGGCTGTTGTGGATGGCTTCAAAAAAACAGACTTATCAAATGGAAATTAATGCAATAATTATAATTCTATAATCAATCACAAGATAAGTAGGTGGCTCTGCAGAGCTCTCTGTAGAGGCCATAAGAAAGAACAGCATCTTTTGGAGGATACAGAAGTCAAGAAACGAGGATGGATTTGTGGAAGAACATTAAATTTTGCCTCCTGTGGATGCCAAAAGAGCAGCTGAGTTCCTCCAGTATCTCAGTGTATTTTGGCTACAATCACAGTGCCTGCAGATTTCCGTGTTTCAATCAAACCACATTCACAGACCTCAAATCCCATCCCTAGAACTCAGTTAATTTCTACATACAAATTGCATAGAATTTACAGCACAAATGAATGATATTTCCCTCTATGGAGCTATTTGTGCTCTTTCATTGAGCTTTATCTTTGTTTCTTTCCTTCTCAAATAGATACTTCTGTGCAATTCGATTACTTTGTGGTTGTGATAAACAAATTCTAAGCACTCAAAAGAATTTAATCTTGAAGTCTATTTTGGGTTTATTATACTTAACCTTTAATTTTGATTGTCATAAGTAAACCATCTTTCTGTATCCTCTTCATCCATTCACTTCTCAATTTACAACTTCAAGTTTATCGTCACGCCTACTGAGGTACAGTCAGTGCAGTCAGCCCAAACATCATACAACTATAAAAGCACAGTGCAGAGTTAGAGAGATCAGTTAGATGAGAATAAGTGCAATATTATTTTGCTATTATGGGGATCATTCAGGAGTCTGGTAGCAGTGGGAAAGAAACTGTCCTCATGAACTCACACTCTTCGTCACAACAAGAGGAAAGAGACGAAGGTGAGGCCAAAGTGAGATGAGTCCTTTAGTTTGTTGGCTGATTTTCAAAGGTAATAGGAAGGGTTGATGGAGAGTTTGATGGATTGAGCCACATTCACAATTCTTGCTGTTTCTTGCTATCTTGAGCAGAGCATTTCCCTATGCTCTGCAGTAATTCATCCTGACAAGATGCTTTCAATACTCTAACTGGAGAAGTTATTGAGGGATGCAGGAAATATGCTGATATTCCCAAGGCTTTTGAACTCCTCCATTGAATAACCAAACCTTTTAAGTCCCAGCTTTTATTAAAAGATAACTGAGTACTAGGGATGGGATTTGAGCTCTGTGAATGATACTGTGTTTACCATCACTGAAATCACAAAGGCAGAGAGCAAAAGATAATAGCTTTTTAAATCAAGATGTGGTTTCAAAGCACACAAGAAATTTGGTGGCCAAAGTGTATCAATTTAAAATTTCCATGAAATATATTTCAAATTCCACGCTGTCTGTGAGGAGTTTATGTTCTCCCTGTGTCTGCATGGGTTTTCTCTAGGGCCAATAGTTTTCTCCCACCATTCAAAAAGGTACCAGGGGTGTAGGTTAATGGGGTATAAATTGGGTGGCATGGAATCGTATGCTCAAATGGCCTGTTACCGTGCTGTATGTCTAAATTAAATTAAAATAGGAATAAATATTGAAAGAAAGGCAAGTGGAGGTTGGTCTTTAGGATTATGGATTATTTGAACAATGAATTTTCAATTTCTGGATAATGTGTAATGCATGTGCAAACCCTGAGTGGGGTGTTAATTGCTCTAGTATTAGGTGACTTTTCCCTCAAGGATATAGTTTTGGTTGTTAAATCAATGCATTTGTTGTATGATTATGCAATTTTTTTCACTTTTTAAATTAAGTAAGTACTTGTTCCATTTTCAAGTTTAGAATTAATGTACTAAGTTGCAATAAGTGAAAGATGTACATTTTAAAGGTATAGATATAATTTTCTTTCCATGATATTTTTGAGAATATCCTTGAAACTCGTCCTTTAATAGTCTGCTAATCTCAGAAAAGAATCTGTTTAAGGATTCCAGTGTCAGAAACGTGTCTGATTTGGTTTAGTAAACAGAGCCAACAAGAATGACTTCATTTAGTAAATAGAGCCACCTTGAGTGTATTTGGAGTTTCATCGCTGGGGATGTTGACCTTGAAGAGAATATTGTTCCTGTGACCTGTTTTTCATCTAAACTGCTTGTGAACCAGATATTGAAAATAGTGTGGCCGGAGAGGATCACGAGAAGAACTATGATGGGGGAAGTGAACAGGTACAGGAAGAGTGGCTGTCAGTTGGTCTCACAGTGTCAGTGAATGACCGAGTGAATCTACTCGGCCCTTTCAGTTCTGATCGGCTTGACCCACTCTCCAATTGTTACAGCTTGGGAGTAGGGTGGAAGAGAGTAAGCTAATGGAAATGGCCCATTTCCATCCCAAAGACAACGCCCACATAGTCAGTAAGTTCATCCTCCTGCACCCTGCCTATCTCCTCAATGCTGATCTATGTGTTCAGGGTATCCATAAGTCAGGCATTCATAATATGAGGAAGACCTGCATTGTTTTGCTTATCCTCCAGTGACTTTGGAAGACTTTATGGGGACACCATTGGTACATTGGAGGACAGTAATGACTGCTGCATGGTAACCTATGTCATCGATGTCTGCCTTCAGTGTGAGGTAGCTCTTGAGGTTAAGGAAGTAGTTTTTGTTTTCCTGATCTGAAACCTTTATTGTTAGATGATAGTGTTACACAGCAAGGTCCTGATGATAGAGCACCTCTATATTGTGTAGTGCTTTTAATAATTGAGTTAGTGGTAATTTGGAGCTAGGTCTCTCGAAGTGTAAATGCAAGCAACATATACATCACCTCGGCTCAACTACTGGAGTCGGAGTGATTGTTGACCAGTTTTCCATTAGTGTTGTAGGTTCATTCATTCCACAATGGCAATCTCGTTGGAGTTCAGGTTCTGCATTGAAGTGGAAAAGATTGAGAAAATTGTTGATGGTGGAATTGACTCTGGTGGGTGCTGAGTTTTTAAAAAAATTCTGCATGCCAGTCTGAAGTCGGTATAAGATGGCAGTGAATTTTAGTGGGATTTAAGATGGTGCTTCACTGTCCCTCCCAGTTGATGGCGCCAAAGATGTTGAGGTTGAGAAATATGGCGGAGACTTCTCCTTCCATTGCTCTAGTTGTTACTTTGTGTTAAAATAAGAATGTCTTTAGTGTAATAAATTTTGCATATTTTAAATCAGAGCTTAATGTGGGAACAAGTGAACTCTGACCAAATCTGCTGAAGGTGCTTTCATCTTTGTTTTTAATTGAGGTTTTGATCACCAACCAGGGGTGTATTTTTTAAATATCATTATTTTTAGAAATGTACATATTTTAATCAGTCCTTTTTTTTAAAATTCAGATCTCAACTAATTTTGAAACTTTTTAATTTCCATTAGTTCTGAATATAATTTTTCATGGTACTGTATTTTTATTGTTTTCTCTATTGTAATGTAATGGCTTTTACTTCTTGATTGGTGACATGAGCTATTGGTACTGATTTTCTGCCCTCGACAAACAATATGTACTTTGTAGATATTCAGTCTTTCAAATGATCATCATTAAACTAGTTAACTGGATTGAAATTTTCTGGGTCTATTCAATCCTTGTAATCAAAGAGGTTGGCAGTTTCTAAAAGATGCCTTCAAATCAATCTAGAAATTAAAATTTCACCTTTTACTAGCAATGTTTTAAATATTGTGTTGAGAAAGAGTATCAGGTTGGGTGGCTTCACACACGACACAAGGGCTTTATTAACACAATTTTTGAAGAGCTGGGAAAACCAAAGTGAATAAAACGTGCACAATTTATAAAAAAGCATGGGAAATGTTAAACAGTACACAATTACTAATTTACATAAGCGATGCAGACATTCACACACAATAAGCAGGGGTTCTACACACCCTTCTGGACGCCTAATTGTTAGGAGGCAGTTCTAGTACAGGTACACACTATAAGCAGGGGTTCTACACACCCTTCCAGACCCCTGATCGTCAGGAGGCTGCTCTAAGTACACGTACATACTATACACAGGGATATACACACGCTCCTGGATCCCTGATCATTGGGAGGTGTGGCTCTACTGCGTATTGATCTATAGCAATACTATGGCTCAGCTTCAGTGCGTTGTACACCTTACCCGCGATCCTTCCAAGCAACATCCACAGTAGTGACTGGCATGGAGCAGTGGCTGTGGCTCTAACCACAACGCAGAGAGAGAGAGAGAATGTGCTGTGGTACTATATACAGTGCTAATCTGTGCTTCTAGCCAATTATGCCCCGAGGTGATTTGAAGTAACCAATGGCAAGGCGTGCACAAATGGGTGGCCAGAGTCCAACCTTGATTAACAGATGATGTGACTTCCGAATAAGTTTCAGATGGGGAGGACATATGACCACTCACAAAATACACATTCCAGACAGGCAGGGAGGCAACGTTTCATCCACACACAACAATGTTGTGTATATTTGATGTTTATAATCTTGCAAAGGAGGAAAGATCTGCCAGTCTAGAATACAATTATTAGAAGTCTTGGTCTTTGCTTGTCATCAATATAAATGCTTCTTGTGAAACAAAACTCTTTAGCATTGATTTGGCTAATAGTTTAAGAATTTTGTTTTAACTTTCTTCAATTTTTAATCAGATTACAGTAGAAAAGTTTGGTCTAACGGAAGTTAAAGAGTTGATTCCAGATGGCACCAATATTCCCGTCACTAAAGATAACAGGTGAGAAACATTAGTCAAATCCAATAACCTGCAGACAGGATTTCAGGTGATATATGGTTGTTTAATGAAATCAGTGATGATGCAATTCTTGGAAGGTGATAATGTAAATGAATGAACCCTTTGGACTTGGTGCCCCTGCATTCAGGGACTACCAACAAGCATACGTGTTCCATCTCGGTTTTCAGGGACTATAAACTGTGTCCCCATTTTCCAGGATTGGCTTCATACCCAACCACCAGCTGGTTCGTACTGGTGTTCGTTCTGTAGTTTACCCATGGACCCAGTCTAGAGTATATATTAAAGGTTAAAAATGCCCAAAGTCCAAATGGGTCATTTGGCAGCAGAATATGAAATACCATTTCCTATCTCTATTCTTATTTGTTTGCGTGAATTTACACACATCATGAAACCAATGGGTTGCATGTTGGAGGGAAGATTGAGAGGGTGAACTGTTGAAGGAGAATACACACCCATAAAGAAGAAGTAATCTCCTTTCCATGGTGGTTCTTTGATCACTTATCTTTAAGTTTGGATCATGCACCACTGTTCTGTCTTAAGAACTCACATAATTCTCTGATCTTTATTTTAAACTAGCTCTAATTTTTCTTTCTGATTCTAATTTCTTTTGGAAATTGCATGATTCAGGTCTCCCTTACTTGGAACTTGTTAACTTCCAATTCTTTCATGAATTATGAAAACACATGGTATTTTGTTTAAATAACACAATTGGAACAATGAGGATTCATATAGACGGATGGATGTATATAAAATTTGGAGAGGCTAAATCATAGGAAACATGTCCCTTCAGCACAGCCTAAAGTTGGGGAGGGGGGCGGGGAAGGAACCCTGATTTTGTTAACTGCTTTGTTCCTGCATGTTGCTCCTGGTTCCATCACTCCACCTACAATAGATAGATGGGGTTCTCTGAGAAGGGGAAGGAAGTGTTTAATGCTCAACGCAGTTATTCAATATTTGCATCACTCTGGTGTTCACAGTCCTGGTCCCATTCCCACACCTACCCATCCACAGGTGAACTGTAGATTAACGTTTAGCATTTAAATGTTGTTTTCTCCATTTCTTCTATAGTCCCAAACTGAACTAGAGACCCCAAGTCTTCCCAGGCTTTTTCACTCAGTCTGAGATCTCCCACTGATCCCAAGGCCAGGAGATTCCTGTGAAGAACTGATGCTTGGCCATTTGAAATAATACTCTGTGCCAAATGACTCCAATCCGTCCATCTTCCAGCCTGCAAAGAAACTTATTGGGGGCAGTTGGTGAAGTAAATGTTACCCCTCACCTTTGATCGGTCAGAAAGGAAAGTGTTACTGCTTTGCATCACTGCTGTTTGTTTCTTCTGTTTTATAGAAGAATTGATTTACTGATTTCTATTTTGCTATGTTGTCCACTATTAATCACTGAAATTTTCACTGGTAAGAAAGAGTCAAGTATCCAGTAATGAAACTGGTACTTTCTGGAAATAATACTACAGGAGACATCGAAATATGTCTACATTGAGCTGAAAATGTTGGCTTGAATAGGAATTCTTGAAAAATTATTTTTACAAAAGTTAAATAACTTTATCGTTGAAGGTTTTTTCTTACGTTGAAATTTCTGAGTGAATAAGAAATTTTGTTTGCACTTTTCCAGACATGGATTTGTGGATGCATACGTTGACTTTGTGTTCAACAAGTCAATTGCTCCTTTATTTGATGCTTTCTATGAAAGCTTTCACAAAGTGTGTGGAGGGAAAGTACTTCAACTCTTTCAGCCTAATGAATTACAGGCAATGGTGATTGGAAACACAAACTATGATTGGAAAGAATGGGAAAAGGTTAGTGTACTCGCAACAGGTGAAAGTGAAATTTTGTTACTTAAAATGTGAAGGATGGTAGAACAGAGCAAAATAATTTTTTTTTCCCAGTTGCATGCTGTTTTTGTTAAGCTTCTAACTTTGACAATAAGTACAGCCGACCAAATAGCACTGCAAGTTTCTTGTCTCCGGTGTTGCACACTAAACAAAGAATGCTTTGAATGTTGTGAATATCCACAATGTATGTCTGAAGAATGTTTCAGTGGGTGATACTGTAATAGGTGTAAAACAAAAATCTGCGGACCCTGTGGTTGAAATAAAAACACAATGCTGGAGAAACTAACCGGTCGGTAGGTGGTAAAACATCATAATGGCTTGGATTTCAGCCTCTGACAAGATAACCAAGTTGTCAGATGGTGCAGATTTTGCTTTTCCTGATGTCAGATCAATTTTTGAGTTTCTCTAGAACTGGTATCATTAAGCAGGCTCAGCGGCTTTTCACGGTGGAAAAATTCTCACAGACATGAACCAGGAAATAACCAGCATAGTTTTTAACCACAAACAGTCCAACTCTGATTGTCCAAAATGGTAGGAACCAGGCCCATTTTGGATAAAACAGGTTTTTTTTGGAGAACTGGTCATTTTTTAAAAAACAGCCCAGTAGCAACAGCAAATCACTTCTAACAGCGTTTAAATGACAAGGGAAGGCTTTTTAAGCATTAAAATAATGTTTAATTCTCACCAAAATAATGCTGGGCGCAACCAATCACTTGCACCACCCCACCGAGATCCACGCTGCTGACGGCGGCCTGAGGGCCAAGGTCCCCGGTCAATTCGGCTCTGAAAAAATGTTGGATAAATGAGGATTTTGGAGAATCCAGTTTTGGATCATCAAAGTTGTTGCTGTATTTAAATTCCTCACAAAATGAACAAATAAATGACACATTCAATTAGGAATAGGATAGTGGCTGGGCACAGTTTTGGAAAATACCTTCAATGAGCCCATAAATGCACTGCAGTTGCCTTTTGGCCCTTTCTATTTATTTCATTGCAAGTTCCCAGCATCTCCAAGTAACAGAAAGCAGCTTTGGTGCTGTTTCTACATAGAGAGCCTACTGCCTTGAATAATTGTCGGACAGCCAATGTCATCATGAGTTTATTGTCAGACACAGTGTATAATGTACATACATTGCTTCAGCCAAATAGGTACTGTACTTGTAAAACAAAAAGCTACAGGAGTAATGGAAATTTTTAAAAAAGACATTAAATACAAATGATAGGTAATAAAAATATACAGTAATCCTAGTTCAAAACAAATGATTTGCATGGCCAGGTCTCGTGGCTTCAAATCTTTGATGTTCATCATCAGTCACACTCGAGATCTTAAAAAAAAATAACATAAGAATATCGAAAATAAATTAAATGATAATGAAGAATTGAGTTGCTGAAGAGGGGGCCGAGGGACCTTACACCTGTCTCCATTGATGCAACGGAGGTGGAGAGCTTTAGAATCTTCTTTTGAGTTCTTGGGGAATCCATTTCAGAAGACCTCTCCTGGAGCCAGCACATTGAGGTAACCGTGTACCTGTTCAGCTGTGCAAGTAATGGCATGTATACATTGGATGATGTATATGACAAACTAGTTATATTTCTCATTAATTGGATTAGACACTGCTGTGCTTGCTCTAAAACTTAAAACTCTGCAGACACTGTGGTTGAAGTAAAAACACAATGCTGGAGGTCAATCAGTGTCCTTTATCTTCCTCTGGCTTGGCTTCGCGGACGAAGATTTATGGAGGGGTAATGTCCACGTCGGCTGCAGGCTCGTTTGTGGCTGACAAGTCCGATGCGGGACAGGCAGACACGGTTGCAGCGGTTGCAAGGGAAAAATGGTTGGTTGGGGTTGGGTGTAGGGTTTTTCCTCCTTTGTCTTTTGTCAGTGAGGTGGGCTCTGCGGTCTTTTTCAAAGGAGGTTGCTACCCACCGAACTGTGAGGCACAAAGATGTACGGTTTGAGGCAATATCAGCCCACTGGCGGTGGTCAATGTGGCAGGCACCAAGAGATTTCTTTAGGCAGTCCTTGTACCTCTTCTTTGGTGCACCTCTGTCACGGTGGCCAGTGGAGAGCTCGCCATATAACGCGATCTTGGGAAGGCAATGGTCCTCCATTCTGGAGACGTGGCCTACCCAGCGCAGTTGGATCTTTAGCAGCGTGGATTCGATGCTGTCGGCCTCTGCCATCTCGAGTACTTCGATGTTAGGGATGAAGTCGCTCCAATGAATGTTGAGGATAGAGTGGAGACAACGCTGGTGGAAGCGTTCTAGGAGCCGTATGTGATGCCAGTAGAGGACCCATGATTAGGAGCCAAACAGGAGTGTGGGTATGACAACGGCTCTGTATACGCTAATCTTTGTGATGTTTTTCAGTTGGTTGTTTTTCCAGACTCTTTTGAGTAGTCTTCCAAAGGCGCTATTTGCCTTGGCGAGTCTGTTGTCTATCTCGTTGTCAATCCTTGCATCCGATGAAATGGTGCAGCCGAGATAGGTAAACTGGTTGACCTTTTTGAGTTTTGTGTGCCCGATGGAGATGTGGGGGGGCTGGTAGTCATGGTGGGGAGCTGGCTGATGGAGGACCTCAGTTTTCTTCAGGCTGACTTCCAGGCCAAACATTTTGGCAGTTTCCGCAAAACAGGACGTCAAGCGCTGAAGAGCTGGCTCTGAATGGGCAACTAAAGCGGCATCGTCTGCAAAGAGTAGTTCACAGACAAGTTTCTCTTGTGTCGTGGTGTGAGCTTGCATGTGCCTCAGATTGAAGAGACTGCCATCCATGCGGTACCGGATGTAAACAGCGTCTTCATTGTTGAGGTCTTTCATTGCTTGTTTCAGCATCATGCTGAAGAAGATTGAAAAGAGTGTTGGTGCGAGAACGCAGCCTTGCTTCACGCCATTGTTAATGGAGAAGGGTTCAGAGAGCTCATTGCTGTATCTGACCTGACCTTGTTGGTTTTCGTGCAGTTGGATAACCATATTGAGGGACTTTGGGGGGCATCCGAGGCGCTCTAGTATTTGCCAAAGCCCTTTCCTGCTCATGATGTCGAAGGTTTTGGTGAGGTCAACAAAGGTGATGTAGAGTCCTTTGTTTTGTTCTCTGCACTTTTCTTGGAGCTGTCTGAGGGCAAAGACCATGTCAGTAGTTCCTCTGTTTGCGCGAAAGCCGCACTGTGATTCTGGGAGAACATTTTCGGCGACACTAGGTATTATTCTATTTAGGAGAATCCTAGCGAAGATTATGCCTGCAATGGAGAGCAGCGTGATTCCCCTGTAGTTTGAGCAGTCTGATTTCTCGCCTTTCTTTATAGAGTAAAGATAAAGAGTAAAGATAAAGATACATAACCAATGTTTCTGGCTTGAGCTCTTCATCAAGGTTGAATATCAAAAATCTTTATCTTTGCCACATAAAGTACATAGTTTGACCTGCTGAGTTTCTCCAGCATTAAGTTTTTACTGCTGTGCTTGCAACAGGTTTCATCAGGGGCAGACTTGGCAGGCTGGCTTCCCAGCCTGAAGGAAAATCAGGCTTCCTCGCTGAAGCCCATGAGGAGTCCATAAGAGACAAACCATGGCAGCAAGGTGGAAGGTTCAACCAACAGTTTCAACTGACAGCAGGTCATTACAGGCATGCCTGGGTACATTCCAGTAAATGCATTGCCACCAGGGAAGAAGATGTTCCTTCTGTAATATGATAACAAGGCTCTTCAAGACCAAGTGCTCCATTTCAAAATCCCTCAGCACTCCTAACATGCCATTTGATTTTCTGACTGGGCACCTGTGTTGTCACCACCAGTTCTCATTCTGATGATTTTACACTTAATCCAAGTTGAGCTCCCACTGCTACCTTTCTGTTCACACACCTAGTCTGTACAGATCATTACCGATAATTCCAGATTACTAGCAATATTGCCTGTTGAAGTGCCAGTTGATGAAGTAGACAAAGATGATGTGGTCAAACAATAATCATGGCTTCTCATGGTACAATAATGAAAGACAATAGATGCATATACAGTTCTATCCAAGGGGAGTGTAGAGATAATGCACAGCCAATGTTAGTACAGCAAGGCTCATCAGAAGGGAGACATTCACCACAGTCTCCCCCTGGCAGAAGAAGGGTTAAAATCAAAAGGACAGCTGCTAGGAAAGACTGAAGTAAGCGATACATGGATACCATTGTATCTAGTCTTAAAGGGCCATTGAGCATACTCTTAACAGCCAAATAACGCCAATATCTAGCAAGCAATTGAAATATGAGATGTTTTATGAATATGTCAACCTATCAGGTTGTTTATGAATTCTGGTGCTTCATCTCAAAGCAGGTGAAGCAACCTGCAACCTTGGGAACTGGTACAGGTCCTGGGTCTGTAGTGTGGGAAGGACTGGCTTCTGGACCCGCTCCAGAATCGCCAGCATGAGGCAGTGGAGTCTCAGCATGGCCATTTGAAAGCTTACTAAGGGTCACAGGCTTGGGGGGGGGGGGGGGGGGTGGGGGGTGGTGAGTCCAACGTCTCAGGCTCACTGTGAGTAGGGGTGTGAGGAAGGGGCAAACAGGTGAGGCCAGATCTCTGAGGGGTACAGTGTCAGTACTCCTGTCTGGGAATTTAACATAACCGTAGTTGGGGTTAGTATCCGAGCATGGCTCTTCAGCAGCATGGTTTCAGGCTCGGATAAACAGGCTGGCCAGTCCATCACAGTTCCTGATTTCCTAGGAAAGGCAAACATGCGTTCATGAGGTGTTTGATTTGTTGCAGTACACAATAAAGACCGAATAGAATGTAGTGCCTCAGGCAACACCTCCTGCCATCTGGTAACAGGGTAACCATGTGTTTTTAAAGCAAGATTAACAGTCTTCCAGACTGTAGCATTGGCCCTTTCAACCTGCCCATTGCCCTGCGGGTTGTAGCTCGTGGTACAGCTGGTGGCAATCCCCTTTCGTAGCAGGGCTCACCACAGTTCAGCGCTCATGAATGCTGAGCCTCTATCGGTATGAATGTAATTGGGAAAACCAAAAATGCTGAAAATTTTGTCAAGTGACTTAATGACAGATGCTGATGAGACGTCAGGGCAGGGTATTGCAAAGGGAAACCTGGAATATTCGTCAATTACAGTAAGGAAATATACATTTTTGTTGTTGGAAGGCAACGGCCCTTTAAAATCTAAGCTAATCCTCTCAAAAGGTCGGGAAGCCTTGATGAGAGTGGCCTCTAAAGCTTTGAAGTGTGGTGACTTGCATTTTGCGCAAACAGGACAGCTTTTAGTCAGTTTCCTGACTTCTTCCAGAGAGTAAGGAAGGTTGTTAGCCCTTGTGTAGTGGAAGAATCTCGTGACTCCTGGGTGGCACAGTCTGCTATGTATCTCTGAGCCCCTCCAGCTGAGCACCAGCAGCAGATCGTGACAATGCGTCAGAGGGATCATTTAACCTGCCCGGTCTGTACTGGATCTCATAATTATAAGTTGAGAGTTCTATTCACCAGTGTGCCATCTTATTGTTCTTGATTTTACTTTTGTGTTTAGTACTGAACATGTCGGCTACAGATTTCTGATCAGTGACGAGTAAATTTTCTGCTGGCTAGAAAGTATCACCAGTAGCGAACAGCTTCAATAATAACCTGGGCTTTTTTTTAATGGCAGAATGTTTAAGTTCAGGTCCACGTAACGTGCGGGAGAAGAATGCCACAGGTCTACCCTTTTGATTAAGGGTTCCTGCCAAGGCACAATCTGAAGCATCAGTTTCCACTTGGAATGGGACATCCTCGTCAATGGACGAGAGTGCAGCTTTGGCAATATCAGCTTTAATTCTCTCGAAAGCCTTCAAGGCCATTGGAGAGAGGAAAAGATTTAGTGTCAAACAGAAGGTGTGCCTTCGTGGCTTTGTCCCAAACCCATTTGCAGTAGTAGGAAAATAATCTCATACACCTTTTAAGGGCTTTCATTGAGTTCGGGGGTGGTAACTTCTTAAGTGGGGCCATTCTTTCAGGATCGGGGCGGATTTCGCCCTTGCAGACAATGTAGCCCAGAATGGGTAGCTCTGTCACGTTGAACACACATTTGCCCTCGTTAAATGTAAGGTTGAGTTCTTTAGCTGTTGCTAAAAATTTCTTTAAGTTGTTGTCGTGCTCAGCCTGTGTTTTCCCACAGATAGTGACATTATTCAGATAGGAAAACGTACCCTGTAACTCATACGTCCTAACAATCTTATCCATTTCCCTCTGAAACACTGACTCACCATTAGTAACTCCAAAAGGTATCCTTTTAAACTGGTATAAGCCCCCCATCAGCCTCAAAGGCTGTATAGAGCCGTTCCTTTTTTTTAAATGGGGATTTGATGGTAAGCTGCTTTGAGGTCGATAGTAGAGTACACTTTGTATTCCGCTATCTGATTAATCATTTCATTGATGCGTGGCAGGGGGTAGGCATCCAGGTAAGTGTAACAGTTGATTGGATGCAGTCAATAGCCAGTCGTTTCTTAGTGTGATTTTTCACAACTACCACCTGGGCTCACCACAGACTCTTACTGGGTTCAATTACTCCCTCTTTAAGCAACCTCTGGGTCTCAGCTTTGATAAACTCATGATCTTCTTTGCTGTAAGAACGGCTCTTAGTGGCATCGGTCAACACTCGGGGGATAAATCACTGAAAAGGGAGGGAGCTTTGATCTTTAATGTGGACAGACCGCAGTAACTAGCACGGGGGATGGTAAGTGTGGGTAGTAGCCCACCGAAATTTAACACTAAACTGTTCATCTGAAATTGAATATTTAACCCCAGTACCACAGGGGCACAGAGCTCTGGCATAATAAAGAGCCACACATCAGCAGGCAATGTCCCTGCAAATTTAAAGTAACTTTACACTTGTCCCGTACAGTTTTTGTAAGTTCACTACAAGCCATCGATATCTTTCGATTTGCTGGATATCTCCGCATATTTAAGGCTTTGGCAACTCTCTCGTGGATGTAGCTGTCAGCACTCTCCGAGTCTATTAGACAATCAAGAGTCTCACCGTTCACCTCCTCTTTATAGTCGAACGTTCCAGTCCTTAACATATCCCCCAAGCTTTAGAATCAATTGAGCTATCACAGGGGATCTCACCTCGCCATCACTTGAAGTCGATTCAGCCTGCTCGTCTGAAGATTCCCCCTTTTCATAGTTGTCTTCCATTCCTGCAGCTCCAGGACGCATTTTCTTGGTGCTTCTCTTATCAGTGGGAGTACTTTTCGCCTTACACACTTTAGCAAAGTGGCCAAGTTTCCCACAATAGCTGCAGGTAGCAAATTGATCCAGGCCCTTCTGTGTGGTGTGTCAGCTATTATCACAGAAGTAGCATTTTTCAGGAGTTTGCCTTTTTATTTCCTTCGGGGTTCCAGCACTTCTGGATGTTTCCTTTTCGGTTTCTAGCATTTTACTGGTCTGCATGGCACTTCTCAGTGTTTTGGCTAGAGTGACTCCCTGGTCATAGGTTAAGGGCTCCGTCTCCAGCAACCTCTGTCGGATGTAACTGGAGTCAATCCTGTTGACTAAAGCATGCAGCTTCGAGGCATTGCGGTGCTGTTGCACATTGACTGCCCCGACATTGTATTTGTTTGCCAGCGAGTCAGAAACCCCGGGTTTCTGGCGTCTCGTCAGCAACTGGTGTCGAGCGAGCACCACATTCCGTGGCGTCGCACAGTAAGCAGTCAGACGTTCCCATGCTATAGCCACAGTGGTAGCTCCTTGCGTTACAGTGAAAGGGACCTCACCCAGCAGAAAGTTCAAATGGCCCCATTGTATCACTTCATCAACCACGTTGTTTCAAGCCATGTAGTAATCGAAACAAGCAATCCAGTGGTTGAAAATTTCTCTGGCCCTCGGGGCAGACTGGTCAATTATCAGCCAATCTGGCTTGAGTGCTGCATCCATTTCTGCTAATAAAATTGAAGGGCCAGTTGATAAAGTAGACAAAGATGATGTGGTCAAACAATAATCATGGCTTTTATTAGCAGAAACTCATGGTACAATAATGAAAGACAATAGATGCATATACAGTTATATCCAAGGGGAGTGTCCATAACAGAAGAGATAATGCACAGCCAATGTTAGTACAGCAAGGCACGCCAGAGGGGAGACAGGCAGCTTGGCAGACATTCACCACACCTGTTACAACCAAATTGCTGAAAAATAGGTTTGAAAAATATCCTGCACAATTCAGGCAGTCTCCCTCCCACCACCCTTCCCCTTCCCATTTCTCCTCCTTTCTCCATCTCCACCTATCACTCACTGCCTTTGTGACCACATCTCCCTCCCTAATGTTTGGACACTTGCTGACATTTTCCCACACCTTGATGCTCAAGCCTGAAATGTCAGTTCTGCATTTTGACCTTTGCTCTATAAAGGACACTGCTTGACCTGAGTTTCTCCAGCGTTGTATGTTTTTACTTTAACACAGTGTCTGCAGATTTTTGAGTTTTACTAGTTTTAAATATTAGTCATTTTAGAATTTATGGCCAACTGGTTTTAATATTGATATTTTTCAGCCACGTGAAATTCAACCTAACATGACTTTTTAATCTGCAGCCCAGTGATTTTTCGTGTTTTTTTAAATATATATAGAATACTGAATATAAAGGAGAATACTGGGCAGAACATCCTACCATCAAATTCTTCTGGGAAGTGTTCCATGAACTACCCTTGGAAAAGAAAAAGCAGTTCCTCTGTAAGTTTAGATTAATTCAGATATTCTTGTACATATGATTTATAATTATGATTTTCTTTTTGCCCAAGTCTTAATAGGTCTGGAAATGATTGCATTTTGTTTTTTTTTATTCCAGTGTTTCTAACTGGAAGTGACCGTATCCCAATACTTGGTATGAAGAGCCTAAAATTTATCATTCAGCCAACAGGAGGTGGAGATAACTACCTTCCAGTGGCACACACCTGCTTTAATCTTCTGGATCTGCCAAAATACACAGACAAGGAAATCCTCAGAACCAAACTAGTTAAAGCCATCGACCATTCTGAAGGCTTCAGTCTGGTGTAAAAAAAACACTCAGTAACTACAATTTTTGATTCTTGACGTGAAAAGAATCCTTGGAAGAAGTGCTGTGTGAGGAGAAACTGAACTGAACAAAATACAGTGATGCGCTTACAGTGTTAAATTAGCATTTTTTATAAAATCATGTATACTGTTAATCTTGCATATTTTAGGCACATTTACAATTTATGCATATCAATACTCTATATTGGTAACATCAGAACAAGTGCCATTACTTTGCCCTTTAGATAGGATGTCAACTGGAGTTCTGGTAGACAAGAGTGCAGTTGCATGAAAAATTCTCCCTTTTATATTGAGTGTTTGCAAAAACAAATTAAGTTGCCTGTAAGATTAATTGTTATTTTGCAGTTAGTTTGGAGCCACAAAGTTTCTTAAGTTTTTTTTTAATGATGCAGTTACTTGATGATGTGTGTTACAAAAAGTACATGTGACATCACTGGCATGCTGTAAATAGCTTATGTTTATAAAGTCTTCTGTCCTTCACAAATTATTTTGAAACATTTACATTATTACTTAAATTGTGGGCCCTTGGTTATCAGCCTAATATTGGCACAACCTGCACCAAGAATGATGCAGAAATAAGCAACAGGCTTAGTTTCAACAATGACATCAATCTCAAAGCTTCAAACAAGATCTCACTGGAGCTGAGAACACAATCACGGTAAAGGATCTCCATTCTTACTCTAAAATTACTTCCAATACCATTTTGAATCCACAAAATTCACTTTTTCAAGGACTCTGCTTTAACAAAAGGGTAATCTTGGCAAAACCCGACTGTGATAGATAGGCAAGAATGTACGTTAAATTATTTTTGTAATGCACAAGTATGATAAAGAACTTTGAATTTAAACTTCTAAACTAGAGCTCTAATGTCTTTGAATTCACTTTTTTGATTTTGTAGTGCTAAGCTACTTGTTAACCAATTGCTAACTTGCATATTTGCAGGATAAACTATTTTTAACAAATAAAAAGTTCAGTGTATGTGCTCATCAGGTGTTTCAACTTGATTTTGAAATGGCAATATTCTGTAAGTTATTTTCTAGTAAATTTGAAGAGTTGGATTTTATCTTGGTTCATATAAGGAAATATGTAGTATATTATAAGCTTGAATTAAAAATTTCATTTTTGATTAAATAATTAATTTGCCTTAATTGTTTTGCTTATAAAGTCTCCAGTTAATTGTATCATTGTTATACTGCGACATCAGTTTTTAAAAGAGCTATCAAGAGCACGGGAAAAGGGAGCCATTTGCCTGCTCCCCAGGGCCCAAAAATTAAGGTTAGTTTCGCAAAGGGACATGCACACAGAGTGACACACGTGCACATGGTCTGGAAGCGAGTGGAGATCACAAGAAGAGGAAGAGAAGCCTTCTCCAGGTGACAATTAGCATCTCTTGGGATTAGGTTAGAAGTGTACAGAGGTTGTGTGTTAATTGGGGTATTTGGGTGGCATGAAGGGTCTTATTGTGCTGCATGTGTACATTTAAATTTAAAGATTGAATTTAAAAATGCAGAAGTGATTCTATCTGGTCTCCATATAAATTCATGATGAGTATTGCTTCAAGTCACTTTGTATGTTCTTGGCAGATAAGTTAGCATTCAAAAATATTTGTTATTCATAAAAAAGTACACCATCTCTCCTTACAGTCATTGTACCATCAAAGCAATGCAGTCTACTTGGGAGTGTATCAAGGCTTCTCACATTACCTCTTTAAACAATAGACTGATGGAGTGAGAGACTTGCACAGGACCAGCCCCTTAGTGTCCAGTGGCAGCAGGACCATACATAGTCTGTGGGCTTTCCTCACAAACCTAAGAGTGATGTCATCTGCATCTAAGGAGAGATGAAGATCAACGTGGTCATCCATGCATGGAGCCACAGGAAATGGGTAACATTTTTTGTTGGAGAAAGTTACTGAAGCCAGGGATTTCAGGGAAGATAGTGATTTCTTGAAACATATCCATATTGCAAAGGAGGAGATGATGGTAGTTAAGAACTCGTAAAGACGGATAAAGCCCTGGGCCTGGTTAAATGTATCATAGGACTTTAAGGGGAGGCAGGAAAGAATTTGCAGGAGTACTAGCAGAGATATTTGTATCATTATTAGATACCAGTGAGTGCTGGCAGACTGGAGGATGATTACATTTATTTTAGACGGTATGCAAGGAAAATCTAACATCAGTAGTGGGAATGTTACTAGAGCTTATTCTGAGAGATAGGATCTACATCTATTTGAAAGGGAAGGATTGAATGGTGAGCATATCTGTGGAAAATTCTCATAAATTCGATCTAGAGGTAAACTAAAGGATTTATGAAGGCAGAGTGGTAGATGTTCTCTATGTGAATTTCAAGGTCTTTCACAAATATAGTAAGTTAGCAAATATATAAGTAATATAGCACCCTTGGGGGTGCGAGATAGCATTTCATTTTTTTCGTTTATATTAAGGGTACTGTCCTATACAAGATAAAAATATCATTTTTTTTAAAAAAGTCCAAATTAAAGGTGGGGATGACCTCTTTTTCTCTATTCAATAGAATGAGATTCTCTATGCATTTTAACGTGTTTCGACATGCTGTTTCATTTTAAATGGCATCACCCTATAACTTTTTAAAATCAGAACATTTAAAATGGGGCCAAACTTGTTGTTTCGTGCTTTGTAGCGAATTACATTCGATTTTTATTTCTTATTATTTATTTGTTATGTCAATTATTAATGAACCCTTCATTATGTCAAAGAAAAGGAAATGGAATGATAATGATGTGCAATTTGGTTTCACTTGCACCGACTGGAACAACTGAGGATCTGCAAAAACCCCAGTGCATGCTTTGTGACGCCATCTAAGCTGGAGGAACACTTCAACAACCGACGTGGTGGAGCAGATGTTGCAGACCATGATGTTGAATTGTTGAAAGCTAAAAGGGCCACTTTGATTCTCAAGCAACCCTTCCAAAATTAGGTTTTTATCTGCAGACAAACCACTGCTGATGGCTTCATACCACGTGGCGCATAAAGTAGCCAAATTCAAGAAGCCCCATACAATTGCAGAAAAGGTGATAAAACCGTGTGCTTTAGAAATGGCAACAATTGTTCTAGGAAAAGAAGCCTCAACAAGCTTAGTGCCGTTATCAAATAATGTTATTCAGAGCCGAATTGGTGATTTGAGTTTGGGCATTTTGGACCAAGTTATCGCAGATATCAGGGCTAGTCCCTTGAAAATCTCTCTCCAGTTGGATGAAACAACTGATGTTGCAAATTGCAGTTAACTCAATGCATTAGTGAGATATGCCCATGATGGTGTCATAATGGAAGATTTCCTGTTCTGTTAAGATTTGAAAACAACCACAAAAGGAAAAGGTGTCTTCCAGTGTGTGAAGAACTTCTTTGCGAAATATGACTTAGATATCCAAATTATTGGTTCTGTGTGTATCGACGGTGCCCTGCTATACTCGGAAATAAATCAAGATTTTTTGCACTGATGAGATTCTGCACTTGCAAGGTACCCACAGTTTTCTTCATCGACATGCTTTGGCATCAAAAACATTGCCTTCAAAGTTAAAAAAGGTTCTTGACACTTCTGTGAAGACCATCAACTGGATTAGAGGTCATGCTCTGAACCACCGTCTCTTCAAGTCGCTTTGTGAAGATTTTGGAAGTGAGCATTCAATTTTGGTTTTCCACATGGAAGTCCGCTAGCTGTCACGTGGGAGAGCTTTAACATACTTCTTCGAACTGCCAGAAGAAGTCAAAGCTTTTCTGAAAGAACGTGACTATGATCTGCCCGGTGAAATGAAATCACAAGAATTCAACCAAATGCTAGCCTATTTGAGTGATATTTTCACTCGTATGAATGACCTGAGTGTATCACTTCAAGGGAAAAACATAAACATATTGAAATGCTGCGAAAAGTTAATGCTTTCAAAGAAAAGTAACATCTTTGGTGTCAATGAGTTATAAGAGGGCATCTTTCAAATTTTCCATCACTCGAAGAAATGGTTGATGACGATGAGTCCCTAATTCCAAGTGTGTGTAAAGAAATTGTATATCATTTGGAAATACTATCAAAATCATTTGATGGATATTTTGGAGGAGAACTGGAAACATCTGAAGAATGGATTATAAATCCATACTCCTTCAATTTAGATAATATATCAGATGATGAAGAGCTGAAGGAAGATCTTATTGAACTGCGCACAAATCGTGTTCTTAAAATGCAGTTTGAAAGCAAAACCTTGGAACAATATTGGTGTTTGGCAATGGACATGTTTCCAAGACTTTGTGAAAAAGCACCAACTGTGCTCATCCCATTCGCGACGACATACTTATGCGAGTCTGGATTTAGTGCCCTTTTGTCAATCAAGACAAAATCTAGAAATCGCTTGGGTGCACAGGCAGACGTGGGGATTGCTATCAGTAACAAAGTGCCACGTTTTGAAAGACTCTTAAGCAATAAACAGGAACAAGAGTCATTAAAATTAAATTGGCTTATGAACATTAGTTCTTTAATTTTTTTGTTGGGTTTATGCAACTTTTAATTTGTTGTAATGTTTTCTTTTCCATATTTCATTTTTGTTTATATATTATTAAAAACTGATTGTACAAATTTGTTTTGGTCACCTTTGCCTTTATTCTTAAATAAATTATTACTTTAAGGGGTGCGAGAGCATATTAATTTTTTTTAGGGGTGTGGGGCATAAAAAAGGTTGGGAACCACTGGTTTAGTAGGATTCAACATGGTAGTGGGCAATGCTTTTCCGATCATAGCACTGACTTGGCAGTGTGCTATAGGGATTGTTTTGGGTCCATTGTTATTTGCCATCTATGAAAACCTTTGAGAGGCTGGTCATGGCCAAAATTAACACGTCCCTAAGCAAAGATCTGAACCCACTGCATTCGCCTATTATCACAATTGTTCCACAACAGATGCAATATCACTAGCTCTTCACTCAGCTCTAGATCACTGAAAACTGCAATTCATACATACAGCTGCTCTTCATCAACTACAGCTCAGCCTTCAATACCATTATTCCCTCAATGCTGGCCTAGAAGCTACAAACTCTAGGCCTCTGTACCCCACTGCAACTGGATCCTTGATTTTTGTAAGAAGACCAGTCAGTATGAATTGGAAACAATGTCTCCTCACTGATTATCAACACAGGTGCACCCCAAGGATGTGTGCTTGTCCCACTCCTCTATTTATTATACACCCATGACTGTGTGGCCAGGCACAATTCCAATGCTATCTCCAAGTTTGCCGTTGACCCCACAGTTGTTGCAGAATCACAGATGGCAATGAGGAAGTGTACAGGAGGGAGATAGATCACTCATTGAATGGTGTAACAGCAGCAGCCTTGTGCTTAACGTCAGCAAAACCAAGGAGATGATTGTGGACTTAAGGAGGAAGCCAGGGGAACACAACCCAGTCCTCATTGAGGACTCAGTAGTTGAGAGGGTCAAGAACTTCAAATTCCTGGGTGTCAACATCTCTGAGGATCTTTCCTGGAGCCTCCATTTTTATGCAATCATGAAGAAAGCTTGACAGCAGCTATACTTTGTGAGGTACCTGAGGTGGGTCAGCGTGTCATTGAAGACTCTTGTAAACTTCCTACAGGTGCATCGTGGAGAGCATTTTGGCTAGTAGTATCACTGCCTGGTATGGAGGTGCCACCTCTCACGACAAGAATAAACTCTAGAGGATTCAACCTGCAACATCACAGGCACCAGACTCCACTCCATCACGGATATCTACATGAGGAAGTGACTTAAAAAAGCAGCCTCTATCCTCAAAGATCTCTCCACCCAGGCCATGCCCTCTTCACTCTGCTACCATTGGGGAAAAAGGTACAGGAGCCTGAAGATGAGCACTCAATGAGTCAAGGACAGCTTCTTCCCCACAGCCATCAAATTCCTGAATAATCAATGAACCAGACACTGCATTTTCATGCACTATTATTTTTATGATAATATTGCAAGATGGTTATGAAGGTTTGATGCAGAGCAAAGGGCTCAGCAATTTCCCAGTTTTCATCCAGTCTCTGTGATGTAGAGATGGCCACAGCAGGAGCACCAGATGACTCCTGCAGATTTGTAAGTGTTGCTTCACTTGGAAAGATTGTTTTGTGTCTGAAGAGTGGTGTGGGTGCAAGTGTAGCACTTCCTGCAGTCACAGGGGAAGGTGCCATGAGGGTGTTTAGTGGGAAACGATGAGTGGACAAGGGATTCACAGAGGGAGAGGGGAGGAAAGGGGAAGATGTGTCTGATAGTGGGATTATGTTGTAGATGACAATTGCAGAGGTTAATGTGTTGGATGTGGAGGCTGATTGTTGAGGACAAGGGGAATCCTGTTTTTGTTGCATCTAAGGGGTGGGGGGGGAAAATGTGGCTAAGGTCTAGGTTGATGGTGGTAGAGGGGAAGCCATGTTTTTTGAAGGGGGACATCTCAGATGATATGGACTGGAGGACCATCTTAAGAGCAGATATGATGAAGTGTAATGAAGTGTTGTCAAGGTAGTTGTGGCAGGTAGTGGGTTTGTCAATAATGCCTGTAGAAAGGGTGTCTCCTAAGTTGGAGAGTGCGGCAAGAGTTGGAAAGGTGAGAGGGAAGCGCAGATAAATGGGACTAGCTCACGTGGTAAACCCTGTCAGCATGATTGTGTGGGTAACTGCAAATCTGGAGCCTCAGTAGCTAGATTGGATCCTCGAGGGAGGTCATCTTGGTTCGTGGCGGCAAGGTACGTATGGCGGTATCACACACGAAAATAAGCCTGTTGTGAGCTACGTCCTTGCAGTTATTCAAATACCAACATCAGAGGTTGTGGCTTTTGGATGGAAAGAGATCAGATTTTCTCGTGCATCAAAATAAAGTGCAAAGGACAACTAACACAAATCGGGGACAACCCAGGTTTATTATTTGTTTAGCTTCTTTCTCTGACCTGAGTATTCCATTTCAATTTTATTAAACAGCTTAGGAGTAAATTAAGTGTCAGTGAGACCGTGGGAAGAAGCACCAAGTTTTGATAAACTTTGAGCCATTATTGTCCAATTCTGACTTTTTGGAAAATATGTCAATAATCCAACTCGTAATTGAGGCTCCATACCAAGAATGCATAACTGTTATTGGAATACAAGGGAGAGAATCAGGACAAGTCAGCACTCACAAGAAATAAGTTAATTTTATAACTAACCTCATACCATTACACTTCCCATTCAATTGCATAGAGAAAAGGCTCATTAAGGAAGTCTACTTCCTCAAAATAGAGAGAGTGCAGAGAAGGTTCACGAGAACATTGACAGGATGTCAGGGTTTGAGGTAAATTACAAACAAAAGTGTGAGAAAACACTGTTTAGTAAAATCTCATGACCACAAAGGTTACTAAATATTAGAAACAATGTATAGGTCAGTTCAAAAACTTCAATACAACACCTGCTGCACAAACCAAATGTGTTAAAGTCAACATGCACCAAATTGTTGGATGTCATACAAAATGCAGAAAACAGAATTCAGAACTTAGAACACTGTATCAGTCTTCCATTCTTCATCCCACCCCCCCCCCCACCACCTTGCTTCAACCACCTCTGCCAGAAGCTTATTCCACATCTCAACCGTTTGCGTGAAGAAACTTCCCCTCATGTTCCCCTTATAATTTTCCCCCTACAATCTCAATCCATGGCCTCTGGTTTGAATATCCCCCACTCCTAATTGAAAAAGCCTATCCACGTTGACTCTCTGTCCCTTTTAAAATCTTGAACACCTCCATCAAATCCCCCCTCAATCTTCTACACTCCAGAGAAAAAAGCCCCAGGCTGCTCAACCTTTCTCTGTAACTCAAACCCTGACATCCTGTCAATGTTCTCGTGAACCTTCTCTGCACTCTCTCTATTTTGTTTATATCCTTCCTATTAATTCGGTGACCAAAACTGCACACAGTATTCCATGCTTGGCCTCACCAATGCTTTGTACAATTTCATCATAACATCCCAACTCTTGAATTCAATACTCCGATTTATGAAGGCCAACATTCCAAATGCCTTCTTCACCACACCATCTACCGGAGTATCAACTTTGAGGGTACTATTTACCATAACTCCTAAATCTCTTTGTTGCTCTGCTCTCCTCAATTGTCTACCATTCAATGTATATGACCTATTTACAAAAAGGAAGCTGAAAAGCCTACCTAAAATATTTTTAGCAATAAAATCACACATTAGCCTAATTTTGTATTTTCAATTGTTTTAGAAGTACCACGTTGCTTTCAAAGCTAATTTTGCTGTTGACCAATCCCCATTGCTTTGCCACACATCCCTGTTGGAAGAACTTCGAGTAAGGCAGCATCCACAGTAGGCAATTAACATTTCTGACCGTAACCCTTCATCAGGAATAGCAAAAGTTGGATGGTTAGCGTAGCGGTTAGTGAAACATTGTTAAAGTGCCAGTGATTGGGACCAGGTTTCCAATCTCCGTATGTTCTCACAGTTATGCTTGGGTTTTCCCCAAGGGCTCTGGTTTCCTCCCACCATTCAAAACATTACCAGGGGCTGTAGGTCAGTTGGGTGTAATCGGGCAGCATGTGTGCTGAAACAGCCTGTTAATGTGCTATATATCTTAACTAAAAAACTAACTTAAAGGGTGGGGGGTGGGCATAGGAACACAGGTTGGCAAGTGATGAAAATACTTGGGAGGGAGAAGAAATGGAGGTGATGGGAATACGAGGCAGAGGAGGATGCAGAGGCTAATGGGGAAGATGGAGGAAAGTTTGGGTGACAGACAATTGGAGAGGGTGGGGGAGGGGTAAGAGGAGAAATGAAGCCAGTTTATTAAAAGCAGGGTGGGGTGTTCATGAAAATAAAAGTGTGTGGAGGAGGGAGGTTATCTGAAACAGGAGGCCGATGTTGATGCCTTCTGGTTGAAGACTGTCAAGATGGAATTCAAGGTGCTGTTCGTACAATTTGCAGATTGAGTGCACCAATCAGTTAGGAGGGGATGAGAGAAAGGCCAGAAGATTAAAAAGGCATGGACAGAAATTCAGCAATCTGCAATTACAGCATAAGATTTTGAGCAGAAATAAAGGTTAAACTTACATTTGACTAACTGTTATGTCAAACAATGATTTAGCTGTGCTTGTAAGTTGAATGTCAAATAACCCAAAATACTCATATTTGGCAAACACATTAAGAAGACATCAAACATGAACTGGCAAACAATTGAAGTCTGGTTGACTCATCAATTCCTCGCTCATGCAAAAAGCAAGATGCCAATTCTTACCCTGCAGAATATATGATTTTATGTTCAATTATACAGGCCGTATAGCCAACTAATCCAAGAAGCGGCTTTCTATTTTCCTGTATCACAGACATGCAAACTCTCTTTTGATTCTTTTACACTACAGGATAATTAATAGAAGCCCATTAACATTTGGGAGAGTGGGATATATCCATTCAGATGAAGTCCGGATTGAACAGTGGTCCCTAGAATGGACTCCTACACCACTTTTCCACGCTTGGTCTCTTGATTATTCCAGGAGTTAAAGCAAAGCACAGCACTCACTGCATCCACTCACCTAGCATTCTGGCATTTAGCGGCATGGGCAATGACTGAATGACACAAATAATCAACAGTGTTTATTTTGTGTGGTGGGAATTATCCATACCATCAATAAAAACAGTAGATCAAACTATTTGACTATTGTTACGAGGCTAATGAGGAAGCTCGTGGTGCTCAAGCTTATAGTGAGATCCACAGGACGGACAGCGCTGGGGCTTTCCTGAATGCAGCCAAAACCAAACAATGGCAGTGTTATCCTCTTCACCTATAGATCCAACAAAGCAAATCTCAGCTGAAGCAACTTTTAAAGCATTTATTGCAATTAATACATAATCAGACAAGTTATTAGATAAATAAAAGATCTAAATATATAGCGTTGGATTAGAGGAGGGAAATGAAGGGAGGATGTAAGGCCTCTAATATTAATTTTATGACTATTACTGTATTTACCACTCATACCCTGTTATCTCAAAATCTGCCGTTAATGAATATTCTACCCAACCTTAACTCTGACATGCTAATTGATATATTCTCACTGCTTATTCGTGAGACGCCCAAAGACTAAATCAGGCAGTTCACAGATGGCCAATAGATGTTTTATTTACAGGTATGCCAATAGGAAATCCAATGGTGCACAATGCCTGAGGTCGTCGAGCTACTGGACGGGCTTTGTGGTGGGCACAAAGAATATCAGGCAAGTCATAGAATGGTGACAGGTCAATCCCAGGTTAGTCAAAGATGATTTCCAGGGATAGGATCAGAAAGTAAAAATAAAATCAGTGGAAGAAGAGAGATCAAAGTAAAAGTTGCTGCCAGCGTTAAAAAAAAGGAACTTCGTAGATTCTGTGAGAGCTATTGATGCACGAATAGGGCAGTGCTGATAGCATAGCAGTTAGCGCCACACTGTTACGGCACCAGCGATCGGGGTTCGAATCTGGTGCTGTCTGTAAGAAGATTGTACGTTCTCCTTGTGTGTGTGGATTTCCTCCAGGTGCACTGATATCCTCCTACTCTTCAAAACGTTCCCCTCACACTCTTTAAATTTGAATGGCTTTTGATAGCACATGTTAACTGTGTTAACTGTGCAGGGCCTGGGGTTCCCCACGTTTAACCCTGTCAGATGTACTGAGAACCTGGATTAAAAATAAAGTAGAACTTTGTGCAATGCAACATGTTGCAATTGAGTCTTAAACCAATCCAATTTCTGAGACAGTTTATAGGATTCAATTCCCATGGCAGAAACTTAATCCTAAACTGGTCCAATGCGGTTATAATTGAAATACTATTCTAGCCAGAATCATTGATACAAAGTCTCCACTTACATATGCAACCAACAAGCCTCTTCTCAGTGATTGAAGGAACAATGTGAGGATCCTCCTTGGTACCTGCATACTCTTTAGGTTTGTAAATACTGTAGGGGTCCTAGGAAAACATTCAATTGGAAAACTCAGAACTGAAGAAAATAAAAAGTAACAAATGTCTACACTGAATGGTTCAGCGGTTTTGCTAACGTTAATTTAAATGAGTTAACCCAACATCATTTTTAAAAAAAAATAGAGTCCCAATTTCACTCAGAAAAATCACATTCTTTCTGGTTACTTTCAGATCTAGACTCAGTCCAGTTTCCAAAATACCAACAGTATCATATTTCTCCTATCTGACTGTTTTGTACTAAACCCTGCTACTCAATGTGTTCAGCAGCTAATTTCACTTCTTTCTACAACCTAATCTCACCAGGTTTTGACATTTCAAGGGCTTGCTCTCAGCTTTATTGCACAGCTTTATATCACATGGTTTATCCCAAAATGTCTTTTTACCTCACATAAAAGGAAAGTACTCAATAAAAATACCAGGAATAGACAATACAACCCTCTGAGATGGTTTCATCAACATCCATAATTAACTTCAACTCTGCTTTCTTGCCCCAGTCCATCTCAACAATGAGCACTTTTAAGGTGGAAAATTCTAAGTATATTCCTCTGTAAGGGAAAAACATTTCTTCAACTAAACCTGAAATCACAATCCAAACTAAAAGAAACTGCCCTTAAACGTCTATGTCATGGTATTTCCAAATCTCATTTCATTAGCTTTCATTCTCTACCCAATTTCATTCACAATGAACAGGTTGATAACTTTCTATAAGCATAATATTTTAAGGCTTGGAGAGAAATAGTTAATGCAATTGTTCAATTAAATGTTTCTAATAACAATAATGCTCTGAAATTCAGAACAGGAATAAAATGTTATGCAATTATTTTAATACATTCACATGCGATCGTCCAATTACATGTTGAAATGCTTGATGTTATTACATTCCTGAATTTGTCTTACTTATTTAAAAAAAACAAAGCAAATACCATTCCTTTTTTCATTGCTTCCAATGTCTTTCGTTCAAGGCCAGTGGACTGCTCTTCATCTGTTGGAATACCTAAAGGAGGGAAACTTACTTTCTTTTTAATATATTTTTATGGAGTTTAATACGGAAAAAGAAACTTTTAAAGGAGGGAAACAGAAGTGATTTGTTGTAATAAGTTACTTCCAATTAAACTTATAAGCCTGGTTTTCAGACATGAATTTCTGCCCCTATCCTTCAACTAAAACAAACAGCTACAAACACTGGAAACCACGCTGCCTACCCAATTGTATTAACTTTCTTTAACTTCCTCTCGTCCTAATGATGGGAGAGAGCTTCGTTCTTTTAAAAAAAAATCTAGGTTCCGGTACATTTCGGAGTTGTGGTGTGCCCTTCAGACAAACTATTTCAGGTGAAGGTACAATTTAAAGTGTCAATCTTGAGCTGAAGCAAATAAAACCAGGTCACAATTCACTAGAATTGTGAATGATTTTTAAAAAAGGAACCTTGAACATCCAAGGTAGCATCCATACCCCTCTGCAGAAGTAGCAGTGGAGCCTGGACTGGTCTGGCCGTAATCTTTGTACCCAGGAGCACTCAAGGCTGGGTGCCATGGTCCTGCTCCAAGGCTGGGTGTCATAGTCCAAGGCTAGGTGCCATGGTCCTGCTCCAAGGCTGGGTGTCAAGGTCCTACTCCAAGGCTGGGTGCCATGGTTCAAGGCTGGGTGTCATGATCCTACTCCAAGGCTGGGTGCCATGGTCCAAGGCTAGGTGTCATGGTCCTGCTCTAAGGCTGGGTGCCATGGTCCAAGGCTGGGTGTCAAGGTCCTACTCCAAGGCTGGGTGTCATGATCCTACTCCAAGGCTGGGTGCCATGGTCCAAGGCTGGGTGTCATGATCCTACTCCAAGGCTGGGTGCCATGGTTCAAGGCTAGGTGCCATGGTCCTGCTCTAAGGCTGGGTGCCATGGTCCAAGGCTGGGTGTCAAGGTCCTACTCCAAGGCTGGGTGTCATGGTTCAAGGCTGGGTGCCATGGTCCTTCTCCAAGGCTGGGTGCCATGGTCCTACTCCAAGGCTGGGTGCCATAGTCCTACTCCAAGGCTGGGTGCCATGTTCCTACTCCATGACCAACAAGAGTCAAGGTCAACGATGTCACCTCGGGTCTCTTGGCTATAACCAGCGTTGCCCCGCACCACCGGGCCTCGGAGCTCCGACGCCTGGGCCCGGCAGGGTAGCTGATGCCCTGACCTTCACGGGGCCCGCTGCCGCCTCCCGGCCGAAGCCCAAGGAGCCGAAGTGGCCGGGCCTGCCGCAGCCCGCCGGCCCCTGCGCCGCCAAGGTCACCCCCTCCCCCGGAGCACGAGTCGCCGCTGGGCCGGCGGGGCAACAGGAGGGGGCAGGGCCGCAGCCGCATTTTACCCGTCAATGCCATGGACCTGAGCGGCTGCCGGGCGGCCGGTCTCCCTGCAGCCGCCAGGCGCCTGAGTCCCACTCCGCTCCGCGCAAACAGCCGTGCCGCCATCGCGCTCCCGAATGGCAGGCCCTTGCCCTCCGCCACCTGATGGGCAGGGAGCAGCAGCCAATCAGCAACAGGGGGCAGGAGGGAGCGGGCGTGACGTCAGCACGAGAGAGCAGAAGGCCGTTCAGCCCATCAAGGATTAACGCTCAGATTTACTGCTTGTCAATACACATCACACACTCGAGAGTCCTTTTTCCTGCAGTCCAGGCAGAATTTCGACATCTCAGTTGTGCAAAAAACTGTTCAAGGAAAGAAGCGTGTAAAAAAAAGAGAAATGTAAATTAGGGAAAATAAGCATTCTTTCTCTTTAAAATATTTTATTAACATACCAGCATGAATAGAGAATTGACAATTATATAATCATTTATTTGTATACAAGCCAATAAAAACGTCGATAAAACTACAACAATAATTCCCAGCCATTATTTATTGAATAATGTATAAAATAAAGGGAAAAAGATAAAAACTGAAATTAAATCTAATCTGTCCCCTCCCTCTAATCAAGGTTACCTTATAAATTAATTTTAAAAAATTTAATAATGTGGAACCACTGCTGAACCCCGGAGAGCAGTCAATGAATCACCAGAACATACAATAATTATTCATTCTTCCAATTATAAAACAAATTCAAAGAATTGCCTCCACAATTTCATAACATTCAATAATAACCAAGGTGCAAAGAAAGTGTCCTTAAATGAGTCTGAGTTGGTTGTTGAGGAGTCTGATGGTGGAGGGATAGCAGCAGTTCCTGAACCTGGTGGTGTGAGTCTTGTGGCACCTAGACCTCTTTCCTGATGGCAACAGTGAGAACAGAGCATGTACTGGGTGGTACGGGTCTTTGATGATTGTTGCTGCCCTCCGACAGCAGTGTTCCCTGTAGATGTTCTCAATAGGGGGGAGGGTTTTGCCTGTGATGTCCTGGGCTGTGTCCACTTCCTTTTGCAGGGCTTTACACTCAGGGTAATTGGCATCACCATACCAGACCATGATGCAGCCGGTTAGCACACTTCCCACCACACTCTGCTAGGGTTTCTGATGTCATACCAAACTTCCGCAAACTCCTGAGAAAGTAGAGCCACAATGTTTTGGGTCCAGGAACAGTCGTCCAAAATAGAGACTCCCAGGAATTTAAATTTAGTCATCCTTTCCAACCTTCAATCTCCCAATGATCACTGACCTCTGGTTTTCCCTTCCTGAAGCCCACAATCAGGTCCTTGGTTTTAATGATGCAAAGTGAGACACTGGTGTTAGTAGAGGGATATTGAAAACATTGCTGAACAGTGTACTGATAGTAGAGGATCATCAGGGAACAGGGGGTTGCGCAGGGTTCTTTCTTGATCTGGTGGTCAAATCGGGTGTAGACTTTGAATTAATCTGGGTATGATCAACTTCACAATCCTCTCCAGATTAATCGCAAATTGTTTTTACCCATAAAAATCCTTTCCACCCATCATTCCTCAGCACTTAAGTACCACCACTAAATCTTTCTGCAAAGCTTTGCAATATCAACCCCATTCCTCTCATTGAATTGCTTGTTGAAAGGAATTGAATTGGCTTTCTTTGCCCTTTCAGAAAATGTATTTCAGACTGAAAGCCCTCACCACCAGTGGTCAGTGGAGATGGGTACTGTCCTTGTCTGGTCTTGTCAAAGTGAAGCTCGCATGCTCTACCAGTGATTGCTTTTTTCTATCTTTCCCCAACCACACCACCATCACCACCCCAACCATGCTCTGAATTACCTACCACATTTAGAAGACAACAGGCCAGTAGATTGATCAGTTCCTGTAAAAATTATCCCTGCTGCAGTTGGAGTTTGGGTCGAGCTGATGATTGAGAGGTAAGGGGGTAAGAGGGAATAGATTACTGGGAAACAAGATGGGAAGCGAAATTGCTCAGAAGGCTAGCATAAGTTCAATGGGCCAAATTTCCTCCTTTGTTGTGAGAAAGAAACATCTTAAATAGGTAATACTGGCTATGCCAACAGAATCAGGTCCCTTTCTTTTGCACGTGGTCTTGAATCAAACCTAATACAGGACCTCAACCTGAATGGTCAACTATTCCTTTGCTTCCATAGATGCTGACTGACCCACCAATTTCTTCCAGCAATTAAAAAAAAATCTGTTAATCTTTTGCCAATTAGAAGCATTTTCTCTTTAATGGTCTGTACAATTCATGATAATAAGCAACTCAATTAAATCTCTTCCCAAGCTTCCCAGTTCAAACAATAATCGCAATATGTTCACACTACTGAAGTCCCTCATCTCTGGGTCATTCTGGTAAATCGTCACTACATTCTTTCTGAAGATCTTCACATCCCTCCCAGAGGACATTACCCAGAATTAGCAGAAAGGAGATAATACGAGGTTCATGCCTGATCCCAGGGGCAACCCCATCTTACTTGTACAAGTGCAAATTATTTTCTGTCTCACATACCCATCAACTTCCCCTTGATTCTTCATTTCTCTACTCTCAGGGTAATTTACAGTAGCCAATTAATCTATCAACACACCTTCAGGATGTGTGACAATTTGAACCCCCACATGGCCACAATCCATCGACAGAAACCAGTCAGGTTTGAATCCAGATCCCTGACGACGTGAGACAACAGCACTCACTATTCCTTCATGCCATCCACTTTCCATTACTAATTTATTCCACTAGATGGATAAATCTCCCAACACATTGGACACAGACATAATCAACCAAATAAAGCTCACTTGTCCTTGCACAATCTTCTAAAACACCCGAGGATCAGTGTGTAAACCTGAAGAAATATTACAGGTGATGCAAATAAGGAAACTCATTACTTACAAATTCATAATTTAGAAATTAGGTGTCAGATCTCCATCCTGGGCAAGCCCTGTCCCACCAGCAGGACACAAATCAAAGGTGGGAAGGGAAGGTTGAGAATCACTGCTCTCGACCCAATTGTTACTGAAATATTTTGCTATTAAAAAATTGTCATTGGCCCATTTCCTTTGGAGTTATGAAACCATGCACATAACAAGTCAATGAGGTACGATTAAAACAGTGGTTTTCAAACTTTTGTTTTCACTCACATACAATCCCTTACTAAGCAATCCCTTACTAATCACAGAGCACCGATGGCATAGGGAATACCTAAAAGTGGTATGTGAAAGGAAAAAAAGGTTGAGAACCACTGATCTAGGCCCTCTAATTTTAGAATAATCTACTCTGGGAGAAAAAAAGTGTGAGCCTTCACTTTACACTCCTCACAATTTTGTTAACTTCTACAAGATTAGGCCTAATCCACCTTCGCTTTAAAAAATAAATACACAGCCTATCCAACCTCTCCCTGGAATTCAAACCCTCCAGTCCCAGCAGCATCCTGCCAGCACTCTGCAGCGATGAACAATTGAACTAAGCACTTAAATTTTAAATTTAGACATACAGCACAGTAACAGGCCATTTTGACCCATGAGTCTATGCTGTCCAATTTACATCCAATTAACCTACACCCCCAGTACGTTTCAAACGATGCGAGGAAACTGGAGCCCCCAGGGAAAAGAGTAGTTGGGATCTCAATGAGAAAATGGAAGCAAAATGCTGGAAATACTTGGGTCAGACCTCATTTGTCAGAAGAGAAGCAGAATCAACTTTTCAGGTCAAAGACCTTTCACCAGAACTGTGAAGGAGACAAAAGATTGTTCATTGCAGAGTGCGTGGTGTAGAAGGATGTAGTCAAGTTAAAAATCTTCACCTGTAAGAATCTAGGAATGAAATCATGGCAAAGTTTAAGTTGTTCAACTGCAGATGGTTATTTTGTAGCCACTGTGTCGCAGAGCAAAATGAACAACGAGAAAATGATCAGACATAGTCGAGTCGAAGTTCAGTGAAAGTCATTTACTTAAACATTCACTCACAGCTTTTTAAAACCCCGCGCGTTCCAAATGATGTCTGGAACCTCCAGAGCCGGTTCAATTAAACCTCCGGTGAGCTGCTACAATTTCAGATATAAAATAACAACTTTTGTTCAGTAGTTTTTGAAAAACGTCAGCCCAAATAATTTAACCAAGGAGATTTATTGCAATATATTATAAATTCAAACACATCTTCACTTTAAAAGCAGATAGAATAGAGACTGTGGGGTACATGGAACAGGAACTAAATATTACAAGTTCAAGCAACTCAGTTTAAATTAATAGAACAGTTCCTTGAATCATGGCATTCCAACAGTAACTTCAAAAAGCATCTTTTCTGTACAAGTTGTCAAATATAAATTGTAAGATGTTAAATGTATTAAATTAAAAGGTCTGACTCAAAATTGCAAGTATATGAAATTTGTATCAACAAAGTCACCTTTTACAATGGTTCCTTATAAAATGTAGTTAAATGACATAAATGATTCAATATGTACAATGGGCAGAAATAATTTGAACACCATACTACAAAATAATGCTTTCAGAGTAGATTTAGCCTATTTTCAATACACCGTACATTATATAAGATTTTAGAAAGCTAATATTTGAGAAGATGAACCTAACAATATTAACACATCTTTGTATTTAAAGATTAAACCACAAAAACATCAAGGCAACAAAAGGTAGGGCTTAAAATTTGAGATTCATTACTCTTGGCATATGCAAATTTCCTCTGGTAATTTGGACGATTCCCAATGTCAACACAGGTTTTTAAAAAAATGGTAAGGTGTGTCTAGCAACTCTATTCCATGAGAAACAGTTTGGAAGTAGTCTTTATTATTTCACAGGAGTAGAACCAAAATATATTCTGAAACTCCAGATTCAAGATAGATTACCACGTAGGCAAAAGACAAGAAACTTGTGGAAAGTGGAGTATGTTACCACAATAGCAGGATGGTTTATTTATTAACATGTTTTGAGAATAACTGCAGATTTTGGAGAGAAGTTCATGGGAAAGGGACACACTATTTTTAAACTAAATTCAAAAATGTGCTTTGAATGGGCACATTTAATTCAGGTACCCGGCAAAAATAAGTAAAAATCTTTTGTTGCATTGATTAAAAGAAGAAGCTTTTCTAACATTTTTCACTAGAATTTTTAAAATTAATTCTTGTGTCAAAATAGGTGCCACCCACTTTCATGTCCGGATCAATATCTTCCCCAATAGACCAGCAAATGGACCCATTTGCTCTGCAGTCTTTCTTACCTTTGCTCGACCGTTCTTATAAAGGATTTAAAAGTATATGAAATTGCACAATTTGGATTTGATAGTCCAAATCGTAAAATTTTTACACTTATTCTGTGCGAGCAACAATACAATAAACATTCAAAAGAATGTTATCAACAGGGAATTAACAAGTCACCACATCAAGAGGAACCAAATAAAAATCACAACTGCAGGTGCTCAGCAAGCATCTGTGGGAAGTGAAACAGACAACATATCAAATCAAAGACCCTTCATCAGGACTCGATGAAAGGGAACAAGTTGTAGACAGGGTGAGGGATGAATGATCTCTGATTGGGTGCAGTTGGTTACCTTGGTGAAAAGCTGTAGAAACTGATGAAAGGGGTGGTTAGACAGAGAGAAAACAGAATATGTAAAATCTGTTGAATGCATTTCAGAGCTGTGCAAATGCTCAGATCACAGTTCATTTTACTGACTGATAATCTGCAGGAGAGCTGGCCAGTTTTGATAGAATTGATTTCTACAATTTCAGGTTATGGGCTTTCTCTGCTGCTAGTTTTGTAATAGAGCAGTTTTCTTTTCACTGACAAGGCTTGATTTGCTGTACTATTTCTACAGTTCCGACTTGCACATCCCAACTTCTACATGTTCTTTTTGTATTCTCTCTCTAATCACCCTCAACAACCTGTCAACTTATCATCATGGCAACCCTTTCATCACCCTATTCCCTTTGACCTATTCATCCTCCCGCTACCTTCCCTACAACTTAAATCCATTCTTTTCTCTCTTGCCCAATTCTGTCAAAGGGTCTTGGCCAGAAACATTAATATTTCTCTTTGAAAAATGGTGCCTGAGCTGTTTCTATTTTAGAGCTCAATATTCTTTAGCATTCCAGCTTTAATTTTGCAATAATGTCCAAACATTCCTTTTTTATTTTAAAAAAAAATGACATACTTTATATACATTCCTAAAAAAGAAAATGCAAGGAACAACACAAATCTGCTGAGTACCAAAACTGGAGCCAGGCCTGAGAAGAACTGGGCTTCAGGAGGAAACCCTACACCAAATCTCTATACAAGGCGGCAAACAACTACAAGTGCTACAATTTGTAAAAATGTTCTTTTCATTTAAACAGAGTAGCCTCAATGGTTTCTAATATACAATGAAAAATAGTAACCTCGGTGTACAAATTAGTTGCCAGCTCATCTCATAGAAAACATTACAACCAGTGCTTCATGACAGAAAATACAAATCGGAAGGAAAATATGTTTAAACAAATCACCCACTGCTCCAAAATAAAATCTGCCACAGACTTCTTAAATCTTCTGTTGCAGCTCCAGTCATTGAGATCTCACAATGTTCTTTGGTCTTTTTACCTGTTCCCTTTTTCACCCTTTTCAGCAATTAAATGGCTTTTGAACAGCATACACAAAAATATGTACAAGACATTCATTTTAGCTTCTGAGGAACCGTATTAAATAGCTGTACAACTCAAAACAAATAGAAAATTAAAACAAACAAACTATTTTGCCAAAGAGATTCTCCGAACCACTCTCAAAAAACAAAGTCTTCTACTATACGCAATGTTAATGAACTGTGTTAAATGGTTATCTTAATATGCAGAATGTTTATTTGGTAAAAGTACCAGATAAAGAAGGCTAGTGTTCTTCTTGTACAGTACAGTCTGAACTAGCATTTTCAGCCTGAGGCTTTGCATGATCATTACAGCCAGTGTGTGTCCAGGAGAGCTGAAAAAGTGCCCCAAAGGTAGAATAATGCTGGTGGAAAACATAATATCATGCAAATATGCCTCTTATTCCAACAAATCATCTTCACATTCACCCTGCATGGAGTTTTCAGTCAGCACCTCACTTCCAAAATGTTCACTTTCACCCCCAAAGTACACACCATCACCATCTTCCTCTATTCCATTATAAAATTCTTCAATATCACTCTCCTCTTCTCCATCGCCAACACTTCTGCTGCTACAGGACTCGTCGCTAACACTGTTGCCAGAAGATGAACCCTCATCTCCCTCAGAGTCTGAATAGACTTCAGCACCATGAAAGATATAGCGATTGGGTGCCAAAAATAAGTACTGGGAATCTGAAAATCAAGAGACAGATTGTAAAACTATGTTAGGAATATATAGTATTGAATTAGAGTCCCTCTCTCCCCAACACATTTTCATGTACAATGTAAAACATCCAAATCTTGGAAGAATTTAGGATCTCCTTCATGCACCTTGATGAATTGTGGGTAAAAGAATGAGGTGGTTTAAAATATACTTATTAATCCATACAAATGGCATAATTCTGAAATACACATGAGGACCTGGCTCCTTGAGATTCATCTGCCCATGTATTATCCCAGCATACAATCTACTCATTTGTACTTTCCTGATGAACCATTTTATTAGCCTAGAAAATGTAACAAAATATACAAGAGAGAATCATAAAATAGTCCTTTGTGGATGAGAATAAAGACCAGCAGAATGCAGAGCAGGATGCACCCTTTGGACAGTGACGGAGATTATGTAATGAAAGAGAAACCAGGATCTTGAATCCCAAATGACACAAGGCTGATCTGAAGCTAGGACTTGCAGTAGAACCACCATGCTAAATAGGGCAGGCTCTCAACACATAACTAGGCAACCATGAGGTGGTCTTCTGTCAGTCTGTAGCCTCACAGTACACACACCTGTCACTAGGACAAATATTAACTCTGATTCAATGAAAGAGCATACATTGCAGCAGCCATCAAGTGATTGCAAAACAAGGCTAAAAGCATGCAAAAGAGCAGATGCTATATGCTACATGTAATTACACAAAATAAAAATAAAAATTCTGGCACAGAGTCAAATATTGATGAACATAAAGCCAGAAGATCCAGCCCATTAACAGCCAGACCTCAAGAACAGTGGAAATCAAAATACAAGGGGCAGTTCCCTCCAAATACCCAAGACAAAAGTATTCAGTTTAGATTCATCCAGATCCACTCAACTTCATATCTCATGACAATTTAAAAAAAAATTTGAATGGAAGTATCAATGGAACTTTGGTATCAAGGATTTCCACCAACATTTTCCCCAAACACAATTGGCGCTGCGAGCAGAGTTTGTTCAAACAGTTGTGGCTGGACCCACGTGGAGTACTAACCATATGGTGTGCGTTTGGGTGTGGTACATGCGTTATTATGCATCTGCTCACCAACGGGGAGAGCAGGAGGCAACCCACAGAAAATAAATTCCCTGGGTGGACCAACGATGGCCAGGGGGTCAGCTGTTTGGCAGCGTGACTGGCAAGCCACGCCATGCCACTCAACTGGATCGACAGCTAGTCCCCATGGAGAAAAGATAGACACCACGTGGCATCCCTCCTTGAGAATTCGAGATTCCCAGACCGGGGTGTCGTGGAGGGGCCCTTTGGTTTATGGTGTCTCTCCTGAGACATCAGCATGAAATTGCAGGAGAATTAGGCCAACAAAATGCACAGAAATATAGGGAGATTGAAATTGAATCCCTGAAGCATCACTGTTGTGCACTACAGGAGGCAGTGCAGACTGCCCAAGTGCGGCTGACCAGCCTAGAAATGAAAGTCATGGAGGAAGCTTCCAAGCTGATTGGAACACAGCAGCTGCAAGCAGTTAGTAGCTGGTTTGACTGGCAGCTTAACCCAAGCAAAGTCCGAGTCATTGTCCATCAACATAAAGAGGTGGCCGAGGTTTGTGCTGTTGCTCCCACTGCGTAAATGGGCTGCACTTTAATGAAGTCAGTTTGCAGAGTGCAGTAGAGCCGGTCTGCTTCTCTCACCAAGAGGTGTGGTTCGGCAAAGTCCATGTTGGAGATGGCGGTGACAACGTGGACCGGGAACTTGGAAAGAAACAGGGCCTCGTACAGGAAGCAATTTGTGTGTCTGTCTACAAGGGACATTATCTCTTGCTTCAGTTCTGAGGGGTTGCGATCACCTGGGCCCTGCGTGTTAAGCACGCGAACAGCCCCTTCATCTCGGCTAAGTTCAAATGACGAGCAAAATCAGTTTAAACCCATTGTACTTGCCGTCAACGAATGGGTTGTTGACAATCAGGGCGACTTTCGCTGCTGTGGTGGGGTCCAGGGGGCTGACCACGTGCCAGAACTTTGTGTCCTCAGCTCCTATTCCTCTCAGGGTGAACTGTGATTCTGCAAGTTGCAGCCAGCTGCGTGGTTGGTTTGCCCAGAATGGTGGCAAGTGGACTCTTACGGCATAAACTAACACAGGAGCTCCATTGGTGGCAGCTGTTTGGGCTGTGGACGAATTGGCAGGATTCATCTTGCTGCGTGCTGTGGGTTCTAAAAGCATTAGAACCTGTTCAGGGGCACCACTGTCACACTGCTGAAATAAATGTTGTCTACACCAAGCAAGTAAACCAGTAACTGCTGTTTATTCAAACCACGTGCGTTCCTTTTTAGGGGAGGCGAAAGGCTCACTGGAGTGATGTTATAATGCTGCTGTAAGGCCTACCCGTTGCCCTGGCAACTTGCTCCTGCAGCCTGGAACGATGGGGGGGTGGGGAAAATCCCCTGTGCCCTGCCACGCTGGTCGTTCGCTACGGAGATTCGACCAGTCATGTGCGGGGTTGACCCGCCCCACTACACCTTGTAATTTCGTTATTAGCTATAACAAGTTTAGATTTATTTGGAAGTTTCGATGTAGTTTATATTTAGATAAGGAGTGTTGCGTTCAAGAAGTATTAGGGGGAGGACGGGAAGTGGTTTAGTTAGGACTCAACTTGCTATCATTTGGAATAGATTTTTTGGGAGGGAGAATTTGTTTTAGGATTTCTCCCTGTAGTTGCTATGACGATTCATGCCTGCTTACATTCTTTTGTCTGTTGGGTTTTTCTAGTCTCATGGTTAAACTGAGTCAATTAAATCCTTGTTAATTTTATTTTTCAGTATTTCTGCTTTTAATTCAATTTATATGGGTAAGATATTAATATTATGAGTTGAAATATTTGGGGTTTAAACCATCCTATCAAACGCAAGAAAGCATTTAAGCATATTAAAAAGTTTAAAGCTAATATGTTTTGACAAGAAATGCACATTTGTTTGAATGACACCTCTTCTTTTTCCAATGTTGGAGGTGACAGCATTTTCATGCATCTTTTATGGAAAAGGCTAGAGTAGTTGAGATCTTAATTGACCAATCTATTCCAATTGTAGTTTCTGATACAAATGGTCGATTTCTTATTGTTTATGAGAAATTATAAAATTATAGCCTTCTCGGTCCTAATGTTGATGATCTGAGTTTTTTTAAAAACTTTTTTTCCTCCTTAATGGAGGAATTACTTTAATCGTTGGCTGGACCCTGCCTTAGAATGTTCATCTTATTAAAATAAAAGCCACCTTAAGCAAGTCTGCTCTAATTATTCATTCTTTTCTGTTAAAGTGTAGCATTTTAGATGTATGATGTTTTCTCCATCCTAATAAGGAATTTTCCTTTTTGATGTCCATCATACATATTCACGGATTATTTTTTTTATTGATAAATAATTGATTATCTTGATTTCTGCATAAAAATGAGTTTATTGCTATCTCAGACCATGGTCCAGTTGTCCTATCAGTGACCTTTCCTGACTGCCTCAATCTGTCAGACATTGATGTTTTAATTCACTTTTACTTTCTGAACCAGACTTTTTGTAATTTATGAAGGGACAGATTTTTTTTTTAAGTATATTCCTCCTCTGGGAAGTTTAAATTTAATTATCTGGGATTCTATTAAGGCTTATATTATAGGACGAATTATTTCATAAATGGCAAAAATGGAAAAAAGAGGCCAATGCTGAAAGGACTGTACTTATTAATCAATAAAGCTTTTAGATCAACAGCATGCCCTTGCATTGAACCCCAAGATATATAAAAAATGACTTGAGCTTACAACTAAATATGACTTGCTTTTGACTCATTCTATCAAAACGCAGCTTTTGAAAAGTAAGAGCCATTCTATATACATGGAGATAAGCCGAGTAAAATTTTGGCTAATCACATGAAAGGCTTAGCAGCTAAATGTCTGATTAAGGCGATTCAGAGGGAGGATGGTAATATTATCAATGATCTTGTAGAAATTAATGATACATTTAGGCAATACTATTCCAATCTTTATAAATCTAATTTTCCTGTTGATTGTACCTCGATGGAAACTTTTTTGGATCATTTGTCTATACCTACTTTGTCTTTAGAAGCACAATCTCAGTTAGAGAAAGCTATTTCACAAGAAAAGATAACAAGGACTATTAAATCTTTACAAAATGGCAAGGCAGCAGGTCCTGATGGCTTTTCTGTTGAGTTTTACAAAATTTTCCCCATTTATTGTACCCTATGCTGTTTTCTGACCTTTAAATCTGGCAATTTGCCAACTACATTTTACACTGCAATGATCTCTCTGATCCCTAAAAAGAATAAATACTTGACAGTTTGTGCCTCCTACTGCCAATTTCTCTTTTAAATTTTGATGTACAAATATCTCTCCAAAACACTGGCCAGTAGATTATAAAACATCTTACCTTTTATTATATCTGAGGATCAGACAGGTTTCACTAAAAAAAAAATCATTATTCATATTTCAATATTCACAATTTATTGAATATTATATATTCCCCTTGTGTTTCTTCTTTGGATTGTGTTATTTCCTTAGATGCTGAAAAAGCTTTTGATAGAGTTCAATGGAAATATTTTTTGCAATATTAAAAAGGCTTCATTTTGGCCCCACTTTCATTTCATGGATTAGTTTTTTATACTCATCTCCTGTTGCTTCCATTCTTACAAATTCTATCTTATCTAAACCAGTGGTTCTCAATCTTTTTCTTTCTACTTATCACTTTAAGAAATCCCTATGCCATTAGTGCTCTGTGATTAGTAAAGGATTGCTTAAGGTGATATGTAAGAGGGAAGGGAAGGTTGAGAATCACTGCTCTAGACCCAATTGTTACTGAAATATTTTGCTTGAGAAAAATTGTCATTGGCCCATTTCCTTTGGAATTATGAAAGCGTGCACATAACGAATCAATTAGGTACGATTAAAACAGTGGTTTTCAAACTTTCTTTCCACCCACATACCACCTTAAGCAACCCCTTACTAATCACAGAGCACCTATAGCATAAGGAAAGAAGTGGACATTAATTTGTCCAATTAAGGACATTAAAAGAGGAGACCACTGGAGTGGAAAGAAAAAGGTTGAGAACCACTGATCTAAACCTTTTATTAAACTTTCTTGTGGGACTAGACAGGCTTGCCCTCTTAGTCCATTGTCACTTAATTTAGCCTTAGAACCTCTGGCTATGGCACTTAAGAGAATCTCAGGATTATTCTGGTATTTTTAGGGGAGGATTGGTTCTAAAAATTTCTCTTCATGATGATGACCTTTTGCTTTTTGTACTGGATCCTAACTCCTCAATTCCTGCTATACTAACAATTCAGTCGGTTTTCTAGATATAAATTAAATTTACAAAAGAGTGAATCATTTCTTTTGAACACTCTTGCCCCCTTACATACTGCTTTTCCTGAAACCCAATTTACATACTTTGCTGTAACAATTACTAAGTCATAAATATCTGTTTAAAGAGAATTTCCTTGCATATTAAATCAGGTGAAGAAATCCATCTCAGTGGTCTCCTCTTTTAATGTCCTTAATTGGACAAATTAATGTCATTAAGATAAATGTTTATATTTTTTGACTCACATGATTCCATGATATCATCATATATTTGGAAAAAATAAATCTCTTCATGTAAGTAAAGAACATCTCCAAAATGATAAGAATGGATGCTTGGCTCTACCCAATTCCAGATTTTATTATTGGGCTGTCAATATTTTGATTATATTATGATAATCAAATGGGTGGCCCTGCATGGCTTGATTTGGAGCTGAATTCAACCCAGAAATTCTCTATTGTTTCAATACTTGGAGCTCCCTACCTTTTCTAATCGGTAAAAATATTGATAATCTCATAGTTAAACATACAAATAGGATTTGCTTTCAGTTCAGAAAACATTTTAGGCTCCAAAAGCTTCTTCTTTTCAGTCCTATTTTATCAAATTATTTTTTTCCAACCTTCTTTGATGGATTCTGCTTTTCAGGAATGGTCCAGATTCGATATTAAACATTTTTTATGATTTATTTGTTGATGATAATCTTCCTACATCTGAGTAACTTTCTTTTAAATTTAAATTACCAAATTCTAATTTATTTAGATATTTGCAGATTAGGGACTTTCTCTATTCTCAGTCTTCAAAATTCTCATAGGTTCCTGTTATGAATTTGATAGAAAACAATTTACAATCTTCAACCATCTCAGAAAAGGTTAAGAGTTATTGTATATGATGTCCTGCTAAAATCAAGGCAAGTTTCAGTGGATAACATTAAAAAGGTACGGGAGCAGGTCCTCCCTATTTCTATTTCTGATGATTCTTGGAACTCCATTTTTAGCTTGGTTAATACATCTTCCCTTCAATAGAAGTGAAAGTATTTCATATGTTACATTCTAAATAAAGTCTAACATGACAATAATGGAACTTTTTTGTGCCCATTACTCACTGTTACAATTCAAAGTTGTGTTTTGAGCTTATATGTCCAAAGTTAAATTAGCTCGTATTTACCCAAATGTTAACCCTTTCTGTGACAGATGTAAGAATGAGGACGGATCGATAATTTATGTATTTTGGTCTTGTTCAACCCATGCCAAACATTGGCAAGAGGTCTTTCGTACTATGTCAATCATTATTAATGATAACCCAGCACCAGACCTATTGATTGACTTTTTTGGGATGGTTGAACAGAGGGTAGTGAAATTATCTTCATTTCAATGTCTTGCATTAGTCTTTGCCTCTCTTATTTTGATCAGATGGAAAGATGCTGTCCTGCCCACTTATATATGATGTCATATTTAACCTCAGAGAAAGCAAGATGTTCCATAAGTGGCTCGAATATAAACTTTCCCAAACTTTGGAGTTCTTTTCTTGAATAATTTTTATCCCCTCTAATGGGAACCTTAATCAGGTTCTTTGTGATTGTTGCAATTACACATTCCTTTTTATTTCTACTGGCAGTTTCTTTTCTACATTGTCATGCAATTTCAGAATGGTTTGTGATTTAGATTAGTTCGTTATACTGTTTTCTCGTCTTTTCTGTTTTTTTTTTCAATTTACCCATGAATAATACTGTTACATAAGAAAAACAGTCTGCTCTATTACAGTTTATATTAGTTTTATATATTATTGCTTTATGTATGTCTTCTTTCTTCTTTCTTTTCTTCTTTGGCTTGGCTTCGCGGACGAAGATTTATGGAGGGGGTAAAAAGTCCACGTCAGCTGCAGGCTCGTTTGTGGCTGACCAGTCCGATGCGGGACAGGCAGACACGATTGCAGCGGTTGCAAGGGAAAATTGGTTGGTTGGGGTTGGGTGTTGGGTTTTTCCTCCTTTGCCTTTTGTCAGTGAGGTGGGCTCTGCGGTCTTCTTCAAAGGAGGCTGCTGCCTTTATGTATGTACTATTATATAAAATACAATAAAAATACTGAAAAAGAAAAAAGTCTGTCTTTAAAGTGTGTATACGTGCAGGAGCATGTATAAAATAGGTGGCCACTGGCGTCAGGTCTAACCTGGGTTCAATGTGAATGTCTATATAGTTGTTCAGTAGAAAAGTCAGTATCATTTGATGTCTTCGCGTTTGTTTCCTGTGTTAATTAAAGTTGCGTGTGATTGTAACACTTGTGTCTAGACTCATCTCTCTGTGAGCCCACCAAAACTGATACTGTACTTTCCAAACACAACTGGTTAAACTTTTGACCTGGGTAAGCGCCTGTGTTGTTCAAGGCGTCAGGAGCTCGGATGGCTAGGATGGGTGCTAAGTCCGCGGTGAGGGAGTCAGGAGTTTTGATATGTGGGCAGCCAGGGTGAGAATCTGTGGTTGGGAACTCAAGACGAGTGGACACCAGTGCATCAGGAGTTCAGATGGGCAGACGGCCAGGGGGAGGACCCCAGCTGGGAGTTCAGATGCATGGACAGCTCGGGTGAGAATCTGCAGTCGGGAGCTTGGATCCATGGGTGGTCGGCGGCAAAAATAGCAGGGGTGGGGGGGCTCAACCTTTTTATGGGTCATACAAAAACACACCAGATTTTTGGGCAAGGAGGGGGCGGGGTTGATAATTACAGGGTATCAATGATTACTTGAGTGTATACAGTATGGGAAACAATTTGTCCAGCCTTATGGTGAAACTACACTTGGTTATAAATATGGTTGCCTGAAGGCTCATGAATCTGAGATTCACCACTGTCTTTCCTAAATAAACTGATCTTGTACACATCAGCATATTTGATTAAACAGTGGTAAAAAATCACATTGTCAACAGAGAGGGCCTACCACAGACCTCCACCCCCTAAAATGGTAGAATGAGAAGACAAAATGACCTGATCCAGTGTGTAAAAGTAGATGACACAATTTTCTTGTTTATTTTCATTGTGTGATGACATTGTTTAATGGGTTTATTGTATTGTATATGTTGAACATTTAATGGGTTTGGAGGGGGGTGGGAAGGAGGGAGGGGGGAAAAAGGGAAGAAAATGACACTGTGTATTTTGGTTAATATGGTTCATAGTGTGAAAAATAAAAAAAAACATGTGTGAAGGCCACCAAAATGGTCTTTGACAAGCATAGACACTACCTGCACTGCAATTCCTACTGCTCCAAGGTGCAAAGAAAATAATGCACTATGTTGTATATTACTAGAAAATAGATGGTAAGCAACAGGTTGGATGAGTTTTCCATTTCAAAGAGGCAACACTCTTGCATGTATATTTGAGTAATAGCTTTCTGTCCAAGCTACGAGAGAATAGCCATTAAAAGGTGTATACAGAAAAAAAAGGTTGGTATATAAAAAAGTGTAAATTCTGCATGCAGATTTATAGATCAACCAACACACATTTATGTGATTTCTAAGCCTTAATAACCAGCCTCTGTTGGTCTGTGCTCAAGACCATGGTCGGTCCACGTTGGCAGCAAAACTTCAAGCCCCATCACATCTCAGGGCTGTGTGCTCCAGCCCACTACTGTTCATGATACTGACTCAGGACTGCACTGAGACAACAGTAGTTGGTTTCATTGGCAACAGTATCCTAATAACCTTGGATCTCTTATAAATGAATCTGAGTAAATTATTCTGGAATATTTCTGTATACAGTAAAACCCTTACACAAGGGGATTGGTGGATGCCGGATAAGTGAATTTGCCAGTTGCGTGAGATTGTATGTTGCACGATTTGTGAACTTACTGCTGAAGGTGCCAATTTTAAACTTTTTTTTTTTACCCATTTATTTTCCGAGATATTTTTGCTGGTTGCTTGAATTCCGGATAATAGGAATTTTACTGTATTTAGTTTTTTTTAATGCCCATGTGAAAATTGTGTGCTGCCTAAGAAATCGATGGCATGTGTGCATTGGGGTCTGGAGAACTGTTCTTTTGTCCAGTTGTACATTTAGATGATAATGGACTTAAACTCTTATCACCTGAGAATGCACAAAATTTGACTCCAGGGTTCCACATATAGTAGGACTTACCAGCCAGTCGCTTGCTGATTTGTTCTTTTGGAAATTTACTGTTCCAGCCTTTGAGAGTTTTCTTAGCATGTCTGATGTCACTTAGAACATGATGTTCACTGCCTGGGCAATTTTCTTCAGTAGTATGGGTAATATGCTCAGCATTGCCAGAATCCCCAGAGCTTTCTGCGACAGGAACGGTATTCTCCTTCCCATGAATTGTTTCTGGTTCAGATTCCTGCAGATTTTCCTTAGTACAACTTGTAGTGGATTCTACAACAGGTTGATAAATAATATCTGCAGAATCCTTATTTGAGGACAATTTGCAGTTCTCCAGCTCTTGCTCACATGAACTAGAATCTTCTGTTAAAACTGGGGGAGTTGGAGGGAGATCAAATGGCTGACTTCTAGATTCTTTCTGCAATCGAGGGGGTTTTTCTGTTATTTCTGTAAGTTTGACTGGATTGCCACAGAGCTCTTCAAACTCTCCTCCCAAACGATGAAACAGTTCGTTGATGACAACATCACAATCACCCAAAAGCTCAACATCGAAGTTGAGATGATTCAAGGGCTCCCTATTAATCAGCACTTGAGCCACATGATGGGGTATAGAACCTGCAAGTAAATCAATTTAAAAGTGGACGGGAATGGATAAAAATTGCATGTAAAAAGACAATTATGCAACTAAACAAGCATGCATACAACCAGCAACTCTAAGTGCACTGGTTCTGAACCACAAGAATTTATTACAGTTGGTGAACAACCATTCAACCTGATCACACTTAGAACATAAAACACAGCAAGGGAACAGACTCTTTGGCCCACTATCTATCCCCTACAGGATTCCAAATTAGACTAAATCTCTGCTGCCTGCACAAGATTCATTTCTATTCCCTGCATGATCAAGTTTACACCACTACCCTCAGTCTGTAACAGAAACATTCCTGATCTTGCTACATAGCCTCACAGTCTGATCAATCAGTGCTTACATATACAATTCTCAGAACATAGAGCTTTGATGACACCAGTCTTTTAAATATCATATTTTTTCTGCAGAGTCCTTTAAAAGTACAAGTCTGTTTTAACCTGTTCGAATTTTTTTTTTAATTATACACTTGAATTCCAATTTACTTTCATTTCCACTGTTTTGTAACCAATAGAAATGTAAAATGCAGTTGCTCTGATATACCCTTAATATGGTACAAATATTGATTCAAATTTGCAATCCTTAGTTGTATACTATCTTAGTTGTGCTGGAGTTTGACTCTCATTTTAAATGGACTGAACCCAACCTATGAAAAGTCATCGAGAATAGAACTCAACTGCTGACAATGCTGGTAGAGTTTGTGTGGAGAAAGTGGAATAAGTTTCTCCTTCAGCCACACCACTGCCTCACCACACACTGCCCACAATACAACTACTTGTCAGGGAACACCTGTCACCACTTTTAAAAAAAATGTAACTTAAAGATTAAGCACAGCAACAGGTCACTCTGGCCCATGAACCCGCACTGCCCAGATACACTCATGTGATCAATTAACCTCCTAACTCCACACATTTTTGGAATATGGGAGGAAGCCGGAGCACCCAGAGGAAACCCACGCGAATATGGGGAGAACATACAAGCTTCTGCCACAGTGCCAGGTTTGAACCTGGGTCACTGGAGCTGTAATATGCTATGCTAACCAAGAAAATTGTTTATAAATCCACCACTCAAAGGACCACATGGCATTCTGTGCAACAGAGACTATTACTGACAAGCAAATATTTGCAAGTACAAACTCATTCTCATAGAGCAAGAAATCAGAGGTTACTGAATACTAAGTCATATGTAATTAATACACTATTTTCAATATTTGAATATTGATTTTTAAATGTGCCAATTAAGAAACTGGTTCATTATGATTTTGATATCTAAATAAAGCATTTTGCCTTGATCATATTCTTTGATAGCAACATTCATTACATTATGCTACACCAAAACACTTCTCATTTACTCCAAGAATCCAACAAATTTAATTCATACATTAGGATTCTTACTTGGTATGAGGGCCACTGGTCGGACTTTTAATGAAGATCCAATTACAATTAGGAGGTCAACCTCATCTTTATCATACTTCATACTCCTGTGAAATTGCTCAGGTAGGTTTTCACCAAAAAACACTATATCTGGCTTCATAATGGCAAGAGCAACTTCATTTGGGCACCTTGGACATCGAGGAACAACCTTAATAAAAACCACAAAAGGTTAGTTGGTTCAATGAATGCTACAAGCTATTTTGCACGCAACTCATTCAGGTGCACAATACGTGTATACCATAATCAGCATTTCAGACAGACAATTCTTCAGTACACCAAGCAGTGCACCAACTCAGGTAAAATACAGCCAATGGGTCCCATCATCCATGCATTTCCGTAATGACTGAATCTTTTGCGAAGAAGAATTTAGCACATTATCCAATGGAGACTTTCACAGCTCCCAGGAGTGAATACATAGTAATCGCACAAAAGAGAGGAAAAAAATGCCCAATTCAATATGCAAAAGACTCCTGCTTTCAATTCCCTCCCTTCCAAAAACAAATTACCTGATTGAATACTTCTTCTCTAATTGCTTCGCAATCAACTTTGTATTTGCACATCAAACAAGACGCCATCGCAAATGAACCTAAAAATTTCAGAATAGTAAAACCAGAATGTTCATAATTCAAGAGAAACATCATTTTCAAAAATACATCAGAGGAAAGAACTGAAAGGAAGCAAATCCAAAGCCACAAATAAGCCTGATGGTACTCCAACAAGGATGACCACTATTTCATTTCTAGAATTTGTATCAACACCAGATATATAGAAAACCCTTCCTCAAATAACACAAACTTAAATAAAAACCAAATCCACGGCTCCCTTTGTAGTCAGATATGAACTCTGCTGAGCTTAACTTGACACTGCAGAGCACATCAGGCAATATCTTCCTCTATACCCAAAACCAAAATAAAAGTTTGAAATAATCAGTAAATGCCAGAAGTATGTCAGGCTGGATAATTCACAACTTCTACAGATATTAACATTAGACCATTCATCAAAAAACGACTGTCCTTTCATTTCCACATCTAACAGCTGATATAAATGACAAATGTCCAACTATGAAGTGTCAGACGATAAAGTCAGGACAATATTCAGTTAACATAACCATATACTTGAACAGCAAAATCTTTGGGAGCATATGCTTAAAAGGAGGTCCAAATGTACTCAAGTATTTTCAGGTAGATTTGAGCTCCATTTGTTAAGTCTAACCAATGGGACAGGAAACCCCTATTAAAATGTTGCACAGAGGGAAAACTCATTCAGTTATTTAGTGTAAATATTATCCTCTACTAACCGTGGCATTCAACAATCCTACGAATGCCAGCAACCTGCTCCAGGGTATCTATGTTCTGGGTGTAATTCCGAAGAAGTCTCTCTTGTTTATCCAACAAGGCTATAAATTTGTGACAAAGTGATGGCTGGAACTGACCAGGATAAATCTCCTGTGAAATAAAAACAGGCAGAATTATCCTCCAATACATATTCTTTGCTATCAATTAGAACAATTCATCCAAGCAGGCTTTCGAAAAGTCTAATTCCTTTGGGCATAAAAAATATAAACAAAATGTGTATCATGGTGGAACAATTAGTACATTTCTAATTAATAGACTTTTTGACTGTTTTTTTCAAAAACAAAATCGCACTACTAAATACATATGCCATTGCTCTGTCCACAGGATAAATGCTGTGTTTGAACTAAAGGCTCAAACAAAAACTTTAAGCTGACTCATCAGTGCTGCTCCACTGTTTGCACCACTTATTCTACAATGCTAAAGCAAGGTCTTGCTGGTTGTCAGTTTAAAAATCTCAGATGTCTTGCAAACTAAGACATTTCTTTTCATGCCCACAGAAATACTTATCCTTCATCATCTAAAAATTAGAATTCCCGATTATTGAAGTGTTTCTTGGAATTTAATTAAAGCAAATTAGGTGCGACATTTTCGTGCACCTCACTGCTTGTGGAACCTTGCATGGTTGCGAAAAACAAATTAAATTCCTGCCCTAAGACACAGCTCACATTGATTTGATGGAAAATAGCTTAAAGTTAGACAGCACTTAAACTACAACAAACTCTTTGGTTACAAAATGCCAACTTCATTAACCCAATCAAATGAAACAGTTTACATTTCTTTAGCAGGGAACAAAGCATTTTCTCAGATTATTTTACACAGAAACCAAATGCAATTAAGACATCAAACAGGCAAAACTCTCATGAAATAATAAAACCGTGACAGAAAGGTATGGATTTATTTTTAAAAAGTGAAGTATCAGATGATGGAGGAAAACAAAAGGAGAAAAGTACATGGACAGGCATCCCATGTGGTGAAATTATCAAAGCAGCAAATTCTGCAGACCAACTTTAGGTATAATGGGAGTTGAACTGATCTCATTTTTCTTGGATGAGTAGAACGATCATTAATTAGGGCTTTCAAATGGAAATTGGAAAAAGCCCCATGAGCATGTAAATGAGTTAAAAGATTCTACATAGCACTGATTTGAGATGAGGACACGGGTTTTAATGCATTATGATAAATGGGATTTGATACTTGATGAATGCCAGCTGACAAATAAGCAACTGAGTTTTAATAGGGTAAGCAAAGCAATGCAGGGATGGGGGAGGTATAAATCTATTTCATCTTTTTCACTGGCTGCAGATGCACAGGAACATCACTTGAAGGTTCCTTTCCAAAATGCACACCGTCCAGATTGGAAAAATATCAACATTTCTTCATCGGGGAACTCCCTCCCCTTTACCAGAAGGACCAAAGCAATGCAAGGTGGCTCCACACGAAGGAATAAAAAGTCGGGGACAGGCAATGAATGATGGAAATGATTCCCACATTCTGTAAAGTGATCAAGAGAAGCAGGATATTTTACCAATGGAAAAACTATATCCGAAAAGGGAAAAATTGAAGTTATTTAATCATTAACAGATAAAAGGTAAGTTAAGAATATGGAAAGGAATGGGAAGGGAAGAATGCCAGAAATAGGAGTCAGGTGGTTTTTGAAAGGAAAAGAAAGCTGACTTCAGGAAATATTACATATTGCGAAGAGGGAAAAATTAAGTTCAATATCAAATTTTATGCAACACTTTCTAGACTAGCACACAGCCAACAGCTAGACTAGTAGTTCTCAACCTTTTTCTTTCACAGACCACTTTAAGTAATCCCTATGCCATAAATGATCTGTGATTAGCAAGGGATTGCTTAAGGTGTTATGTGAGTAGGAAGGGAAGGTTGAGAATCACTGCTCTAGACCCAATCCTTACTAAAATATTTTGCTTGAGAAAAATTGTCATTGGCCCACTTCCTTTTGAGTTATGAAACTGTGCACATAACAAGTCAATGAGGTACGATTAAAACAGTGGTTTTCAAACTTTTTCTTTCCACCCACATACCACCTTAAGCAGTCCTTTACTAATCACAGAGCACCTATGGCATAGAGGTTACTTAAAGTGGTATGTGAGCGGAAAGAAAAAGGTTGAGATCCACTGCGCTGGACTCATTCAAAACTGTCAAAGTGGCCAGAGGGAGGTTTGTTTCCTTCACTTCGAACAGAGAGATGGCAGCAACTGCAGCTGGATTGAGAAAACAGCAAGTAGAGATGGACATCCTATCATTCTCCATGTGTATCTCAGTACATGTGCCAGCAGCTGAGTAGATGAGCAAAGTAGGAGGGACTATTTGAGGAAGGCTGAAGTAAACACTTGCAAAACTGAAATCAGAATAGAACACTACCACTGATATGACAGATGGACGTTCACACAAGGAGAATGGAGCAGTCAGTAGCTTTAATGGAAATGAAAGAATGGTGGAGGCAATTCCTTTTATTGGCACAAATGCCACATCTCCACAAATCACATGGGACAACATAAATGTTTACACTAATGGTGTAATTTGATGACAACTGCTTTTTGTGCATCTTTTTGTCAACTTTTCTTGACATTTCATTTGGCCCTGCCCTCACTGGAGATTAACAGGATCAGGTTTCTCAATGTTTCTGAATCAGATATTTACCTTAGCAAACTTAAAAAATGGTCTGGGGTCTTTTCTGAAATATTCAATGTCAAACATGGCATGAGGATCTGGCAGATCTGGAAAGTCTACTGCCAATCTAGCATAAATACCGTCTCTAGATCTGAAGTCCGGTATTCCACACGAGACAGAAACCTATAAAAAACATCATTAAATTAAATTTATTGATCAGTTGAACATTACATTAAAGTTAGACTTGGTATTGATAATTCAGATACTGTTGCGACTATTTCCTTTATAATCCCTTTTTTATTTGCTTTATAATTAGCAGGTCATTGTTGTCTGTGACTACAGTTGGGTTTTCCACTGTTTATAAACATTATTAACATTACAAGCCATTAATACTCTGTTAAACGGTACTAAAACTGTGATTAAATGTTATTAAATGGTCGATAAAAGTTGTCGGATCTCTGCTAATGTCTGCATTTTCGTAAAACAAAGAAAATCAAACCGACCTTTTATCTGGCTCTAGTGTATACTTTCAAAATGGCTATTGCCAGAAAAAGGCATGAAATATCCGACCCATAATTATATCAAAAAAATAAATACCATTACAAAGAAAAAAACAATTATAATACATAAATTTCAAAAGAAAGTGGAAGTGAATTATCAAAGCTAGCTGCCTCTTGCAACAGACAGATTTTAGTAATTGGTCTGTTCAGAAAACCAGTTTTAGTCTTGATTCAAATTTGATGTACAAGTCCTCTTTTGTCCTGGATGGCATCAACAATTTTCCTCATCAGCAGGAATTTTGAGGCATTCATTCCCTTTTTCAGACTTGAAATTTCTTCAGCAAACAACTTCTGAAGAAAGTGGATTATCTCTAATTCAGCATTAATTAATTCTTTAACTGTGAGACATCCCTTGTGTCTCAGGATCACTTGTCTTCTTTTGTGTAAGATCTCCTTGATAGATGTTATCCGATTGAAAGTGAGCAGGAGCATCGCTTGTTTATTCATTCTGTCTGCTATGATTCAGAAACCATCTTTTATACCTGAGCATCCACGCTGCTGCCTTTTTCAAACTACAGTGAAACCTCATTAGAACGCGATTCTTTAATCTGTGGAATCACTTATAGCGCGGGTGTCTATGGACCCCAAACATTGATTTTAGGAGGCCAGGCTAACAGCCACAAACTCAAAAATGGACTCTTATTTACAAGATGAGTATATTAACAAGTGGAGTTTAAAGGTCTTATTATAGGGTTTGAGTCACAGTATTCTGTTTTCCTGCCTCTTGAATCATGACATGTCTGAATCTGATCCGTGACTTGACTGTAACATGATATGAAATCTTGGACCCAAACTAATGCGTTCTAACAAGGTTTTTACTGTATTTCAGGATGAGAAGTAATGGATTAAGCAGGTAACTAACTATTCATTTGTTCAGACATTATCTGTACAGCATTTGCAGTCTTACTTTTGATTTCAGGGTCTTCAGGTAAAATTTCTTTTAATTATGAGGATTTCAAAGCCACTCCTTTCGAGGCTGTGGAAGAAATTGAGGCCACATTTCATTCTTCAGAAAGTATTTGGTTTTCAAACCTCGAGAAGCTAGATCGGCAGGATAATTAACTGCATTAACGTATCTCCACTGTATTGATCATGAGACTTTATCAATTTCAGTGGTTCTGTTGCAGTTTCATCTGCAACTCTTTTTTTCAAAATTGCATCCATTCTGCTTGCTAATGGTAGCAGCCATCAACTCGTCATGGGATAATGACTGGTTTCAATCCACAATGTACTTGATCCTTGTTATTAAGCAGTAACAACTAAGAGTTCCAGAACTGTCTTCGCATGCATCAGCAAAATGATGCAAATGAGCAGATTTTACAGTTCAAAAATTTGTGGGTTTGAAGTACCTGTCACTCTTGAAGTCTTCCAACCTACGAAGATCCTGTACCCAACACATCCATTTTAGTACAATGAATTGTAGTATCTCACCATCCCAACTAATCTTCTTGGCAGTCAGGACAACTGATGTCAAAATTCCTACAAGATCATATATCGAACTGACTGTTGATAGAATCCCCCTTCTTGAGAGGTTGGTCCTTCAAAATGATTTTGAACTTAAAAACATCACACTGAACACACCCTAATCCCCTCTCCACGGGAAGGCGCAGCGGCCTCTCCACGGGAAGGCGCAGCGGCCTCTCCACGGGAAGGCGCAGCGGCCTCTCCACGGGAAGGCGCAGCGGCCTCTCCACGGGAAGGCGCAGCGGCCTCTCCACGGGAAGGCGCAGCGGCCTCTCCACGGGAAGGCGCAGCGGCCTCTCCACGGGAAGGCGCAGCGGCCTCTCCACGGGAAGGCGCAGCGGCCTCTCCACGGGAAGGCGCAGCGGCCTCTCCACGGGAAGGCGCAGCGGCCTCTCCACGGGAAGGCGCAGCGGCCTCTCCACGGGAAGGCGCAGCGGCCTCTCCACGGGAAGGCGCAGCGGCCTCTCCACGGGAAGGCGCAGCGGCCTCTCCACGGGAAGGCGCAGCGGCCTCTCCACGGGAAGGCGCAGCGGCCTCTCCACGGGAAGGCGCAGCGGCCTCTCCACGGGAAGGCGCAGCGGCCTCTCCACGGGAAGGCGCAGCGGCCTCTCCACGGGAAGGCGCAGCGGCCTCTCCACGGGAAGGCGCAGCGGCCTCTCCACGGGAAGGCGCAGCGGCCTCTCCACGGGAAGGCGCAGCGGCCTCTCCACGGGAAGGCGCAGCGGCCTCTCCACGGGAAGGCGCAGCGGCCTCTCCACGGGAAGGCGCAGCGGCCTCTCCACGGGAAGGCGCAGCGGCCTCTCCACGGGAAGGCGCAGCGGCCTCTCCACGGGAAGGCGCAGCGGCCTCTCCACGGGAAGGCGCAGCGGCCTCTCCACGGGAAGGCGCAGCGGCCTCTCCACGGGAAGGCGCAGCGGCCTCTCCACGGGAAGGCGCAGCGGCCTCTCCACGGGAAGGCGCAGCGGCCTCTCCACGGGAAGGCGCAGCGGCCTCTCCACGGGAAGGCGCAGCGGCCTCTCCACGGGAAGGCGCAGCGGCCTCTCCACGGGAAGGCGCAGCGGCCTCTCCACGGGAAGGCCGTCATGATCCAAGTCCAAATTCTTCATTTTTTTTGCCATCCCTCTTTTTCAGCCAATACCTGGTGACTGTTACTTGTTCACTTGGAAAGTTAAAAAAAACTCCTTTGGTGCATCTCGCTTTTAACTCATGATAAAGAGCCATTGCTTCCATTACTGTAGCTGCAGAAGTGAGACAATTATCCACGTAGAAGTTATTCATGATGGTGCTTATTGTTTGAGAGCCAAATTGTTCCATATTGTCCTCAGCATACTTGGTGATGAAGATAATCCAAATAGATGCCCAGCCATTCTGTATTCTACCATGTTCTGACTGTAGTCTCCATCAGGTCATGAAAGGAATCGTAACAAGTCACGGTCATCATTTGGTACTTTCACCTGATGGAACATTGCTTCAATGTCTGCAGTAATAATGACAGGTTCTTTACAGAATCTAGTTAAGACTCTTATCAATGTACTGTTCAAGTCAGTAAGAATTGAGAATTTAGTGAAACCCCACCCCCCCCTCGCCCAAAGGTTTCTCCACAATCAAACACCACAAAGTTTTCTTCTATGGTGTATTAAGTACTATTTTTTTTTTAACATCACTACCTTCAATGATATCATCTGTTACTTCCTCTGTATATCCTTTGGATATCATATCAGATACGTATTTGATGTAGTCTGACTGAAAGGAAGAATCTTTCTTGAATCTTCTCTTTAAGGTCAGTGTACGCTGCTCGATAAGTGGGAATCCAATGCTATGATGATTATTAATCAGCTTGGCAGATATTGACACCAATTCCAAGTACTGCTGGTCTTCCTTTGAAGCTTCTTTGACATCCATGAGGCCCTCAGGAAAGTCATTCTTGAACTGCAGCTCCCACTCCTGACCAAGATTAACAATCGATATCTTGTTGACATTGATAGCCAACTCCTTTTGAATCTCTTCTTTCTCCTAATGGTCCATTAATCATCGAACCAAGCATAGTTTTGACCACGTATGGTCCATCTCCCACATTCCTTATCCTATCTAGTGGCTCCAGAGCTTTTGGTAAATCAGCAACTATCTCAGAATTTATTTTGGGTAAACAAACATTTTTCAAATGTGTCCACGGTTCAATGTCATTTTGATGTGCAATGTTTCCTTTACACACAAACATAAAAGAAACGCATGCCTGGGAGACCACCAAAAAAATCATTACTATCCAGTTCTCTCGGCCCAAAACAATGTTAGTTTCCATGTGTTTAACTTGATCTACATTTCTCAATTGAACTTTTGTACTTCTTCCTTGAAGATTAATCTTATTCATTAGTGCGAAGTGACGCAGTTCTTCCTGGGTCAAGTATGCACTGTCACACTTCCTTTCTTGTCCTTGACCTGCACAGATACTATCAAAAGTCTGCAGTTATTCTCTCTAGCCCCAGTAAGAACATTTGTCAATACCAAGGTTTCAGCAATGTTTTCATCTGCTTCTTTTCTTGTCGTTTGTTCCTTTTCCGTATTTTTCTTTTCCTGAAAGATATGGAGCATTTTGGGATGCTTTTGACTACATATGTTGCAGTTGAGTCACTTTTTGCAGTGTCCTTTACACACAGCCAAAACCTCCTCAATTTTCCTTCAAAAAAGTGATTTTCTCACTATGCATCTTTTCCATCTATGCATACTTTTTCCAATCTTGCTTTTCATTGCAAAACATTTCTTCACAACAGGCAAACTTTCATTTTCTTTTATTTCATTATCTACCATTGTCAAATGTACATTTAAAAAAAAATTTTGGTTGAGGGTAATGATCTGGAACTCTCAACTTCTTTATTTTCTGTTTGAGTGCTGCTGATATTTCCATACAATGGATCTGTGATAATAATCTTCCATGAACTCCACCAAATCCTTAAAAGTAAAAATTTCATCACATTTTTTCTGGTATTCAACAACTTGACTTCTCCATAATTCTCTCATCTGGAGGGTAATTTATGTACAATGTTAGTAGATACGTAAAGCTCCTGAAGCTCTCTGCACCAGTCTGACCAGAATCTCTCACTAATTATGATGCCAAAGTCTGACTCCCATCTCCTCTTGATCTGTGTAGCCCTTGCTTGGGGGTCTCACCTTGGAGTACAGAGTACATTCTTGAAATAAATTTGGGTGCATTTCCCAGTCAAAGCAACCCTTCACCTCAACAGGTGTAGGTGGGGTCATTGTAGGGCCCCACCTATCCCTTAGAAATTATCTCAACTGGAGGAAACAGTGAAAGGTCCCATAAGACAAATCATATTTTCCTTTCAGCTGCTCGAAGGACATAAGCTGTCTCCTTTCATAGGAGTTCTCAATGTATCGGATCCCCTGCTGATGCCAGATCTTCAAGATTATATTGTCCATGTTCATTATGGGCAATAATGAGTCAGTGGCGCTTTGGGCGATATTCCCACTTTCTCTCCAACACACTCATTGATCTCGTGCCAGATTTTAATCAGATGTTTCAGTTTGGGGTCATCCGTTTTGTTTTTGCTATTAATTTGGCATCCTATTTGAATATCTTTCGCAGTCTTCTCCCCCATTGCATACAATCCCATTTGCACCCAAGTAGGTGGCTCCCCCTCTTCAAAGGATGTGAGGAATCTCGTCTGAGCTGCTGGATAATATATAATTTTTTTTTAAAGAAAACCTTAAGCACCCCCCCCCCCCCTAAGCTGTAGTCCCATATCAATTTTTTTTTTAAAGCCATCCTGGGTACTTTCCCATTCCAAATTAATGTCCTTATATTATCATTCAACATTTTAAAGAAAGACGGTGGTAATGGAATTGGTAGAGTTTGGAAGAGGTATTGGAGTCCTGGCATCACCTTCATCTTTATACAATTAACCCTCCCATTAAGGTGATGACCAGGACCCCCATCTTAATAAGTTACCTTCAATCTTCTCCAGCATAAAGAGGGTAGTTAAGTTTGTATAAATTTTCCAGATTGGTGTCAATCTTGATTCTTGGGTATTTCACACCTCCTACTTGCCATCTGAAATTACTATTTCTTTGGTATTCTTTATAGTCAAATTTATTCAGTGGCAGGATCTTACTTTTTTTCTATATTGGCTTTGTAACCCGATATTGTACCATAATCTCCAGTGTGGTAAGTAGTTTTATCAAAGACCTGGCAGGGTCCGTCAGATACAGCAACACGACATCTGCCATTAGGCTCTAACTGGCCCATTCTGAATCCCTTTATCCATGGATCTTTCCTAATGGCTTCCTCCAATGGTTTAATTACTAGGATGAACAGCCCTGGAGACAAAGGAGAACCCTGCCTGCTGGACCTATTGAGGGGGGAATGTTGATGATATTTGTCCATTTGTAATAACTTTTGCCTGTGGTTTGTTGTAATGTGTTCTTATCCAATTAATAAACATTTGTCCTATTCCAAATTTTTTCCAATACTTTAAACAAAAAAGTCCATTCTAGCCGAACAAAGGCTTTCTCTACATCGATTATGTTTGGGTCTTGTTTTGCTTGTGCCAAATGTATAATGTTGAATAGTCTACTCAGGTTATTAACAGAGTGCCCCTCCCTAATGAAGCCCACTTGATCCAGATTTATCAATTTAGGAAGGTACTCTATTTTTTCATCTGTATTTAACATAGGCAATTTAACTTGTTGTAAATATGCCTCCATTTTCATCCTTCAAAGATTCTGATTGCTATAATTTTTCATTATAAATTCTTTAAAATTATCATTTATTTCCTGCGTCTTGGCCAGTTAACCAGTTTCTTTCTTCATTGCAATTATTGTTCTGGAAACTTGCTCAGCTTCTAACTTCCATGTTAATGAGCTCTTCTCATTATATCCCTTTCTACCCTCTAGGTTGGTATTGTATTGCCTCAATTTTATTGATTCCAATAATCTCTTTTCTCATCAATTTTTTGCACATGCAATTCCTTCTCTAATTTCAATATTTCTTTTTCCAACTGGTCTACCTCTTTCATATGTTCTTTCTTTATTTTAGAAGTATCACATTATTTGACCTCTTAAATATGCCTTTGCAGTGTCCAATATTATAAATTTATTCATTACTGAATTGCCATTGATTTCCAGAAAAAAAATTATCTACTGTCTCATAAAATCACAAAGGTGGGAAAAAGACTTAAATACACAAATACAAGAAGACATATGATCCAGATTGTATCAAGGGAGTGTTACAAATACATTAAATGCCTGATATCAAATGGTTCAATACAATTTTCAAATCAACTAAATAAATTCGCCAAATAAATTAAATGGACTTAATTCTAATTATTCTGATAAATGTTTTCGATGTAATAAGGTAATAGAGATTTTTTTTTTTAATTTGGTTTGGTCTTCTGTAAAAGTGGAAGAATTTTGGAAGGATTTGAGTATATTATTAGAACAAAGTATGAAGATAAAAATACAAAAAGATCCGAGAATGTTTGTGCTTGGTAATATTTATGAGGCAGATACGAAATTTGGAAAGACATCAAACAAAATTTTTTTGAGTATAGCAATAGCAGAAGTGAAGAAATGTGTAGAAATGACATGGAAAACAGAGAATTTTGTATCAATAGATAGATGGAACATTGAAATGCAACAATGTATACCATTAAAAAAAAATCACATCGTTTAAGGAATCAGATCGGACGTTTTTATAAGCTCTGGGAACCTATATGGATTTCATGGATAAAAGTCCATCCACTTCCTCTGCTCCTCTCAGTTAAGTTATTAATAGATAAAAAATAAAATAACAATAGTAATAAAAAACATATAGATTTAGGTGTTTCTCTTTCATTTCTTAGGAGGGAGGGGGTTGGGGAGAAAATGGATAAAAAATTTGTATCATTTTGTATTGTGCTATAAGATATTTTTTTTATAAATTTTATCATTACAGGAAAAAATGAATAAAACGTTAATCAAATATCCATTGCCAATAATACATTAAAAAGTACTTTTATATTTTCTTCCCACCCCCTCACCCAAAAGAAAAGTAAAGAAACATTACACTTAATATACAATAAGATTAGCATAGACAACCATTGTTATTAAAAATTACTAATTAAGAGGGGTGGATAAGATACAAGAGGTGGACAGAAAATTATCCATAAAATCCATATATGGTTTCCAAATACAACTCGATTCCTTAAACTATACGCAATTTTTTCCAAAGGTATACAATTTTGCATCTCATTATACTATCTACTTAATAACACTTCTCCATTATCTTTCCAGGATATCGCTAAACATTGCAGTTGCTATTGCAATACTTTAAAAATTTTCTTGGTATTTGTCCAGTTTCAATTTTATATTTATGAAAATGATATCTCCAAGTAAAAATATTCTTGGATCCTTTGGTATCTTTATCTTCATAATTTTCCCTAATAATAAATTGAGTTCTTTCCAAAACCTTTCCACTTTTTCAGAAGACCACATTGAATGCAAAAAAGTCCCTATTTTTTTCACACATCGAAAACACATTTGAATAATTAGGATTAAGTCCATTTAACTTCAGTGGAGTATAATTTAATTGATGAAGAAAATTATATTGAACCATTTGATAACTAACATTTACTGTATTCGTAACACTTTCATAACATAATTTTGACCAAATCTCCTCCTGAATTTGTATATTTAAATCTTTCTCCCATTGGATTTTTGATTTATATAAATCTTTTTTCTTTAGTCTCTTGTAATTTTATATACATATTAGTATTAAGTTTCTTAACAACAAATGTATCTGTTATTATATATTCAAACTGACTGTTTAGGGAGTCTCAAATCTGCTTCCACCTCTTTTTCAAATATTTTTAATTGATAATAAGCAAAAATTGTATTATGTATATTGTATTTATCTTTTAATTGATGATATTATCTTTATTGAGTTAATTTTTATATTGATGTAAATGAGAAATACAATTTTTTTCTCAATTTTTAAAAATTGGAAAGGTACTGACCCATTCTGTTGGCCAGTGTCTTGGCTATTATTTTGTAGCCTGTATTTAGTAGTGAGATGGGTCTGTATGAAGATGGCTGTTCATTTTTGGTATAATAATAGCAGTTGAAAAAAATTCTCGGGAGAGTCTGCGTCTCCGCCACCTGGTTCACTGCATCCATTAACAAGGGTATTTATAAGTGTTTGAATTCCTTATAGAACTCAGGGGGAAAGGCATCCTCTCCCGGAGACTTGTTTGTTTGTAATGATCCCAAGACCCACTTGATTTCCTCACTGGAGAAAGGGGCATCTAATTCCATCGGATCCTCCTGGGCCAATTCCGGCAATTCAATCCCAGTCAAGAAATCATCAGTTTTATCTGAGTTCCATGGTACCTCAACTTTATATAATTTCTCAAAAAGTTTTAAAAATATCATTTATTTCTTTTGGATTATTTGTTAATGAGTCTGGACCTGATCGAATTGCGTTAATCATCCTTGAAGTTACCTCTGTTTTCACTTGCCATGCCAATATTTTGTTTTTTCACCTAACTTGTGGTATCTTTGCTTGGATCACTGTATGTATGCAGAGTATTGTATTTAAGTTTTTTTTTTATTTTCTAATTCCTGATATTTCTTATTCGATCCTAGGTTTTGATAGTCTTTTTCCAATTTTGTGATCTCCTGTTCCAGTGTCTCCACCTCAGATTTTTTTTAAAATACTTTTGCTATATGAAATTATTTGCCCCCTTAGCCTTTAGTGCATCCCAGATTTAAAAACTTGTTAGTTGAGGGTCAACATTTCACAAAACAGAGCAATTTGGCCCCTTATAAAAGTACAAAAGTCTGAGTTTTTCCAACAGCATAGCATTAAGGTGCCACCTATAAATATTTGGCTGCTTTTTGCAAAGTCCGACAATAGCCTTGCTAGATATTCCGACTCGTGCACTCTGCCTGCCAACTGGGCAAACATTAGAAAATAATCAATTCTGGTATGGGAGTCTTGCTGCTTCAAATAAAAGGAGTAGTCCCTAGCCTGCAGGTTCCTTTGCCTCCATATATCTATCAAATTTAGGTCTTTCATAAAGGCCAGTGATTTTGCCGCCTTGTATCTCATCAGCGTTCTTGTTGTCTTAACTAGGATAAGGTCCAAACAGAAATTTAGATCTCCTCCAATTAATATATTTTGTTTTCTCTCTGAAGCTTTTAAAAAGGCATTTTGCATAAAATACTCATCATTAAAGTTTGGTGCATAGAGATTCAGCAGTGTTCATGGTTCCAAATATAGCAGGCAGTATACCATTACAAATCTCCCAGCTGGGTCTGTAGCTCCACCACTCACCCTCACCTTTTTTGAGCATTAAAACTTCCCTTCCCCCCACAGCCTTGGAGTTAAAGGAAGAAAAGAACACCTGCCCCTCCCAATCCCTTTTAGGTTTATCGTGCTCCTTTTTCATTAAATGAGTTTCCTATAAATATACTATATCTGTTCTCAGTTTTTTTAAGGTTAGCCAAGACTCTCCTCCTTTTTATGGGACTGTTTAGGCCATTTACATTAAAACTAATAAATTTGATATTCTTATTCAATTGTATTTCTATGTCTTATCTTTTCACCTCCATAGCACCCCCATTTGTTCGTCTTGTGTAGCGCCATTTTCACACCTCTCCGTCATCCATGATCTCTCCACACTGACACCCACACCAATCAAGAAAAAAAGATGAAAACCCCTCCCCACCTTCATATAAACCAAAATAAAATAACCTTAAAAAAAATACATCATGATTAACAAGCAAAACATTCAAAGCATTCCCATCCCCTATTTTGGCACCTCCTCCTCTCTCCTCCATCTTCCCTCCTATTTCCAGTCTCCTTGTACCATCTTCTCCCACACTCAGACTGCTCCACAGCCTTGCATAGTCCCTTCTCCCTCGAACTCCCATTGCCTTTTCCATTTTTCCTTTTTTTTTTAAAAAGATATAACCCTCCAATCATTATAAAACTCAATCAAAACCACAACACCTGTAACAGCAGCATCAATAGTCTTATTTATTTCCATAGATCAGTAACATCCCCTTTTGTTTGGTAACTCCAAGTATTTCATTCTAGTTCTTTCTAGATCTTTTCAGGGGTTCAGTTCAAATCAACATTCTTACAGGTTTGCTGTCTTTTCTGGTAATTCCCAGGCACATATCATGGTCTCCTCTGGCTCCTTAAAGTGGCTAAAAAGCTTTTTTAGTAAAAACTTAGCCTTTTGGCATTCTTCATTCAGAGTCATATGCAGGCACCTCTTTACAAAATCTTGTGTTTGCCCACTCATGACTGCAGCAAATTATATAAACAATCCTCCAAGCTTTGACACTTAATTTCAATAATGCATTTAAAGCTTTTCATAAAAGCTTGGAATTGAAGTGGGTCACCATTAAAAACTGGAATATTTCTCCAGGGCAAAGAGAGAGTCTGTAAATGAATTAACGACGCAACCAATTCATCTTGCCTTCTCATGCCTGGGAGATAGGTATTTTGTTCACCTGCATTTCTATTACCAGCTGGGAGTGGGTGGTATTCTGCTTCATAAGATGGCATTAGGTTCACATCTCTCTGTCCAATAAGGTCATATTTGGGGTTTGAGATTGGCACCACCGTGCCTTAGCCTATCTAGTTCAGGACCAAACACATCTGTGACCATAGCACTGGCTCAACTTTGGTATTAAACATTTTCTTTTTCTGTTGTCCTTCCTCAAAATGCAACTCCAAAACATTAGCTGCCACGTCACCCTGAATCTTTCCACGATGTAGTACTTGAAACACTGGAGCTTGATCTAGAATTCCTCTTTCTACTTTTGCTTCCAGCATTTCATACACTACCTTTGGGTCTCACATCATCCTGGATGTCAGATGTTGTCTTAATATCTGACTTTGTCTCCACTCTGGATAACAAGCCATCAATATTCTGTTAGACTGTACTAAAACTATGATTAAACATTGTTAAACAATCAAAAGTTGTCGGAACTTTGCTAATTCTGCATTTTCGTAAAACAAATAAAATCAAACTGATCTTTTATCTGGCTTCGAAACGGCTATTGCCAAAAAAAGGCATGAAATATGTTAACAAAACTACAAACAGACAAATGCAAGCATAAAACACATTTTAACCCCTACAGCTGCATGACTTGCTGAGTTTCTCCAGCACGTTTGCATATTGTACTCGACCCCAGCATCTGAAGATTTTCTTGTTTAACTCCAATTAAAATGCCCAAGCCAATTTTCTGACCATCAGACATGTTAATGTCAAGGAGGTGGTGTCTTGTAATACGAGTACACAAGTTGACTGGTTGAAGTAGCATATGGTAATGTGAATAGATCCTAAAACGTACACATGTGGCAAAATTATATGGAAAGCCACAAAGAAATTTTGCATTGACCTGGCTTTTCAGTTTGTTGTATTTGTAAAAGTATTCTTAATTTCACAAGAGATTTTATCTGCCTTTTCCTCTAATCTCCACCTCATGGTTTAGTTATTAAACAAAGTATATTGCAGTGACGGAAGGTAATTTATTTTAGGAAAATCCTCAGCTCATTCTTTGGTACACAATTTACTGGTTCTTTTATCAATTTTGGTCATTTCTACCAATTCGTGTGGTATTGACACTATAAATAAACCCCAAAGAGTTCAAACATGTATGTGCAAATTTTATATTGACACTCAAAGAATCTTATACCCCCTCATTTCTGTCTAGATTAAGTGCAGAATAGTGATGAAACTAACAGTCATCAGTATCAGATTGGCTGAATATAAATTTTACAAACTCAAAGAATAGAACAAATTCAACGTGATTTACTAAAGGAAAGCATTATGGAACAACCCAGAGTTATTATTCATTAATGCTGGCAATTTTAATGGCATCATGAAATGCTATTCTTTAACACATACCCCAGCTCCAGTGAGGACCATAATTTTCTTGCTCTCTTTCAAAATTCTCACCACGTCCTCCAAGGTGTTAATATCTTTACGTTTCTTTCTCTTTGGTGGCTCTGACAAAATGTTGAGAACAATCTGCCACAACGTCATGTCATCCAGATCTGGTGGAGGACTATTCCCTCGCAATAGATCCTTCAGGATAGAGCGTGGATCTGTACCCAGCATAAGATGCTGCTGGACAAAACTATATGGACCTGGTTGGAAAAGTGAAAAGGGAAAATTTTAAACTTGAAACCTAAATCATCAGAAATAGGAGCAAGAGGCGGCAATCTGGCTCATTGAGCTTCCTCTGCCACTCAATTGGATCACGGTTGATCTGGGTGTGGATTCAGCTCCACTTACCTGTCTGTTCCCTATTACTATTAATTCAATGATTCTTTAAAATTCTCTTCTTTCTTCTTTGGCTTGGCTTCGCGGACGAAGATTTATGGAGGGGGGTAAATGTCCACGTCAGCTGTAGGCTCGTTTGTGGCTGACAAGTCTAACTCTGTCTTAAATACACCACGTTTAATGAGGCAGCTTCACTGGGCAGAAAATTTCAGATTTACAAATCTTCTTCTCTTTGCCTTAAATTTTCTCCTCCTCTTCTTTGGCTTGGCTTCGCGGACGAAGATTTATGGAGGGGGTAAAAAGTCCACGTCAGCTGCAGGCTCGTTTGTGGCTGACCAGTCCGATGCGGGACAGGCAGACACGATTGCAGCGGTTGCAAGGGAAAATTGGTTGGTTGGGGTTGGGTGTTGGGTTTTTCCTCCTTTGCCTTTTGTCAGTGAGGTGGGCTCTGCGGTCTTCTTCAAAGGAGGCTGCTGCCCGCCAAACTGTGAGGCGCCAAGATGCACGGTTTGAGGCGTTATCAGCCCACTGGCGGTGGTCAATGTGGCAGGCACCAAGAGATTTCTTTAGGCAGTCCTTGTACCTTTTCTTTGGTGCACCTCTGTCACGGTGGCCAGTGGAGAGCTCGCCATATAATACGATCTTGGGAAGGCGATGGTCCTCCATTCTGGAGACGTGACCCATCCAGCGCAGCTGGATCTTCAGCAGCGTGGACTCGATGCTGTCGACCTCTGCCATCTCGAGTACCTCGACGTTAGGGGTGTGAGCGCTCCAATGGATGTTGAGGATGGAGCGGAGACAACGCTGGTAGAAGCGTTCTAGGAGCCGTAGGTGGTGCCGGTAGAGGACCCATGATTCGGAGCCGAACAGGAGTGTGGGTATGACAACGGCTCTGTATACGCTTATCTTTGTGAGGTTTTTCAGTTGGTTGTTTTTCCAGACTCTTTTGTGTAGTCTTCCAAAGGCGCTATTTGCCTTGGCGAGTCTGTTGTCTATCTCATTGTCGATCCTTGCATCTGATGAAATGGTGCAGCCGAGATAGGTAAACTGGTTGACCGTTTTGAGTTTTGTGTGCCCGATGGAGATGTGGGGGGGCTGGTAGTCATGGTGGGGAGCTGGCTGATGGAGGACCTCAGTTTTCTTCAGGCTGACTTCCAGGCCAAACATTTTGGCAGTTTCCGCAAAGCAGGACGTCAAGCGCTGAAGAGCTGGCTCTGAATGGGCAACTAAAGCGGCATCATCTGCAAAGAGTAGTTCACGGACAAGTTTCTCTTGTGTCTTGGTGTGAGCTTGCAGGCGCCTCAGATTGAAGAGACTGCCATCCGTGCGGTACCGGATGTCCTAATCTTGAGGCTATGACCTAGTATTTCCTTAAGTTTTAGTTAAAGACTTCCAAATGCTGTAAGCATCTTCCATTCAACTCAAAATAAATATCCAATCTAATCATTTTTCCCTTGACTCGTTTTGTAAATAAATCCATGGATGTATTAAAGCTCATCTAAGTCTTTTACAGTTGAATATCCTGCATCTCCTAAGTTAATATTTATTTGTGAACCTGAGAAATGTGGTTGAAAAAATTGTTTTTTGTAGGCAATCGATTTCATAAATGAGGAAATTGTTATATAACTTTTTTTAAAAACACAATTCATTAGTAATAGCAGCAACTTGAATTTGTACAACACTTAACTTTGTGAAATATATCTTGGCACTTCCTATGAGTGTTAAGATTAACAGAGTTTGATACCAGCAAATACACGAGTGGCAGGTGAGAGATGGTGCAAGACATGAAATGGTCTAAGTTTTGGATGAAGAGAAGTTTGAAGACATGCTAATGATCAATTGAGCCTGGAGGATTCCAAAACATATCTGCATTGTCGGGAAGTCTCAAGATGAATATAGTTGAGACGTGAATGCATCAACCATGGACATCATGGCAGCATAAGAGCACCAAACCTTTTTTATCAAAACAAAGATTTTGAACCCATTAGCTAAGATCTTGTTAATTTAGTATAAATTAATCAACATGAAGATATTAGCATTACATTCATATTATTAAAAATAATTGACCTAAAATGTATTCATTACACCAAATGCTTTAGTAACACATTCACTTTAAATTGTTGAGATGCATATGGAGGAATAAGAAATGTAAATGAAGTAAATACATTGTGCAACCAGTAGAACTGATACATTTGAACTTTTAAAAGGCCTTCTTTAAGGTCCCACACAAGAGATGGCAAAAAAACCTAAAGCCTATGGAGTTTGAAATAATACACCAATAACAATTTAAAATTGGTTACGTTGCCAGGCTTTAATAGGGTGTAGGTCAGTGATAAGTGCTTGGGACCACTATTCGTGACCCATATGCAAGTAGGCAAGAGGACAGAAAATGTCTTCACAACGATATAAAAAAGCCTAGCAAGAGGGCATGAAAAAGGCAGGTCCAAAATAATGCGGGAAAGATGTGAAGTTTGTCAATTTGGTACAAGAAATGCAAAAGCAAAGCATTTTGCGAATGATGAGAAATTAGGTATTCTTGCTGATCAAAAGCATCCAATATTTCTTGTACAGGTCACAGAAAGCTATCAAAGGTCTAACGAGTGGTTAAGAGGTGGGCTATATCGCAAGAGGTTATGTACAAGAGTAAAAATATTTTACTGCAATTACACATGTCTTGATGAGATCACATCTGAAGCATCATGTAGAGTTTTGGTCATCTCAAATAAAAAGGGATACATTTACTCTAGGTGGAGTGCAGAGAAGATTCACACAACAGCAGGAATGACAGGCGAGCTACATAAAATGAGATTGAATAGACAAGGCCAGCCATCTCAAACATTTCAAAAGAGAAATATCACAAAATTCTTAGAGTTCAATGCAAGAAAGATCTTTCACCTGGCTCACAAGAAAGACTCCTTTTACATTTTCTAGTGGATGGCTTCACAGAAAAAGGGTTTCAATTTTTCTACCAAAGGGGAATGTCATCATATTGTGGAGAAAAATGTTGTAATAATGAGGTAACTGCAACTTTAAAAAAAATGACCTAAAATAAACAAAGTTAGTAATCTCAGAATTGTTTTTTTTATCTGCATTAAGACTACCATTTCTCAAATTAGCATACTTAAAATGGCTGACTTTTAACTACAAAACCACTGAGTTTTAAGATATAAATAAATTAGCAATCATCAAGGTGGAAGAGAGTACAGAAAGTCAAGGTAGTAAGAGCTTGGCTTACAAGTAATATTATTTTCTACCAGTCAATTAAATCATAAATGTGACCAAGAACCATCCCAACAGAAATAATCTTCCAATTTCATATTGACCTGTACCTATCCGAGCATGAGGGGTCCAGTCACTTGAGCTAGCATGAGAGGTTTTGTCATCGTCATCACTTTCCCATGAGCGAATCCCATTTGAAATGATGTCCTCAGGAGCAGCATTTACCACATGCTCCACAGGCAAGTCATCTGAAAAGTATAAAACAATACCATGATTATACACAAATGAGAGAAATGTACCATCTAATCTAATGATTCACAGTGGCAAGTTCAGTTTTTACCCCAGGTTTATCAAGAATTTCTGCCCATTTTTGGAATGCAAGAATTCCTGTGGGAATCATTCATCTTATCCACCAATGGGATCACACATGGCCCATCATCTTCTGATTAAACCACAATGAAAGATCAGAATATTAATATGATTTGCCCTGACAACAGTAACAGGTGCTCAGAGCTATCAAGATGTTGAAAATAGATGAGTTGCTCATCACAAAGTGCAATTGCAGGTTGATTTATCATTGCTGGAAAAGAAATTACTCTAAAAACAGTAGCACGCATACAGTATAACCCAAATGCTTTCCTCTAAGTCAAATAATATTTACCCCAACTTCCTTCAAGTCAGTTGAATGGCCACCATTGATTATAGTTGTCCCAATACCAGATTGATTAACTCCCCCCCTTCAAGTGTCAGAACAGAAGGAAATGGAAGGTTACACTAACATGATTCACATTAATTGGGAAAGTCTGCACCTTTGTGATGTATAGTAAATCCCATTTATATCATTTAGATAAATATACAATTCAACTATAATAATTGAGTATGGGTAACAGTAATCATTATTTAACATGAAATTGTTTCAGGATTCAAAATAATTAAAGAACTCAGATTTCAGATTTATTATCAGAGTATATACATGACATCACATACAACCCTGAGATTCTTTTTTCTGTGGGTGAGGCAGAATTACCACTTATTGGCAGCGCAAATAACTCTACACAGCGTATGCATGTAAACAAATAAAGAACTGCAAACAGATAACCAATGTAATTATATGTAAGAGACCTGTGACCAGTGGATGTGCCTCAGGGATCGATGCTGAAACCATTGTTGTTGGTGTCTATATCAATGATCTGGATGATAATGCAGGAAATTGGATCAGCAAATTTGCTGATGACTCCAAAATTGGAGGCGTTGTGGACAGCGAGGAAGGCTTCCAAATCTTGCAGAGGGATCTGGACCAGCTACAAAAATGGGCAGATGGAATTTAATGCAGATAAGTGTGAGGTGTTGAGTTTTGGAAGGACAAACCAAGGTAGAACATACATAATAAATAGTAGGGCACTGAGGAGTGCAGAGGAACAAAGGGATCTGGGGATACAGTAACACAATTCCCTGAAAATGGTGACACAGGTAAACAGGGTTGTAAAGAAAGCTTTTGGAATCTTGGCCTTCATAAATCAAATTTGTGCAAACAGGAGTTAGGATGTTATGGTGAGGTTGTTTAAGACATTGGTGAGGCCAAATTTGGAGCTTTATGTGCAGTTCTGATCGCCAAACTACAGGAACGATATGAAAAAATGCAGAGAAGATTTACTAGGATGTTGCTGGTTCTTCAGGAGTTGAGTTATAGGGAAAGATTAAAGAGGATAGTACTTTATTCCTTTGGACGTAGAAGAACGAGAGGAGATTTGATAGTGGTTTACAAAATTATGAGGGGTATAGACATAATAAATTGTAAGTAGGCTCTTTAGACTTAGATAGCGAAAGATAAATATGAGAGGACATGGCTTTAGGGTGAAAGGAGAAAGGTTTAGAGCAACCACACAGAGTGGTGGGAATGTAGAATGAGCTGCCACCTGAGGTGGTAAATGTGGACTCACTCTTAAGCTTTAAGAATAAATTGATTAGATACATGGATGGGAGAGGTCTGGAGGGTTATGGAATGGGTGCAGGTCAGTGGGACTAGCAGAATGATATTTCTGGACAAACTAGAAGGCCTGAATGGTCTGTTTTCTGTGCTGTTGTATTCTATGGTTTCTATGGTAAACAACCGACTACAATACAGAGAGAGAAAAAAAAATCAATAAAGAGCAAAATTAAGTGTTCTTAAAATGAGTCCCTGATTGAGTTTGTTGTTGAGGAGTCTGATGGTGGAGGGGGAGCAGCTGTTCCTGAAGCTGGTGGTGTGAGTCTTGTGACACCTATACCTCTTTCCTAATGGTAGAAGTGAGAACAGAGCGTGTTCTGGATGGTGTGGATCCTTGATGATGGCTGCTGCTCTCTGACAGCAGCGTTCCCTGTAGAGATTTTCGATTGTGGGGAGGGTTTTGCCAATGAAGTCCTGCGCTGTGTCCACTACCTTTTGCAGGGCTTTACACTCAGGGGTACTGGTGTCCCGATACCAGACCATGATCAGCGAGTCAGCACACTATCTAACAGGTCTGTAGAAATTTGTCAGGGTTTCTACTGTCATAACAAACCTCTGCAAACAAGAATTCTGCTATACATTAAAGAAAAAAAAATTGAGGGGGGGGAATTGTAATTAATAAATGCAATTCTTTTTGCAATATAGTATAAGTTGCCAGTACTGAGACATTTAATGGAGGTCTGGTATAAAAGAGATCAAAATATAGAAACTAAAAGGTAAAATTTCAACTAAAACTCCGTTATATCAGAATAAAACAATTCCTCTTTCAATTAATAACCCTTAGTTCAAAGCTTGGGAAATGAAGGGCATTAAATTGGTAGAAGATTATTTTTAAACAGGTATGTTTCTTTCTTTTGCTAGACTCAGAAAAATATGGGATATTATCGAGTTCTTTATTGGCTTATTATTGTTTGTACATTATTGATAGAAAATTTTGGACTGGATTTGGTATTGCCCAGACAATCTAAATTCGAGGTTTAATTGTTGATAGTGGAGAAAAAAGGGTTTATTTCTGAAATGTATGCATTGTTACAAGAGAAGATGGTTAAAGTATATTTATATAAAGGGAAAAATAACTGGAAGAAAGATGTATCTATTTTACTATCTCAGAAGGAATGGATGACTATGTGTGTCGACAGCGTAACAAAATTAATTAATATGAGATATAGCTTAGTCAACTCTAACTTTTTGCACCAGTTGTATTTAACTCCTGAGATGTTGATGAGATATGGTTTCAGTTTTTCAGACATGTTTTCATTATGGAACACAGATAGGTACTTTCTTACATTCAGTATGGATGTGTGAAAAAGTTAAACCCTTTTGGGAAAAAATGATGATGTTTTTGGAAGATTTATTTAAGATCGAAATAACATTTGATCCATTACTTTTTTTTTTAAATGGGTTATACAATTGGTTTACAATTGGATAAATTTCAAACTGCATTTATTCATCTGGCATTAGCTGTAGCTAGAAAATGTATTGCTGTTACGTGGAAGAATGACATTGAATTGAACATACAAAGATGGCATAATGAATTAAAATTGTGTATTTATTTAGAGAAGATAACATAATTTACGGAATAGTTATTCTTTTTTTGTTAAAATGTGGACTCCATATTGAAATGTAAGAGTTTGGATATAATGTTTTTTCTAAAAAAAGATGTCAAGAGTTGGCACACTCCACAGCAACTGATATGTGTAATATGTGTAGGGGAGGAGGGGTATAGTTTTTAGTCATTTTTTGTATGTATTTTAAAATCTATAAAGTTTTCAAAAAAAGTAGGAAAGGTGGAATGTATTTTGCAAAGTGCCACAAAAAGACAACAAAGACGAGTTAAGGTGCTGGCTGAGGATTAATATATTAAGCAGAATCTTGCCTTGGTTATCAAAACAGGGTCTTTCATTAGAATTTGGGTCCAAATGCAGCTCAACATCTAATATGCATGACGGGACCAGCTCAAGAAGATAGCAGCACATATGTTGTACGTGTCTTAGAAGTGGGACTTGAATCCCAAACCTCCAAAAAAATTTACTCCAAGATGATATTTTAAGGGAGATCATCTTTGAAGCAGTTTGTAATTCATTAAACTATAGCATTCAGCACACAAATAAGCCCAATATGTTCACACCAATCTTCAACCATTTACACTTAGCAGACACAAATCCAAATGTTTGTCTTCATATACTCATCAACTCTCCCATATTCTACCACTCACTAATGCTAGGGGCAATTAACAGAGAGCAATTAACCTACTTGCCTACATTTCTTTGGGATGTGGGAGGAAACTGGAGCACCTGGTAGTAACAGAGAGAACATGCAAAGACAGCACCCGAGATCCAGATATCTGCAGCTGTAAAGCAGTGGTTCTACTAGCTCCATCACTATGCTGCTTGCTAAAATGTACAGAAACGGAAAATACATTTCACCTTGCTACAAGCTAAATACGCTGTCAAAAAAAAAAACATGACACGCACTCCAAACTCAGTCTTACACAAGGAAACAAGACGGTCAATTGGATTCATGATGTCTCTCACAGCAGAAATCTGAATAAGTCCCATCACTCTCATTAGTTTCCTATCACCCTACAAAATGTCATTTTTAACTCTTTTTGGAACTTACCGACACTAAAAGATCAGAAGAACCTAGAGAACCCAGCAGAAACCCACATTACCAAGGAGAATGTATCAAATTCATACCCAAGGTTCCTAAGGTTAGGAAGCTGTGAGGCAGCAGCACTGATTGAAACAAGTTTGTGCTCTGCACCAAACCAACCATAACCAGCATGTTTGCCACCCAAAACCATTCCCAAGAAAAGGTACAAACTTATCCATAGCTCCACTGTTTTTTTTTTTAAACAGTAGATAATTTGTCCTCCAAAGTTAGCATTCTGTACACCCCTCCACCTCCGTTCTCCTCCTCAACTGATGGCAGAGTTTTTTTTTAAACTGTAGCTCTCGAATTTTAATTCTCCCCATTAGGCATTTAAAGTTTACATTTTCACCTGTGAACATCTTCAACCTCTCAGCTCCATCACAGAAACTCATTGTCTATTTTTCTTTTGCTTCTAAGACAGATTGAGGATGAACTGCTTCTTCCCTGGAGAATTGGAGGTTAATTAGGTCAATATGGGAAGTGAAGCCTCCTCCACAGATGGCGAAGGAAGGGCCACCTCATGACAGATGGATAGTTTATGGATAGTGTGCTCATTCCATTGCTGATAAAAGGCCACTAATGTATGGCCTTCAGATTCTCAATACCATCTAAAACTATTCTTCTGTTTCCACTTATCATAGCCCAGACACTTCCAAAGTTGAAGTTCATCAAGGAAACTGAGCACGTGCTCTAAATTTTTTTGAATACTTTATTTAAAAAATTTAAATATTCAATAAAAATAAATGTAGAAATCCCACCCCCCCAAATAACCCCCAAAGAATGAAGAAAGCAGGAGATTTAAACTATTAAAAACACAAAAAGGACTGCCAGGAATCAAAGCAACACTACCATGCTGAGCTCTAGGGAATTCAACATTTTAAACCATATAATACAACTAAGGGCTCCACGTTTTCGGTAAAAAAAAATAATTATCACATAAATTGTTATTTTTTTTCCCCAAAGGAATAAATGATCTCAATTCTGAATGCCATCTCTGCCACCCCAAATCAATCTCATACATCCTCACAACTTCTGAAAATAAAAAAGAAAATAAAACAGAAAATATGTGAAGCACTTCCCACACCAAGCACCGTCCTGTGGAAAAAAAACATTTAACTTTAGAAGAGTCACAACATTAACTCTTTCTCTTTCCACAGATTCTAACCGATCAGCTGAGGGCTTCCAAAATTTTCTGGTTTTATTCTTCGATTTCCTATGCTGTCCTGCTTAGTAAGAAAGTGTGACTCTCTTCAAGGTCTTGTGATTTTTCTAGTCCTGCCCTTCATTCTTTAGTAGACTATCTGGGACACTTATGAAGACAGGTGTCAATCAATTTAGTGAACCCAAATTTAAAATAAAAAAATAGGCCATTTCAGCTCAGGAGTGTGCCACCCATTAATCTACACCCCCCTCCCCCCATACGTTTTGAATAGGGGGAGGAAACCGGAGGCCCTGGAGAAAACCCACACAAACATGGGGAAAACATACAGATTCCTTACAAACAGCACGGACCCCAGTCCCGAACACTGGCGCTTGTAAAGGCTTTGCATTGACCACTACGCCAACTAAATATAAAGTATTAAAATATTTATTTCTCATATTAAATCATTTGTATTTTAATTAAGATTGTATTCTATTTAAGATTACCAGTAACTCAGGAAAAACAAGTTTAAACAATCTCACAATGAACTACACGGTCATTGTATTTACTGCAGAGTTGTAGGATGGAATTCAATACAATAACAAGCACTGAACAAATCTGACTAATTTATCATGAACAAAGTATAAACATGAGCAATTGAGTTGGGGGTGCTTCACATGGGAAAAATCAGAATCACATGCAAAAAAATGTTTGGAATTTTATTGCAGATGTTGACAAATAATAACATAGAGTACATCTGAAATAGTTTACATTTACATAA